>NW_026901483.1:3618075-4227113 GCF_033783945.1 Neopsephotus bourkii
CTGAGTTTCATCTTAAATTTTCCCATCAACATTGAATGAATCCTATATATCCTTTACATTCCCCCATCTGCAACTTTCAGTAGCATTTCATTGCACATGAACTTCTGGATCATCTCAGGCTTTACCTTAGTGACAATTAAGAATTGCTGTATTAAGTCCATGTTCAGGGGGCCAGATTTGTAGACTTTCTTCTCTTTTGACAGTTCTGTGCTTAACGTTTCCAGTAGGGCCAGAGATGATAAACTGGTGAGGGATATATGAATGTTAGATTACATTTTTTCTTGGTTTAAATACTTGGCACCTCTTCTTCTCATAGAACACCATCAGTCTGTTAGGTCTCAGGGTTTGGGGGAATCTAGTGCTATTTCCTTTGCCACTGATGACTTCCTGGGTTTTGTGTTGTGTGTGCCCCCTCGCACAGCCTGAAGGGTTAAAAATTGGGAGTGGAAGGAAGCAGGAAAGTAGAGAACCATCTAAAGCACAGCGACAGAATGACAGTGGGTGTATGTCTTTCTGTGCTTTGTCTGTCATTAAAAATAAACCCTTGGTTTTACTGTATGAGGAATAAATGGCGTTGATAACAGAGGGAGATTAAATAGGAAGTGAGAAAGAACTGGGGAGACTTAGAGAAAATAGAAGTGATAACATGAGAAGTATAAGACTTAAGTTTTAGCAAGGAGAATGTAAAAGAAGCGTTAAGAAAACATTTCTCCTGGTGGCAGCAGTTCTGGAGGTGATGGATTTTCACTCACTGCAAGTTTTTAAAAGCAACTCAGACAAACATCTGTCAGGAATGTCTTGGATGTGGTTATTCCTGCTTTAGGCAGTGATATGGACTGTGCATTTCTTCTGGATCTGATTTGTATGACTTAATAAGCTTGGAAGTAAATGAGAGGGACAACCATGGCTGACAAACAAATGAAATTTGGAAGGCAGAGTGAGGAGAACAGTTTGTTGAGTGGTTGCAGTGGCACCAAGGACTGATAAAAGCCAGGCCCAGCAGTAACTGAGAGTATAGCAGGAGAAGAATACAGCATCAGTTTTAGGACTTCATCAGAATATTGCTGAGAGGTTGGTAGTGCTTCTCGGTTTTTCTCCAAGTTTTTGCCTATGGTTACTAACCACCAAGTTTGGACAAGTTTGTGTAGTTTCCTGCTTGTCTTTTATATGGTAAAATCTCTCTCATCTTCTGTATTCTTATCAGCACTGATGTGAGCTCATATAGCTGCTTTCAATTTTCCATTCATAGGAACAAGTTTTAGACAGTCCTTTCATTATCCAGTTGTGTGGAATACATCACAACTGTTAACTCTTCCTTTCTTTGTTGTGCCAAGCAGACTTTCTTCAGACCTGTTTCTCACTGTGATCCCCTATAAGAGCAGAGTTAGCGAAGAGTCTCTCATTTGGATGGTGTAAAAGATACATAGATGTGCATGTCCCCGCATTCATTAATTAGTTGCTTATTACATTAAGAGGTAAACAGGCAATTAACCAATTTGCATGCACAACTGGTGGCATGAAGGAGCGTCTGTTCACATGTTTGGGTGTATACAAATTTACACACACTGGAAATTCTCCTTCTGATGCAATTTTATATCATTGGCTAAGGGGAAAAAAATAAAAGGCAAAATTCAAGCTGTTTTCCAGATTAGACAAACAAACCCATGGGCTCTTGCAATAAGCCTTTAACATAGGGTAGAAAGTTCTAGAAACTGTACTGTGTAACACTTCTGTGTGCAGTTTCTCATTCACATATGAGAGTGGGACTTCTTATCGCCACACTTATCTGCTGCGAATACAAATGTATTAAGATGAGTTACTGTGTAATTACGATTGCTCCAGACAGATTTATTATGAAGTTACCAGATTGTTACCCCTAAAAAAGCCTGTCTTATTTCATGATAATTATGCAAACTGGTGTCATTTTTGTGCACAAGTTCTTAACTGATAATAAAGCAGGCACTCTGCCAGTGGAGTAGGAATTAGTTACTCACAAAGAAACAGGAGGTGGAAACCAAATGATTTACACTTAGAAGATGCTCACCTGTAAAACGTGTTTCAGATAGAGAACAATGGCACAGATGGACAAGGATACGCAATACACACAAATCTACTCAAGTAGTTCAAACTGGAGGGCATCACATAACTGATTCCAGTGTTTTATCTGGGAGAGAGTGAGGGTTATAGCAGTTATTCAGACAGTATTTTGTATAAACTAGAATTTATTTAGCCATACATACTAGGTCCCTGTTATCATAACAACAGCTAAATTAAAGCTTTCGTGAGGGGAGGGCAATGTTTTTAAACCAGTGTCTGGCTCCATAGGAATTCATCACCAGTTTGTCAAGAGAAATCACTGCCTAAAATTCTACCCAAAATTCAGAGTGGGTTTGTGGCTTCTGGAAGAGATTTGTCAGTTTCTCTCCTGTCATGCTGTTTTCACGTTCCTCTGCTGCCAGCTTCAGCTCATGTAAAGTGTTGAAGTACCATTATAAAGTCTGTCTTGACGCTTTGACTAACCAGGCCAGATGTGGGTAATACCTGGAATCTTGTGTTAAACCTAGACTAAAAGGTTTTCCACCAAATCGTGAAAAACAAACAAAATGGAAAACAGTTGACATGAGGGCCTGGGAAGGACACCTTATTTTTGGTGCTCATGCACATGCTCCCTTCCAAACTGTGGGACTTTGCCAATGTTTAAATCTGTATTCAGGTCCTTTTATAAATGTTAGTATCTGGTGTTTATACTGACTTTTCCAATGACTTTCCAACAGCTTTCAGAATCTCACCACTTCTCAAAATAATATAAATAATTAACATACGAGTTCATTGCAAATACCCAAGGACACAACATGCTAAAAAATTGTGTAAGCATGGACAGAATAGGTAATAGATGAGGAAGAAAGAAAATATTAAGAAAAAAAAATACACAAAGATCCAGCAAATGAACAGTTATCTGTCAGGTTAAGTCAAGATGAAGATACTGAGGTTAGCAAAAGCATAGCAGGAGCTGTCTGCTCCAGCTTCAAGGAAATCATCCTGGCCTCACTGAGTTGTCCGTTTCCACCACGCATGGTCATCTGCACTACTAGTGACAAGCGACAGCATGACTTAATGCCACTTAACAAGGTTAACACAATCAGCAATGTCCAGTACCAACAGTGCCTGTTTCCCAGTAGTTCTTTTTTAATATCTCCAAATTCAGGCTCCACATGCTGTCAAAAGGCAGTAGAAGGATTTAGTAGATTTATTGCTCAGTTGATTAGGTAGAAATCCACAGGAGTTTTCCTTGCCTTTTTCCTGTACTGTGGACTTTTAAGTTCTTAAGTGTTGTATATTTTGGCAGCAAGGGAGTCTGGTCACTTTGGTTTCTAAATAGCACTTTTAACATGACTCCAGATTCTGTCACAAAGCATATGAATAGAGCTCCCTGAAAGCCTCTGCTTCAGCTCGTGGTGGTGTAACTCCACCAGGCAGTGAGCATTCACTTGTGCGAGGCAATGCATGGCATTACCTAGGTCACCAGTTAATGTAACCTGTTGTCATAGAGAACACAAGCTCATTTTAAGAATCAAAAGCACATCTCTGTAACAAGAATGCCATTATTCATTCTTTAGAAATTCCATAAATAATTGACTCTTGGCTAGGGAAGTGGATGAGGCTTTCATAGCAATAGGGTCCTTTTTCTCGTGGTAGAAAAGCAATGTGTTTTTCTGAAATAGGCTTGCTAATGTATGTATCGTATACAGCCTGTTTGCTTTGAAGAAGTAATAAAGCCAAGCATGTCTTGCTCCACACTTGTCACCTGCAGTATTTTACACAATTCTTTCTCCCTGATAACTAATCCCAAATCCTCTTTGCTGCTTTTTAGACAAGTCATGCTGAGTTTTTACTTCCCTGATAAAAGAAAGCTATTTGAAAACAAAGTTGTTTATGGGGGAAAATATTTCCTGCATTGTATTTTCTGATAATTTTTCACTGGAGAGCCTCAAGTCCTTTAGGTTCTTGGATAACAAAGCTGCAGATTTATCTACTTTTTCATATAAAAGTATAATTAAAATTTATATATTTGGAAATCGAACTGTGCCAGCTTATCAAATAAGGCAGATTATTTTGAGAAGGCTGGAATTCTATTATTTATTGCCACATCTGTCCATACGGTGCAGTCTTTATCTACTGGCAATGCCCAGCAGACTCAGCTATCCTGCTACTGGTGCAGCACTGACTGCGTGTCTGTGTTCCTCCGAAGTAGCTCAGCATGCTTGAAAGGAGGCTGCACCCATTGTGTTCAGCAGAGTGTTTTGACAGCGAGAGTTCCCACCATGTATTAAACTTTAAATTGTGTTTTAAATTAAACCAAGCCTTATGGTGGTGGCAAGGAGACCATGTTGCTGAAAAGAGACATCGTTTGTGACAAAAGCATTACAGACGTTGAATGTCAGGCGCTGTAAAACAAGTTTCCCTTCTGCTTTAATTGAGTGCTTTCTCAAACAGCTGAACCTCAAAGGAAATTGCAGCGATCCCATTTCTCCAGGAGCAGTTGGGCTGCTTTAGACTTTACTTAAAAACCCCTAAACTGGGATTTGAGATGAGGATCCCAATTTCAAGCGTTCTTCTAGGAAGGCAAAATAGTTACCAGGAACAGCAGTAGGAATGGCTAGCAATAGTCGAAGGGGTGTTAGTTATACCATTGTGGCTGTATCTGTTCCTGGGTCTTTTAAAATACTAATTTAAAGAAGGTGAAGGAAATTTACTGCTTCCCCCCTCCTCATTCCACTGCTTTAAAGATCTAAATTCCCCTTTTCCATTGTGTGCACATGCATTTTTTTTAGCTTGAGTGATCACCTGGCATCCCCAGATCAATGGGGAGTGTTAACACAACCATGTCATTACATATATTTCAACAAGCAGATGCTAGTAAGAAGAGTTCTCTGACCAGTTTTTGAAGCTGTTGTCAAACTGTGCCTTAAACATCAGAAGAACAGTGTGCAAATTTACATAACCTCTACAAAGCTTGAAAAATTAATTTATGGTGAGCATCGCTCTGCACTCATTTCCAGGGGAGAGGGGAAGAAAAAGGCAACTCTTTGAATGTCCTTTCCAGATGAGCTTGTGTTTATCAAATGGCAAAGATAATAATGAAGCAGATTAAAATTAACAGCAATTGCATACGTGCAGGTGCTGCCTCGGATGAATACATTACAGAAATCACAGCGAATTAGAGCCACATGAAACGCTGCAGCCTAAGACTGGAGTGGGCTATAACGGTGTCACCTTTGAGGCTAGAAGCTGTAAAGTAAGATTGCTGCTAAACAGGGTACTGCTAATCTTTGCAGGTGGGCATGTACTCTGTTTATGGCTTTATGACACAAACACCAAGGTCTTATTCTCACAGTTGTTTTCTACCTGTTCTCTTCTTCCTCAGCCTCCTCTCTTTTCAGTGTGTCTAAGTTCAGTGCATAAAAAAAGAGAAGTATCTAATTTGTAAACTTCAAAGTTGGGTGTTAAATTCAAAGCGGTGATGGACAGGAGAGGCTGTTCTGATCTACATCAGTTCTGTGTTTTCGGTGTTTGTTTAAAGCCTGGAAAGCAGGATGCTTCAAGTTAGTTTTTCCCGTGGTGAAAAAGATTTCCTAAGCTCGGAACTGAGTGGTGAAATCCTCATGATGTCTCCTGAGCCTGCCAGGTGTTTCTTGCATTTTGATCTGAATCTCAGAAGAATTAGCCTTTAGATTTTTAAGTTTTAAGGCCAGAAGGCATTAGATCATCTGCTCTGACCTCCTAAATAGTGCAGCTGTTTATTTTGCTTACTCTGAGTCCCATAAAATGTGCATGATTTAAACTTGTATTTCAAAAAGGCACTGAAATCAGGTTCAGAAGGCGCATGGGCCCTTAGATACCGATCCAGAGGGATGGATGCCTCTCTCTGTGTTTGGATTCTGCATCTTCCTTCTTTTCTTCCTTCAGTTTTCCTTCTTTCCTTCTTCAGTTTGTAGGATTCTTCAGTTCAGATTGTAAATTCTGTGTTCGCTTCTTTACCTCAAAGAGAGGAGGACAAGAAAATTGTAGTTTCTTTCCAATGCAGCAGAAGAAGCATTTTGATGTGTTCCAAATGCTAAAATGTCAGGGATAAAAGGGCTTGCTTTGTTTTTAATCCAGGAGAGAGGGTTAGAAAACTTAATATTAGCAGAGCTGCTTCTGTGCATTTTTAAGCACTTCAATAAATGTGTTCTTGATTGCATGTAAACTTTCCCCTGTAGTGTTCGCAACCCAGGAGAATATTCAAGTGAAAAATCTCTTTATAAAGTTAGAGGACTGTTAGTGATTTTTACATTGATTCTAGTCTTTAGGGTCCTAATTTTTTCGGACTTAAATTAATTTTATTCCATATTTATAGCTTGAGTGAGAAGAGAATCAAATTCAAGAGGTCCATAACTGTGTATAAATAATTACTGTTTATGAATATTACTATGCGAATTATAAGAAGGATGTCAAATCAAGAGAGATGAAGTGAAAAACTTTCCTTCAAGATATGTAGGTATTTATGTCACAGTGGTGTATCAGAAGGGCTTAGAAGTGTAGGCGTTTTTTATGCTTTCTGGTTGTCTATTTTTATGATATTAGAATTGGGTCTTTTAGAGGGAGATCTCCCATCTAATGTCAAGCAGTTAACGTAGGAGGTTGTGTGAGCAAGGCAGTCAGCGCTGACCCCTTGCATACTCATAAGGGTAAACGGGCACTTTAAGGTTAGTTTTGGGCCCAGTGGAGGCTATTTGGTGCTGGAGCTGGCAGCCCCTTCCCTGCCATAGCTAGATGAGCCCAGAGGCATCAGTGCTCTTAGCATGAGTGCTTCTGGTAGATGGTATGAAACCTCTTCCGTTCATCTGGCATGAGCAGGAGCCCTAAAATGAAATTACTTGCTGGATCTTGATCTACTGGGTAACTTAAAGTTTCTTCATCCTTGCTGTAGACAGCAAGTGATGCTCAGATACCCAACAGGGGAGTTGAGGGAGAGGTGGCTGTGGTTTCAGCAAGTGCTGTGGCCCTTCATCCTAAAGGGTGTGTTTGCATGGCATAGTGCAATGCTTGTTGCATACTTCTTTTAGCAATACCTGAGGCAGCGTGAGTAGCACAGGTACACATAAGGACAGCTACATATTTATGCATATATATCCTCACCTGGTGTAACTAATTCTGCTGAGAGCCAACATGTAGTAGCCTAGGCAGTGCCAGCCTAGTGTGGGTAGCACTTAGTAGTATTGAAGCTCAGTGGCTCAAAGACACTTTGAGTATCACTCGCAGCTTTGCATTTGCAACACACACTTTTTACGTTTTCTGACTTTATCCTTAATTAATACAGTGAGAAATCTTACGTCAATCCACAGGTAAAGATGTAGGAAGTGGCAAAGCTGAGAGAAGACTAAAGGAGTTTTGTGTCTTGCGCCCTTTCTCTAAAGCAGTGTATGAATTTGCACCAGGTTTTCGTCCCAGATGAATGTTAATTTCATTCATGTGTAGTAGTGACTTGTTTGGGAGATTTTCTCTAAGGGTTTCCAGTATTCAGGGGTAGTGTTTGATTTCTTCCTTGAAAGACTCCATACCATATTTATTTATATCTCCATTAAATTCCTAATGCTGAATGCTATGTCAAATACTTTTGTCTGATTCTCCACCCTCTACATTTAACATCTTTTCTAAGTCCACATATATCCTGAAAGAAGGTGGGTATATCATGTAGAGGTTGGTACAGAAAGGTTCCTCACAGAGGGTTGTACCCCTAAGTTTCTCTGTGATTACATACAGAGAAATTATTCCTCAAATAGGAACAAGTTTGAAGTGTATTTAATAAAGCAAAGACCAGTAAAGTTTGAAAATGGGTGTATAAATATTTATGAAATTACAGCACAAATAAATATTACAAAAGCTCATCCGCTTAAGACAAGAGCTATGACAATTCTTGTGAATTTTTAATATTAAAAATAAGCATTACATTAATGAGTCTTCATTATATCGTTAAACATTTTACTTTGTTTTCTGTAAGGAATTGTGGTTTTATTTGACATACGTTTTGAAGTGTCTAATGGGCTCACGACATTTGCAAATGAGGCAAAACATAAGGAATAGAAGAGTTAAATCTGTATATTCATCACTAATTCAGGCTAATCTATCATTAGGGAAATAATCTTTGATTTTTTTAAATTTACATATAAATTGCATATAAAGAGGCCTAAATTTTGTATCACGAAACTGGGATACAGATTTTAAATACCCCAGCATCCAGACTGCTCAGCGTGGGGTTTCACTTTAGTGCAGAATAACAAGGACCTGGATTATTTCCTAAAAATAAATAAATAAAGAGACGGAGCTTGCTTGTGTGGAGCCTGCAGATATAATCTACTTGAACCCAGTTCTTTTGTGCCTTAGGAACTAAGCATCTATGTACCATAGCCTGGTTTTGTTCCACAGCATTAATCATACAGCATTGGTGTTAGACTGTAATACATGTGTTCCTTCCATCAGGGAAGAGAGTAAGCAGCTCTGGTGCACAATGGGAGCCGTGATCCCATCATTTCTTGGTTCTTAGGTGCTTGGCTGCCTGGTTTGAGGTGGGGTGCACTGGTAAGGTCAGTTTAGGTAGGAGCAGTGAGCGTTGAGAACGGATTTAGTACTTAGAGTGACTGCCCTCAAGCACTGTCACCTATCATTTCATTTGCACCCCTCCACACTGAGTGCAGTATGCTGTGGTGCTGTTAGAGCTAGGTTTGCAGCTACCATGTTAGTTTGCCAATGAGTTTTAGCTCTGCAACAGTAATATGTGCAGTAATGTGCTGAACTCCAAAGTGATTGTGATCAAGTATTTATATATCGTGTCTAGCACAAATGGAATTCAGCATGCGTTTGGCTTCCCTAGCCCAGCTGCAAGGGACTGAGGAGCTCCTGATCCTGCCTTGCACAGTGATATGGGCCGTTCTCTCCCCAACAAACTGCATCAAGTGCGTGCTGGACAGACAGGGTGATCCTTCTCTTGTTAAAATTGATCTTTTGCCATCTCCTGTCCATGTGGGTTAGGGGAAGAGGGCACCTTTCCTGAGCAAGACTTCCCATAACGCAAATAATTCATTTCAAATGTCCTTCTCCTACACCTCAGTCACACACAGCTGCTAGCCAGGAAATATTCCATTCAGCAGCAGACCTCCACATCCTGTCTTATTGATCCCCCAAGAAACCTGCCTTGAGGCTGCTGACCTCAAGGAAAGAACATGACTCAGGTAGCGGTATTGTTAATCCTTCTGCATTTAACATTGTGGAGCTCATATTGCATGTGGTGTTTTCATGCATGGCATTAATCCAGAATGTTATCAAGAAGAGGTTGGGCAGCTCCATACACGTGGTGTTATCTTCTTAAAAGCATAATCTAATTCAAAACAGTTTCTTTACCATTTTTGTTTAGGTTATTACCCATCTCTTTATCATTTCCTCAGGGCATGTCTCCTGCATGGGAATTTACACTGCAGTGCTCCCATTAGAGTGGGTCTATCAATGCAGCCTCCAGTAATTTTCTGGATTAAGCAATATCTTTGAAAACCTGGGTTTGCCCCAATGCACAGTGTCTGTGTTAGTGATTTGCTCTGCGCATCCACAGTGATGTTGGTACAGTGGATCCCGTTCCTTTAACGGACGAAAGGCATCCATTTGGGGAGTTTGTCTCCAATCTAATCCTGTGTTAAGACCTCTTCGCCTATTAGATTTATGCACCCAACTAAGCAAAGCAAATGCTGATGTTCTGTGTGCATGGAATAACAAGCGTGTTTCTTCACAAACATTTGAATTTCTGTCAAACATTTTAGCACATTTACTTTTTGCTTTGCCCTCCCTCTTTGTGCATTTTTTAAGCAAATTAACTCAGAAGAAAAAAAGCAGTTTACAGATCAAAAGGAAATGTTGAATTATACACTTTCTTATTCTCTCTCTCCCAAGACTGGTAAATGCTGCTTCTCAAACAGAAACTCGAATGCTGCCACATTTTTCACACCCTTCCACTGATCCAGTTCCAATGTGATTATCTCACACTGTTCATGCAGGAATGAGTTTTACAAAAGAGGCAAGGACCAGAAATCTCCCTCTTCCACAGAGAAGGTGAGCTTCCTTAGGAAGCTGGCTGACCAGTCTTACCAATGCGTTCATATTCGTTATAGCTTCATCTGCCTTTTCTTTACTCTTCCCAGTTTTTGGGAGCATCAGAGGCCTCTGCTGATCACTGATCTTTTTGAGATGTCTCAAGGAGTCTGCCTGGAGCTGAGCGCTGTGTGCACTGGAACAAGCTGAAGTTGTGACAAAGAAGAGAAATCCCCCTGGCCCTTGCTTTGCTTTCAGATCGATTTCTGCAGGGTTTCCAATAAAACAAACCAAACAAGGACTTTAGCAGGCTATCCGGTTGCAGAATTATGAGATACTCCAGCTTTCTTCTTTATTTATTTTCTTTTCATAAAACCCCTTCTGTAGAGCAGAAAAGCAGGAGCCCTGCTGTGCTTTTATTTTCTTTCCCAAGCTTTTCCTCACCTGACCTCTTCCTCTGTCTGACCTCGCTGTTCAGAAACTTCTAGGCACCCAGGTAGGTGTTGTACAGAGATTGGCTAAATCCTACAGTTCAGGCTACAGATCTATCAGCGCTGGGCTGTGAATGGAAGAGGGATGAGTGAGACAAAGGCTCATGTTTGCTTTCCTTCTGTATCATTATTCTTTCATTTCCGTATCTTCCTGTGTAATGAGAAGTGATTCACCCTGTTCTGAACAGTATTAGGGAAGATGAGGTGTTTTCTAGCATTTGTATCACCTCAGTATCTTTTCCTCATCTTGTTCCTTCTCAAACTCTGAGGAGGATGTTTGCCTTTTTAGGACCATGACGTTACTACCTGGAGAATGAGGCTCGTAGAAGGCATGTTGGTGCTTATGAAGCTTTTTAAAAGCGTCCTAAGGAAGGACACTATGTTCTTTTGTCGCAGCCTTGTGGAACAAGGTTTCCTGATTTGTTATTGCTCCAAAAC
Source organism: Neopsephotus bourkii (assembly GCF_033783945.1). Lineage (NCBI taxonomy): Eukaryota > Metazoa > Chordata > Aves > Psittaciformes > Psittacidae > Neopsephotus > Neopsephotus bourkii. The sequence continues at coordinate 3,629,121 of NW_026901483.1, forward strand.
ATAACCATGACCCTGAAGAAGCCATTAGGGTTGGGATAATTTCCATCTCAAATAATGCCAGTGCCTGAGCCCCAGAAGCTCCTATAAAAAATAAAATAAAAGGAAAAAGTCATGTTAAACATTTTATTTGGAAAGAAATCGGAGGTCGGAAGAGGGCAAGGACTGAACACGTTCCCAGATTCTGTTTTGCTGGCCTTAATGTAACTTCTGAGGCATATTTGAAATAATTGGGTCTGCTGGAAACCTTCCAGAATATTTCAAGGGGCCAGCAGAAGAATTGGCTTTGCTGTAGCTAAACTTTACTTACAGAGTCTGAATTCTTAGATGTAGAAGTCTTCTAAAAAGGAAAAGAAAAAAAAAAAAACAGGGAAAAGATTTTCTTAGAACTCTTCACTTGCTCTTATTAAAATAGCACTTCTCTGTGGAGACGAGTTAATCATGATTGCCAGACTAAAGATTCTGTTAAACATAAAAGCTGTCGCAGCCCTTGTAGTGAACTGCAGCTTAGAGAGAAAAAAAGACTGAGATGATGCTGTTAGAGAAAAGGTTGTTCCAATTGTACTGATGCCCCTCATAAGTCCTGTTAATGATAAACAAACATGCCTCAGAATGAGGAGAAGATCTGCAAAAGGCAAAAGAGTTCCTGTGGTGCTGCTCCCTCTGTCCAAACTATCTCAAAGAGGGAGCCTGTGCCTTATCTAGGGGAATGCCAGAGATGTGAAAAGGTAAAAAACCCCAGATTTATTGCAGTTAGCTGAGCTGGTATCGTGATTACTCCGTCTTATCTTTGAGCAGCGCTCTTCTGCTGCAATGTCTTCTTCAAGATCAAATGCCACCAAAAAGCATTGCTTCTGGGGTGAGATCGGTCTGCTGATTGTTCAGTCCTACAAGAACAGGAGAGCAGAAGCGACTTGACATCTGATTTACTCACACGAATAGCCACGCACTAACTGACTGGCAATTTCCCTTAGGCAACAGCAGCTGGCTTTGCTGTCTGTAGACACTCTGGGTTTGCTCTGTTCATCCGTCTGAAATCAGTCACTTACCTGAAGTTGTCTGGAGAAGGAGATCGCCCTCGCCACAGCATATGGTGCTTTATCAGTAATCTTTTAATGGGCAGGTATTAAATCATTGCTTTACTATGACTTCTTGATAGCTCCAAGAATTCACAGTAACCTTGACACCTCTTCAGAAATGTTCTTGTCTAAGCCAAGGAGTCTGGAGAGACATTAGGTTGAGAACAGTCTTTGACTGACTTGTCTGGCTTTGTCAAATATTATGGAAAGTGCTATCATGAAGAGGCATTGATATGAGCCAAGTGGAGCTACATTTTATGTTGCACAGAAGGTAAGATATATCAGAACACATCTGAGGGCTGATCGGTAAGAAGTCATTTTTACAGCGTTAGTATTTCCAGCTAATTTTATATTCAGTTTTGAGAAGCGCTGCACTCCTTGCAAAAGGAATTGTATAAGAGCAGTTTTAAAAATTACAAAAGGAAGGTGGAAAAGGCAAATTGCACTAATCCAAGTTTGAAGAGCCCTTCTTGTGATCTTTTGGGATTGAGTCCCAGAGAAAAGATCAGCTTGTGACTGAGATCTGAAACAGGGTTTTCTTGAGTGTCTACTCATAGATGCAGAATGAATCCCTGAGGAAAGCAGTGAGAACGTGCCAGGCAAAGGGACTTGCCCCACATGGGCTGGAGTTTCTGGAGAGCATACAGTGTGCTTATGCAGCATGAGCATGATAGGGAATTCAAAACAGTGCAAGGAAGGAGAGCAGAGATGACTACCTCTGACAAGTGTGCTAAGCCTCTGGGAACTGGCAGAGATTACCCTGCTATAAGAAGGTGCCACAGGAGACTGTCTATCAAAAGTTATGCTGGCAGAAATGAGGTGTCGTGTAGTCGGTGTGAAGACATGAGGAAAAAGGAGAGGAAATTTAGGGAAAAGGCTATTTGGCATCCTTTAGTAGACAGCAATAGGCAAGGTGGTTTGTTTTGCTGCTCACTGCATGTGTTTCCCAAGGAGCTAAGTCCACTGTCATTTGCACTACTGCTGGATTTGGATCATCATGTTTATCTCCTTTTGTCTGCCCTAAGGAAACAAGTGGTGTTGGCAGTGCTTTGAACCACACTTGTGTTAGTGTTGTCACGCTGTATTTGTACAGCACCGTTGTTGTACACACTTGAAGGGTGGGGACAAGACAGGACTTTGGGATGTTTTAACCTAGAGAAGGATCACTGTAAGATCTTCACTTAATGTGTCTATCTTTAAGGTCGCTTCCAACCCAAACCATTCCATGATTCTGTATGAGGGTGTGAGACTCTTTGGTGGATGGAGGCAGAATGTTGTTCCCATCTCGGGGCATGTGCACAACTGCTCTGCAGTTAGCAATTGCCTGTTCTAAGGAGGGATAGAATAATCAAAAGCAGGTTGCTGTAGTTAAGGAAAAAGTTTTTGGTGTGTCTGAGCTGTCTGTCAAGATACACTGCATTTCCTTCCCACTACTGGGCTGCCAAAGGTTTTCAGACCCACTGTGATAATTACCAGTTCCCTGATTGCCTTTGCTAAATGTTATGCTTCTGTAATTTTAACAATGAAAGATGGAGGAGCATGGCAAAATATGTGTGTGTGTACGTGTGTACATGTGAGGAGGGAGAGTTATTAGATATTGCTGTCATATCCCTAATGTGACACTTCAGACCCGAGCCTGCTGGGTGCCTTCAGCTCCCACACCCTGAGTGTTCAGAGGTGGTGACTCCCCGCGGGTCTGACTGATTTCAGTGCAATTGTGGCTGCTCAGCACCTTTGTAAAGGCTGTCCCCTGCTGTCCTCGGTGAAGGTGCTCAGCACCTTGCCATGTCAGGCTTCTCCCAGCAGGTTTTCAGTCAGACGTCATGGCTAAGTAACTCCAGAGCTGCCAGCAGCCTTTTCAGTGTTGTTATCAGTCCCACACCTCCCACTGCAGCCTACTCATTCCTGAATAACTTGCAACTGGTGATGAATGCTACGGTTACGATAAAAACTCCAGGAATATCACTGATCTCCTTTCCTTGTCCCATCATTCCAATAGTCTGTATAGTATTTCTCTTCCTTACTGTCTCTCTCAAATGCTTTCCATTCCTTGATGCTGAGCGCTCTTTATAGTATTATGTCAGTGATCCCCTTCCAGTGTATATCTGTTCCTCGTCCTGCCTCTCAGATACTTCTTATAATACCGCATCTCCCTTCCCTGTAATCTCTCTGAGATACTTACAGTGCTGCCTTTCCTTGTCATGCCTTTCAGATGCTCCATATATTATAACCTGAACATTTCTGTGCTCACCTAGCCAGAAAGATTGCCAGCGCTCTGAATGACAAAAATGATCTAAAGAAAGAAGATGTAGAGAAAAAGTAAAGGTTACATCCTACTGCACTCAGGAAGGATCAGTGTGGCTTTTCAGGTCTACTAGCCAAGCAAGGACTGCAGCTACAGCATCATTTGTAGTTCCAATTTGCCTGGCAAATATCATGAAATTTCACAGTTCTGGTCCCTGTGTTACAAGAAATCTGCACTGGCAGCATAGGAGAGAAGCTAGGCATTGATATAATTCACTGAAAGGATTTTCCTGTCTATCAGACAGAGAATTAAGTCTCCACTAGGTAGGAAGTTATATATCTTCATTCCAACTATGGAAATAGTTCTCCACAGCTTAATTTGGCAAAACATGCTCAGAAAGACAAATTCTCTGCAATCTCCCTGAAATCAGGGGACTGTGCTGAGTTTAAACCAGCCCCCAGTTCAGCCTAAGCACATCTGCAACTTACGTGACTAAGCCTGTTTTGTGAAATCCAGTACAGGGATTGCTTGTGTTGGCATCCAGGTATAAGCTGTATCTCTCCATCTCCCAGACCTTCCTCCCAGTGTTTTGCTGTGGACATGTTGCCATCAGATGCAGTTAAAACAAGAGTTAAGTGTGAAGTCCCAGTGCACCAGGTAACCAGGGAGGAATGGGAGCTGTAGGGGAGCGCACTGCTTTGTCTCAGTCAGAACCAAGGGAGATGTTTTTGATTTGTATCTGGGAACACTGTAGCAGGGAACAGTTTGTTGTTTATGCTGTAGCCTCTCCAGTTGTGCAAGAGCTGAAGGTCATAGGCAGCATGTAAATACATGATTATATATGGTTATTCAGTGGCAGTGGCTCCACAGTGTGTGACACCAATGAGCACTCCCACTTTGGGTGGGCAGTCCCTCCTGCTGTTACAGCTCCTGTGCCAGGCTTGGTGCTAGCACATCCACTGCTGTGCTTAGCACAGGTGGGAAGTAAGGCTCAGGCTCACCAGGAGTTACCAAGTTCTGGTGGGGATGGGGATGAATTCCATGTTTCCAATACTCTTTCCCAGCCAGTGCTTCTGTATCTGCCCCTTTTTATTGTGGTCCCTTTCTGTACTGGGGAGGGTTTCCCCATTCTGTACATGATACCTTCCAGAAATGGCATTTCTGGCTTCCATGACTGCAACAAGCAATTGCCCCAAGGCAAGCCCTGCTTTTGTGCACGAGTGCAGCAGTAACCTTCCATTCCTCCAGGGCCACCAAGGCTGCAGACTTGCTTGCTGCTTACTTAGGCTTCATCAAGGATGACAGGTAAACCGCATTGGAAAATAATGACAATAAACCTCTCCTTTTCTCCATGCACCTTTGTCTCAGAAGTTCAGCTGAACCAATCCACCTGTGTAATGCTCGTCAGACTGGATTTTTTGTGCCCATTAGGCATTTTGCTATTACCTTTGCTTAGCAATGTGGTACCATCGTTACCTGCTGTACGGCTGGTGTCTCCAGTCCTGGCTCTTCCTCGGGTCAAGTTTTTCTGTTCTTTTGGCCAGTTGTGATATGTTTCTGTTTCACTCTTTCCTCATTCATCACCCAGAGTACTCTCCCTATCCGCTCTGTTTCTTCCATCAGCATGTTATGATGCATCCGCTTTGAAGCAGCAATACAGGAGTTGTCTAATCAGAGCCTGATTATCCTTCTGCATGGAGGTAGAACCATTTGGATGAGCTCTAATCTCATTAACACTATGTTTGTTGTCTCCATCCCACTGATGACATCTGCAATTCCGTCAGTGTGATTAACATCCCGGTCTGGCTTTTGACATGTTTAGTCCTGATTTATGCCTGTATGGGATGAGAACCAGGCTATCTGACTTTCTCCAGCTTAGGCATTTGATCCCATTAGATAGGTTTTGGGGTTTTTTTGCTTCTTTTTCAAATAGGATCCAGCTGGTGTTTTCTCCATTCTTTTGTATTATCTGGCCAATGAAAATGGTCCTTTTTCCTCTGAAGGGATAATTTTATTGCTGCCACCCAAGTGTAAGACTGCTTGTTGCAGATCTTCCCTTTGAAGATTGAAGTTATAAATCAGTTAAGAAAGTGGCATCATATTGGTCTTGGATATGCTTGGGGTTTGTAAATATTTTTATCTGTGTCTATATATTCAGCCATGCTAACAGGCGACTTGGAAAGTACTGATTTTATGAGTGACAGATAATCTACTGTGGTGAATGCACTGCGATTTAGTTCCGTAGCAGACTCGTTACCAAGACTTTGCAAATTGCTTTCCTGAAGAATCTGACATTCACTGTTATTAAGTCAAAAAAGCAGCGCTTGCTCCCGATTGCTGAGCTGACATCACACTTATGAATATTTCTCTGCTGAATTTTGATTCTTTGTTATCCTGGAACTTCTGCTTTAGATAGGCCTCTTTCTCCTTTTAATTTCGATTTTAATTTCACTGTGTTTCTGTGCAAGCTGGGCTTTGCAGTGGTATCGTACCCCAGCATGTGCCACAGATCGAGTCTTTGCAGTAAAAGAATACGTTTGAAATGAACGGTAATTTTCAGTGGATGTCAATCTTACTGCAAGCTACAGGAAGAATAGCTTGCTTTATTTCTTCCAGGAAGTTATTATCTCTAAATGGAAAGTTAATTTATTTCTGGAGCACACCTAGGATTCTTTTGTGGTGGTACTTAGGATGCAGCCAGACTCTATGGTGGATAGGCAGAGACATCCAAATGAAACAGAGAGGTTGTTCGCACAACCTCTGTGTCCGTAGCAGAATATTGGGCAGCGAATGACACTGATCAAGTAGGTTTACATTAGATGTTAAGAAGTTCTTCCCTGTGAGGGTGCTGAGGCGCTGGCACAGGGTGCCCAGAGAAGCTGTGGCTGCCCCATCCCTGGCAGTGCTCAAGGCCAGGTTGGACACAGGGGCTTGGAGCAAGCTGCTCCGGTGGAAGGTGCCCCTGCCCGTGGCAGGGGTTGGAGCTGGAGGAGCTTTAAGGTCCCTTCCAACCCAAACCAATCTGTGATTCTATGAATGTCCTGGAAAAAAGGTTTAAAGTGAGGGAAGTCTGTTGGGAACAGCTCTTAAACTTCCTTTTTTAAGCATGAGAAAGATTAGAAGAATTGCTTTTGTGGTTTCTTAGCATTGCCACGTGACAAAGGCATTCAGTTTCTGCCCCGCTGACCAAGAATCATCTCCTGCTGCTTCAGCTAGGAAAGTCACTGCCTACTGAGAGCACTTTGTATCTGAAAAGAAATATTGGGTAGAAAGTAATAAAATATTCACTTTCAGTCCACTGAGTTGGTGAAAACTGGCCTGGTCTCTGCTTATCAGCTGACAAACTTAATTGCAGCTTATAAATCAAGTGTGGCCACTTGAGAATTTGGCAGCTCTTGTGGGTTAAGATGTTTGCTAAAGCTGGGAATGTTACAATAATATGAGAAAAGTTATATAAAAGTTATTGGGTTTGCTCTTAAATAAAAATAGCAGCCATCTACAGTGGTTCTTTCTTGTCTCTTCCTTTGTCATTAAATGTGGAAGTAGAGCTGGAATAGTGAAGCTGGCTGCCCACCGGTCTGAATTGAAACTAGGAGAGCAGGGAAGTCATGGCCTGTGCCTGGCTATGGACAGTGGCAGAGGACAGTGTGAAAGTACTTAAGGATTAATTTTGGGAAGCAAGAAATACAAAAGAGGGAGAGAGATTTCTGGCGTGGGAAGGAGGAGGGGGACCCAGTAACTGTGATTTGTATTATGTTAGAAACAAGAGGCTCCAGCTGAGGCAGGAACCTTGCTGACCTGGTGTTTGGCACTCCACATAAAGGAAGAGCAATCTTGTCCTGCAGCATTTAGAATCTGACTAGGAAGTGAATGGGGAAAATTATCTGCTCTGCTCTCTGATTTTTGTAGACAGGTAAACAGAAGAAAATTGAATTGAAGTGACTCATCCAGAGTTACATGGGGATTCTGTAGCACAGCTGGGAATAAACCCAGGTAATCTTTCTTTCCCAGAGCTGGCAGTATTACCCATCTCATTGTATAGTCAGGTCATTGAACCCAGCCCGATGCTGGCACTCAGAAGGCTGTCTTGAATGCATCCCAGATCTGTTTCTCTTTCCTGGTCCAGAAACACTTCCAGAAATCTCCCACAGCTTCTCTCCAGTGCAAGCAATGTTTCTTCTTCTGCTCTTTGCAGGAATTACACAACCCCAGTAGTTCTTCAGCTCTGAACTGCTTGCTTTGCTCCAGCAAAGATGAGAAGCCCTTCAGTATTACTAAGGAGAAACAAATTACTGAAAAGAGCGTTTCTTCTTCCCTCTCTCCCACCAGCTCTTCTAGAGATGGTTCTGTCACCTAACGACTGCATAAAATGGCTGGAGAATTACATGGGGATTTGGAACTGGATAATCTTAAGGTCCTTTCCAACCCTAACTATTCTATAATCCATGCACATGTGGTTTGTAGCAAGCCACAAATGCAGGTTAAGAACAGCTCTTAAACAGCAGAGGTCATAGTCCAAAGGGCATAAGAGGCATGAATATTTTCATGTTCCCTTTTTGCTGTTGGTTGCTACTGAGCTGTTAGCAGTAGGAAGACTGGCATGGAAACTGCTGCTCAGATCCTTTCTGTGTTATTATATCCATGCCTGTGACAGGGAAAACTGCTTTCTTTGTTCACATACATGTCTGGTAACTCTCAGGTAATTACATGGAAACAAAAAACCCAAGGAAAACAATCCTGCTTACACTTTCTCTTAGAAAGAATGATGTGGGTTGGAGGAATAAAAGCAGAAAAGGAGCAGGAGAAGCTGCACAGCCCCTCTAGTTTCTGAAAGATGGATTGAACTGCATCTATGGTGCGACCTTTTGGCTGCAAAAGAAAGTTCATGTGACCCAGCTCAGCTCTCCCTAGTTTGGTGTGAGCAATGGGTTCCCCTGAGAGTGATGAAGCAGTAGGTAAACTGGCAAAAGGCAGGGCAGGGCAAAACTATACAGTTGTCTTCCTCCTGTTGCTATCTGTCATTTAAGTACAGGCTGTTGCAGTTTGTGTGTGCTGTAGGACCTCGGAACAAAGCTGAGATTGTCCCAGACTCTGATGACTGCCATGTTGCCCTGTGTGGAATGGAACGTGGCTGGGCAGAGCTCCAGCAAGCCTGGATACACACCTTCAGTCACCGGTGCTGAAGCACAGGGGCTTTGGCCAAGGGCCTGTAGGGACAGGGCAAGGGGAATGGTTTGACCCTGCCCCAGGGGAGACTGAGCTGAGCTCTTAGGCAGAAGCTCTTCCCTGTGAGGGTGCTGAGGCGCTGGCACAGGGTGCCCAGAGAAGCTGTGGCTGCCCCATCCCTGGCAGTGCTCAAGGCCAGGTTGGACACAGGGGCTTGGAGCAAGCTGCTCCAGTGGAAGGGGTCCCTGCCCGTGGCAGGGTTGGAGCTGGAGGAGCTTTGAGGTCCCTTCCAACGCAAACGATGCATGTTTCCATGAATGTATGAGCGGGCTCCTAGACCCACCCTGGTGAAACCTGCTCAGTGCTGGACTGTGCCCTGTGGTTTCCTAGCCTGGCTCTTCGCTTTATTGAGTCAGTCTAGTGAAAGAGCCCACTGAAGCTTTATATAGTCAGCAGTTATACTAGTTGTTCAATATCAAGTTGCTTGTATATATACTTGTTCTTAGGCGATTCTGCTTTTGAGCTGACTCAGTTCATAAAGTATGCCTTTATAATCAGAATCCCTCTGAAATTCTTGGTAGTTTCTATTATTTCTTGCACTGTCGCAAGCAATAAAGACTCCAGAAGCTGAAGATGGCCAGAACTTTTACTGCTGGTTCTCTCCAGGATCCCATTTGCTCTTGGATCGTTTCACTGAGCCTGTTGTGTTACCCTCTGTAAGTGCGGAGCCCTGAGCATTCATAGTCTGTCTGATGAGCTCCTCAGCTGTAGTTACAAATCCTGGCTTGGGTCTTTAAGAAACTTAACAGCAATATTAAGAAATAAGTAGTTAGTATTTGTATGAGGAGTAAATGGGCAGTGCAGGGTGGATTTATGGGTGCTGCCTGTATAAACGGAATGTAAATGCAGTCAGTAATCCACATACTGAGAACCTGCAAACTAGTGTCTTAAATAGACAGCCTTTTCTTCAGCTCATGTAAATTGTCTTCAGTCTGCTGCATGCTCTAACTCCACTGGATTTCAGTTGTTTTAGTCAATGGGATGAATCAAGTTTACTTCAGCCCAGGATCTAATCCACAATTAAGACTGGGTTTATAGTAAAGGCTTTTCTCAAAGCAAAGTTCTTGTCTGGAGTTTGAGGCGATCGGAATTTTCCCTTCCCTGCTTCTCGGTGCCTTAATCCCCAATTAATTTTTAGATCTAAACACACATGTGATTTTTTCAAAGAACACTCTGAGTCACTCCAATCAGTTCTGAAGCACAAAATACCCCTTGGTTGACATTCTGAAATCATGAGCTGTGGTTATATGTGTGTTTCACTGTTCACATGGTAACAGAATCAAAAGAAAATGGGGATGAAACACAATGGTGGGATTCAGAAATAGGTTACAAAAACATTCTTTTGAGCAGTCTTAACAATGGGGAAGAGGTGAATTTACATTGGGCCAAATTCCTCCTGGTTGCAGCGCCAATTAGCTCACTGATATTGTGCCTTGGAATAACTCAATAATTAGGTGAAATTCTCCCAGTTAGACTCGTGCCCCCTCAGCCTCCCTCAGTGCTAACCTGAACATCATTTGGCTGAGAGAAATCAGGGTTTTCCTTAACTCTTTGATTATCTTTCCTTTTTAAATCAGGAAATATTTAATGCAAATTTGCATTAGGAATTGATATTAAAGCTGGATGTATCGGAAAAGATGAGCCTCTGATGGCTTAAAACTGAAACAGCTTCTGTATAAGCATGAGAAGAAAGGGATGAAAAAGACTTAATTCTGTAGCTCTAAGCTGTCCTTTGTCTTAAAAGGTAAGAAAGGAATTACCATGGAAACCTGCTCACTCACTTCTTTTCATAGAAGGAGAATTTGACTTAATTACTATGAACTTGTACTATTTTATCTTAAAACAATATTCCAGGTCTTTTTCCCAAGCAGTGTATTTATATGTGTCAGAAAGAGCTGAGGAAAATGCTATCAGAAGGGAAGTAAGCATTTGTCTGTGTTTAAATCATAGCTCTCGCTCTGCAGCAAACAGTTTTATTGCTGTTGTGAAATTCACACCTCTCAGGAGGAAACCTTCCTATAGAATCTGCCGGTTTCTTTCAGCTCCTGTATGTGTGTGTACGCAAGTGTAGCAAATCTCTTTTAACTGGCAACAATAAAGAACAGTAATTGCACACTTTAGTTTAAAATTACAAGAATGTTCCTTCTTTTTCTGGAGGGAAACCTCTTCTGTGGGCCACTTTTGAGAGCTAAATGCCTGGTTCTCGCAAGAGAAAAGCATCGTCTTGTTCAGATTTACAGAGAGCACGACAGTCCAAACGGGATGCTGTAACAAAGAGCTCTGGGCGCTTTGCTCTTCCACTCTTCCTTGTGTTCGCTCCGTTTGTACTGTCAGCTCAGGTGCTAATGAAACATTAGAACACTGGGGTGCTGTGAATTCATACCTGCAGGTCTCGGGTCTGCCTTTGAGCAGGGTTTGCTCCTGGAGCTGTGTCATACCATGAATCATGCTAGTGTTCACCCTGCTTCTGAGGCACTGCTCCTATTGCTTTGCTTCCTCGCCTTCCTTCAACGTGTCCCTCACCCTGAGGAGGGAGTAAGATGCTACAGCTGTTAGAAGGCATAGATTTCTTCTAAGATAACTTACCTTCAGCAGTGAGACCTCCGCTGTGCTCCTTACCCGAGAGCTTCATCCAAGCATCTGGCGGTCTTACCCAACTCAGCCATCATGGAATCAGTTCTCTAAGCGAATCTTTGCCAGTCTAACCCACAGTAAGTGTATTAAACACCTTACATTTCACATCTAAACCAGTAAATTCCCATGTATCTCAAAGCACTGCACAGGCTTTTGGTACTGTAGCTTCAAACCTGTGTTTTCCAACTAGCTGGCCCTAGTAAGAGTGGAGTCTGCACTGCTAAGTGATGGAGGAACAGAGTGTATCATTATTTATCTCTGAGATAATCCTTGGTTTTCATATCACATCTGTGAGGCTTCTGGTCTTATGCAGTTAGACGGCCAAGAATTATATCTGTGGGAGTTACAGTTCCCTAGAAAAAAAGGCAAACAGAGAACTTCCAGTCTAAAGTAATTTAATTTAATGGAAGAAAAGCATTAGAAACCAACTAAACCAGGGTTTCCATGAAAGGCCACAGGAAACACCTCTCTCCTGAAGCCCTTGGCAGCAATTTTAGAACTAAATGGCTAATATCTTTTCACCCCCTAGAAACCTGTGAGACTTAATAGTTCCAAGGCACTTGTTTTTGGAACAATATCAATTTGTGGCAATCGTAGATGTATTCAGTTGCACTAGGATAAATTAAATCCTGTTTCCTCCCACTTTTTTGTGCCTTTGCATTGTAACAGCAATCTAGAAGTTGCTCATAATAAATGAGGATCGACCAATACACTTAAAATAAGAAGATTTAAAGTGTTGGTGTCTTCTGGCTTAGTTTGGCCATGATTTTTCCCTGTGTTTCCCAGGGTGGAAAAGGCAGTAAAGATGCTTAGAGTGAAGAGAATATGATGAATTTGAATTGCATGTAAGGAAAATGTTGTAGTATGGGTTTAAAAGCAAAACACTGAATCCTGGACGCACCTTGTGGTAGCATGCTCCCCTCTATCAATAGGTGTATGCACCAGGAAAATTGATGCAACCCACTGTTAAATCTGGGCACCAAAGCCTCGGCTTCGAACATATTAATTCGACTGGTTTTAGTAATGCTTATACAAAGATCAGCTCCAAGTTTACTAAGGAAAAACTGTATTTTCTGGTATCTGCTAAGCTGTGTGTCACGAGTGTCTGCAATAACTACTGGGGATTAGGTTAATAGCATTACAACTGGAAGCGCTCCTTCTGACTATGTGAGAGACCTGTTTACGATTTGCAGGGTTGGAGTGATTAGCAGTGCAGATGCAGGCTCCACTGGTTACAGAAGCTGGTGTTGGCTGGGAAGCATCGTGGATTCATTGCGGATTCATTTTCTGGAAGAAGAATCCAGTGTGTTACAGTACCAAGTGTTGCTGGGTATGGAGAATCTCAGGCTCCTTAAGGGTGTATTCACAGAATGGTTAGTAACAAGCTGCTAGGATTCCCCTCCCCAATTAACCGGGATGTCACATAACAGCATACATTCCAGAAAGTTAAGAAACCAGCTGGTTCTGAAGGCACTTAAGTGTCAAATCCCTATAATCCATACAATGACAATAAGTTGGGTCTTCCAGGAGCATAGTTACATGGAAAAATGTCTTCATTATGAGGCATGGCTAAATGCCTGGCAGTAACTATAGAATCTTGTTGGGTTTTATTTTCAGGAGTGGCTGTGGCCGTCCCTCACTTCAACCAGTCCACTCAGAAGGAATGTAGCTATCCCTTTATAACAGTATGAAACTGGCATGGGTAATTCTTAATTCCAATTGAACTATATCTTTACAGACACTTCTCACTGCTGTTCTGGGTGTCTTCACATCTAAACTAGGCTTCCAGCTATGTGGAGCCTTTCATCTGACACCCTTCATGTGAAAATGGTGGCTTTAGAGACTAGCATACTGTCAGCTAAACTAATGCTAACTGTCCTTTACTGCTGCAGATTCAGGTTTCTGATCTAAAACTTTGCATCAAATAAGATGGTTGCATCGTTGGAGACCTGGTAATACAAAGAGTAAATTCTGACAGCTTTTGTACTAATCCTCCTCCTTTACATTATTGACACCAGTGTCTGTGGCATTGCTAACCGTGATTTACACCATTAGAGGTCAGCTAATGCTATCCTTTCATTTGTGGGTTTTGTCAGCTCTCTGGTGCTCTGGTAATCTCAGTTCAAGCTTATTTGCTCCTGAGTGGTTTCCAAAGATCGCCATTTTCCCTCGGTGTACTATAAAATGGAAAACTCCTGATTCATCCTGACTGTTCTTCAAAGCATGGGGAGCAGTGGTTAGACTCTGACCACAATGGTGGAAAGCCCCGTGTCTCATTTACTTCCCTTTCTGCTGCATGTTTTCTTAAAGGTATCTACCTAGCTACAGCTTTCTGGAGATAAACAGGCACCGTGGTGGGAAATTTCACACTCAAAGTGAAGCCAACAAAATCTGCATTTGTCAGCTTTTACAAGGAGGTGGAAAATGGCACTCTTTACTCACAGCAAACGTGAGAGATAATTGCTTGTAAGCAAAGCAGGTATCACATTTATTTGGTCAAGAGTTAAATCACACACCCCTCAAAAGGGCCATGTTGTTGGAGGGTTTAATGCCACCTGAAAAAACCTGGTGGAACTAGATGATCTTAAGGCCCTTTCCAGCCCTGACTGTCCTATGATCCTATGACATAACTAAAGGAATAGCAAGGCTCCTGCATCATCTTCAGACAGACTCTTCCCAGACTTCTGTGCCTATCCAGCACTTCAGTGTTGGTCTAAAACGTTGCCCGGTCACAAGGACAGTTGTGCTCATGGTGCTTACTTCAACCAGTCTGTCCTGCACACTAAAAGATTGCAAAAGAAATGGGGTCCTTCTGCAGAACTTTCATCTGAACAGTGTCCTGCATTTCTCTTCCAAGGTAGTAAAAGATTGCAGTAGTTGGGAATTCACTCCAGCTCTCCAGGAGGCTTCCTGTCACTGCTGCAGGGAAGCTCCCATGCCAAATGGCAGATGTGATTAAAAGCATGACAGTCAGTGACCCTTAACTTGCTCTCATAGCACAGGACCTTAAAAATGCTTCAGTGAACCTCAGAGGAAATTGAGGGAGTCTTTCAGATTTGCCTAGAGGAGCCGAGTTGTTTGGGTTTGGGTTTTATTCACTTCAGAACGTATTTCTTGCTGGAATAAAGCAGAGAAAGGCTGTATTGTCCTAGGGAGAGGTGGCTATGGCATGAATAAAGGGTAATGGGGGGTGGAAGGGAGTGCTTTTTGTTTGCTCATCGTATGTGTTTTAATTGCTATGTTGCTGATGCTTCTTATGCCATATGGTGGAACAGCTGATGGTTAAATGCTGATGCTGAAACATGATGCTGACACAGCAGATGCTGAAACGTGATTGTGGCGAAGATGATAGCGAAACACTGAAGGTGAAGCACCAGTGCAGAAATCATTGATGCTAAAATAGAAGCCACTGATGTTCCTCTGTTAGAAATGAGGTTTCTGGATCTGGCGATGGCTGTAGCAGCCCAGACGATGGCTGGAAGGCCAGACTGGATAATTGTGATGCATGGGGAATGAGTTGTCAGCTGTTTGTTAGCAGGAGATAGTGAGCAAAGTTTCTTGCTCTTTGCTCTGAAGGATAGAACACGAACCCTTTAGGGAGAAGCAAACCAGTTGTGAATGCAGCCCATCCAGCAGAAACTTGTATCAGCTCTATGCTGGTCTTACAGATATGAGAGGGGCTGGCTGCAAACCAGCATGTCTCCAGCTGGTCACAGCGGAATAATGAGTTCATCCAGTGCACACACAGTCTGTTTGCTTGTTTGTCTCCCTTAACATTTATGTATCTTTTATGGCTCTAAACATTGAGAACAAGAGGTTTAAACATTCAGTTGCAACAAAATGTGGTTTGGGGTTGTTTTTTCTAACAGGAAAAGCCTTTCTGGGGTGTGCTTGCCTAAGTTTCTGAAAGATGGCTTTGACCTTATTAGCAATGGGCTCTTATGAGGCACAGGAATGGCATTTTATTTATCAAGTACCCAAGTTGTTCTAGAAATCTAATGTAATTTAAAGAACTGGGAGAGGGCCAAATGGCTGAAGTGGCAATATAAAAGTTACAGGAAGATCTATTTCCAGATATTAAATATTCTCCATTCTGATGGTCTGTGCCCTCAGAAAATCCAGGGTAAATTGAGCAGCTCTCTGGCATCAGGAAAAGCTGCTCCTGTTTCCTGCAGCCCAGGTCGTGTTCTGCTTCTTAGCTTGTTGACTGAATGTGGATTGAAGCGTAGGATATAAACCCCCTCTTATTAAAATACTTTGTGATTATTGCAGTAGCCATTTACTTGTTAAAGCTCTTGCAGAATGCATGGGAAGGAGGATGGAGAAAGTTTGACCACTAGCATGTGGTTATTTGGCCCTTTCCAAAGGAAAGGGAGGGTGTAATCAGCACCGAGGGTGTTTAACCTGTGAAATTTCATTAGCAGGCTTCAAATTGTGCGTTTCCTTTGGGAGTCCTGGCGTGTGTTTTACTTGTTTGTTTGCAGCTTACTGTGTCCTCTAAAAGAGTGTAGGTAGGCAGCAGGGAGGGGGACTTGTTTCTGTCTGTGGTACCATCTGCTGCCGTTTGGCCAGATGAGCTCTGTGAACACAGGCAGACCTGAGGGATGCTCCTGCAGTACAGAGAGGGCATGGAGAGATGATGAGAGATTTTGGTGGCAACTGATGAGAAGAACAGAGAGAAGCCAGGACTCAGGCATGGTACAAAGTGTGGGAATCATTTATCTAACTACTGATACATACTGTGGTTTTAAACACCCAAAGGCACTGAGCTGTCTGCAGAGAACCAGCAGATGAGAAACACAACCTATGGGAGACCTGGTCCCTCAGGTCCCCTGTGGCTTTCTGTCACCTGTACATATCTTGTTGCAGTAAAGGAAGCCACTGAATACTTGCTGTGATGAGAACAACACAGAAGGGAAGGCAGAGGGAGATCTGCTTTCAAAGTCTTTGGTTCTGTTTTGTGCAGCAGACCTCTAGTTAAAAAGCAGGCTGCTCTAGTTCATGTTTAGAGAGTCAGGATCCTCCTGGGGTCTTTATTTTAAGGAAGAGGACTCAGCAATTGTACCCATCAGGCTCTGCCTCAGCACATTTGCTCCAGAGAGGGATGTTTCCAGGTTCTCTTAGTGAAGAGGTAAGTAGGTTGGGCATCCCTGGGCTGTGAGTAACTGTTAGGGGATCAGACACCAACTGTGTTTAATAAGAGTGCAGGTTTTACAGACTGCTTCTCTCAGCTTCTGAAGTAGTGAACCCCATCAAATAATGATGTTAGGAAGGGGTCGATAGCAGCTCTAGTTAGGAGGGTTGGTAAGACTGGTCCTAGAGCTCAACTCTGGATGCGTAGGAAAGCAGACAACACCATAAATTTTCTCCAGAGAGAAACTTCCACAGTTGCACACTAAAAATGTGAATGATTAATCAGTTACTTTACAGTATATTTTACAACTTGAGTTCATTTTGATGGGCATTCATATCCAGCTCCCACCTTTCCACGTTCTACTCTTAACAGTGTTTTTACCAGACTAACCCTTCGTTTGGAGTTCCCCTGGGAGATATTATGGTGGCTGTTTGTTTGCTTGGTCTAAGTGACAGAAACATCAAGAAAAGATCACTACAGAATATGATTTAGAACATGCCAACACTTAAGTCTGGAAAACGAGCTCCAGCAGCCAGCCAGGTGTTGATAACCAAAGAGAAGCCTCTAGCACAGAGCCTGGGGGAAGGAACACAACTGTTGTCCCTGCCTGGGAAAGTTCATTCCAGTGTGAAAGCTTATGGTTAAATCAGTTCCAAAAATGGTTTTGAAAAGTAATTTGCACCCCAGTGATTTGTGAAGAGGTTCAGTGTTTGGTACCTCATAAAGATAGCTGGCATTGGAGGGGATGTTATTGTAATTATAACAACATGGTGATGGCATTTTCAGGAAGGAATCCCGCGGAGTTCTCACTGCAGACATTTCTCCGCTCACAACATTTAAACAGCTGCCAAAGGATTTTCATTAATAGGTTATTTGGATACAGTATATGCAGGCTTATGCTGTGCTATCACTGCTTCACAGCCCTTCTTTCACTTTCTTGACTTCCTTGGAAAGATGAGCCAAACAGATTTGGCCAGAGCCAGTGTCTCAGATTAGAAGGCAAGAAAGGAAGCGGTGAGAGGCAGCCAGGATTGCAGCTCTGCACCGGAGAGCGGGGTGAGAACCACAGCCCTCGGGATCACCAGCCACTGTAATCCCACTCCACGTGCAGAGCATTTGCAGGGCGGCTTCCAGTGCCCGCACATCCAAGTTAGCTGCTGTAAAAGGCCTCCTAAAGTTTGTAGTGTAACTGTGCTGAGGAACTGGGAAACTCCAGCTTCAGTCGTTAGGTGGAAGCGCTTTAACTGCCCCTTACTTTTGGAAATCACAGCATTTGTGTCTGCTGTCATTTGCTGTGCTGGTGTAACTAATTGCTAGTGATCTTGCTGGCATTTAGAACAGCTGAGCATCTTGCTCCAGGGCAGGAGCTGGGAGC
Organism: Neopsephotus bourkii; assembly: GCF_033783945.1. Classification (NCBI taxonomy): domain Eukaryota; kingdom Metazoa; phylum Chordata; class Aves; order Psittaciformes; family Psittacidae; genus Neopsephotus; species Neopsephotus bourkii. The sequence goes on from NW_026901483.1 coordinate 3,646,811, forward strand.
CAGCGTTCCTCTGCACTGAGTGATGCATGCTATGACCAGGTCTCATCTCGCATGTATTGCCATGTAACCGGGTAGGAATTCTGGAGTCAAAACAGTGCAAGGTGAGAATCAGATCCAGCTGCTCCTGCTTGCAAAGTCACTGCTCCTGAGGACATGCTTTTCTCCCAGTGCTTCATCAGTGCAGCTTGGGAAAGGGAAGAGCATGGGGAGCCTCTCAGAGCTTGCAGCTCTTCTCAGCTCAATTCAGCCGCGCATTGAGGTTTTACAAAAGCCTTACTATCCCAATCAGATTGTGTGTGCTCTGTTTTGTATATATTAGAGTCTCTAACCAACAAATCTTCATGTGAAAGAACCTGAAAATAACTCTGTGTAAATCATCATCATTTTTTTTATTATTCATTAAAATAACATTAATCGTAAACCTCTTTGGTATTCATGTGGATGTAATATGTAGTTCCAAAGGAATTATGGATTAAAGGGGACTTAAGCTCAGAACACTCGGTTCTCTATGAACATGCTGTGTTCATTATGTTAGATTTAGTGTGAACTATTTTCCTCAGTATTATTAGAAAGGAGTAATGGTTGAGTTTCGCATTTATTTGAAAGTGATTAAAGTGAAATTTTCACCTTGCATGAAACAGCAGCAACACGTTAACAATTTTTATCATGCCCACAAAAGAAATCTCTTCTCAAAAGACAGGAAATAATCCTCTGAAATCTACCTGCAGCTGATTCTATTAACCCATGCGAAATACACATTTCCACCTCCACTGCTGTCTTCTTTTAAACTTTACACTGTTGAGATTGTTAAATATCTCTGCTCCTCACATGCACCTGGGGGTAATGTTAGAATCACTGCACATTCACTCTTCTGTTTCTGACTTCTGAAGGCCCTGCATTAATATTCTAAGACTCATTACTGATGTAAAAACTGGTTTATTGAACGTTGCATGTCTGGCCTCATGTCTGCATAGTACTAATTAAAAATCACCAACTTCTTTACCAGCAGGAAGCTTTATAAAATGCGGTGTGGATTTTTTAGAGGATTTAATCCCATTTCTGTGTATATAAATCAGAGGGAATTTTCTAGGCACTCTGGTGAGCTTAGAGGTATTATTTACAGAAGTGATACTATGATCAGGGTCCTGGGTTGGATTCTGCCCAGCCTACCATTTCACACTGCAATACTAGGCAAATTAGCTCTAGGCATGAGAGGTCTGACGCCTTGGGTGACATGGTCTAGTGTGAGGCATCCCTCCCCATGGCAGAGAGGGTTGGAACTGAATGATCTTAAGGTCCTTTCCAACCCTGGCCATTCTGTGATTATCCCAGGAATTATGAAGGTACGGGTCACAGTGGACCTTGTTCCTGCCCCCACACCTACCACGTAGGTGATAGCATTTACTTTCCAAAACACTCACCTTACCAGAAGAGCAGAAAGTCCTCCAGATGCCTGGAGGTCAGCCTGTATATCACCGCTGACCTTTTCCTGTTTGAATGGAGATTTGCAGGATGACCTCTATGAGATGGCATATAGGGCCATATTTCATCAGGCAGTGGATTTCTTTTCATTTTCTATTGGTAAAGTGTGTGTAATCCTAATTAAGAAATAAGTTAATCCTAATGTCAACTGGCATAAATCCTGTGAGGAGGAGTGTTTGCATTTGCAAAGTGCTGGAATGTATTTGCTTGCCTTTGGTCTCTGTGTTGTCCTTGTTCCTGTGCAGCCTCATCTAACATCAGGAAAACCATCACATCCCAGACTGTTTTGGGTCGGAAGGGACCTTAAAGCTCATCCAGTCCCACCCCCCTGCCATGGGCAGGGACACTTTCCACTAGAGCAAGGTGCTCAAAGCTCCATCAATGTCCTGACCTTGAAGCATTGCTCCACTGCCCTTATAAATGCTCAGCTTGTTTGGTAGAGTCTCACAAGATATTTTGTGCTTGTCTGGACACTGCTTGTCCTTGTCATCCACAGAGCAGCTTTCTGTAAGCTCTTCAGGGGTTATTGTTTTGTTTTGTTTTGTTCTGTGAGTTCTGAAGTGCCAAAACCTCCAGCCGCTATTGCAGCCATCAGACATTGGCTACATGTTCCAGCTTAGCTTTGTGCCACTAAAGCTAATTTTGAGGGTTTTTTTTGGCTAAATTATAGAAAGAAAAAAAACCAAGGCTTTGACAACTGAGTTCTTAAGAAATGGGAAGAAATTGCAAAAAGGCAGAATGAACTCCAGATGAAGTTCTAAACGATCCCTTCATCCTCCCTCTGAGACACAGTTTGGGCTTGCAGGACCCCCCTTTGCGTCTGGGTTTCTCCATTACCAGCACCTTCCCTAGGCCTTGCTGATCACTGCTGTGTGCTGCTCCCAAAATCAGTCCAACCTGATTCCCACAAAGGGGTTCTTGTCAATCTGTGCTGGCTGAGGACAGTAGTTGTTGCTGCGTGGGTGCTGTTATCACTGTGTGTCACTGAGTTCCACTAATTCAGTTAGAAACGTGGTGTGTGATGTTTTTACATCCTTTGCACAAGCGCTCAGCAGGGAATTGTGCGTTTTCTCGGGGAGATTTTGGATTTATTCCTTGATTCGTGGTTTTCTTAAGGACAAATCCAGGTTTCAAGTCATGATCCACTCAAGCTGTTATTAGGTAAACTAAAATGGCTTCAGAAGCAGGGAGTAACATGAGCCTGTGCTCTAGAGAATGGGGGCTTTATGTGGCTTTTTGAGAGTACACAGTTGCCCCTGGGAATGGCTTGCAGCAGGGAATGGAGCAGATCAGCCTTGAGAGGGAAAACTGGTGGAAAAAAGGGGGAAAACAAGTTCCTTTCCTTGCCACTCCATAGCACGTTGAAGCCTGGATTCTGTAAATATGCTTTTATGTAGAATAAAGATGGCTGTGTAAGGAAAGCTATAGAACTAAATACCTTCAAATAGTGCCTTCTTTAGTCTGCAGGGAACCTTTATCTGCAGCAGTCACAGCTCTCCTGCTAGAAATCAACGCCTTTATCTCTTTCTGTATGAAGCATGGTGCAGGGGGGATAGAAGAGCTTCTGCCGGCTCATACGGCACACATCATTGTGTTTCTGAACCTCTCTCAGTTATTAATAATGAATTAGTCTTCACAACACAAATATAAGGAAAGGTGGTTAGTGGTGTCGGTTTTGATTTAAGAAGATGGAAGAAGGGAGAGATGAAGAGAGCTGGTCAGGATCGTACTGCACCAGAAATTGCAAACTGAAGGCAGGTTCCCTCAGTGCTGTGCCAATGCCCCAGCCAGTTTAAACCCTTCACATTTCCTTTATTACTAGCTTGCCCTGAAGAGTTTTTCTTCTCATCCTATTTCTTTCCCTTTTCTTTGCCTCCTGTCAGTGTAGCACAGAGACCCATGCAAGCACGACTCCCTATTCCACCCCCAAAATTGAAAGGCCTCAGGACACGCTGTATTTGCAGCATACGATGCCATTTTGCAAGACAAAAGTCATATTGCCGTGGCTGAAAATAGCAAGAAGGAAACCTAAAGCCACGTACTGCAGCAGTCCATGGTGTTAAAACGTGCATGGCTGTCCTTTCCTCATGACTATGAACTGTTCTGTGTCCTTGGTGTTTCCTTCTCTGCTTTGGTCAAAAGCTTCTTGCTGTTTTGTGCATCAGAGAAAGAAAATAAAGGAATGGGATTTTTCACTGCAGGTTTATGAGTGCCTGTGGTGTGGAAGGCTGCCAAAGGGAGCATTCACATGCTCAGGGACTGGTGATGCTGGTGCTTGTCTAAGCTACCTGGTAAGATGTGGGTTAGCACTAGCTTTTTTATCCCCTCAGGGTAAGAAGGAGATTGGCAACATCAATTTTCAGCTGAATTAGCTCTTTTGATAGCAGTCCAAGGGGGAGTCTTGAAGCAGTCATTAAATCAGGGCAGCTAATGCTGCTTTGCTGTTATATGGTCTGTTTGTGGACCAGGAGCACTCTCGTCCTGCTATGAGGGGGAGCTCTTAAGGTGCTGTGTTGTTACAGGTATTTAATCATGTGTTTCCCTTGCCTGCTCATATATATCATAGGTGGGGAGGGAAAAGTGCCCAGGTACCTCTGATATTCAGCCAGGATAAACTGGAGTGTCCTAGGCAGAGAGCGGCAGAGCTGAAACACTGAGATGTAAGCTGCCTGTACCTACACTGTCGTGTACCCCAATTGATGCCCTGAGGAACTTTCTGCTGTTTCTGGAAGGTTTGGGCTGGGGTTTCTCTTGAAGCAACAAAGAGGATGACATGCCTCGTACTTCCTCTGCACAGCCCTCGGCTTCGTTCCAAACACTGCCACCTTTTAAGTGCTCCTCACTCTTACTAGTAGCAGATGTGTTTAAAACCAAAGCGAGAAACTCTCCTTCCAACCTCTAACCAGGGTGTTGTATCGGTGCTCTGATTATCAGGAGAGGAAGAAATACGAGTGAGTGAGAAAGCTGTTAGAGCCGGAGAATCCCAAGACGTGAAGAAAAAAGCTTCCTTGATGAAGGATTTTCACTGGGCATGGTGGGAATTTGCTGTAGGGAAAAGTAAATCTTGTGAGTAATTGGGTTGTGAGTGGGAGGAGGGGAAGAGCTGGGTTCCAGCCCCAGGCTCCCAACGGGGCTACTGCTCTGTAACCCCTGCGCACCTCTTGAGTTCAGTGGCACAAGAGGGTGGCCTGTGCCTTGCAGGGAAAGGCCCGCGATGAATAAACATCTTCATTTTAAATCACTGTAGGCTCCTTATTTTGCATTTCCTTTCCAAATGCAGTTATCCAATTTTCAGTTTAGACCCTCTGAAGTGTAGAAAAATAGAAGCAAACTGCAGAAGAGGGAGAGAAAAAAAAACCTTTAAAAATTGCTAAAATGATGCACAGAGAGAGGGAGAAAATGACCTTTGCTTGGGCATCCAACAGTGCAGAGAAATTCTAAAGTAGTTTACTTTGAAGTACATTTCAGTCAGAAGGATTTTCTAGCAGTAAAATCAGGCACTTAGCAGGGATTGTATATAATTTCCACTCTGTGCCAGTATAAAGCTTCAAACATCATTATTTTTTTCCCATTCAGCACCAATAACTAAAGGCCTTGGTCATTAATTATGATTCATTCTTCACCTGCGCTGTTTGAGCTACATTTGTCATCTACGTACTAGCCTTTAAAAGAACTTAACCTGACTCTTCCTTTTGTCTTGTCTTTCAGTTTCTGAGCCATTTTCTCTACAAATGACACACCTTAGAATATGACATTTACCTAGGATGCTACCTTGTGTTAGAATCGCTTTTAGATTGCATGTGTCTTAATTTTCAGTGTTAACATTATACTCTACTACCTTATACTACATTGTTTATTTTAATCCTCTCATGAAGATACCAGGTCAAGAATGGTAGGGGTTTGGGAGCAGGAAGGACATGGGTATGGTATCTCCAGCACCAGAACTTCCTGCAGGTATTAGCTACAATAATTCACCTAGAAGGCAGCAAACCTGTCAGAAAGGCTCACTGGACACTCATTTTACCTGAAAATCTGTAGTTGGCATGTCTAAAAGGACCCAGTTTAATATCCAGCTGAGGCAGCCAAGCAGAAGCTGGTAGCATCCACTCATCAACAAGGAGTGAAAGTGTCTTTCTCAGTATGTAAAACCAAGCAATCCAAACACTTAGCTGCAGTGCCTGCTGTGTTTTCCCTTGCTTTGTTAACAACCTGGATATAACAGGAGGTAAAAGCTGTTCCAGCTCATACCCTTCCTTACATGTAAGATGTGGCTGAAGACCTGGTGAAGAGTGACAAGATTGGCGTCTGTTTTCTACACACCTCTGTAGGAACTGTCATATCAGAAAAGTCCAGTTGTGCAACTTAATCTCCTCTTGCATCCTCAAAAGCGGCCAAGTCCTCGGGTCTAAAAAAGACTTGCAAACCTTTTCCATACCAGAAATGCTTCTGGCTCAAAACTTTATCTATGATTAACATAAATTCTGCTGGTATTTGTATTATTCTATGTCTTAGCCCATTGCAAACCCCTGCTTTGCAGTTGCGCAGTGCTCTCAGTAACTGTAAGCAATGTTAATGAGGGAAGCGAGCCTTGCTCCCACCAAAATCACTGCAAGTTTTGTCAGTGACCTTCATGTCAGCAAGAGCTGACCCTTTTTACAGAACTCAAAACTAAACCAAAGCTGTAAAAAACATAATATTTTCTTAAGGGAGTCATCCTTTTGTGTTCTCTTTCAGTGCCTGATGTGCCTTTTGTAGAAAGGTTACTAACCTGCAACAGATGAAAGTTAAAAGAACATGGTTGGAAGGCAAAGTAAAAGGTAGTTATGAACATATGGTAGGTAGGCTTATTTTTAGGAATGAAATATAGAAATGTTGGAAAGATTGGCAACTTGAGCAAGCCAGCATACCACAAATTGGAAGAACTTTGCAATCAAATATTTATGGCTGTCTTTGCCATGTTTGAAAAATTAAATTATTAAAAGCAAATATTGTGGCAAATAGGTTTCCATCAATCTCAATAAAAGTTACATTTCACTATCACTGTCACATTATTACTTTTTTGCTTTCAGTCTTTTAAGATTGAAGGGAACAGTAACAAACTCCAGTAACAAATCAAAGCTTTTCACTGTGTAATTTCCTTGGCGAGTAATTTCTAATTGATTCAGACTGATGGGGCTGCATAGTTTGATGTATTGCCGAAGCGAGAGATACTTTGGACCGAGTGAATTTATAAGCACCTCTTCCCCAAAGAAAAATGGCTGCTATATTTCATGTTGTCATTTTTAGCTGTGTACCTCCCTGTGTGGACTCTCAAGGAAGGAAAAAAGCCCAAAGCAGTGTTTGGAGCTGTCGGAAACCCCGGTCCTTTCCTGCAGTGGAGGGGGAGCAGCTCCCTTGCTGGATCTGGGGCTCTGGATAGGGACACAAAGCGCATCCACCCCATTCCAGCAGCATGGCATGCGTGTACCATTCACTCCTTCTCTGTCTCTTTTTTGAAAGTGTAGTTGCTTAGCAACATAATTTAGTCACCTGCAGGTCAGGGTTCAGATCTTGTTAATGTCATTGTGAATTAGAAGGAGGAAATGACTTTGGGGTTTTTACAGCTTCTTTGTGACATTGCTGTTAACCAAGAGGTTTGCATCCTGTTTGGTGGAAAATCTTCAGTGACTGCTTGGGGGTTTTTATGTGATTATTTCCATACGTATTCTGCAATATTCCGTAAGTGGAGAGGGGAAAGGGGAATATGACTGAATATATGTTATTTGATATATACATTGTAGGTGTTAAAGGTCAGAAGCAGTGCTTTGCACCCAGTGGCAAATTGCTTCATTTTAGGGCAGCTTAAACTCCAGACTTTGGAGAGAATTGTTGCAATGTCAGTCCTGCTCTGTCCCCTTGTCTTTCCCCAGAGCACATTCAGGGAGGCTTTCAGGAGAGCAGAAGCAAGTTCCCCTTCCACTTTATTTCCCACAGTAGCAATCCCTGAAGGCTGCTGCCTCAGGGGAGCAATATAAATTTAGCAACTTCAAAATTCAGCTTGAATTTTTTGCTCCATGCTTTGCAACCTCTTGGATACCGCCCGATTCCCCCTGCCTCAGCCTGGTGTAATTATAGCTTCAACCCTCGCCTGGCATCTTGCTCTTCTCCATGCTTGCTTTACCATGGAGAATCCAAAGCATCCTGGCTGGTGCAGTCCCAAATACCTGGGCATCTCTGGGAACACTACACAACCATGAGGCCTGTTCAGCTCGTCATGCAGAGCCTGGAGGAAGGGGCCATAGTGCAAGGGTGGGGATCTGCAAAAGCAAATGGGATATTTGCATGTTCTGGGTATGAAGCTTTGCTGAAATATCCATGTAGAGCTGTCAGATGGGTCATTTCCACTTCACTGGCCTAACCAGTAGAGAGGAAAGCATGCATACATTCGTGTGCACATACATATCCATATATCACTCTTCTTATTATGGGTGAAGATCCAGATTTGATCCAAGCTTGGACAATTTGGTCCAAAATTTCATTTCCAAGATGATAAACACTTTCTGTTTCCATTTTTAAATAAGGAATTCAAACCATAAGTAGATTCAGTCTCACTGAAAGGCAAAAAGCCACAACGTTTTCCTTGGAAAGTATCAGAATTAAGTATTTTGTGTGTGCTGGAAACATTTCTCCATTGTTTAGAGCCAAACCAGTTTTTTATCAGATTAAATCGGAATTCATGGGTGGTTACAACCCTCCTTAAAATACCGTTTCTTAGCAAACTGATTCTTCCCCACTTTTTTTGTTAGCTGAAGTTTGCGTTTGATCTCCTGATCGGATTTGTATGCATTGCTCTTGTCTCTCTGGTTTGAAATCCTGTGATAATGGCTCTGTCCCACTGAGGTTGTCACATACGCGTTGTTTCACATGGGCTTTGTGGCTCATTGTACGCTGTGCGAGAAGCTGCAGTTGTGCTCGGGGTTCACAAGCACTAGTAATCCCCGGATCATTTGCATGGGTGATTTGTGGGCTAGAGTTCATTAATCTTTTTGCTGTGACTGCTCATTATTTGTGCTCTGTGACTGGTCAGCTAAGACATATGGGGCCAGATTGCCAGCTGCTGGAAATCAGCGTGGCTCTGCTGATGGATGGAGGGAGGGAGGCTGGCTTCCGTCTGTGACGGATTGGATCCTGGAACAGAGGGGCTTGTTTGCCAGGCTTTGAGGCAGGCTGTGGTGGTTTTTGTAATGTATGAGCCTTTACACAGGTGAAACAAGTTGCCTCTGGATGCCTTCCTTATGTAAACATTTGGGACCATGGAAAGAAGCCTGGTGTGAGCAGGTGTTTGCAAACAGGAGTTAAAGAGGCAAGCGATAGATGGCTGAATGGAAAAACTTACTTAGAAAATCCTTTTGTTCAGGTGACTTGCCAAATGTAAAGCACATCATTTCTTAGGTGCCTGTTTTGCTATTTCAGCTGAGATGCAGACCGTATTCTTCACTCCGCTTCCCGCAGATGCTGCAGTACTGACAACAACATTATGCAGAGGTTGTCCTAACACATAAAACCTGAGTAATACCATAAACCATTATTTACAGGGATTGATACAACAGGATCAGTGACTCAGGATAAAGCTCTTTTAAAACTGATGCTGGCAATGGCCCGCTGCCACACTGCCAGCTTGTAGTGAGCTTTGCAGAGTCCAAATCACTGGCAGGAGGGAACTTTACCAGCTTTTCTGTGTCTTCACTCAGAACTGGGTGAGCAGGAGCAGATAAAACATCATGGGGTCCGCCTTTGTGTGAATTAGCTCTAGAAAGATTTCAGATTCATTGCCTAACTCAGGCCCTTACGAAGTTGTTGGCATGCGAGACATACATTACTCATGCAACAGGGTATCCATCAGGGGTGCTAATTGAGACTGATGTTGCAGTGGGTAGCTGGTGAGGTAGGAGAATGGCAATTAAAACTGAGAGGAGAGGGAATTCTTCCTCCTTCCTTCATTCCTTCTGGGTAGCACTGGCATTGTGATTTAAGGCTGATACCTGGATTTCTCAACGTGTATTGTGCCAATTGTACCAATGAGCATAAACCCCCACTTAACTCATGGTGAGGGTCATAAATTTAGAAGACTGTGGAGGTGGAAAATTTGTTATTGATTGTTCCCCATCCCTCTCTACCTCTTCACCTAATGTTTGACAGCGAGATTATAGCTGTTAATATTACTTGGCAGTTGCGGGAGGTGGAACATTGGGAAACATTTAACCCATGGATCTCAAAATGCTTTCTAGACATGGACTGTCACAACCAGTTTGCTAGTTAAGTACCAGGCTGGGGAAAAGGAGGTTACACAGTTTGCCAAGTGGTATGTGGAAAATCAGTAGCAGAGCTCGTAGCAGGAGCCAGAAGTCTTTGTTCCATCCCTCCACTCCTCCTCCAGACAGTGCATACTGCTCTTTGGTCTCATTTGCAGAACGGTAGGTGCTTAGTAGTGATGAGCTGAAAGTCACTACCCCGATAACTCCTAATAAAAGCAAAGTCAATTGACACACACACAACAGTAGGGTGAGGAGTGCATCAGAAAAAGTCATAGTGAATATTTTGGGTTTGATCATGTCATTTCACATTTCTGAGCCACTGCATGTGGGAGTTCAAATAAAAGGAATGGAGTATAGATTTTAGAAAGGCTTCATATATTGTTTTATCTGTCATGGATTGTCTCCAACACATCCAAACCTACCAGCAGCCCAGCTCTGTGAGACTGCTGTGCTCAGTGTCAGTGACTAGGGACTGGTTTTGTAGGAGAGCAAAAGTCCCTGGTGGTTGTTGTTTTCTGTGTGTACCTAGTGCTCCAGGGTTAATGAAACCACATGAAAATGAAATGCTTAAACCCAAACTGCTCTATAGGCAGAGTTTCTTTTATTTTTCTTTATAAAGTTTGCAGAAGGTTGCACCAGTTTTGTTTTGGCTTGTGTTTTCCTTAAAAAGAGAACCAACAGGGCTTGAAAGGAAGTGGATCTGTAGAGCTGTCAGCAGAATCTATAAAAGAGGCTCTCCGGGAATCCCATCCAACTCTCCACTTTCCGGCAAAAAAACCCATGGAAAATAACACATCAAAACTGCATTTCTTAAATATTTTATACATAACGTCCAATGTTCCAGCTCTCACAAGAATGCCAGATAGCTGTACGTTCTTTAGTGTTTTATATGTGATGCTTTAAAAACACCTGAAACAAGTTTATACCTTGTATTGGCTACCTATAACAAATGGTCGTACAGTCAATGCCCTTATGTGCCTCTGTTGTATACGCTTTCTTAGAGGTGTAGGCAATATAAAGCTGGAGCCTTTCCTGAAGTACCTGTTCTTTAGCTTATAAAAGGCAGTGCTGTTCTTGAGCTGATGTTTAGGGCTGTGATTTGTTCCAGTGGCAAAACTATGACCAGGGCTGAGATGGATCTGAGATTTACAAGAACTGATTGACCAAACAAATAGCCTGAGCCTTCAGGAGGAACAGTGGATGGAAAATGAGTTTGATTTAAGGTTAATGACTTGGCAAAGATATAAATGTCACCTAGGAAGGCTGGCACCATGCCTATGCTTTAATTATAAGTCCATGTTGATTGTGCGTGTGAGTGTGTGATGTTAAATGCAAGTTTGAAATATGGGATTCCTTATTCAGTAACCTGTATAGAATAGAATATGCTCCATTTTAGCTAATTTGGCAGCATAAATCCAGATTCAGTCTTTCTGTGTTTCTCAATTAACTGCAAGGTTGCTTTATGCAAACACAGGTTGATGTACATATCTGTGTGTGATGGCACAGGGATCAACCACGTCAACTTTAGGTAAACGTGAGCGTACAAACTCAAACGGCGAGAGGCTTGCCCAGCAAGGCAGCGTAACTCTCGCAAACAGAAAGTCACTTCTATTCTTCACACAGAAAACCTTGTTTCCTCAGTGTCTTCCCACACTAGGAGCTCTACAGACTCAGGTCTTTAAAGTGCACTAAACAATTCTGTATGGATGCAATCAAGTGCATTGTGAAGTACCTCGGTTTTACTTACTGCTCTAAGGACACCTGCAAGGTAAAGCTTTTGAGATCTGGCAGCCTCAGTCAAAAACAAGCTATTGCAATTGTTACTCAGTTAGTAGACCAGAAGATCTGCTTCAGAGCAAATCTTGACCTTCTTATTTCCATTGTTTGAATTAATAGAACGTTTCTGAGAGATGCTGGAGCGACAGCAACGTAGCTCAAAGTCCATTATCCATCCTATAGCCAGTAGAATTGAAGCTGTATTTGCCTTTCTCATGATAAAATCTTATTACATATTAAAGTATGTATATTTACAAAGAATGTACAATGTGTAAGGTCTGATGTCTTAAGTTTCCCTCCCATGTGTAGGACAGGAGGGGGTGAGGGTAGGATTGCTGCTTTCACTCTGCCTGTACTACAGGCCTGTGCAGATGGACCTGTGTAGCTTCTGAGTGATCCAGAACCAACCTCACAGGCCACAGGAGGCAAAGGAAAGACCATGGAGCAGCAGCAGTGGAGCTAATTAAAGTGGTAATTTTCCTTGTACTTGTTCCTAGGCCACAGTAGCTACTTGAAGCAAGCAAGAACTGGCAACAGCTTTCAGTCACTGAAGGCTTTGATAAGATCCAAACTCGTGAACTACAGAAGAACCGAATGATGCAGGAAGTGTTAAAAAAGGTGCAAAGAGTTTCCTGCCAAGCACCTTTAATCATTTTCCATACTCTCTTTTCTCACTGAAACTGTTTTCATACAGCTTCTGACACCGTGGGTCGTGAGCCGACTGGGTATTTCTGTGGACAGACATCACAGCTCCGCACAGCACGGAAGGCAGGACGTGACTCACCTTGAAACAGAATGTGAAAAACAGGATTTCTGCAGGATGGTTTTGTCCTGTCCAGGTTGTGGCAGGCTGCAGCAGAGCGCTGCTGGCTGGAGCTGGGCATTGAGGATTGTGTCCAGCATTTTATGCTGGCTTTGGATGGATTTTCTACCTTCAGACTTCTTTGTGTCTGACTCCCATGTCTGCCCATACATCCCTTTGGAGAACAGCTTGCAGGAGTAGAGCAGCCAGGAAGGAGGTGAAGGATCACTCTCTGCTCAAGCTCTTTCAGCTTGCTTTCTAAAACCCCCAGGGAGGCAAGGGGGAAGGTGATGTGGAATCAAAAGCAATAATCGAGGAGCATTTGCAGGGGTGATCTTTTTAGGATGAATTGTTTGATTAAAGGAATTTCTTTATTTTCTCAAATACCCAGCTGCTGAGCTGAAATCAAAATCGGTGCAGAGCACTGCAAAAATGAAGTCCAAATGCCCCAGCCATTTCTTGCCTTTTCTGTATGAGCAGGAATACTTCCCATAAACAAGCTCACCCTTGCTAGTCTCTCACACACAGGCACTTTCAAACCTCTTTATAGGTTTAAGAAGACAGCATCCAGGAGCTTTAAGACACTATTGCTTCAGAAAGAAGGGAAAGCTGCCATCTGTCTCTTCCTTGCTTCTCCAAACGGTGGGAGAATGCTTTTATTCTGACCCTGCTCTTCCTATCTTTTACCCCCTAAAGCATTAGTTAGAATTAAATGTCAGTGTATTATTCACATGGGAAGAATGAGGTGATTTATTTGCATGCCTGTATAGGGGAGCAGCATGTTAGAGGAGGTAGCTAACTGAAGGAGCCTCTGAAAGAATAGGCTGCTCATTTAAGCATTAAAAGGAAGTAAAAGAAAAAACCCTTAACAAAAAACCTGCCTTGCCCTTTAGACTCAGCTTTGAGAAGGGGGAGCGTTTTATGCTTAAGAGTCATTTTGTCAGCTGGCTGGCAATGTGTTAAAGATGCTTAAATGCAGGAGAGCAGAGCTGGGCTGACTTTTCCTCTAATCAAACAGCATGGCAGGGAGGGAGAAAATCACAGATCTAATTCTGGGGCTTTGGAATCAGCAGCTGACAGCAGAGGCTGCAGTTTCACCTGTAGCTGAGAGCAAGCCAACCAGTGAGCAGTAGCCAGCCTGTCTCCCTTCAACAATTGCTATTGCCGCAGTCTAACAGCCAACTTGTAGGTACTGCATCTTGGGGTGTTCACAGGGAATAGGGCATCATATTAATCTTTATGTTTTCTTTTTTAACAAGGGATTCCTATAGTTACACCATGAAGTCTTTAATTGCTATGAAAATCAAGCACCTGTACAGAATAGCTTGGAGTTCCCATTGGAACATGAGAGGGTGGATTTAAGAGGGAAAACAGCCAAGCCTGGCTCACAGTGGGGTCTCTTTCTGGTTTTTACAACTGTGCCAATGGCGTCTCAGGTTGTAAGATCATTCTTTGGAGGAATTCTTGCCTGTGGTGTCAGAATCACACCAAAGCCTTTAGAAATCCCCCTCGCCAAGCTTTTACCCTCGTAACTTTGAAACCTGCCTTTTAAACAGAAAATCTTTAAAACCTGAAGATGGGCTGAGGGGAGATGAAGGGCAAAGAAAGCCTCTCCTGAGGTGTGTCTCCTTTGAAGTAGCAATAGAGGTAATTGGATGGATGAGAATTATCCTTCAATTCAGGATCTATCCTTGATGAGTTTGAATTTGATGTAAACAAGCAGCATACTTGGGTTTGCTGAGAGCTGCCAGTATTCTTTCGGTGCATGGGAAGGACAGGGATTTTTCTTTTCATACATCATTTAGCAGTAACTGCAATGACTCCACAAAGTCAGTCCAAGTCCTAACACAAAGCAGGAAAATGTACAAAGAAAAGAAAAGGCGATTTTGTTGTTGGTTTTTAAATAGAACTTCTCTGTAGGCAGAGTTCAACCGTGTTGGGGTGGAATCAAAGGGCCGATACAGAGGAATTTTCTTTTACCTTCTGGAATTTGGATGTCTGGCTTTTGTGTCAATTGTCAGTGCTCTTTATTTACTGAACAATGCCCCATGAAGATAGCAGGGTAATTTGGTATTTGCTTATGAAAAGGCCATTTCTAAAGCAGTGGTACTAGAATTTTCAGCAGTTTCCACAGGGACCATTTGCCAGAACAATTGATGGAAAACTGCTCTTGAACAAGCAGCCATTTGGAAGAGACCTGTGTTCCCTATAATCTGGGGAGAGGGAATTTTCACTGAGAGGTGAAAACGAGTGAAGCAAAGCTTCAGACCTTTAGTGCACCATAGCTTTCTCCTTAATACCCCTTTCTCACATGCAAGAGCCACGTTTTCTTCCAGCAGCCAGCCTCAAAGCACTTGAGGTCCTGTAGATCAGAAATGATTTTCAGGTCAGGCTGAAAGCCAGTCCTCTCACCCATCCTCACTATTTATTTGCTGCAGTGATGACAGGTCCAGCCAGTTAGAGAGTAGAACTCATTCCATGTGAGACAACATTCATAAGCACAATTGCCTGCTGTGTGGGAGGGCTCCTGTTCCTCTCCCAAATGTCTCTATTATCCCTTCTGACTATGGCATTCCAGGTAGGCAGATGAGATAGCCTTGCATCTTTCCCAGAAGTGCCCAAAGCTTGATGCTTCATGACTGAGAGACACCGATGAGCAGAGCTTTGTGCCTACAGCTGAGGCAATGGGCCAAGCAGATAGGCAGATTGGAGAGAGTCACAGAGACTGAGCAAGGGAGAGATAAGAGGTATCGTGTAGAAAAGAGAATAAAAGGAGCAAGAGTCAGGCAAAACTCTACATGAAAAAGAGGGGAGAAGGGTTTAGCAAAAATCCTTTGTGCTTGTGAAGATTTTTGTAAATCCCATTCTGCTTGAACATGGGCTCGTCCTTCAGAGCACAGAATGGCTGGCAGAGGGAGAGGAGGCTAGAAAATTACCTCCTTACCTTAATTCCCTGGATAGGAAGAAATCTACTTGTAAAGGTATAGTTTTAAAGATCATCTCGGTCTTATCAATTACAGCTCTGTCTGCAAGACTGTGCAAACTGCAAAGGGTTGTGCTACTTTGTGCCTCTGAGCTTCATTGTTCAGTGGCCATAAATAGCTGAAAAAGCATTTATCCATCTTTTACCAGCATGGCAGACCCTGTTATCGTTGTGTTGTCCTCTGGATACTCCTGTCTTAGAAAAACTGGATGCCTCTTAAGGAAGTGTTTTTCTTTTCTTCATGCAGCTGAGTGAGATGGAGCGATACCACACTGTGTGGCACCAATCACAGAGTAGCAAGTGCTTCCTTCCCTGTCTCCATCCTGGATGTCTCCTCTATCCTGCTACTGCACTGTCACACAAGTATTAATCAAGATTATGTGTGATGTTCATATATGAGCTTATTATCCAGCCGATATTAACAGTCATTACAAAGATCAGCCTGGCTCTGGCAGTCAAGCGGTGCTAAGCTGTCTGTGATGGGCTGAATTCAAGTTCACATCATTTGTGCTCTAAACTCAAGGCTGGCTGGCTTAAAACCTTAACTTTGCACACCACTAATCTTGAAACAAGCTGCTCAGGCAGCCCTTGACCCTGTAGTTTTCCACATTTTTTATTTCATCTTAGTTTAAGCTTTATTTTTGCAGCCCATCACTTTTAGCCATCAGTGTATAGTATATCTAAGCTTCCTGCATATCAAAAAGGATGTGCACAAAGATAAATTGCCAGAGAACAATATGTTCAAGGGGCAGACTTTAAAAGGCATTTAGATGGTAGAGGGGCACTCTGAGAGAAGAAATGATCAGAGGAATTACAAACTGACGCATGTCTTGGAATTCTCAGGCTTTAAAATCTGCCCCAAGCTTCTTAATTATGGAACAGGTCCACAAGGAAAAACGCAACCTATTTCCCTTTGTTCAACTCTTTCTGGTTGGAAGGATTTATTAAGCCAATGTCAATATTCTTCCCATCAATTTTGGAATGTCTGACTCTTTGTTGAAACAAGCTATTAGCAGTAATAAAAAGACACAGGACTAGAATAATTTGTCTAGAGTTCTCTTGTGTGAAATATTTGCAATAGTGCGAAGAAGCCAGTGAGTCATATTATATTCACAGCTTACTTTGGCTCACAGGTGGCAGCAAAATCAATTAACTACTTTTATCCATAGGAATTTATTGACTTCCACCCGTTTTAGAAAGAAATGTGTCTTTCAGTTGGTAAAGTTACAAAACACTTGTGTCATGCTGTGTGGGTTTGGGACCTGCTGCAAGGTGTTCATTCTGTGCTGGCCACCCTGGCCTCGGGGGCAATGTGCTTCATCTGTTTGTTCTTTCCCAGAAGGCAGAAGCTCCACCAGTGCTGAAAATGTGCCTTACTTGAGCGAGCTGCTAATCTGTGTTCTCATTTAGAGTTTCTCAAACTACTCATTGGCACTGCTACTTGCTGCTGATTACTTCTTCACAAAGCCTGAGTCAGCAAAATTTGCAATGACTAGTATGAATCTCATCACAGCACGGGCAGAGGGAAAGTGTGTTTGTGCAGATAAGGCCACCCCTCAGTACTCATTTAACTTAGTATGATCCCCACACTGTGAACCTGGCACTGTACCAGAGAAGGATATGGGCAAAAGAGGCCAAGCTATTACAGCAGCTCGATTGGTACACATAAATTTAATGGGAGCTCAGCTAAACAAGCTGTCCCTCACCTTTTGTTCCATTATAGATGCTTATGTTACTAATTAAGCTGTGGGTTTAGGTCTGCAAAGTAATGAGGCTCTTCCACCTGCTGATGTCAAAAATACCTGCCTGTTTGCTGGTGCTTTCAGTAAAAGCAGATAGGAGAATGGCTGGAGTAATTGACTGGTTGCCTGCAAGACTTATTGCAGGGTGAATCCTGGAGTGGCTGGCCTAGAAATTTAGGAAGATAGGTTGATTTTTCCAGGGGTTGCTGATTGGAATGTTTTCCTGAGCATTTGGTAGTGTTCCTCACTCTAGGTGTAGTATGTACTAAGCCTGCATCTGGGTTTTCATAAGGAAGCAGATTGTGTGTGTCGCTCTCGTATAGTCTAGTTAAAATAACTTGCATACATATGTCAGTGTTCCCACTGCGTCTTATGGTATTTAGTTAACTGGGTTTCATTTTGTTCAATGTAGACTGGGACAAATTTGTGTTTCTAAGCTTTTGTGGCTGACAAAGTTTGAATTTGGTGTATAATGACTGCTGTATTTAGGTAATTATTTGAAGCCTGTGGCAGTGACAAACTCAATTCCATCATGCTGCAGTATTGTGCTTTATATTGAAATATTCCTGTTGGAGCATTTTGAAGACCTGAAGCTATATTTTGGGCTAAGTATATTTGACTCTGGACTGCACTTGAGTTGGAGACCTCTGAGGAGCAGTCCAGGTTTCCAGAGCAGAGCTGGCGGCGCTATACATTGCCCTTGGGCTTTTCCTTGCCTTAAGACTTTGATCCTGAATCAAAGCCATCTTTACAGTGTAGCTGATCACCAAGCCTTCCAAGGTGAGCTGTAAAACCTGGTGCTGAACACTTGCTATGAAGTTTTTAAAGGGTAAGGCTATTAGCCTAAATCTGCTGGCCAAATTCCAGTCTTTGTAGTTAGCTTCATAACTGAGTTCCTCTGGTAGTTTCGCTTTTCATGATCTTCACCCTGTCTCATCTCTGCAGCTGCCACGTGGCATTTCCTTGCCTGACTGGTGCAGATTACCCAGCTCTAGCTTTAATTCAACAATGAAGAATGCATTTTGGAAAAACACATTTCTGCTAAAAGATGTCTGTGTTATCTTAATCCTATGTTTGGTTAAAATCTGGATCAACATATAGGAATGAAAGAATAGATTTGCATTTCTGAAAGGGTGACATAGCTTTTTGCTAACCACTAAAACCAGTGGGAACTGCTGCATCTATCTGGAATGAATGGGCTATAAACAAAGCAAGTTATTAAAGCACTGTGTAAAAAAAAAGATTGCATGTCCTTGTATAAGGATTTCAGCAATGGGTTAATATGCCTGTATCTACTGTTTAAAAGCTGATGGAATATCATAGCAAAAATAAGGTTGATATGATAAAGAGATGACTATTCAATGACTTTGTGTGTGAAAAGAAGTAACAAGAGTGGAGTAATCAATATCACAATATAGATAAGGTTAGCATGGGTTCAAGCAATAGGTGGAGTAGCTTTTCCTGAATAGATCACCTGTTCGGATACAGATTACAAAGCAAATTCTGCCTTCATATAAATCACTATTTAACCCCATCGACTTTGGTTAGTAGCATTTGGTCCTGTCTCAGTGGTATTCAGGTAAATTCATTACCGCACAGAAGTGGAATAACTCAGCATGAATGCATTACCTATTCCCATTTTACTTACAATCACAAAATGATTAAACACTTCCTGATTATTTTCCGTAGTCACCTATCCAAAGAACTTTTTCTGGGATGAAGGGAACTGGTTTTTCAGTTGTAACCTTTTATAGTCTAATATGTGCTCATGAAAGGTGACTGTGAACATACTGGGTTACTATAAGGACCGAAAGCTATTCCTGCTTTGAGCTGCTTTTAGGGGAAGCCACCTCCATCTCTCCAGATTTTTTGCCATAGTTTCTTCTCATCACTCAGATTTTGGTTGCGCCCAGAAACAAAAGATTTATTTTTCCTTAAAGATGACCAAAGTAACATTAAAAAGATGGGTTTGCTCCTGAGCTCCTGACTCGAACTAAAACTGAGTGGTCCAAAGGAATTTTATGATTTATGATCTGTTCTTAATAGGGATGTATTTAAACACAGAATTGAATTTGGTCCAAGAGGGGAAAAACAAAGAACAGGAAGGATTGAAGAAGAGTGAAATGTGTCATATCTGTAATTGCAGCCAAGTTCTACAAGCCCAGTATAAATAGCTTAGACTGTACTGTAGTATTAGTCTCTGGGCCAGCTATTTAGCACATTGAAACTGAGGCATCTTCTCATCCTTTACAAAGATAAACTTTCCACCACAAGATTAAGACCTGTGAAGAAAAGATTTGTGTTGCTGATATCTGTTAGTTAGAAAAGGCTGAATTTAATTTAGCCTTAAATTGAGTTAAAAACCTGGTTCTAGTTATTGTGGTCTTCCCCAAATAACGCATCCTTTTAGCATGTACAAATGAGCTGCAGCAAAGCTGCCACATGAGCATGATGCAGGGAATAGACCCCAAACCCACTGCTGGCTACTGAAGGCAATGCTAGATGTTCATGTATCGGACCCGAGCTGGTGTTAAACGGGTACAGCCCATCTGTTATCATGAGTGACACACACCATGCAATAATCACTTTTGCAGGGAAGATGGGTTTGGGTGTTTTTATTCTTCTGCTGTTCAGAAGTTCTTACCTGAAGAAAACAAGAAGCTGGAGTTTCTTGGCATTGACACTGTTATGACCTAATATAACTGCAGAATATGATGATGTATTTAGTGTCACCGCTGAAAGCCCATCATCTGCCAGATACCACACAGTGATACCTGGGAGCCTGCATTTTCCCTCCCACCTTCACACAGTGCCATATGGTAGCAGTAGCAATCACTGATGTTCAGTGGCTATGAGTATGTCTTCAAACTGCCCTCTTTTATTAAATCATTCTTGTTTTCAGCTTCGGGACTTGGTTGCACACCAAACTTAATAGGATCATTTACTACTGTGGATTTCTTCCTAGAAGAATTGACTGGCTTGTCCTTTGAAATCTGCTAAAGAATAATTACAGGCAGGCTGCAGTTTTCTCTCCAAGGGAAGCAAGGCCTCCCTGAAGAGCCCACTGTGCCAAAGCGATGGGGTAAGAGCTGCCCACAGGCAGAGCAGGCAGCATTCGCTGCTCCCCGTGCTTGAGATCCTGCTGGACACAGTCGGAAGGCTGTGCCTGTAAAGGAGAAGTGTCTCGGCTCATGGGAACTGGTCTTATTTGCTTCCAGAAAAGCTGTGTTAGGCTTTCTGCAGTGGTGATTGTGGCTCAAGACCTGCAACTGAAGGGTCCTGGTGGCTGGGGAGGCGCTGAGGGCTGTGGGCAGGATTACTCACACCGTGCCTGTCCAGCAGGGATGGAGGCAATATTAATGTCACACTAACAGCAAAGCTGTGAGCCCTCCATGAGGCATGAGGTGATTCAGCTAACCACAACAAAACAGTTTTATGTAGAATGTGTCAGCCTGGGGAAGCGGGGGGAAATGTGTCACAGCAATATAAAGCCAGCTCCTGTGGCACTTTAGCAGGGAAGTCAAAAGGAGCACGTGGGACTTAGAGCTGGCATGGGGAAGGTCCTATTCCACATTGCTGCCCCACAGCAGGAGATGAGCTTGAGCTGTGCTTAGTCTGCTTGTGGGTATCAGGTGAAAGAATAGTCAACGTGTGCTGAGCAAGGATGGGTGGTCAGGAGGGGGTTGGAAGACAGGAAAACACTAGATATATTCCAGCTACCTTTGCCCCCCAGTATCTGACTTTTGCCTTTATCAGTTTATTTAAATGCCAGTAAAACATAAAAGCAAAGCTTTGATTTCTTCTGGCCACACAGCATCTAAAGCTTTCCTTGCAGCTTACTCTGTCCTCTCTCAAACTCATAGAGATGCCATCCCTCATATCCTGGATTTGAGCTATTAAGATCGACCTGAACTGACATGAGAGAATGTATCAGCAATAAAAAAGTCCTGAATCCCTGGGTTTAAGGTTGTCAGATCTCTGAAACTCCTTCAGGGATCTAAACAGCACAGTATCGCTCAGATGTACTCTAAGTACATTAGAATGTTCCTCCCAGATTTCATGTGGGGTTTCCACTTTTATCCAGTGACATTCCTATGCTATGTGCTCTTTTGTTCTTTTGCATTAAATACACACGAAAAGGTAGAGAGGTATGAACAAAAGTAATTGTCTAGTCATTATACTGCATCATATGCAAAAGCCATCTAAGATGCAGAACAAAGAGGAAGGAGGAGAAGAAAGAGATTGTTTCTGAAACTCCTGTTTCTCCAATGCTCTGTCAACACTATTCTTTTTCTCTCTATGGAAGCTTGATATCGGTACCTGTCATGTCCAGTACATTTTGCCAGTGAAAAGGGCTGTACTGCTCCTTTGATTTGAAATTAGGTGGATATATAAGGTTTTAGCTATAAAATAACAAGGGTTTTCTGTGGTAAAGAAATCTTGTTTTCTCTGTTCTTGCTCTCTGACAGTTGGTTGGCAGAGAAAGGAGGAATAATAAGTTTTAATTATATCTCCCCAAACAAGCAGATTTGAAAGCAATGCAGGGATTACATGAGAATAAAATCCCTTCAAGCATTAACTGTCGCTGGTAAAAGGATGTTAGATATAATCCTATAAGGTTAGATGTCCAGACACCCTGGTTTAACCAGGACAGTCTAATTTTTAATTTAACGTTCTGTCATCCTGATTATTTCCTTTGGGAAGCACATGTGTCATGTTTGCCTTTGTGCCATACTCAAGAGTGGCACAATCATGAAAATAACACTTTAAATCATCATGCAGCTTTTCTCCTCCAATTTCATCAACCAGCATCACATGTCAAAATGCATTGAGCATCACAAGCCAGGAGAATCGGAATTGTATTATCTTTTGCATTAAAAAGGAATAGATAAGCAAGAGAACAAAGGAAAAGTAATAAAGAGGAGTGGGGAAAATAACTCCAGATCTATACATGCTTTTTATTAACCTTCATGAGGAAAGTTGCCTGTGACAATACACAATACACTTGTCACTTGCTTGTTACGTAGAGCTTGAACTAAGCAGTTCCAAAAGGCTTCAGGTGCTGTCCCCTTCAGACACTTCTTGGCTGGCAGGAAACTAGTAAGCAAATGCCAGTGGAATAGTTAAGATGGAAAGATTTCTCTCTTATTCCACCCATGAGCTTTCAAACTCCCTCAGACAACAGATGGGTGATTCAAATTGGGCCTAATAAAGCAAGGATAGGTATTTTTTCCGAGGCTAGAAGAAGTTTGGTCAGACTTAACAGAATGTTTATTGTGCTCCTGCAATTTCTGTTTTTAGGGTAAAAGCAGGAAAATCTGCTGAAATGGAGGGTAGCTTCTAGCTGAAACTAGAGCAGCGTTGTGAATCACTTGAGGGAAGCGGATCCTTTGTGATTTCTAGGCAGAACAGGTTCAGAAACACATCTGAACTCCTTCAGGATTTTCTGATCATCCAAGCCTGAGGCTTTGCTTTTCTCATCCCTCCATCTTCTCTCTGAGTCTCATTGTGAGGCTCATCGAGTGCTCCTTTTGTCCAGCTTCACTGCCAGGTGAGAACATTCATTACCTCCAAGAAGGTGCCAGTGCTTTGTAGGATGAGATCTTACAAATACCATGGCCACAAGTAGGTACCGCACAAGGTTTTAATAAGCATTGGGATAAGCCAACTGATTGTTTTCATTTCAAGCTAGATTTTCTTATACAAATCATTTCAGTCCCATGGATTGTATTGCTCTCATGCCCACATTGTTCATTGTCACTTTCCTAAGTCAGGACTTCTACCTGTGATCCATTTGGAATTTCCCAGGTGCTCGGAGGCTGTGTGCACAGAGCCAGCATCTCAAGCAGCCTCCAGGGTTTCTGGAAGGTCTAACTACTGTACAACTCACTCCCCTTAGGGTAGACAATAATAAGTTTCATAGATGTCTCTTTAGATGAACAAGACATGTCATCCTTAGGCTTGGGCCAGGCGCTGTGCACAGGGTCTGTCGGTTGTTATAGCCTGGCTGCTTTGCAATATGCAATCAGAGGGTGATGCACTGCAGTACACTGGAGCATGTTAGTCATACCGAGGGAGGGTCCTGTGGGAGCTCTCTGATGCGAGAGAAGATGCTGCTGCAAGAATTAAAGATGAGGTGTGAACAAAGCGTCATAGCTGTGAGGAACTAAAAAAGCCCTTTCTTAAGTAAAGAACATTCCTGACCTGCTGCTAAGGAATCAGTAGTCAGTGATGCTTGGTAATCATTGTTCCTCTGGCATTCTTGGATCCAAAGGCAGAGCAGTGAGAAGGCTGTGTCAGTGAAGCAGTGGAGATCTGTTCTCTCCACACTCTTGTGAAATTCCAGCTGGTGCTAACTGGAATCCTGACTGCTTTCACACTATGGCACATCTCCAGCATGCTGGTGCAGTAAGCACTGGAAGGAGTTCTCTCCATCTCAGCACAGCCACCTGGAAGCACTTCAGTGCTGCAGGAGAGAGGGAGAAGCCAGTTACTTGTAGCACAAAGATAACAGTAGGAGCCTTCACATAAGATAGAATCCTGGTGTGGGTGTGAGGAGACCTCAAAGCTCCTCCAGCTCCAACCCCTGCCACGGGCAGGGACCCCTTCCACTGGAGCAGCTTGCTCCAAGCCCCTGTGTCCAACCTGGCCTTGAGCACTGCCAGGGATGGGGCAGCCACAGCTTCTCTGGGCACCCTGTGCCAGCGCCTCAGCACCCTCACAGGGAAGAGCTTCTGCCTAAGAGCTCAGCTCAGTCTCCCCTCGGGCAGGTTCAGGCCATTCCCCTTGCCCTGTCCCTACATCCCTTGTCCTAAGCCCCTCTCCAGGTTTCCTGCAGCCCCTTTAGGCACTGGAGCTGCTCTCAGGTCTCCCCTTGAGGGCTGACCCAGCCCAGCTCTCTCAGGTGTACAAGGGCAGCACAGGATGGAGGGATGGCCAGGGCTTTTCCATCCTATCGTGCACTCTTGCAAATGCAGTGGTCAAATAGCCAGGGTGGAGCCATGGTATCTCTACTGTCCACCTCCAAACAGGACATAAAGTGGATAAATGGTGCTGGGATCCATTAATCTCCATTTCTCTCCTTCTGGCATGTTCTGGCAGGCTCCTGATAGTTGGGTCTTGCTGTCAGTTTTTATCATTATTTTACATGAAAGAATGGAAGAAAGAAGCTTTCCGTTCTGTCTGAGCAGCTGAGCTCATGGATAGACGAGTAAAACCAGACCACTGCAATCTCAGTGCTCTGGAGTTTGATGGTAGCTGAAATAACAGGGGACAATCTTCCAGTTGGGCAGGACCCCTACCACCCACTGCTAATCGTGTTATTCAAGAATATAACTCAAGATGCTTCCGACCAGATTGTGATTTAAGATGCATCTATTTAAATATGGCATCAATCTGTCCTTCAGCTTCTATATTAATTAATGACTTGTGGGCTGCATTTCTGTAGCTAGATAGTAGGCTGCTTTGGATCCGATTTATTTCACTGAATCAGGCAATTTAGCTCTCTTTGAAGTTTTCATTTTGATTTATATTTGGATGTGCCTTTATATAACGGAGAATTAAAAATGAGCATTTATGACATTTTGTTATTATTATTATGTCTTTGTGATTAAATGCTTGTCTTTAATAGCGGGTTGTAACCCAGGAAGTCCTTTCCAGTCCTGCATCCCGCTGCTGAAGGCACCAGGATTCTGGGCCATTCTACGTGACATGGATACAGACTTCACAGTGCGGTGGCACAAACCGGGGGAACTGATGTTTGGAGACAGCTTCATGTGATATTCCTCATCAGCCACTATGGGCGTTCAGTGCAGTAACGGTGCTGTCACCCAGCTATAGCACTGCTGGCCCGTTTGGCTTCAAAGCAAATGCCTCCTTTGCATTCTCCATCCCCGTGCTAGCACTGAGGCAGAGTCCTGGGGCAGGGTCAATGAGGGCAGTTCTGTGCACCTTTAACTGTGAAAGGGGCTATGCAGAAAACCGAACATATCTCCAGCCTCAGGCATGGTAGTTTGTATAACCACCAGCTGCTCCTTTGCTGGCTGGGGCTCAATCTTCATGGAAGGCAATGGAGGGAGAAAGATTAAGTGATGCTGCAGGCACAGCTGCATCTATTTTTCCCCCCTGTGGCATCACCACTTTACTACTTGTTAAATGAATAGCCTCAGCTGATTCCTTCCTCTTTCTGTGTAGAACAAAAGCAGGATGGACTTGGACTCTGCTCTCTGCCCCAGAGCAAAAAAAAACAGTCTAACTTCTTAACAGCCAAGAAATGAAGCAAGGCAGTTAAATAAGGCCACAAATTAGTCTGTTTTATCAACTTACTGGTTGTTAGAGCATTCCACATTTCATACCTGCAAGGGAAAGTCAGGCTTCCCTACCTCAGATCAACATGTGCATCTCAAAGCATCCCACTAGTACATTTTAGTAGACTTGGGAGTATGTCTCCAGCATGTTGAGGAGAGCTTGGGGTAGCAGACAGATATTACCATGGCCAGATGCCCTCAGACATGACTGAGTGTGCTGGATTTGACAGTGCGATGAAGGATCTGTGTGGTATATATGGTACACTTGGGAATTCACCTAAACAGTCACATTCACAGTTTCTTCTCCTCACCCACCCTCCTCCTTGTCATCGCTGTTAGCCCAGCATCGCATCCAAGGACATGGCAAGCACTAGGAGCAGTTGTTCTTGAGAAGCAGAGCTAAGCTTTCCTGTTCCCTCTGTGTTTGTTGGGAGGTA
The DNA here is from genome assembly GCF_033783945.1 of Neopsephotus bourkii. Taxonomy (NCBI): domain Eukaryota; kingdom Metazoa; phylum Chordata; class Aves; order Psittaciformes; family Psittacidae; genus Neopsephotus; species Neopsephotus bourkii. Next base: position 3,672,633 of record NW_026901483.1, read on the forward strand.
CAAGGTCATCCCTTTAACAGAAAGCAGCAGCATTCATTAGGAAAAGCCCACAGTACATTTTGTTATGTACAAAGAGAGCGTGGTACAACCTTTCTCATGACAAACCTTTGGCTACGGTAATGAAAATGCTCTGGCAGTAGCTAACAGCAGCAGTGCACTTTGGGTAGGACCATTTCTGGCTCCTCAGTCAAGGTGAAGCTCTCTGAGTTGTGGCCTCTTTGTGTGTCAATTTCTCTTACCCTTTCTCTCATCCTGAAGAGTCCCTTGAGGTCCCTGTCCTGATACACCAGCAACCAAACAGACCAGTGAAACCGTGTCATCACTGGAACCAGCAGTGCTCTTGCCTTTCATGAACCAGTATTTTGCCTCTGTGGTTGTAGGCCTTCCAAAGCTTTTGTTTTATAGGTCAGAGCATCCACTCCTCTCTCTCCCTATATAGGATGTTGTATCTTTTGCCATCAGGCTGCCACATATGCTTATATATATTTCTTTCTTTGCCAGTTTGTTTTAACTAGGGGTAAACCCTTTGTCTGTAGGAGCTGTTGCTGATTTACCCTGGAGAAGGGTAAATGAGATCCATAGGTCATGAGTAACGGAGCATAAGTGCCTTCTCTTCCTTATACTCAAGAATATAGTGCTGTTTAGGTGCTAAATAATGAATATCATAAAAAAAATGCAAAGCTTCAGCTGGTGAGGTGTCCCCAGGAAGAGAATTCCACCAGGGAGGCACAGAGGATTGAAGAGCAGGCACTTTGAGCATAGCAATATTTGGGATGATTAACTGGTACTGTAGAAGGCCGTGGCAGAAGCATAAAGAACATGCTGTGGAAAACAGTGATTCTTTTCCATAAATAAAATAGCATTGTGTTCTTAAAGAAGCAGGGCTTGGAAACAAGCAGACAGTGTAAATAAGTCAGTAGCAAAGGGAATGTGAGAATATCAATCAAGAAATTAAGCCGACAGCATAAATAAGCAGGCAGCCATAGCCTGGGGGGTGGAGAGAAGAACATGAAGTCAAACAAAGATGTCACTGGAGTAGATGAGAGAAGAGAGAATCTGTGCTATGAAGACCAGTGGTGCAGCGGGAAGAGTCTGCAGAAGAACTTCATCTCAAATAACCAAACTCATGATAAGCAGGGCTGGCCAACAGACAGATTAATGTTAAGTGCAGCATGGGTCACGGTGGAAGAGCCGGTATAAGATCCTTCCCCTGATAAAACTACACTAGCCTCGAAAAGTGGTCTTGTATTTAAGTCACTGGGTTCCTATCTCAGAAGTGTTTTTAAATACCACGCACTGTATAGGCTGTAAATATGCCTGGGGAGGAATGCATTATGGATATAAAACTGTCAGCTATTCTTTACATTGCTAAAATCCTTCACTTTGAAAACCCATAAATGAACTCTAGGAGGGTGGTTTTGAGGCAAGCAGCTGGAAGTTTTGGGTTTGCTTTTAAGCTGTAACATTAGCAAATATTTTTCTTTGGCAACAAATTGTCCTTGTGGGATGTATTTGAATACTAAGGGAAGGGGGGGGAAGGTCAAAAGATGTGTGTGGTAAACTTGGGTTTGCCATTTGACGTATTTTCCTCCATAAACCATCAAACTTTCTCACTGCTTCTGTTTGGGCCATGAGCGCGTTGGAATTCTTCTTCATTAACAAAAGGTGTAGAAAATATCACCAGTGACAAATTAGGAGGTGTCTGAAGAAGTGTTCTCTGTTCGTGCGAAAGTGTATGTGTGAGAGGACAGTTTGGTGCAAGTTATATATGCAAAGAAAAAGGAAAGAAACCCTTATTGGTTTTAGCAAAGAAAAGGTGGTTTCTTTGAGAGTAAGGTAATAATTTGCAGGGAATAACAGAAGATTATTTTGTTATTATGAAGGAGGCTGGACAGAGAGAGTGCCTTGTGGCCATTGCGAGGAGTGAGCATGACTTAGAATTTATACAAACCCTTTTGCATTATTGAAGCACAGCTTTGGAGACTTGTTCATTGCAGAAACAAGCCCCTCTGTCTTTCCCCAGAACCAAACTGGGGACTGTTTTCCCCTTCAGAGCCATGTACCATCCACAGCTGTGCTCAGAGACTGCAAAGAATGGGAGAATGATGTTATTTCTTTAGATTTTCCTCTTACAAATTATTATTTTCCGGCATTATACTTTTGGGAAAAGCTTGATTAAGTCTAGTTTGAGCCTAAGAAGTTTCCTGACCTTTCCGGGCTGGGCCCGCGGGTTCTCTTGTTCAGAATACAAAGCCCACTAATAGGTTGTGAGGACATTCATTATAACTTCAGCTCATGGAGGAGCTGTGTGTGTTGGAGGGTGGATGCCTTTAATCAGTGCTCTGGAGGCTCACTGCTCCAAGGCCAGCAATCTGCTTGCTCTGTTTACTACACTGGGTTTTGGTTTGGGGTTTTGTGTGGTTTTTTTTCTGCTGAAACCAAAGCGAAATGCTCACATTGTGTGAAAATGTGTTTGAGTTGCTCAAACCAGCTCCCGTGTACTGGTTAAGGATCTTGTTGTCTCCTTTTTCCTTCGTGTTGTCTTTACCTCATTAACTTATTTGGCAGGGTTAGAAAAATCTTCTGTTGTTCTACTTTGAGTTCAGTTTCGTTCTCCAGGGAGCGCAGACCTCGGTACTGCGTGGGGTTTGTCTGCTAGCCTGTGCAATGCAGCTTTATGTTTTCAGCTGCTTCATGCAAACTACATCCCCCAAATACAGACACACAAAAGGCAGGAGATGGAATATGACATAAATTACAGAAAACACTAGCTCGGAGATAAGGTTTGGAAGGAATACTTGCAAGCAGTCAGTCACAAAGCTCAGGGGCGAGCTCTCTGGGACGCAGCCTTTACTGTGTTCAGGGTTGTATTCACCTCCCAGCAAAGCCCTTGTCCACAGTGGGATTTCTAGGCATTACTACAGTACAAATAATAATAATTAAAAATAAGCTGTTTAATTCATTCCAATTCCAAATGAACTCTGCAGAGAGTTCTATAACAGCAGAAGATAAACAACGTAAAAGGAAAGGCAGTGTCTACTTGATTCTGCTTGCTCACAGCTGTGATAAAAGCTATTACCAGTTTAGACTGGCTTATCAAAGAGGAGTATCAGGCATATCAATAAGTAATTGGTAAAGAAAAACCAGAGCTATTTATTAATTAGCACCTATCACTTCTGCACAGGTGGCTTTGTTTGCAGAAGAGGCAGCCTTAGGGCCTGGCCAGGTCCTGACTTTCATCACTTACAGGTTTTAGATACCCTTTTTTTGCTTTACCTGAGTGAAGTTTTAAAGGTTCAGGGGGATTTTTTTTCATTACCAATCCCAGCTTTTTTCCTCTTCTTTTTACCACTGTTAGGACTGAACACATAGGCTCTCCATGAACATGGTTTGAACCAAGGAGCTTGGAGAGAGCTCTCTCCAGGCACCAGGACACAGCAGGAAAGGGGTTGTCCTGTTTGCTCACTGGAGCAACTGCAGGCAACACATTTGTGGGTCAGGTCAGTGCAGAATAAAGTATTTGGGTCCTTGTTTTCTTCAGTCCTGTGCTTTGTATCATGCCATTGGTTTTATGCAGGCTTTAACAAGTATCTTTATTGTTTTGTTGAGCAAAATGATGCTTCTGTGGATCTAGCCAAATAGAGACTTCTTAAAATATTAAATGAGCCCTTTGTTAAGACTCCTTCTCATTGTAGTCACTGCAAGATAGGAGCTTTTAATGAAAACACAGTCAATTCTCCTCCAGTGTTGCCAACGAACAAAGATTGACTGGTTTTAATGTACATTTCAATTTACGGTGCCTTTGGAGGCCATGAGGGGAATATATAGTCCTAACGGCTTAGATGAAAGTCATTGTTATGTCAATATAAAATCATTATTATAACAAAACTCCTGTCGGTTCGAAACTTAAAGAATCTAGAAATAATTTGATATGTATTTTATACAAACCCATAGCTTTCCTCAGTTGGAAATGGTATTGTGCTTCACTCCATTATCATTATGGCAAACTTATGATCATAATCACGGCACCCATGCAGAAAGAGTTGTGAAAGGCTCCGCAGCCCCTCACTGCTGACAGGGCAGTTTCTATGGGAAGCTTGACATCAGGATAATGCATCTGGTTAAAGTATTGCTGAACTAGGTAGGGCTGGGATGGAGCAGTCAGTCTGTATGCCACCACAGTCTGAATGCATTGAGTCTTCCGGCAAACAGTGGGCTCTTGGAGCAGTGTGTGTAGGAAGGGACCTCTTAAAATCAGCTGGTCAAATCCCCTGCTCACACTGGGCCAGCTAAATCAGGTTGTTTAGGGCCCTGTCTAGTCAGGTTCTGTATCTTACATCTGTATCAATATCTCTTAAGATGCAGATTTCACGGCCTCACTGGGTACCTGTTCTAGTGTTGGGCTGGTGAGTTATTTATTCTAGCATCTACTCAGAATTTTCCCTATTGCAGCCCTTGTCCACTGCTTCTCGTCCTATCACCTACCCCAGTGGTCCAGATCTGACTTCTCTGCATCCTGCCATTAAACAGGTGAAGACAAAAATGGGATCCTCTCCCCCTTCTCTTTTTAAGAGTGGCCAAACCCAGTTTTCACAGCCTCTCCTAATGCATCATGTACTCCAGCCCCCTAACCAAGGTGGTGGCTCTTCCCTGTTTTACCATGCTCCAGGGACAATGATTCATGGTGGAAATTGGGGACTCCACAGAACTTAGTATGTGGAAAAGGAAATTGGGGCTGTTACAGCTCCTCATACAGAAACTCACCCTCATATCAGAGCCAAAGGACTCCTTTTGGGGGTGGAAAGCTCATGCCTGTCACTCTCAGAGGTTTTTGGCAGGGTGCTTAACCTCCCAACAGAGAGTCTGGGAGGTGACAGGGGTAGCAAGCAGTTCTCGAGCTGACTGGATCGGGTGATGGGAGAGGAGGGCAATGATGAGTTGCCAGTTCAAGAATATAGCAGGAGATTTCTAGTATCTGAGAGGAGTGCGGGTGAGTTTTACGTGCCAGTAAGGAGAGGCTGAAGCAGAAAGCTAAGAAAACAGAAATCCCTTGTGTTGCTGAGCTCCTGGTGAAGCAGGAAGCAGGTCCTTTTAGTAATAAACTCCTCAAAGAGATTAAGGAATTTTGAAGGCAGCATCTATCCATCTCTAGATTCAGCTCCACACGTGACAAATGCTTTGCGATCAGAGTGAGCATCTGACCTTTTCCTTCCCATCTCTCCTGCAGCCGCACTGCTCAGCCTGCTCATTAGCAGTGCTGAGGTATTAATCTCAGAATAATCCAAAAGGAAAGCCCAGAGAAAGCTGCAGCCTCCATTCTTAAATACTCCATTGCAGGCTAAATGAATGGAGCGGATACCATGTTCCTCCACCCAGTAGAGTTCCCATGCAGGTGACCTGTGTTGTGGAAGCTATCAGTGTAATCCTTTTGAAAGCACTGATGGAATATACCAGGGATATTTTGGTTGAGCCAGTGAAGTGCGTAAGATGTCTGGGTCCATAGATTTACATGCGGTATAAACAGAAAATGAAGCACATCTTCCCACCTCTTCTATTCTTTGCCATGCACAGACATATGCTTAAGACACAGGAAGTAGAAAGCAAGGGCTTGAAGGGAAACATGCTGGCAGGAGGCTGCTGACATCTCTGATGCTCTCTGACATCCATGGACACGGCTGTTGCAAGCAGAGCTGCTGCCTGCTCAGGTGCTGTCAACACCCCTGTGCTGCTGGTGGAGAGCCTGTAGAAAGCAGAGCTTTGCTTTTCTGGTAGTTGTGCTGAGAAACTTCCAGAGACTTGTGCTTGTAATCGTGGAAGCACTAACATAGGGAAGAAATGGTTCAGAGTAGAGCCTGCTGGTCCTATCCATTGTTTGTCCCCAGCATCTGCAGAAGAGCTGCTTTTTTCTTCCCTTCCTTTAACAGTTTGGTTTTTGGAAACAATAAATTCTACCTTTAGAAAAAGACTTATCTGACACTGCTACCTGATCATTCCCCTACTGCTTCTGATATTAACTAACCAGATTTTAATTCATACCTCCATACTTAATTCCTCAGAGGAGGGCAAAATGTGATCAGAGGGATGGATAAGGGGGAATGGCTTTAATTTGCCAAAGGGGAGAACTAAATGAAACGTAAGGCAGCAGCTCTTCCCTGTGAGGGTGCTGAGGCGCTGGCACAGGGTGCCCAGAGAAGCTGTGGCTGCCCCATCCCTGGCAGTGCTCAAGGCCAGGTTGGACACAGGGGCTTGGAGCAAGCTGCTCCAGTGGAAGGGGTCCCTGCCCGTGGCAGGGGTTGGAGCTGGAGGAGCTTTGAGGTGGTCTTTAAGGTGCAGAGGAGAAGCCGAGCAGCCAGGCTGCTCCTGTGCTCCCCTGCCTTGCAGAGCAGCATGGGCAGAGCCTCTGCCGTTGAACTGGGACCTTTGGCTTTTGTGGCTGAAGCCAAACCCTTCATGTCCCTGAAGGCAACCCCCGGCCTGGGTGTGGAGACAGCGACTGTGAGACTGCAGAGACAGCACACGGCAGCTTTTATTGATGAGAAATGATGGCATTTACATCAGAAATGTTTATTCAGAGCAGCTCCCAGTGTGTGAGGAGGCCTCCAAGGGTGCCAGAGAGGGATCCTTCGTCAGGGACTGCAGCGACAGGACAAGGGGTGATGGGTTTGCACTGGAACAGCAGAAGTTCAGTTGAGGAATGAGGCAGATTCTTCCCTGTGAGGGTGCTGAGGCGCTGGCACAGGGTGCCCAGGGAAGTGGTAAATGCTGCATCCCTGGCAGTGTTCAGATCCCGGTGAGACAGAGCCTTGGGAGCCATGGTCTGCTGTGAAGTGTCATTGCCCATGGCAGGGAGCTTGGAGCTGGAAGCTCTTGAAATCCTTTCCAACCCTAACTATCCTACAACTAAACTAAACTAAACTACAACTATCCTATAATTCTATGATTCTAAGAAAAGAATATTGTAGAGAACAACGAACAAAAGAACGGCTTACCCCTATAGTAACCTATAACCTATTGAAACCCCAACAACAACAGTAACGTACTCCTATACTAACATATAACTTACTGAAACACCAACAACAACAGTAACTTACTCCTATACTAACCTATACCCTATCTCTTCCTATCTACCTCCGCCTCCGTTTTGGTGCAGAGGGGCCACTGGATGCAGCAGCCCCGCGCCTGGTGCGGGTGGAGCGGGTGGCTGCAGAGGGCTGGGTGTTGTGCTGCTCCTCTGCAGCTCCTGCACCAGGCTCAGCACCACGCTGGTGGCTTCTCGTCCTGGTGTCCTGGACGCTGGTGCTCGGGGGGGCTGCAGCGGCTGCTCTCAGGCGCTCCATGGCGCTTTCTGCCATCCTCTGGATCTTGTTGAGGTTGGGGTAATCCCGTTGGAAATACGGATGGTAGAAGAAGAGCAGCTACAAAATGCAAAGGAGAGGAGTCAGTTGGCATCGGTGCAAGGAGGAGAGAGACAGAGAGCCGGTAACTCGGCATCTGCATCGGAAAAGGCAAACGCGGGTGTTACAAAGGACTTTGTGGGGCATTTTAAACCTCAGCAGTTTTGGCTGAATGCAATGGTAGGGTAGAGTTTTGGTCAGTCAGAACCACCCTTGTGTTCCCAGCTGCTGGGAGCAGAGAAGTGTAGGGGCTTCAAAAGGCTAAAATCCAATGGAGAAACCCAAAGAGGTCTCATTTAGAGCACCTGAGTGTGGCATGGGCCTGTTGGGAATAATGGTGGTGCTGCCGTGTATCTTGTCAGCACTGAGCAGCTGCCACAAGGTGATTGAGGGTTCTTTTGTGTGTGGAGGAACCAACGTACCTGTCCCAGAGCAGGCCCTGCTGCTGCCACTGCCCGCAGCTCCCTGATGGGGATTTCCACTACCATATCATCCTTCATTCTACAGAAGCCATGGAGGTGGAGGCGGTCAAGGAATTCATTCAGGCTCTCAGCATTGAGGGCCCTGCGTGCTTCCCTCCTGCTGAGAACTTCAATCTCAAATTGGTTATCCGCGATAACCACGCAGCCACCATTGTCTCCCCACCAGATGGAGTGGAAGTGGAAGCTGGAGACGAGGTTCCATAGGAAGATGAGGAAGGAGTCGGGTGCGGAGGTCTCTGAAACACAAAATTGCATGGTCAGGGCCCAGGGTTCATCAGGCAAAGCCTGAAGGAGTTTTCTTTTGTGGGAGGTGCGGTGGCAGCAGCCCAAGGTGCTCCCGTGTCACCTCTTTGGGTCATGGCCCAAGCTGAGGATGCCTCCCCTGAAGAGGTCTCTCTCGTCACTTGGTTCCTCCTCTTCTCACCAACTGTCCCCCAAGCAGCCAGGCTGGGTCCTGCTGCTCAGCAGACTGAAGGGGTGTGGCCCCAGCAGCCCCTCAAGTTCTCCAGCATCACTGTGACATCAGGGTTCCATGAGGGTTCCATGGGCGGTGCCCATCTCCTGGCAACAGCAAGGGGCAGCAGCAGAAGTTGCTAGAAAGCCGTGTTGTCTTCTTCTTATGGTTTAAACCCAGTCAGCCATAAATCACGCAGTTGCTCTCTCACTCCCTCTCCCCCTTTTCTCCCCCCCCACTCCTGCAGGGATGGGAAGGAGAATGGAAAGAATGTAACTTCCACGGGTGAGATAAGAACAGTTTAGTAACTAAGGTGTAACACAAATCACTGCTGCTGCCACCAATAATAACAGCGGTAAAGGAAATAACAGGGGAAGAGAATACAGTATCACTCGCTGACCGATACCCAGCCTGACCGAGCACCAACTGATACCTAGTCCAACCCCGCAGAGAATAGGTTCTGTGATTCAGTACATGAATAGGCACACATTTGTGTTACTGAAGATGCAGTCTTTCAAACAGCATGGAGAGCAAGCTTCCGAACGCATGCTGTCATTAGATATCTGACTACACTTTTGAAAGAGGTTGTCTCAATAAATTCCCATTTAGGTAGTTTTCTCTGAAGTATGATTTGGGAAAAGAAATATGCAGAAAGGTACATCAGGCTTTTTGTGGGATTGTCTTTTCAGTGTGTTCCTCACCTGTTTATATTTACTGTTTTCCCTCAGATTTTTGTGGCATGGAAAGTGTAATAGCTTATTTGATAAAATATGATTAAGCAGTGCTCATTCGTTTGCCCACCTATAGAGTAAAACCAGAAAAATCATGAGTGATAAAGTGTTGAATAACGTCAGGTTACTCTGAATTGCCAAAATCCCCCAGATGAATTGATTTTGTGCTTTCTGCACCTTTTTTTCCCTACGTTTTCTCCTTTCCCTCTTTAAATCCCCTTGTGGCTTCAAATGGAAACAATGTTTTCTAGTTCCTGTCAGATGAACTTGGATAGTGCTAACATGGGACAGCACAACTGTGTCATGTGTGCTGGATGCTTGTAAAGCAGTGCCTCCAACCAAACTCCTGGGGAGGTTCTTTAGTTCTCAGGGATATGTGAGGATGGTCAGAAGAACAAAAAACACATTAAGTTTCTGAAGTCAGCCAGAGCCTTGGGTGACGTGCTCTGGTGTGAGGTGTCCCTGACCGTGGCAAGAACTGGATCATCTTAAAGTCATTTCCACCCCAAACCAGTCTGTGATTATATGAAGGACACACAGGGTGGTCTTGTGCCTCTTCGAATTCACATTTCTAGTAATTCCTCTGCATTACCCAAGCCAAGGGACCCCCAACTCCCAGGCTCAGGAACATGCTTCCAAAGTGCTGTGCCATCAGCGTGTTCCAGCTATACTGAATCCTTCTCATCATTTCTCACATGAACAGTCTCACTGACATCAGCTGGACTCCTCCCAGGCCTTAGCTCAGGAATGGCATCTAAGTATGCCTATCAAAGCACAGCCTCTTGCACCTTCATTTGCCACCCAGCACTTCTTCCTATAGAGCTGTTTTAAGCGGGTAAGTCCTCCTCTTCCCTTCTCCCCCTCTTTCTCCGTGAAGTGTAGCTCAAGAGTAAGGTGGGAAAAGGGAAGAACCTCTTGTTATATTAGGAGTGGGTTGGAATAAATGGGTGCTGTAGAAATGCACGATGGAGATCATTATCACTTATCTCTTAGTACCAAACATTCTCAGCTGTCGATCCAGCTGAGCCTCTCGGTTGTACATGTCATTATGACTTGCTGTCCATTTGAGATCAAACCAGCCCATCCGTCTCACTTCTCTGTGTACTTTTTTCAGTCTATGAAAGCAAAGCAAAACCATCCCTCTGCAGCATATCGCTGTCAATACATTGTCTGCATTTTGCATTAACAAAAACAATCCTTTGACAGTTAGGGAAGGTGGTTATTACTTAGTGCCTCTTTACTCTCTACTCTGCTCTTCCAAAACCGGCTCCATGCATTAATTTAAAAGAGGAAAAATAACAACAGTGGAAAGAAAGCAGTCCTCATGTCATGAGAAGCACAGTTTGAAGAGTTTAACTTCCTACAGGGAGTTGTGCAGCAAAAACCTGTCTAGATGATTGCCTACACTCTTGGCACATTTTTGCAGGCACCTGGTTGTACAGTATGTGGTCAAGCCATGCAGGTCTTGCTAGAAACGTGATACCAGTTGACAGAAGAGGCATTAGCACTTGGAGATAATAGACCAGATTCTTTAGAGTCTTTAAGACTGTAAATTTAAGAATCCAAAGATTCTTTCTTGTAGGCCCCACCAATGCTGTTTTCAGAGATGATTTTTTAGGGTTTAAAATTAATAGCTGAACTTGCTTCTTTCTGCATGGGGTATTAGAACATGGCGGGTCTCAGTGTTCTTTTTGGCTCTTCAGCAGTGTTACCTCTATGGTGTTTAAGTCAGTTGCTGCTTCTTTATGTCACTGAACACTTGAAAAGACATTTCACACTCAGGTATTAATACACAGCACTGCCCCTGAGCATCAGCATACATGTACTGATGCATTTCCACTGAGCACACAGTTGAGCTTCCAGCGTAAATGCATCTGCCTAAGGCAAATAGGCAGCTACAGACTAGGTTTGCCCTGTAAAAGCTCATCAGCAGAATCAAGAACAAGCCTGAAGCGGGTCTCATTAAATCATGGGTGCTATAAAGGGGCAACTACTGATTAAAGCAGAGCAAAGAGTGCAGAAAAATTATGATGATGAGAGCTCTTTTCTCTCTGGTGAATGGTAAGGAAAGGACATATCTCAGCTCCGACATCAGAGAGCGCCTTGATCATTCCGTCATGCATCAGAAAGCTCCTTGATCAGCCCCGTGATTGGTACATCAGCGTTCAATTGTCATTTCTATGAATGTTTTCCTGTTAGTTTTCATTTTCCATATGGAAGAATCAGTGAGAAAACACTTACTGCAAAGGTCCTCTGAGGTTAGGTGTGTTGGTGTAAAGCAGTGTCAAAGCACTCAGTTGTTTTGCATGGACAAAGCTAAAGGTCTTTGTCCAGCACCTTCATCACTCGCCTTTCCAGCATCCTTGCCAGGCTTCTCCTTTCCCCCAGCTGTCTGCGCTGGCAACTGCTCAGTGTAACACGAGGTGGAATTTGGCCTTGTCCCTACCCCTGTAAGGCTGTAATTTTCTGTTGTTGTTGTCCTTTTGTACCTGATGTGTTCAGGGGAAAAATGCTGATATCTTGGCAAATATCTGGACATCTTTGCTGTTAAGAGAGCAGTGATTAATGTGCTTTTTTTGTTCCCTCTGATTAAATTAAAACGTGTATTCTAACATGTCTTGGAGACATAATTGTCCTTGTGTAGCCCAGCTTATCAGGATGCAGTAGCAGGTGTTGTCAGCTCTTCCAGCCAGGATTTCTAATCCTGTGTGCCAGCCTCTGTGCTGAAGGCCAAGGCCCAGATGCTTCAACCCTTTCCTCAGGCTAAGCAGCATCTCCATGAGCAGAAGCTGGGAGGTGGAGGACCACGACAAAGCCATCCTGCAGCCAGAGTGCTGAGCAGTGGTGCTGGATGTGCTGTTGAGCAGAGGTCTGTCCACATTAACCCGCCTGCTGCAATGGAGATGGCAAAAGGTGGCTGTTTAGATTTCTGGAGATGTGTGAGTGCTTGAAACAAACTTTACTGGCTTTATCTTCAGTAGAGCTTTTTGCTAGTTTATCTCAAAGCCTGTTTTCAATGGAGAGCAGGAGCGGCTTTGATGTGAGAAGAAAACACAGTTTCTGTGAAGAGCCCTCTCTTCTTTGCCTGTTGATGTAAACCCAAGCAGAGTGTCCCTCTCCATCACCTTCACTTCCCCTCCCGGCACAGGTTACACAAATGGAGTGGCAGGTTATAATTGCTGAGGTGGCTGCATTCCTGGTCCGCCCAACCCCTGCCACTGGGCTCACACTGCACCTTGTGGAGGCTGCATAGTCTTCAAGGCAACAAGTTTGTCCCGTGGTCAGTCTTCAGACAGAGCTGGGATCAGCTTTGTGCTGGACAAGCTCCTTCTCTTTTTCTGGTGGATTTTAGGCCAGTGGTGCAGTATTCTCTGGTTTTAGCCCCTTTTGAAGGAGCTGATGCTATGGGAAAAACTATCCCTCAAAAAAATCACAGCAGTTTACAGACCTGGAGGTTATTCTTGTTCTAGAACAAAGTTGAAATAAGTTCTTTCCTACTTTTGCCATCTTTGTGTGAGGAATGAACTGATTGATAGCAGAATTGCAGGAGATGTAGACAAAGGGTCAGGTTTTTCTGCCTCTGCAATTTTGTCATTATTTTCCTTTAGGTCCATGGAGGTGTGGGTGCACACTGGTTGAATGAATGAAAAAAAGAGTATAGAAAGGTTTGAAAGGCAGGACAGTGTTTGCTATGCTGTATTCAACAGCTGGAAAAAGAATACACACTTGGGATATTGAACATACTGGGCTATTCTGTTGCAACAGCTCCTTGGCAAATTTTTCCTACATAGAAGAATTAACAGTCCCAAAATACAAATACTTAGTTTTGGGTATTTTTACACTTGTTTGTTTGTGTCTTTTAACTTCCCTTTGCTTATCAGCCTCAGTGTCACACTAACTCATCATAGAATGGTTTGGGTTGGAAAGGACCTTAAGGTTCATCCAGTTTCAACCCCTGCCATGGGCAGCGATGCCTCACAATAGACCATGTCACCCAAGGCTCTGTCCAGCCTGGCCTTGAACACTGCCAGGGATGGAGCATTTACCACTTCTCTGGGCACCCTGTGCCAGTGCCTCACCACCCTCACAGTAAAGAACTTGCTTATATCTAACCTGAACTTCCCCTGTTTAAGTTGTGTTGTGTTTTGATGATGTAAATCTATTTGCTGTTTTGAAATGCCCATAGACAGGGATGTGGCAGGAGCTCTGTTAGGGAGCACATTGAATAGCATCACACAAACGGTGTGTCTGATCGCAGTAACGGACACTCAGGGTTACCACTGGTTGAGAAGCAGATGTGCAGCAGACAGCTGAGGTGTGTATCAAATGTTCTCTGGGCATTGAGTTACCATGGCAGTTGCAGGAAGATAAAACACTGCAGGATCTTTGAGAAAGAGCCCGTTATCATTTTGTGATTCTATAGGATGTATTGTCCAAGAATTCAAAGCACCCCGTTAAGTTTCACGACACTATTGTCAGATGGGTAAATATGATTAAATCCATTATAAGACTGGCAAAATGAGACACAGAAAGGGTAGGATTCCCCCACTGTGGCTTATATACCGGTGGTGTCAGCTCGGTGTTCCTCTTCTGTTGTGTGAGCCTGCCACAGCGCAGCACGGCACTGCAGGCTCTCTGATGGCCCCTTTGTGCAGGTTTGCAGCCTCTGGTGCAGCTGTGTTTTCCCAGTGGTGTCTGTTCCTGGTCTCTCAGAGGCTCACCCCTGCAGTGAGTGTTTTACATACTTCACTTGATGTAGCTAAAAGTAGAGTTCATTAAGCAGTCCTGAAAGAAAGCCCAAGCCCTGCCACACAGTTTGTGCCTTCATTAGTGTCTCTGTGCTGGCAGGGCTTTTATCAGCCCCCTCATGCACTTGTAGTGCTACCCCATTGAAACTGGGAGGCTGAGCCTTTAGTCCCACAGGGTGTGTTCATGGCTCAGACCATTCCTTCCCCCTGTCCTAGACTCCTACAGCCCCGATGTTGTCCTCTCCTGCATCCCTACCACAGCTCCTTTTGGTTACAGAGCCCTGCATGGTATAGGCCAGCACATGCTCCTGAGCTGAGTGCTTGTATTAAAAATCACTCCCATAGGCTGATTGTTAGTTGTCTTCTTTTTAATCCCGCTGTTGTCTCCCTCAGGCCAGTCAAACTGAGACGAGACAACCTTTAATCTGTGCTTGCTTTTACACTTGCTTGTGTTTCACGCATGCTGGGAGGTGCGATGCTCCTGCGCGCGCTCTCCCTGTGTGTTGCTTCATTACATTGCTGAGATTCTTTTTGCAGTTGATTTTCTCCTTTTAAAGGTGATATGTGCTCTAAAGGAGAAAACAACCCTCTCTGAAGCCTGTTTTTCTTGCTAGTGTTGCTCTACCTTTTGTCAAGGCATGGGATTATCCAGGGCTAAATATGAGCTGGATCTTCCCAGCGATGTTTGGGTTGGGGGAGGAAGCAGGATAGCCATGCTTAGCTTTAAATCCTGCCTTGAAGAGATGCAGCTCTCCCTGGGAAGGGGCCAACTGCAGTATTTTACATTTGAGCTTGTTCCAGCTCTAAGATCTTGTCTAATCTGTGGACACAGGGTGGCTGGCAAGGCCAACAGTGGTCCTTCAGAGGGAGCCCTGTTCAGTGCCAGCCCACCAGGATGGTGTCTGGACCTGCAGGCCAGCTATAGCTATAGCTCTAGACTACAGCCCAGCCAACCAAATGCAAACTGTACCTGCAGTCATGCATAACTCCAGCCTTTCAGCTTGAGCCACAGTCTGCTTTATGGGAGCATAAGCACATAAGCTTTGCTGATGGGAATACATGTGTGTGCACTGTGGGCCCAGACCTTTGAGACTGCAAAGTAAGCTGTTTGCTTTGTGTGGGATACAAAGAATAGGTCAAGCAACCTTTTAGCTGTTTAATTAAAACCATCAGCGCTGCTGCTGTCTTCATCCTTCAGAATCCAAACTGTCCAAGTCATACAACCCCAGACTGGTTTGGGTTGAAGGGACCTTAAAGCTCCTCCAGCTCCAACCCCTGCCACGGGCAGGGACCCCTTCCACTGGAGCAGCTTGCTCCAAGCCCCTGTGTCCAACGTGGCCTTGAGCACTGCCAGGGATGGGGCAGCCACAGCTTCTCTGGGCAAGTCCTTGTTGTTTCCTCAGTTAGCAGCCCTATGGCAGAAAAACAGTGCTGATCTCCCCTTCTGCCCGTCCATCCCTCCTGCCATGCTTGTAGCAGCATCCATCCTCCAGGCATGGTCTCTGAAAGGGGTGGCATCCGGTAAACCAGCCCCTTCTCCTTGGTGCCTCCTGCCGTGGCTCCAGCTAACACTGGTGTCTTGCCTTGTCCAGTCTGCGCCCATTCAGCTATAATTTCTTCTCTCTCCTTTCTCTGCTGTTTTGTCACTTTCTCAAGGCTGGTTTGTTGGTCATCATTTCTAGGGCATGCAAAAACTGCTTGCTCAAACCTTCCCAACCTTTTCTTTCTCAGCCCTTCTTACAAAGGGCTCCTATGGGAACCCTGCTCTTCCCTGTGCTTTATTTCACAATCCTCCACCCCTGTCTCACATAGGATATGAGAGAGCTCACTGATTCACCAATTAAATTGAGCAGAATAATTTGGAGGGTTTTAAAAGTAGTTTTTAACATACCTTAAATCAGCCCTATTGGTTCTTCTCTCATATGGCCCCTCAGGTGTTTTTAGAGGGGGGAAAGCCTTGCTTTTACTCTTTCTTTATGACTTTTGGCTTTTGTGGCAGCACAATATTTGACTCCCTGCTCCTTGTCTTGCTCTGAAACAGTTTATCAAATCTCCTTCAACAGTTACTGTCTGCTCCTCTATTATTCACTTTCACTGGCTTGATTCTTTCCTATCAATCAGCCTTCTTTTCCCTCTCCAGCCTGCATTCTGTCAGCATAGAAGTCTCCTGCCTTGAACTGCGATCCAGGGTAACTGCAGACTTTTAACCCTTCCCACGAGTGCCCAGCCCTCTATACCTTCATGCCAATGCAGCAATTAACTTTCTGTCTCCCTGGTTCAGCTTAAGCTGTTCAAGCTCTCCATCATCTGCTCACTCTTCCTCTCCATTTGCTGGTGTGGGGCTTCTGTGTCAATAAAATGCTCTGCTGCAGGTTTTGCTCACCACCCCAATGACATTCCAAGTTCTGACATAAGTTTTTAGGGCAAAAGCAAAACCTGCTGCAGTACTGTAGGTTCTCACTGGTTTCTATGTGCTTCAAATGAATCTCTGTCAAAGAACAGACAGGCTAAGCAAACTGGGGCTGTTCAGCCTGGAGAAGAGAAGATGCGTGGAGACCTCAGAGCAGCTTCCAGTGACTGAAGGGGGCTACAAGGATGCTGGAGAGGGGCCTTCATGAGGGACTGTAGTGATAGGACAAGGGGTGATGGGTTCAAACTGAAACAGGGGAAGTTCAGGTTAGATCTAAGGAAGAAGTTCCTTAATGTGAGGGTGCTGAGGCCCTGGCACAGGGTGCCCAAAGTAGTGGTAAATGCTCTATCCCTGGCAGTGTTCAAGGCCAGGTTGGACACAGGGGCTTGGAGCAAGCTGCTCCAGTGGAAGGGGTCCCTGCCCGTGGCAGGGGTTGGAGCTGGAGGAGCTTTGAGGTCCCTTCCAACCCAAACCATTCTATGATTCTGTTAGCGTCCTGGAAGGAAGGTTTACAATACACCAACTTTACACTGACCTGTGAATATCTCCTCTATCAATGCAATTGGTTCCTGGTAAGACTATAGAGAGGTTGTTTTGCTCCAAAGCAAAAGCTGTGTATTCATTGTGCCCACAGAAGTGGATTCTGCTCCATGTTCTGCAGTGGCCCATGGTGTGTTCTTGTCTTCTCTACCTTTGAACCTCTCTGCATCCTCCCTCCCTGTTTTCACCGTCTGAAGTACCATTATAACTGGGTCCACTCACCTCAGCCCCTTCGTGTGTTTACCTTTTAAAGGCTCTCAGAAAAACAGGTTTTCATAAGGAGGAAGTAAGACTCTGGCATTATCCTAATCATTAATAAAGCAATTAATTTGGTTGGTGCTCTATAAAATTTGAAGACCTTTGGTAGGTTGTGCTTAGAAGTACATGTCTTTTTTATTAGTGAAGTGATAAAATTCAAATGGAAATGAGAAATGTTTTCAGCTCTTTATATGGAACATGGAAAAAAAAGAAGTGCTAGAATTTTACTGGGTTATTAAAGGAAATATGTCACAGGGATTTTCTTACCCAGTGCTATTTAGCCTTAGAAAAAAACACATGAAATATTACATTTTTCTATGAAAAAGATAGTTTTAAGGTTAAAAAAAACCTGCTTGTTTTGAAAACTGTTTCATTTTTGTACAACCTCAGTCATGAACCTGCTTTTGCAGTGCCTGCATGTGAGCCCATGGAGGGATGGACTCCTACACTCCTCAGGTTAGTGTCTGACCGTGTTGCTCATATGGAGGGAATAGAGTCACTGTGTATGTGCTTCCTATCAATTAGGATCAAAGCTACTTAGCTGGCAGAGATACGCTTCCTCTGAATCCTCATTTTGGGTTTCTGTCATGCTTCTCTAATCTCCTACAAAGTTACATTTCCATAAAGAAACATTTCCATTTTTCCTGCTTATTTCCATTCAGTGGAAGGTTCTGTAATGGTGGGGGTTGGTTTTGGATTCAAAACCTCCTCATGTAGGTCAGCATTTTGAGAATGCCGTTTTCCCAGTTGTTTTATTGCAGTGCCTCAACCCCTTAATTTGAAACAATAGAAGTCTTGGAATGGTTCTTGCTTTTCTTTCATTTCCTTCTTTCAGAGAGCTGAATTTCTCCTCTCGTCACAGTCTCCATCCCAGCTTCAACCCATTTATCAATTCATAAGTCTCGCTTCTTCCAGAATAGTTTTTCAGATCTGTATTTTTAGCTGCGAGCTGTTCCATCTTTCCAAAATGATCACTTCAACCTCAGCCACTGGAGCTCAGACATACAATATTTAAATTATTATTTATAGTACAGGAACATGCAGAGACTTTCATTAAAGATAAGGCATTAGGCATGTGCCTTGATGAGTAAAGGCGCAGTGAATGATAGCCCTGCTCTGAGCAGTTTGCACTCTTAAGCCTGGGTGGACTTGCTGGGAGAATTTAAGGAGAAATCTAACCCAGACACACATTAGCATCACCCAGGGTTGAATGCAGCCTCCAGGTATTGACAGTTACCCAGCCCTGCCTTCCCCATCTGTACCACCCCATCTCAGTGTGATACTGCTTTTGTCTCAACACCAGATAGGCAAAAGAGATGGGATCAAACAGAGGAATAAGGGAACTGAGTACCATGGGAGCATGACCACCCAAGGGAGATGTCAGATGAGCACATCTGCCTCCAGCATGCAGCAGGGCAACCCCCAGAGCTGTGGTGGTGGTACAGCTTTAGGGCATGATAAGGCCATACCACCTTGAGATAACAGCTTACATGTACGAACATGGGCAGACAATTCCAGCTTCCAGCGTTTTCCCAGTCATTGCCAGAAGTCCCTTTTCTCCAGCGTGGCCCTAATTCTTTTGATTCCTCAGCTAGTACCAGCTCAGGATCTGTCAGGCTTCTACAGGCTCTGGTGCATTTCTGTACTGAAAGAAACCTTTCTACTTGGATTACCATTTATAGCCCCAATTTTTTTTCCACTAAGTCGTGATAATTAGTTCTGTGTGGCTTGATGGATTCTCTCCCTCCCCCTTGCCAACAGCGATGAAAGATCTGATCCCTTTACGGGCGTTTATAAAACCAAACATACAAAATCTGATTTGTTTAGGGCCAAGCTTTTAACCGCTTTACCATCACACTGTAAACCGAATGTGTTAGCAATCTTGGGCATTGATTGATTTATAATAAGGGACTTGACTTGAGGGGGGGTTATTGCCCTTAGGTGTGGTAATACAAATGGTTTTGGAGGGTCAGGATGTTGGTGCTGACTTCTGTGGGGCAAGGATTTGGTGTGCAGCTTCTGCACCCTGCTGCGGTTGCTGATGAAACATCCCAGTGCAATGGTCTTTCAAGCTGCCCTTCTTATCAGGACTGAACACAGGAACAGGGAAATAAAGCTTAACAGCACTGGTCAGGGTTTCACTCTGCTCCCAGGTGTCCAAAAACCAGGCCATGTTCCCTGACCTAACAGGGAGGAATGAACCCTCCTGCAGGTTTGAGGGGTTGGGGTTGGGTTTTGGCTGTTTAGAATTAAGATTGCAAAGCAAATTCAGTACTTAGATGCAGAACATCCCTGGTGTTAAACTATCGCTAATGAACTCAGGGCTTTTTGCCCTGGACCAGCATAAAACCTTCTCTAGGCTTTCAGAGGCAGTACTGCTTTAGCCTTCTGTTTGTGCTGATTCGTATCAAGGCAGAATGCTTCCTTTTTTCCCAGAGAAATCCCCTGTGTTTTACTCATAAATAAAAGAGAAAATGAAGAAACATTCCTGATGGTATTTCTGCGATTTGACTTTGCCATCAGAATAGAAGTGTACACACACAGCACTTGTCGTCCCTAAAACTTACATTTTGAAAGTTCTTTGAAGATGTAAATTACAGATCTTTCATATGAAAAGTTAATGAAGGACTCTAAACAAAATAAAATAGAAATGATGACATGAAAGAGCCTTCTTATGGCTTCAATAACAAGATAAACAGTTTAATATTCCACATACTGCATTAAAAATAACAGCTAGGCTCTATGGAGACGAATCCCCTAACTCAGCTGCATTGGTTGTCACATTAGCCCAGGACAGTCAAGGAGACTGATGACTCCCCCTTAATTGTCACCTCCTTTTGCCCCCAAAAAACACTGAAGGCAGCCAATACCTGCTAAGTTTCAGCAGACACCACAAGTACTTTAACAAATACAGTAGTAAAGTGCCATTACCACCAACACTTCAGCAGCCCCCAGAGTGATAGACATATACTGTATTGACAGCCTAGAATCTTAACGAGCTATAGCTGCTTCAGACCGTATTGATTGTCCTGTTTTAGTCTTCCTCCAATGCAGACAAGAGGCAATGAGAACCAGCATTTCATTAAAAGGAGACTTTGTCCAGTGATTCATATTTCATGAACACTTGTGAGCAAACATGTCCTGGAAAATAACCAATTAATTCAGCTGTGCTAAGACTCAAGGTGGAAACTGAAAACTACACCATCGCCTTTGCAGAAGCTGGGGAAAGCACAGGGTTCAAAACCTCCTACCATATAAAAAGTTCCCAAAACAAGGTTTTGATCCACATCCCTTGGTTCACTTCTCTTCCTACTTCTCGGCTCTCCTGACAGCTTCTCCTGCGTATAATGTTGTTCTGTGTGACTATTGTACCGTGCTGTTCGCCGCTCAGGATGCTGCGAGATACAGTGCCCATTTTCCTGTGAGTGGTTTGAGGTGGTGGTGGTGGTTTTGACAGCATCGCAGATTTGAGCTAAAAGTGACCAAAAGCACAGAGGAAGGAGTAGCCTGCAATAATGATTTGCAAATTGTGTTAATTTCATAGTGGGATCCTGCTTTTTGATAGGATTTAATGCGTAATGAGCTCCTGAGACGTTATTTTTGCTTCAAAGCTTTGCTGAGCACTAGATCCTATTAAATTCTTGCAGTGAACACACCAAAAAAATACTTTGAGCTAATTTTAATAATTTTTAATTGAAGGAATATTTTTATTCCAATTTGAATATTCAAGCTGTTTAAAAGTTAACACATTCTCAAAGTAAGTATCAGTCTTTTCCTTCCATAATACCTTTTTTTAGGCAGCCTGTGGCACGGGGAGAGGGAAGGGAAGAGAGGGTTTCTCCATCCTGGATTTATTTTTCAGACACAATGGAAACAAATTTAGGCATTTTTGGCTATTTATTTCTGTTAAAGTCCCTGCATGCTGCCGTTTAATCTCCATTCTTTTTATTGCTGTTTTATAGTCTACCATTATTGTTTGTTTGTTGCCTTTTCTTTCTCCTAAAAGCAGAAACAAAATACAAATTTCCCTGCTAGTCCTTTCTTGTGTCATAGCAGGAGCCAGATTTGTGTGTATGTGTGTCATGCTCAGTAACATATGTATTTTGTTGTTAGTAGAGTTGTTGTATTACATTAAATCTTACGGACCCCAGCAGAGACCGGCATCCCAGGTTGCAAGCCAGCTAGCAGGAGACCAAACATAATCTACATACAGAAGTATGAAATGTGTTTTAGTGCCGTGTTTTAGGAAGGAAAAGTAGGCACAGAGAGATTCAGTGACCTGGTTCAAGCCTTCCTAAAGATCTGGGCTTGGTTCCTATAGCCGCATAGTGTTTCTCTGATTTATCCTCTGAACCTTCCTGCTCCCCAGAATCACACACAAGGCTGGAGGACAGCGGGCAGGCACAGGACAAATGGCACACAGCTGTGTAGTTTGTCTCTTCTCATTTTCAGCGTGGTATAGACAAAGAAATTGATGTTCAAGTGACAGCTGTGCTGAAGGGAAACCCTGACTAAACAAACTCTGTGCTCTCCTACACTATGATCACTCAAGCTATTGCAGGCATGAAAAGGTCCCGAGTCCCATATCTCTACCAGAGCAGGATTTGGGGCTAGTAGAGGTGCTGCTGAACCTGGTGTGCGTGATCCCAGCTTGCCCATCATTTCCTTACGGGTGTCTGCAGGGAGCGTGTGGCCAGCCACTTTGGTGACTGAGGTATGGTGTGGCCATGGGCTTCACTATGACCAAAGGCTTTTGGTTTGCTGCAAGGCTCTGCTCCTGATGCTCTCTGGTAACTGAGTGACCCCAATGACTTGGTCAGGCTTTTTCCATGTCCATGTTAGCTTTTGGGAATCAGAGATGGATGTTTGAGGGCTCTGAGATGTTTGGGGTGACCTTGGGAAGGCTCTAACTACAGCACAGAATTGTGAATGGTAAATGCAGTAAGCACATCAAGAGTCTGGCACTCTGGCAAGTCTCAAGACCTAGTCTTATGTTGCTATTTTTCCTCTATGGCAAACTTACAGATTTCAGAATGACTTTGCTGTAGCAGTGACTTGAAAATTATAGTGAGTGAGTGTTCCCTTTTAAATAATGGATTACGAAGCAAAGATTAATTTTTGCTCAATTTTCACACTGATTCAGTGCCTTGCTGCCAGCAGCAGCAGAAGAAAGAAGGACATGAGTTCACAGTGGCTTTCTTTTCTTTCAAAGTCTTAGCATGCTTTTATTGGATAGGACTGTTTGTAATGAAGTCCCATCATTCACATCTGGCTGCCTACCTAACCATGGGATGTTGACATCTCTGAAACATCCTTTGGTTAATGCCATCAGTGGAGATAGTCAAACCACTTTTCAGCTTGCTCACTGCCTGTCTAGAGGAAACCAGACCTCTTCCACTATGGACAGAAGGTCATATACCAACAATCCCTATGACAGCCAACACTCTGCAGCTGCCAGGCTTATTTTTAGGCCAATTGAAACAGGGGGGAAGAGGGAGAAAGAGAGAAAGACAGACAGCTGAGAAAAGGTAAAACCAGAAATGCTGTGTCCCAGAGGCATTTATCAGCCCAAATGAAATGGAAACAGTGAAAGGGAAACACTGCTTTGCTTTTCTCAAAATTGTATTTCCAGTTGAATGAGTTGAAAAGAAAATATCCTTTCCTTTTCCTGCAATTCTGAGAGATGTGCTCGCTAAGTCTGCAGCTTAGTAGGAGAGACAAGGAGTATTTATTTCCCACATACATTGGTAATTTATGAGGTTGCTATAAATGCAGAGTTTATGGAAGTAAAATCAGGCCATGAAATAAAAAGGATTTTATTCAAATA
This sequence comes from Neopsephotus bourkii, assembly GCF_033783945.1. Lineage (NCBI taxonomy): Eukaryota > Metazoa > Chordata > Aves > Psittaciformes > Psittacidae > Neopsephotus > Neopsephotus bourkii. Next base: position 3,695,477 of record NW_026901483.1, read on the forward strand.
TCCCAGCTTATTAATTCTGTCTAATTCTTCACAGAGGAGATGAGTGAGGATGCACACAAGGTTTACTGCATTCTAAGAGGGAGACGATCGTGTGCGAGTGGCACATGCAGGGTGTATTTTAAAAATAGCAAAGATAAGTGAATTTTATTAGGGTTTGAAATGTAATTGAATTTTCCTTTTCCTGTTTTGCCATCAAAGATGCCAGAATGAAGTTTACTGTTCTGAGCAAGGGTCTTGCATTGCTAACGAACCTGCGTGAAGTGGCTTCACCTCCTTGTGCAGCCGGCTGTGACTGACGGGATGTAAATGCAGCTCTTATCTATGACACATGAATGGGTGGAGAAGAGATTTAGAGCCTTGAGCAAGAAATAAGATGCTACAATTGCTTTCACTGGGAATTAGCGTTCCACCAGTTGCAAAGACGGGGCAAATGTATTGTTCATTATGAGTAATATTAACAATCAGTTCCACTGAGTGCCCATCACTATGCATATAACAAGTGTGTGTTGTGTTGTTGTCCTGCCTTGACCTCCGGAAGCCTCCAAGGGGATGAAGGGGTGGGGAAGGATCCTCTCACGTGATGTGCTGTAAGAAACATAGAAAGGCAGAGGTAATGCTGAAGTGTCACCAGCTTCAAGGCTGAGATGCTGCACCTGAGAATCTCAAAAGCTCTCAGAAATCTGGCCTTTTAAGATGCTCTTTGGAAGAAATGAGTCAGCATAGCATGAAAGTTCAGTCTCTACTAGCTCTATGTCAGCAGGCTCTCCCTGGGCACACCACACTTCCCAGTGGCTGTTTTACACTGATACTGGGACGTGGAAAGGGAGAGCACAAAAAAGTGAAGGTGCATTGGATGCTAGAGTAATAGGTTAGCTGATACTGACCTCCCAGAGCAATTCTTTGGAGGCCCTCACCGAATCAAGCCTTTCCTGTTGGCTAACTTTGGAAAAAGGCAAACGTCCCAAGAAATAGCCCCTTCCTTGTCAGACCCAGCGGCCCTGCACTGACTCCTCCCACCTCTTACTCTCAAGGTTCATAGCATCTGAGTGTATTCAGTGTTTGCCAGCTGGCTTTAGGGTGTCTGTTAGCTTCCCCTCCCACCCCAGGTGACACTGCATATGTTTTTGGATGCGAGGGACTAGGGTGCAAATAAAGCCTATGTCCTTCATAGTTGGACTGTTTTCCTGAGCAAGAGGAGCAGCTAAGCCCCAGAAGTCAGAGGAGGTGGTAACATCAGTCACCACCCAGAAGGAGAGGATAGAAGCTAAGATCTGGTACCTTGCATTACACTGATTAGGGCTCTCTAATTGAGGCAAATGGCATATAAAGAGGGAGAAGGTCCCTGCAATGGCTTTGAGTCGAAGTATAATCCTCCTTTCCCTCTTGGCATCCCCTGACCGTGTGTGTCCATCTGGGCTACTCATCTCCGGAGGGGTTAGCTGTGATCCCCAGTGCCCCTGTGAGCGCAGTGCTGGCAGAAGGCACATTAAAGCTGGTGTAGGAGCAGCGCTGCTCCTGGACTGTCACTTGGCTGGATGACACGGATCACTTTCACAAGGCAGGAAGGAACTGGAAGTCTGTGATGAGGCTGTGGGACAGAGTGCTTTAAAGAAAGACCGGCTCTGGAGTTCCTAGTCCAGTGGTACCCCACAGGGGGCTGTGATTGGGGCTGTGATGCTGAGCTGAGCTGAGCTGCGGTTTGCGCAGTGCAGTAGTGCACTTCATGGTACTTTGGTGTCTTTTTTTGGAATGCTTTGATAGCGGAGGTGGCATATGACCTTCTGCATTTGAGATCTGATGGCTCAGGAATAGCTGTACTATTGGCCATCAGTCCCTATTCTCATATACAGAACTATTGCCAAGCTAAGAAAAGCCTTAGAGACAGCTGGCTTTTCTAAGAAGCAGTTCCCATTGTTACATTCACTAAGACTTCTGGACCCCTGAGGTATACAAGGGAGTGTCTGAGTTGTAAGTATCAAAAGAAATTAATTAGTCCATATTATAATTAAGGCTTTTTTAATTAGCTGAATAATTAGAACTTTCCTTGCCTTACACTGCACCTTTTCCCATAGCCAGATAATCTGGAACTTTAGAGCTATTTACCTAAGTAAAAGGCATTTCCAGCATCAACAATTCTCTTTCTGTAATAAGGAGGAGTAAATAACAGCTCTACTGCAGCTGCAAGAAAGGCAGCGCTCTTTAAAAGTCGTCTGTCAAGTCAGGCTTGTCCCTCAAAATGTATGTTTTGTAAAAGCCTTCAGAAAATGTTGGGTCGAACTGTTTTAGTGTTATTGTGGGGAAATCAATATTTCCCTGCAGCCTTTGCAACCCCCAAATTGTAGCGTGTTGTTTGTGCAGAAGAAGCTGAAAGTGAAACTGTCTGAAAAAGAGAGTAAACCAGCCTGTTTCTATGATTTGCCCTAAAAGCACCCGAGGTAAACAAAATGACATACTTGAGCAGTTCTCCCAGTGTAAAGAGATGAAGGGGGGTGATGGTGGGGTTTGGGGAAGGGGGTTTGATTCTGTTTCATCCTTTGTCCCTCTTTCCTCCCATCTCCTTCAATGCCGATCTCACCCTTCCCATCTCCTTCATGTTACTCCTATGCTGTGCAGCATATCTTCCAGGCGTTGCTCTCCAGTGAAAGCACTAGGGAAATCATGCAGGGTTCCCATGTGCTTTGGCACTGAAATGACTGAGTTGCTGCAGTGGTTCCCCCACCATTGGAGAAGAGAAAACCTTTTCGTTTTGCTCTGAAATGCCAATATTCAGAGCATCAGAGGTGGGAGCACCAGATCCATCAGGTGTGATGCATTTGGGAGCCTTGAGCTGGCAAAGACATGGACAGCATTCCCGTGTATCCCTGACCTCCTGTTATGGACTCTGCCAGAAGCCATGGCCTTAAGTCAAAGGCTCTGTAGGATTAGGTCATGGTTAGGTCATACCAGGAGGAACAGAATTTATGGTCTTAGGTACCATGGTTGTAGATGGGTATTTAAAGCTGTTGAAACTGCATTCAGAAAGGAACCACATTGGTTTGGGGAGCTTGGCTGAAACCTCTGTGAAGAATATGAAAGCAGAAAGTCTGAGAGGCACATAACTGCTCACAGACACACCGGGGTGGATGCAGCAGCTTCACAATGTGCTGTGTTCACCTGCATCAGACAGAAAAAGAAGGTTAAGCCAGGTTGTGGGAGCAGGAGGGCAGAGAGCAAAGGACCGGAGGAAAGAAAACGCAGTGCTGCCTGGCAGAGAGGCTGCTCTCTTTGTGTGCTTTGTGCTTGGGCTGGAGCATCTTCACAGGGCTTTTTCTCCCTCTAATCTGGAAATAATTCTGATTTATTTTAAGCCTTCTATTAAGACAAGTCACGCAGCACTGCCTGGCTGGCAGCAGGAGGCTCTGTGTGTGTGTGTGTGTGCCCGTCAATGTGTGTGTGTATCTCCAAGGGTGCTGCCTGCCTTCTTTAGTTGACACTGCAGTCAATTATTGTGTTTTCAATTATATATAAAAGGCAATGATGGAGTTTTTCAGCTTTTATAGGGCCACAAATCACAGGGTCCTTCACTGCATGAGCAGCGTTGCTGCCACAGTGTAGCATGGGAAATCACAACTTGTATGTGCAGTCTTGCAGAGGAACCAGTGCCATCAGGGACCCGCACACTACAGGAGGACCACCATGGGGCAGGTGAGCCCCTGCTCTCTGCATGGCCCTTCAGGCACCATACCCTGTCTGACAGCCAAGGGCAGTGTGGTTCACGGGTTATGCCATGAAAGGACAGGAAGATCTGTTTTCTGTGTGCTTCACGTGTTCAGCAATGTGTTTTTGAAGGAGCTCCGCAGCTTTCTATCATAGAACCATAGAATCATAAAACCATAGAATGGGTTGGAAGGGACCTTAAGATCATCCAGTTCCAATGCTATGGGCAGGGACACCTCACACTAGACCATGTCGCCCAAGGCTCTGTCCAACCTGGCCTTGGACACTGCCAGGGATGGAGCATTTGCCACTTCTTTGGGCACCCTGTGCAAGTGCCTCACCACTTTCACAAGGAAGAACACACAGGATGAGCAAGGAAGAGTTACAGAGGCTGGGTGAGGAGGTCATTCATGGGAAGGGTTATGATACAGAAAACAACATGGGCTACAGCACAACTTACCCTGAGTATCTTAGGCACACAATGGGTCTCTTGCCAGCCCAAAGCAAATGGGTAGATCTGAAGTGAGCAGGCTGGAAAACTGTTGTAAACTCGTGTCTGTTTCACAGAATGATCATTTAGTCATACATAATATAGTCACCCAAAGCTGTATTTGCAAAGCTAACACTAGAAACAAAGGGTTGGCACTGGCAGATGAGTGTTTTCCTCTGAAACTAGACTCTATAAGGGAAGCCGGAGGATGTAACAGTGCATGGGCACCACAGTCCTCATCAGCAGCCAAAAGATGCTGTCTTCCATCCAGAGATCTGAACAAGGACTCACTGCTGTCAGGCTTGGTCTTTCCTCAGCTTTGGTGTTTCGGTGTGTTAATGCACATGGAAATGCCCCCACATTGCCTGGTACAAGGCAGTATGAGCCACGCTGAGCTTCTCCAGTGTTGTGCAGTAAAAGAGATATAAGCCAAGCCATTTTTATTCTGCTCCATGCTGGCAGGGAAAGGGGTGTCTGAAGGCATCACCAGACTGCATTTTACTGGTGGCAGATTGGTGGCAACCCAGCAGTCAAGTCCATGAGCGCGAGGCTGTGAGAGGCTGAGCAGCACAGGAATAGAAATCAAATCATTGCCACATAGGGTGAACAAGAACACTTGAGTTCTGAGACTCCAGTAAGCAAGCAAGTGAGAAAAATAAACAGAAGTTGTCAGCTGTGCTGGATAGACTGACTGCAGTGCGGACTGGGAAAGGAGTAGTGACCGTGATGACTGGGATGGAGACATGTAGAATGATCCCATTCCATCCAGGCCATACCCCAGGAACTTATGGTCCTTTGCATAATGAGCTACAAGCTGTAATAAGTAGAGTAATAAATGGCATAAAGAGGATCCTGTCATGGTATGGAAGGGGGATCCCATCATGGTTTAGAATACCCCTAATGCAGGGAGGCAGGGACCAGCATGAAAGAGAGACCGCTGAAAGACTTGGTTACCCCTCCAAGCTGAGCTTTCACTATGGAATGGGGATATTTGTGTGGAGTGGATTGTGGCTTTAGGCAAACAGCCCAGTTAGACCAATTCTGATGGAAATCCTGGAGCTAATGCTGGCAGAATGCCCACTGATTGGACTCTGCATGACACTGCTCCCAGCAGTGGGGAGAGAGAGTAGGCTCTGGTTGTTATGATGAGTGTTGGGATTTTGAACTGGTTTGGCATCGAAGCTGGAAGAAAATTAAAACTCAGATGAGGGTTTGGAATCATTAGTGCTAGAAAACAGCTCCTGGGATAGCTGCTGCATTATTGCTGGGGGAGCCTGAGGGCCCACTGGTTCCAAACTGGGATTCAGAATCGCAGTGCTAGAGGTTAGGCATGACAACAGGACCTGGAACTCTGCTAACGTAAACGAGGGGCTGGGAGGGTTCATTGGAAAGAAAAGGAACTAGAGACAAATCTGGTCAAAGCCACTGGTAGCAGTGATAATAACTTCCACTGCTCAGGGTCGTGAGGACAAACCAGCCCAAAGCTCTGGAGGATGAGAGGGAACTTTGCAGTCCTGCAGCGTGTGGCACTCTGCCCGCAGGAAGGCAGAGGGTGTTTTGTCTCGACTGGATAAGTCTTGGAAATGGGATTTGAAGTAGATGTGAAACAGGGTTTGGAAGGAGCTAAGGAGCCTGGGAGAAGACCTGGCTAGGTGGACTATAAAACCCATTAGAGTCTTAATGCATAAATTGGCAGAACTGTGCAGTAGCAATGAAAACCGAGATACTGGGAGCCCGAGCTGTTATTAGATTCTGGTGCCTCAGTGACTATTGGAATTGCTATTTTGTGATAGTGTGGGTGCCGACAAGGTACATCATGGAGACAAGAGTGTACAGTGGTCTCCTGTGGTGCAGGGAGTGTATCAGCTCTGCTCCTACACCCTCTCCCAGTGCAAACTGCTCACTGCAGAGTGTGGCTGAGTTTTCTTGTATGCAGTGTCTTGTGCAGGATAATAAAAATGGGCTTTTCAGCAACTATTCCTGAAACAAAATAGGTTACCTTAGATCTGACTAACTTTGGAAGGATAATGCAGAAGTAGAAGCGCTCGTAATTGCCTTACCTACAAAATGATGTACTCCTGTAAAGGTTCCTGAAATAGTCAGGCCACCTCAGGATGAGGGTGAGTTACCTGTCTGCAAGCATAAGCCTGAGATAAGTTGGACTATGGAGTATGGAAAGATTAATGCCTTTGCTTTAATAACGGGGCTTGATCCAAGACTGCAGAAAGGATGTAAGTACCCAAGCAGAGCCCAGAAAGCCTGGTGGATCAAGGAATGTCAGTGCAGTGACCCAGTGGGTGTAATTCCCAGGGCGGCTGGTATTAAAGGGAGATAGAAAGATGCATCTGCCTGTGGATTTCAGAGCATTAAATGCTGTAGCTCCGCAAACATCACCTCTCCTTGTTAAAATGTCAGAAATTACGGCTGCAGTAGTACAAGGAGCTAAGTGGTTTTCAGACATAGAGCTAGCAAATGCATTTTTCTTTAGCCTTTTAGCAGAGAAATGTTGGTAAAAGTTTGTGGTTTTTACATTTCAGGAGGAACAAAATTGTTCCACGTGAGCTCCTCAAGGATTTCACAAGCTCCTGTGACCTGTCACATCCACATCATCTGAATGTGGGAGAAGGCAGCCTGCAGGTCCAGGGAGCATGTAACATCACATATGGATCACACCTGAACTGGAGGGATTCTGAAGGACAAGCCTGTCAGCAGAGAGAAGCTTTTGGCTGCAACCCAGGAAGAAGGATTTAAAGCCAACAGACAAAAGGTTCAATTAGTGCAACGAGAGGTAATATATTTAGGAGCAATGGTAGGTATTGAAGGCCAGACTTGTGATAAACAGAGTGTGGAATTAATGCAGACGCTGCCCAGCCCCACTGCTCTGCCTAGCGAAGAGCGCTGCGAGGCACATTTAATTGTATGCAGGATTTTATTCTGATGCTCACTGAAGTGAGTCGTCATCCTGCTAAGCTCTTAGAGAAAGCTAGGCAGTGGGAGCAGGGTGCAGAGAACCAGGCAGCTTGGCTAGAGCTGAAGCCAGCCCCAGCCCAGGCTGCAGTGGTGGGCTGTCTGAATGCAGGAACCCTCTTCATATGTGGTTTGCCTCTCTTATCCAGGAAGGAGGTGCCAATCTGGCACAGAAGCCCATGTTCCAGGCTATTGTCTCTGTATCTCCAGTCTTACTGACACCACGACTCCTTGTCAAAAGGAATGAGGATCTTTAGGCTGGAAATTGGGTGATATCACTGGAGGAGGGCCAGTGGCACAACACACCAGTCATGCTTCTTTGGAATACATTGTGATCAGTACAGCACAAGGTGGTGTATATCTAGCTCTTGGTCAGCACAAGGGACCCTCAGATTAATGAATTAGGAATTAGACCTGGGAAAGAGCACGAGACACAGCACCTCCATGTATTAATGGTGGAGTGTGCTGAACATGAGTGTCAGATTCTGCAGCCTCCTGATGTGCAGTGGCCTGTGCAGGTTTAATTGTCTCTGTCAAAATACATCCACATAAGCCAGAACTCTGCTTTACAGGTGGTTCAAGCTCCCATAGGATAAGGCTTGCAGGAGTTTTGCTCCAGTCCATGTAAAGAAGAGCAGGAGGCAGCGGGGCAGGTCTCGTCTCGCTCAGTGGAAGAGGCAGGAATCCCAGCTGCATTGTAAGGTGTGCTGCCCTACGGTGGGAGCAAACAGGGGTGAAGGATTTCATTTTGCTGAATGAGGGTTTTGCCCAGCTAAGAATAAAACTGCACACAGCAGAATATCCACAAACCTCATGGTAGGAAGAACTTGGCTTCTAAAGGAAGCTATAAGGGTGTTAGTACAGGTGAACAGCAAAAGTTAGGATATGATGTTCCCATCTAATTGGCTCCACAAATGACTGTGGTCAGCCGTGATTATGTTCCTTTTAAGACCATGACATGAAGGGAGATGTGATTGACAGCCACTGGTGGTGAAAAACCTCTGTAGCAGATGAATAGCAACTGAAGGGTCTCACAGATTAATGGATAAAAGGATTTGACAAACAACTGCAGTAGGATCATCAAGAAATAGCTGAGCAATTAGGGCAAAATGTTCATAGAATAGATAAAAGGTAGAGAACGGTAAATAACCAACATGAAGAATGGCAAATAGGCAGCCAGGTGTATATCATGGGTTTCCTGGAAAGAAACACAACTTGGGCTGGGATGGAGCTGGCAATAAACACAGATAAAGAAAGGCATTTCCATTGTATATTAGTTCATGTAAGTTCTGACAATGTGAGGCAGTTCCATCAATCATAGCCCAAGCTTTGGAGAGCAGAAAAAGGCTAAGCTACAGGAAAAATGGTCTTTATTTTTTAAGATCACATAAAAGAGCGACTGTTAACCAGTCACTAGGCTTGGATCAGCCCACAAACATGGATTTGCTGTCATGTGTAAGAATAGCTCTTCCAGCTGCTGTGTTGCGCATTGATGCTGCCAAAGCTGGGAACATGGTTAACGGTGCTGGGTTCTTTCTGTTCTGCCTCCTGTGTCAGGGAAAGGTCCACATGGAGTTCCCTTTGTGTTACAGTAGGGAGAATAGGACTGGAAGGAGCAGAGCTGTCAGTGATGCTGCCCAAGGTGGTTGCATCCTCCTCCTGGCTAGTTTGCACTTCCTCTGTCTGAGCAAAGCACACTGTACAGTCAGTATGGATGGTCAGTGTGATAAAACCATTGAATGGGCCTTGATACACTCGATATTGGACAGCAGCATGGCCTGTGTCCCTGAGATGTCCTAGTTCCCTGATCGTCCAGAACTGGGATGGCTTAACGCTGCATTAGTCCCACTTTTCCACAGCTAGTCATGCTTTGTTGTGGCTGTTAAAAGAACAGTGTCACCCAACAGTTCCAAAGTCCTCACATTTGATTTCTTTTGCTCTTCCTTCCGTTTTACAGAGTCCCATCCACTTCATTTTGCAAGTATAGTAACAAGAGACATCCCTCTTTCCTGAGAGCCCAGCGGGCTGCTAACAAGTACTGTAGACACAGCCATGCACTATTGTTCCTGTCACCTCTAATCACACAGTGATCACCATCATGCCAAATCCCTTCCTCCCATCTGCATGCCATGAGTTACGTGGAACACTCCCTCACCCTTCAGTGCAGCCTGAGCTTCTCTTTGCTTTCTCCATCTTTGGCCCTCCCCAGTCCGTGCAAGCAATCCAGGGGCTCCAAAGAGGAAAAGTGCCTTGTTACGATGAAGGGTCTCTAACTCACTACTTTTTCCTGTCAAAGCGACTAGTTTCTTTGCCATGAACTGGAATCCCTTGAGAGAAAGCAAGCAAAAACCGTCTTTCAGCAGCCTTTTCTCTTTGCCCTCCTGGTGCAGGTTGAAACCGAGAAGAAAAGTGCGGGGTGGGAAGATTAAAAAGAAAAGCAAAAAACGCTCAAAACGGCAGAATTTCCAGAGCCCAAACAATCCATGGGACAATAGGAGATAATGATTCCACCTCTGTGCCCTGCTCCTGCCAGACGGGCGTTTTGAACACGGCATCTGCCGGAGGTGGTTAAAGACCCGAGCGCTCTGAACGTGGCGCCGTGGTGATGAGCTGAAAAGCTTGTTGCTCACGTTGCAAACAAAGACTTAACAGAGGGCAGAGGTAAAACCATCTGGGACCCGGCCTTCTAATCAGGCCCATGCTGTGAGCTCATGGTATTAATCCAAGAGCCAGTGACACAAAGGCGGGAGGACTGCGTGACCCCGAGCCCGTCCAGCGGTAGCTTACACTACCCAGTATCCTGTGTTCCATTTAATAAACTCCATTGATACGTTTAATAACGACACCTTGTGTTTCCACAGTTTCATGTGTGACCTCGCTGTGGTTGCTACCACAAACACAAAGTAAGAGAGTCAAGGATCATTAGCTGAGGAGGCAAAACTGCCCCTTCTCTTGCTCTTCTGTTTCTCCTGTGAACATCAACTGCTTGGGAATCAGCGATTGCTTGTAATCCTACCTGTCTCCATTGCAGACGGGCCAGGCTTCTGTGAGAGCCTGGTTAAAACTACAACGTTTCCTGCAGCTTGGGGAGCTCTCATCCTGCTTGCTGCCTTTGGATGCCTCATGCCATCACCCACCTTCTGCCCAGGGCTGTGTTTAGGGTCCCCCTGTAGCCCCATGGGCTGCTCTCACCCCATCTCCTCCCAATTCCCTGCTGAGGAAGGAGCATCTGCAGCCACCAGGGGCCAGAGGAAATCCATTAGTAACCCCCAAGCACCCTTTGGAGGGTCCAGGGCTGCGCTGCATAAGCCAGGGGCCTTTGGCTTCTCATAAAGGTCATCTGCCTCAGCAGGGGAAGGAAAAGATTGATGTGTACCTCTGCAGTTCTTTTTTCTAGGCAGACTAATGAAAACTAGGTAAGAAAAATGTCTGGTTTAAAACCTAGAGGCAAGGGTTTGTTTGGTACATTTTCTGTTAAGTTTGGACTTTGGGTTTGAGGCTTTTTGGGGTGTTTCTTTAATGATGATGTGATTTAGTGGTGGGTTTTTTGCATTACAGTGTCAGTTGTCAAACAAGCCTCCTGATTGATTTGTTTTTTCATGTCTAGCTTTCAACATCCTCAAAGGCATCTAATTGTTCAGGACATACTGAGGATCTGCACTCAGAGAAATCAAGCCTCGAGTGGAACTCCCCTGAAAGCAAAGGCACCGGGAAGCCAAGATTGGTTTTCAGCAAGTAAGTGGTTTTCATTTTTCGGCTTTCTCAAGGACTCTTTCAAGGGCTAAGCAGATGGCTGGGAGATCCACAGAATGGAAACCTGCCGTTTTAATGGGGACAGCAAAGTGTGTGTGGAGGGGGGTTGGTTGGTTGGGGTTTCTGTTAGTTAAATCGCCTTTTTGTATGACAGCAATTTAGGCTATTTATGCAGCTGAGATGCCAGTGCAGTTTTTGTGCGTGTGGACTCTTCCTCTCCAACAAAGGACAGAGGAAATTGCCACACTAATTTTCTGAGCTTCCTAACGGCTCTGAAGCACGACCAGAAGAACAATTTCTAACTTAAAAATACAGAGGCACGTAAAAGAATCAGGGCATGCACAGACCAGTTCAGTTCATTCAGCCTCTTGGAAACTTCAGGCAGCTATGGCTACACGCTCATTCCACCCTAGATGAAGACATGGGCCTGTGCTGAAGATAGGGTTTTCCAGGAACATTTAGGGCTGTGTTAGTCTTTGGGCAGCCTGGAGTAGCCATCAGCCTGCTGTGCCCAGTGATGTGCCTCAGGGAGGCTCTAAACCCTTGCTGCTATAAGGCGTGATGGCCACAAGCAGGCAAAGTCCATGGGATGGGCAGCACAAGCCACAGGCTCCCATGTCCCCCAGCCCTGAGCCTGGCCAGGCAAGATAGAGCACATCTATACCCTGAGGTACAAGCAAAACCAAGCCTTTGTACCCTGGGAAGAGGAAACGAAACCCAAACCCCAGCATATTAACTCATATCTAGTGCACACCATCTGGACCTACCAAAATGCCTTGTTACAGAGGAAAAAGAATGCTGATCTTGCATCTGCAAGTGGAAAAACTGAGCTTTAGGTGATCCCTCTCCTTAGGGAGCCCCATGCACTCCCAGGGATCCTATGCCCACTGAGCATCGGCTTCTCTGCTCAAGTGCATACGCACCCCACCTCCCTGTGTCTATGTTTGGATGTATTTGCTCTATAGCTGTCCCACACATTTTCCTCGCTAGCCTGTCATAGCCATTACTAAAATATGCTTATCTCATATATGCAAATAGCAGGTTATTTATAAGATTCTTTAAAATTTCCATAATTGTGCTGTAAAAAAAATCTTTTTGCTTATCTCACAAAGTGTTGTAACCGCAGCGTTACTTTTATTGAAATCCAAAAATCACTCAGCAAAATAAGAAGACTTTAAAAAGTGACTTATGTTTTTGAAACAGAAGGGAAAGTGAGCAAGGAAACCAGGGCTTTATTATTTTAAATTAGAAAGTTTAATGCTCACCGAAAAGGATATAAACTGTAAATGTATTTTAGCAGTTCCTAGAGAAAAAGGGAGAGGTTTTAATAATAACACTGTGTGTGCTCTTATATCATTTTCATTAGAAAAATCTCTGAGCTCTTTCTGGTTATTAAAGAATGGAATGCCTTGGAAGACTCTGGGGAGGCACTATAGGGAAGTAAGGTAACAAATATAAGTCCACATTATGCTCCATACTGTGATTACTTGGAACTTCCCAGCCACCTTGGGAATCTACAGCCGCCTGCTACAGCTCAGGGTTACAAGTCTACCTCCCAAGCACAACCTTGCTGGGCTGTGATGGTAGCTGGCTGTGGCAATGCAAGAGGCTTCCTTGCATGTACCCACTCATTTCATGGGTGAACCAACCCCTGGAAGGGGTTTCCCATACTCAAAGGTGTGGAACAGAAATGAACAACAGGGGGTGGCCAAGCCCTTCACTGTGCTCATCATGGGCTCCTGTCCCTTGGGGAGCGCTGCAGGGATTCCTCTGCTTCCTTTGGGAGGGGTCTGACCCCATGTGAGTAGATTGCTCACTGGGCACAGGAGCATTCCCAGGCAGGCTCTGACCATTCATCACGGGAATGATCTGGAGAGGACAGAAAAATAAGATATTAGCCTATATTTAGCAAGAGTCGTAAAATGTTCCCTGGAACAACAAAAGGAGGAAGAGCGGCTGTAAAGGTAGAGGATATTCCCTGGGCTGATGAAGAAAATAAAATTAAGACAATCCCTGGTGTTTAATTTCAGCAAATACAATAGACGGAGTGAGTGCCCAAAGAGGAACAGTGTGTTAACATAACTTAGACAAACAGGAGCCAAACTGTTGGCCTGACAGAAAGACGAGAGAGCCCATCGGTGCAATGGAGGAAGAGAGTAAATTGAAAACCAGATGGTTCATAGATGTGATTGCATCTTCAGCTTCAGCGAGAGGAAAGAAGGAAGGGGAATACGTATACTATAGGCAGGCCAGGAAGACAAAAGCTGGAAAAACATACACAGGGAGAAGAGGCAGACTTGTCATAATGAAGTTAATTAAAATAGCAGGATCTCAAGTTATTTTTGGTCCCAGTGTTAGAAAGCCCAGAATTCCAAGCCTCATTCTTCATTAATACAAAACCTTTCCGATTTCATCCATTCTCAGAAAAGGGACTTCTTCCTTTCTGTGCTAGATAGTGAGTCAAGGCAGATGGGAATTATTCTGAGCTTGGAGAAAACAAAGAAGTGCAAATTAATGGCTTACTGGCAGAAAGGCAGTTTCAAGCAGTTTGCCAAGGCACATTTTATTCCTACACTTATCCTACATGCATGATTTTGTCTTTGATTCTGTGTAGATCAGAAGTGCATGGCCAAGCAGAGATACCTATCTATATTGTGGAGTGGGCATTGAAACAAGCAAGCAAAAAGCAGATAAAAGAAAAGGGGGAAAACCAATCTTATAATGGCTGGTGCAATGACTCAACAACTTGCTTCATAGCACTCAGTAGACAGAAAATAGAACAAGCCCGTCTTGCCAACTTGAACTCATCCCATAGTTTCTCTGTGGGTTTATATTCATCTGTGCTTCACTGTCACACATATAGATATGTATGTATATGCACATCCATGTATTACATACAAAGAAGCACTGATTGGTTGCAGGGGATCCTCATAGCCATAGGGACCCTGGCCAGGATCCTTGTTCTGCCATAATAAGAAGCTTTGCCTTTGGCTTCAAAAGTGGCATGGCTTCCCTCCAGCTTCCTTTGCAGCAGTAAAGCTTTAAATCTCTAGCTGGACTTTCTCTGCCCAGGACCATACTTCAACCCCTTCTGTGAGAAGTGTGGACATGGTCTGACTGTGCGAATGAATCACACACAAACCATTTCAGATATGATACCGGCAGTATTTCAGTCATCATTTGGCAAGAAGGTGGAGGCAGAAACTCAAACTGCTCTTGTGTTGGAATAGTGTTGATTCTTTCATAACCATTACCTCTCAAGACCTCAATTTTATATCCCTTGGGAACAGATTCTCTCTGTGCTTGGGAGATTAGAAGCAGGAGATCAGGAGATGGTTCAGTTCTTGTTATGACTTTCAGCTGCTTTCCTAACTTCCTGCCACCTTTTATTCCCCTTGTGTAAAATTAGGATAATGACATTTCATCCTATGACAGCAGTTTAATGCATTTATGTCTAAAATGCTCAGGTAAAGGTGTTAATACCTTTCAGAGATTATTGTTTATTACCACAATTGTGATTACTGATAATTCTGAGAGCTTCACTCTCGCATAGGTAATAAAAGCAGACTGTTATGAACATCTTGTCTTATTTTGAACTTAATGCCAATTTTGTTCTGAATTAATTCCTTTGAATAGAATTATTCCTGAACTACATCAACTAGGGACCGGCATCTGACCCCCAGTGTTTAAGAACTGCAGATAATCATGGGTGAAAAGAGACGAAAATACATTTTATCTTAAGAAGTATCTACTGTTGTGATAGAGACTGAAATTAAAGTATAATCCAGAGAGAGGAGGGGGGGAGAGTATTCTTTAATTAAAATCAGCTACCTCAAAAGATGGATATTCTCAGGAGTGATATTTGCAGTGTGCTGAAGGCTTTCCACTTAAACCCTGGATGATGCAAGGAAAGAGGATTCTCAAGGAGTAATATTGGCATTAGCAGATAGCCACTTGCCACTGCACAATAAGGTGGAATTTGCAGAGCAAAATATACGGACAATAGAACGGAAAGATGGACAAAATAGGAAGCTATCTGAAACAAAACCTCATGATTATCCTGCAGCGAATGAATAGTTTGGCAAAGATAGAGACCCAAGATAGAGACTTGGAGATAGAGAAAGAAAAATTAAACCAGAAGCGGCCAAGATCAATGAAAACAATCAGCACTTTCTGCCAAGAGATATGTTAAAAAGACTGAAACTGAGGCTTTAGATAACATGTTCAGAATGATCTTCTGTCCCACCCACCATCTCCATAGCAATTAATGGTCGCAGCCAAGGAAGAATTATGGTTCCAGCCATGGATGTTGGACAGACCCCCTATGAAAGGCTGTAGGTGAAAGGCACAGTGTCCATTTTGGGGTCGTTCTGGTCGGGCTGGTGTGGATAACACCTTCCTCACCTCCGGAGAGATGCTGCTTCTGACAACATGGGAACCACAGAGAGTGCACTTGAGGGGAGTACTTCTGACGAGCGTTCCACAGCGAATCCTGCTCTGTTCTCATTTTAGTTACCATCACAGATGGCTTCCTGCAATACAAAGAAGGCTCCTGGCAAGGCAGTTTGCTGGATAATGTTAGAATTGGATGTGATGGGAGTATTACCTCACAGAAACACCCATTCACCAGCATTGATTTCATTGTGTGTTCAGCACAGCAGATTTGAGCAGCTACTTTGCACTGGCTCCCTCACACAGATACAAGTCTCTCCTGCATGAATCTTGTCTAACAGCTATCTGCAACCAGGTGGTCTCTGTGAGAAGTGGTTGTGCTGCAGGGAGGAAAAGTGTATCCTCTTTTGTGCCTTGCCTTTAAAAAGCCTATGTCAGTGGTAAAGCGGAGATGCTGCTGTAATGGAGGCTCTGTGGGGATCATGGGCAATGGCATGGGCAGCACCCTCCCTGTGCCCTGGGCACTCTGGTGCTAGGGAGAGGATGCACATAGCTTCAGTGCCTAGAAATGTCTTGTAGCTTTGCTGTATGTGATGCAAATGTTTGTTCTAGAAGGAGCTTAAACCCAAATTGTTAGTCTAGTATTGGCCACACGATATTGCAGCCAGCAGGTTGGGATATGTAGCAGGGGACTTTTTAATGCCTCAGATTAAAAAACCTGTTCAAACCTTGGCTGAGTCCAGGTTTCCAAAGAGCTCTTGTGGATTCAGGACAATTTTCAGTTCAAGCAGAAGGGCTGGCTAATCATTAAAGCACATTATATGGGTAATCTGGCTGTTAGTCCCAGACCTTTAAAGGTATTTTAATAGCCATAGTAGTCTAAGTGGTAAAGTGGCTTAACCCAACTTGGCATTAGCTTACCAGCATCTCTTGAAAGGAAGAATTTGTGGCAGTAAAGGAGCGAGGCCTTCTTGGTGATGTTACTTACACTGATAAATAGTGGATCATATTGAGCTGAGTTACAAGTTCCCAACGCTGTGGTTTCTCATAGCAAATCTCATCACTCCTCATTTGCCCAGTCCCACCAGTGCTACTCAAATGGGAGCAAATAGCCCCTCTGAGTGCACAGGGCTGGGTGTTTCATGGGAGAAGTACTGGAAGTCCAGCACTAGTGGTACATGCTGGCGAGCAGTATTCACGTATTAACAGATTTCCACTCAAACTGGCAAATAGGGATGTCTCTGTTAGCAATGCTGTGTGAAAGCCAAGGCAACAAAAGTCAAAATGTGCATATGAGAATATGTGGTACACACAGTATATGTCACAATGTTTACCATCACTTCAAAACATGCACCCGCCCACAGTTCTTCACTAGCAGCATCCTGGAACTTCTCCAA
The DNA here is from genome assembly GCF_033783945.1 of Neopsephotus bourkii. NCBI lineage: Eukaryota > Metazoa > Chordata > Aves > Psittaciformes > Psittacidae > Neopsephotus > Neopsephotus bourkii. Next base: position 3,712,172 of record NW_026901483.1, read on the forward strand.
TTGGGATTTGCTATATGAAGCAAAAGTCAATTAAAATCAGCCTTTATTGTACAGATCATGAGATCCATAGTACTAGATACCATACTCATCCCAGATGCTCATTAATAGCAGTGTGTTGCAAACAAGTCCTGGACAATTGCATGGGGTTTGTATACTCTTCTGATTGCCGTGTTTGCTCAGTTAGCAGATACCGTTTTCAGATGGGTTGGATTACATATTTTAGCAAACACCAAATTCCCCGGTTCTGTCGCATTCTGGAACTCTTGTAAATGTAGGTCAGAATCTGTAAGTAGGTTTAGCTAATGGAAACAGAAAGACTTTGGTTTAAGGAAATTATGTCTGCCCAGCTTGCTGGAGGAAGACCTGTTAGCATCAGCTCACCCACCTTCTTGTACCAAAGAGCCTGCTGCTGTTCGAGGTGTGGTGACTCATTTCTTCATCACACAAATCCTACATTTTTAGCTCAGCAAGTAACCACCTGCTAAAAGCGTGGTGTGCTTGGTTGGGTACCCTCAGTCACTTGTGGAGCTCTTCCATGTGAAGAAATTGTGCTATTGCAGGGAGTTAGATTGCGTAGTCTCATGTTCAGCGGCTCGCAGACTTGTACAACTCCAAAAGCCCCATTCCTGACACACTTTTCCTTGTGAGGAAACAGCATTTACTGGCCCAGTTCAGAGAAACCCCAACAGAAGAGGGATGTGGAGCTGTTGGAGTGAGGCCAGAGGAGGCCATGAAGATGCTGCGAGGGCTGGAGCAGCTCTGCTCTGGAGCCAGGCTGAGAGAGCTGGGCTGGGGCAGCCTGGAGAAGAGAAGGCTCCTGAAGGGGAGACCTTAGAGCAGCTCCAGTGCCTAAAGGGGCTGCAGGAAACCTGGAGAGGGGCTTGGGACAAGGGATGTAGGGACAGGGCAAGGGGAATGGCTTGAACCTGCCTGAGGGGAGACTGAGCTGAGCTCTTAGGCAGAAGCTCTTCCCTGTGAGGGTGCTGAGGCGCTGGCACAGGGTGCCCAGAGAAGCTGTGGCTGCCCCATCCCTGGCAGTGCTCAAGGCCAGGTTGGACACAGGGGCTTGGAGCAAGCTGCTCCAGTGGAAGGGGTCCCTGCCCGTGGCAGGGGTTGGAGCTGGAGGAGCTTTGAGGTCCCTTCCAACCCAAACCAAATTCTAAGACTGGCCTTTAGCTGAGATCCTTCTGCTGGGTGGATGGAGGCTCCCAGTCCTTCAGACAGAGTCAAGCAGTAGCACAGATCACCCAGCTCCCAGGTAGGGCCTTACCAGAATTGCTGACTGCCCCTTTGTTTCCTGCTTGGAAGCAAAACAGTGATAGTTTTTTAATGGAATCAAACATTCCCTCTGTATGAAACAAACATCTTTGTTCGGGAAGAAGGTTCCCCCACCCTTTCACACACACAAATGTGCACACTCACTTTTAGGGCCGATTATAAACCAAAAACTCTGCAATTAGCACAATTTTATTTGCAATTAGCAGGGATGAGTTGCTTGCTTTAGTGCCAGTATTAGTAGCGATGGAAGTACACTTGCTCTTTTTGGTTTTAAATCGTTTACTGCCTCTTTGCATTTAGTTCCAAGGTGAGATCAGTATCTGGAAGCATGCTGTAAATTATGCTGTTATCATTTCATGAACTTCAGCGAATAATGTATTATAATAACACTGATGACCAGAACTGGATCTGAAAATGCACGAAGGGCTGGCGTCAACTGCCACTGTGTCTGACCAGATGAGGAGACAAAAACACCGGTTCCTGGCATTTGTTTTCAGATGAGCTCCAAGTCACATTTGCAGAAGGATATGAACTGCATTCATTTCACATATACCTCATTCCTGTGGCTTTTGAGACTTGTGTCCTTGTTTCTTGTTCCCGTTTGCTTCTTCCAACAGTACGCCTTTAAGAGAAGCTTCCCTGCCTTAAAGCCAAATGCAGTGCTCCCTGCTGTGATGGATTCCTTCTTTTCCCTTCCTAATTGGAGCCATTTCATCAGATCGAATTTTGACAAAGATAGTAATTGTCATCCAATTTTAAGGCAATGACAAGATCAATATGAATTCTCAGATGACAAGTATTATTACTGGGTGAGCACAAAGAAACAAAGGAAATGAAAAATCCATGTTCTAGGGATCAAAACAGTTAGAGGCACATGCTTGCCTTGATCCACGTGTGTGTGAATCCTATTGACAACAATAGATGCGGTGCATGTGGATGGATGGGGTAGAACAGATGGCCTTTCCCAGTCAAATAACGAAGGGAATGAGCACCCAGCGCTTTAGTACATCACTGTTGCAGTAATGTGGGAGTCAATTAACTTACCACCAAACAGGCTTAGAGGGAAAATTACCCACAGCCCCATCTCAGAAAGTTCTGCTTCTCCTTAACATTTTGTTCTCCTTCTGTTTCCTGAATGTCAGGAGTGAATACCCAAGAAAATCCCGGTTCTTTAAGGTAAATGTATTCAACTTTGATTTATGGAGGCAGAAGTACTTGATTATTTTTATAACGTTGTTTAAATGAGATGATCTGGTTAGTTAATGGCCCGAAGAGTTCAGAGAAGGTTCAAACAAGGATCTGAAATGTGTTGCAGCACCTTTAGAGGTTTTCCCCACCATAGTGGTTTTGGGACTGATTCTGCCACTGGTGCTAGATACTGTCATTTTATTTAGGAGGTTTACTCTCTTAACAATGCACTTTTGCAAGGCATTTTGTCCTTAGAGATCTGCTCTTGTTCCACATTTGCTCCTCAGTGTGCATCCAGGTTACCTCTGCAAGGCCACAGTGCATGCATTCATCTTGCTGTTAAAGCAGACCTCCTTCTTTCCAACCCTTAAAATGCTAAATACAAGGAAACAGACCTTTATTCCCCAGTATTTCTATTCAAAATGCAGTTTAACTGAGGAAAGGGGTCTTGGCAAAATAATAATACATGATTGTCGTACTAATTGGCAGCTGCAATGATAACAACCATGACAAGTTTTAGCTCTGTCCACTTCAACCCAGCCGAGTCATTAAAGGTTTCCAAAGGAGAGGATTGTGTTATGAAGCTGAATATACCATGGTTGCTCCACTGGTATCCCTGGATTGCTACGCAGGTTTTTAACCACCCAAGCACAGGTTCCATAGGATTTTGATCCATGGAGGAAGGTCTCAGCCAAGCCCTGAAAAGATGTTTGTTACCCTCCAAAAATAGAAATAAAATATTTACAAAGGGAATAATTGACTTTTGCTGTTTACTGCAGGCGATGGTTAAGCAGGCAGTGTCTGTACTGAGCAATGCAGTGACCACCTGCCACAAATGCTGTGATATTTGACAGATCCCTTTCTGCCAAGAACTATAATTCCTATTTAAATCTAAATAGAGGAGCCATGAATGCAGATTTCTCATCACAAAGACACTGGTGTTAATCCCCAGTACAGAAAAATAAGAAAAGCCAGAACGTTTTATTGGATTTTATATGGAAGATAATTAAACAGTATTTCTTCTTTACTTGTTATACAGCATCCCATCAACATTCCTGCTGAAATCTGTTCAGAAAGAAAGCCAGGAAGTTTTATTGCATTTTTATGCATAAGAAAAGTAGCATTTTGTATACTTGAACTTACATTAAAATAACAAAAAGTGGGTAAACATAAAATGACCAATGAATGGTGAAAACAAACAGAGCAAACAGTAAGGGAAGCATAACGCTATTCTCATGCACTCGGCTTTATATTCTAAGCATGCAAACTACAGGAATGTTGGTGTGCCCATGTATGTATTGTATATATTCATGCACCAAGCAGGTCTGAAAGCCGAAACTCCCCAAAGTTAGGAAGCGCTGGAATTAGATGTGCTTGCACACCCTTAATTTGGCCTTTTTGACTGTATACACGCGGATGTATCTCCCCCTAAAAGAATGGTGCAGTGTAGGCAGAAAATTGGCTAGGAGAATGATGTAATCCCTGCAAGAGCTGCTTTGCAGAAGCCTGTTTCTCTCCTGCCCACAAGCCAGTTTGGTATTTTGGATGTACCCAAGGAAGTTCTCTGAGCATGTTTCCCAGCAGGTGGGTGCTGCCAATCCGAGGCTGCAAGAGAATGTGTCGAAGTGTGCATTTAAAGCGTGCTTATTAATAGAGGGGAGGCGGGAGCTGTAGCCAAGGTTGCATCCTCGGCATTTAGAAACGAGTCGGTTCAGCCTGTGCTGCCATTTACTGCATTATGTGATGCATGTGGATTTTCCCAACAAAAGATGTTTATGAGGGGAGTGTATTTTAAGATCCTTTTCACGACTGTACCAGACCCCCCTCTCCAAGCAGATGGCCTGACAGTTGCGAGCAAACTATTTGTAAGCCAAAAGTAGCATTTAAAATGCTTTTTAAGAGACAGTTCCTTCTCTGTAGACATGTTCATTTTAAGCAGGTACTAATTCTGGCCGCAGCAGCACCTTCCCTGCTTCCCAGCGCATTCCAGAGCCGACAGCACAAACTGAGGAGGCGCGGGCTGAGGAAGCGCAGCCCCCAGCAGTGCCAGCAGCATGGCACAGGGATGCTGTGTCACATCACCACCCCGATCCCTGCTCTCCGAGGCTGCTGTCAGCACTGCTAGGTGCAGAGGGGACTGTGCTCCCTGCTAACGTGGGGTAATAGCGGAGGTGCAACAGTGTTGGAGTACAACAGTTTCAAAATAGGCTATATCCACAATGAAAACTGTTTACTTAGCATTTACAAGTGAATAGAAACAAGCAGGATTAGCAACAAACTTGCCAAGGACATGAATATGTTTAATTTCATTTTCATTCACAGCCTTGACTGTTACCTCGCTGGAGTTGAAGCTCTTTGGGGGAAAACAAGCAGCTGAGAACGAAAGAACTAAACCTGAGCCACTTGACCATTGCTAAGTTTATGTATTCTGGGAGGAATCTACTGGCAATACTGATTTCATACGGCTGCATTTACTGACTCTTTTAATTGCCTTCTACAGAACCTCCTGCTTGAAGGAAGAAAGCACTCCCATATCATACACTTGATAAATAAATAATGCCATTCCTCTGGAGGCAAAAATTCCATCTCTTAATCCAAGCACAAGGACAGGGACTGACCGTCCTTGCAGTCTGGGGAGATTGGTTGTGCTTTTCCTTCACCTCGGTACCTGAGACTTATTATTTGTAGCATGTAAAACATTTAGAAATACTCCTGAAAAATTAGCCTAATATCCCACAGCGATGAGTTGCGGGGTTGATTATTCACTGCACAAATGCTTTCAGAGTTTTTCCTTCACCTTTCTGTGCATATTTGTTCTGGAGAGAAAACAGAATAAATAGGTCCTTCTCCCTGCTTCTGTTATATCATCTTTTACTCCTGTGTTTTGCAAACTAAACAATGCTTGACTCTTTAATCACCTTTTAGATGGAAGCCTCATTCCTCGTGTGTTTAATCATTTTTGCTGTACTGTTTCTTACTGCAGAAGTATATACGTGTGAGCGTGCACACCTCTGGAGCAATCAAAAAGTCTGCTAAGAACAGGGTTTAAGGGTTAGCAGAGGTTTGCTCTTTGCTCCCAAAACAATCCCTGTTCATCTCATTCTAAATTCACCTTACGCAACAGGGTCCCCCCGGTGCCAGTGCAGAGATGTGTGTGCAGATGTGCAACTTTAGGAGTGAGGAGCAGGACAGAGAGGGCAGGAAGACCTCATCTCACATTCAGCAGTGCGGTCACCAGGCCAGGCCTGACTTGCTGCAGAAATGAAGGCAGAGACCAACACGGGTAAGAAATTGTTCCTTCTGTGTGAGGAATGAGTTTTCTGAAGCCTAAACCTTTCAGACATGACAATTTGTAGATGATGCTGTTTCATCTTCCTGAGGCTAACCTTTATTCCAGTCCGCCTTTGTCCTTCACCCACACTGTGCAGCACTGCAGTCTCTCTTTGAACAGTGATAATAAGTTCAGATCCAGTGCTACTGCTCGGCTTGGCCCAAAAGGGAACATGAAGGAGAAATGAGAAGCTGGTGAAAAGCCTCAGGGAGAAATGCGCTCTCTGGGTGGGACCGTCGTCCTCACGGAGGTGCAGTCAAGGCAGTTGTTATTTTCTTTTGGCAGCCTTTGGTTTCTGTGCTATAGATTTTCTCTCATTTCTTTCTGCACCCAGAATGCTATGTGTGTTATAAAGGCCAAACTTCTGTTGGGGGGAACCAGTGCGCGCTGGGAATGGTCTGTGTGTCCATAGAGGTGCACACAGATGTGCGTAGATGCACACATCTGTGTATGCCAAAACCTAAGCCCCAAAATGTTTTGGGTAGGATTCTCCTCCTCTGATTTTAGTCTTCTGAAGCTTGATTACCTCATCCAACCTTGTGTCTTAACCTTCTTCTGCAGTCAACAGAGAGAGGAGTCAATTCATCCCATCATAAAGTAGGGGTATGAGATAGAAGGGATGGCTTCTGCCCTAGAGGTATCTCCACTGCCTTTGGCACAGAATCCGTCCAGTGCTCAGGTAGGTATTTCCCTTCACAGGCTGCAGAGCTGCGTAACTAGAAAGACCCCAAAGTACTTGCTCTCACAGATCCTGCTCCTTGGGCCAGTTAAGTTGCTGTTACTGATCTTGGTATGAGCACCAGAGAGCTCTGGGGTATAGGAGGCTCTTACATACTCAGTGGGTGGAAAGTGATTATGGGCAGTGCTGTTGTAGACCTCATGCCAATCATGCTACATCGATAAGCAGTTAGATTTATATTTACAACAGTGATAGTTGGTTACTAAATGCATTTTGCCATGTTCAAATTGGGGGAGAGGAAGAGAGGGTTGTGTTTTTCCCCCCCATCTAGTTATAGCTTCTCTCTGGAAACCTCCTTAAAAAACAAAGTTAAGGTGCTGAACTCTCCTTTTGGTCTTGAAATCAAATCAGCTCTGCCTTGTCCTTGGCAAGTTCTTTGTTAATCCTGTTTGTGTATTTTAAATGCTGTGCAAACATTTTCATTGTGGATTAATGCACTCTTTCAAAGCAGTTGAGATTTTAAGATTGTCATTAATTCAGAGAGACTTCCGTTACCATTCTGGTTCTTTTGGAAACTAATTTCATACAATGCCCTTTTTGAGGCTTTGCTCAAGAGTGCTCAATGAATACTATCAAAGGCCGTATTAAAGGAGATTGTGTATAGTTGACCAGGGTTCATACCAGCGACTAGTTTTAGATAGTGTCTTACATTGAAAATATGATTCTTCAATTATACCTCTTCTTGCAAAAAATTAAATTACCTTGAATGCTTGGTCTAGTAGGCTTATTCCTTTGAATACAATAGTAAATGGTCAAATTCTTCTTCACAGTAAAGCATATCTGATTAAAAAATGAAAGAAAGAGAGAGAGAAAGAAATGTGAGAAGCAAAGTCAGTTGGAAGAGCCCTGAGATCAGTAAAAGGACAGATTGTACAAAGATTCTCCATTTGCGAAGCCCTAGTTAATTCCAGGACTGTCTGAATGCTTCAAGTAGGAAGCGTCTAAAGTACCTAATGTTCTAGCTGATTCAGGACACTGCAAGGAGGGGTCAGAGGCCCCAAGCGAGTATGCAGAAGCTCTTAAACACATTCACACTTTTCACAGATAGTAATCAAAGTGATTTGCAAATGCATCTTAGCAAAACTTTGAGATCACAGTTGTAAAAAATCATTGATACAATTAGGAGACTGAATCTGTGTTTGGTGGGACTGCAGCAATTCACATTTATTACATTTCTAAGTGTTTTCTTGTCTGCTTTCCCAGGTCATAATGTACATCTGATTTATTTGGAGAATAATAGTGATTTGCACCCCTTCCTTGTTCTTTTTTTTAATATCTTATGATCTGTGCAGATGTTTTAGGGGTGACTTCACTGTGCAGAGGGTTTGACCTTGTGAGGACACACCAGGCCATGGCCAGACAGTGGCTGGCAATGCTGGGAGGTTGGTCTTGACATGTATTGAATTGAGTGCCTACTGCTACAGAATATATACACAACCTCAAGGCTACCTACTGTGGTGTTTCTAAACAGCCTGCTTTTCTAATTCCAGGATTACAGCGCTTAAAGGCACATAAGGATGATGAGCAAGTGGAAAGGATCTTATGTCTTTACATCCACAGGGAGTTCTGTGCCTCTGTCCTGTTGGCATTAGTCATGTAAGCCTCTCATTCATCTACCTTGGGAAGACTGATTTGCTCAGCCTTTGGTGTTTTCATCTGGTTTTGATGTGCTAGCTGAACTAACTCAATGATTGCTTATGTGTATGAGAATTAATTAGAAATTTTGACTATATAAAGCAATCTTGTGGGCTCATGCTTCGTTAGTAGTCTAATCAGTTAGCCACTGCAATGCTAAGTGACTTAATTTGCACTGCAGATGCTCTAGCTAGAAGGCAGCGCACATTTGTGTGGAAGATGGATGCAGAATTTCATCAGCTTTTTGCATTAAATTCTTAGCATCCCCCTCTTACCTGGGTAGCATATGATGAGAGGACAGAGCACAAGACTTCAGCATTGTGCTCCCTGCTGAAAACTTGTCTTATGACAAAGAATCTATTGGTTTACTTTACCAGAGAAAGATGCTGGTCCAGCTTCCAGGGCATGGATGTGCACCTTGAGACTTCCGTGCATTCACTTTCTTCAGAGCCACAGTAAAATGTTCCGAGACGAAAAGCATAACGCAGGAGTGAAGTGGTTGTTTTCTTCTTTAACCACTCTCTTCCTTATTTCAGTTGTAAAATTACTCAACTGATTCTTAGGATTACAGAAAGCGCTTTGAGACCCTGAGCCACCACCTGCAGGAATCTGATAGTTTGCTAGAAAGGAATCATTCTTGTGTTCCGGAAAAGCCCTGAAGAGGACCAAGAAGCATTTCCATATTGTAGGCATTAGCAAGAAGGATTAAGCAGGCTGTAACCTTGGTCAGTCTGACTTCTGCAATTATGGAAAATTAGGAAGATTGCTGTTAGCTCCCATTTATCTTATGGCACAACTTGTCCAGGATGAATCTTCTCTTTCAAAATACTTATCTCACTAAACTAGCATGTATATGAAGTGATTTCTTTTTCTTTCTTTCCCCCATCAGATTGATAATAGACTGTGTAGGAAAGTGCTGGAAAACACAAAAAGAAGTCGGAGCAACTCGAATTGTCATGGCAATATCCTCGATTTTTCAAGAAGTTTGGTTCTGTTTAGCTAGTCACTTTAATTTTCCTTCGCTAACTTGTCTCCATTCTCTGCCATAATGATAATTCTTTCTATGACTGTCAGCCCTTTGCATTGTGACAGCCTAAATTAATGTTTTGATATTTCTCTCTTTGTAAGAATACAACAAAGAAGACAACTGCCAAGGATAGGACAGAAACTGTATGAATGTAAAACAGACATTGTGCACCAATAAAGCCAGAAGGAATAATTTTCACTTTATTGCCTTGTTAATAAGCTTTTGCACCAACTAATCCTAAACACTTTGGGTTCTATAGGCTCGTGGTGCCATTCTGCTTCATCTGAACTGCAGTAAACTTCTCACTGGGGACCTTGGATGGTTGTGGGAATACTTCAACCCATTTAGGTCAGGAGGTTTAATATCTAAGGCAGGCTGATTCAGCCTCCAGTGCTAAACTAGCTGTACATGTAAGCTCTGGTGGATTAGCTTGTTTTACAGTCATAATCATAATAGCACTTGTTCACAGCTGAAACTCTTTTGCAGACTAATATATGTTCATCTCCTTTTTACATGCCACCTCTCCAAAAGTTAAGAGGATCAATAATAAGAATTCCAAGCAGAAGATGCAGGAGCAGTCAGAAGGATTTGATTTGGCACCTACAGAAGAAATGGTGGAAAGAATTGTCTAAAGATTTTGTTGAGGTTTACACCAGTCCTTATCTAAAGTTCAAGGCCTTTCACAGCATCATTCTTGTTCTTCACATATTCCTCAAAAATCCCAAGCACATCTGGTACTGCCTTAAATGAAGCTTGACTTCAATGAGGATGGTGTTTCCAAATGTTCTTTAAAACATCCTTTTGAAAAGATCTGAGCTACTGAGATGCAGTGTAATGCTTCAACGTAGCTGAGGATTTCACTGCTATCTTCCCTCATTTTTATCATTTTCTGCCTGTTTTTCCTCTCCCGCGTCTCTTCAGGACCCAGCCCCACCTGGGAGATGAGGAATTTAAATGAAAGTAGAACAAAAAGAAATCAATTAATCTATTCCTTGTGGCAGAAGCCACCAGATGATGCTGTTACTCTTACAGCTTTTTAGCATGTGAGCAAGAGTTCAGTTTTTGAAGGAATGCTGCATTGTTATTAGTTTAGTTTTACAGTAATCCTCTGAGACAGGATAGTGGCAGAGTGTATTTTCTGCTTTATTCTCTATATGATGCAGTTCTTGGGACAAATTACTTTCCTTGGAGTTAAATTTCAGTGCCCAGCTGGAAAGTAGTGCTTTCTGGAAGCAGTGGGGACTTTTTTGATGACTGCAGATATAACTGTCACAAGGTAAAAAAGAAGCATAAAGAAAATGGGTTTCAGTTAGGAGAAAGTCCAGATTGCTTTGTGTTCCATCAGCTCACCACCAAACTCCCTGTCACTGTACAGAAAGGAGCGAAAGTTGTCACAGAAGGAAGACACTGAAGAAGTAAAGGATGCTCTTACTGCTGTGCTTGTGGTTGGCCATATATAAAGCAAGCCATAAGGAGAGCACAGTTTGACTCTCAAACCATCCTTTTGACCTGTACCTCTCCCTCTTGAGCAGAGTGCTGGATCCAGAAGAGCTTCAAAGAATAGATCTGAAGTGTGAGATGTACTATTTATCTTAATGGGCCACAAGTGCTGAAAGCTAGGGATGAAAAATTTAGCATCAGATTTGTCAAATACTTCATTGCTGATGGGATCATTTTAGCAGGAATGACCAATGACGGTGCTTATCCATCAAACTGAAGGTTTCATATAAAAAATAAATAACGGGGGAGATGGGGCTTTTGGTGGCTGATTCACTTATGCATTTTAATTAAAAATCTTGATTGTTTGAATTCAAATGAAGCAAACCCAGAACTGCTTAAAACCACAGCAGCAGCAGAGATTTGGTTCAGTCAGGTGTAACAATGATAGGATCCTGAATGAAACATAAGAAAGCTTTGCTGCATCTGCAGATCTTGCCATCGGCTATGCCTTACTCTGCTTTTACCAATGGGAGCAACCCCCACAGCAGTCATCTGAAGACAGTAAGAGCTCATGCCTCAGCCAAGCTGTGTTCTGGACAGGGATCTGTTAAACTAGAGTTTCACTGAAGGGCGCATGTCAATGTTCAAACATGCCCAGATCTCAGCAAGGCAAGATTAAACTGTTCTGTTTATGCTAAGAGAAGTGGCACGCTTCTCCTATATACCTGAGATTATCTTTGCCTTGGAATTACTAAGATTGACTGCCATTTTATGTAAAAGAAGTTCTGTTTACTTGTTATAGATCTTACAAGAGAGAATAAGCAAGCACGTTACAGAGCTAATGCATCCAGGCTTTGCTAAGCCAATTAAGCAATCAAATCAAGGTCACAGCTGAGATGGACTCAACAGATCAATGAGATTGAATGCCCAAAATTAATACACTAGGAAATTAAATCAAAAGGATAAATTTGAGACTGAATTGGTTTTGTTGTCTTGGGCGGGGGATATTTAAGGGGAAGCTGTTTTCAGTTGCCAGCCACAGCCAGTGTTCAGCTCACAGTGTTTGTCTGGCCAGCAAGAGATGCAGATGCTCAGAGGATGTGTGTGTCCATCAGATGCTTGTCCTTCCTGAGAGAGACCCTCTACAGCAAAGGGTGACCCTGATCTGCTTCATTTAAGGAGGAGGTACAACCACCTTACTGCTGTCAGCAGCTCTGCTTCATTATTTCCTTCCTTAATCTCACTGCTGTAACAAGTTATTAACTTGCTGTTCTGATTCTCCCTTTCTAACACAGAGAAATTCTTCCCCTAGAAGTGACACAGATGACAGCCAAATCAAGCAGTAACAGCTCTGGGGAAAAAAATAATAAATCCAGAAGAATCTCCCTAATTATACGCAAGATTTGCAGGGTTTGGTGTTTACTTTTAGGGACCTGTATGTAGTGCTGTTTCTCCATTATAGAGTGCAAATATGCAAGTGTGTGTTTGAGATAAGGCGGTATCATCCCGGTGTATTGAAAGGGAAATGAAAAGAAAGAGTTCAGATGCTTTGTATTTTGCCTCTTTCACTTGTGATGTTGACAGCAGCTGTAACAAAGTTTCAGGCTGAACACAACTTACAATTCACGTTGAGCATCTCAGTGGCATTAGCAGTGTCAGGAACAAGTCTTCTACCTCTTCTCCCATGAATTGTACAGGCACAAGAAGGGAAAGCTTTGTGGCCAGAAGCTGTCCATGCTGGCTGGAAACGAATGTATTCCTTCCCATCAAGACCTTCACTCCTTTAAGAGTCCTGTTCATGATTAGCTTCAGACCTTGCTGTAGGTAATGTTGCCTGGTGGAAGCCTTAGGCTATGCGGCCACCAGGATGAGTGTTCACTGCCAAGCAATGTCTGCTAGTTTAATTGCAGGCTGCCTGCCAAAGCATAAGGAGATACGGAGAGCAGGCTGCAAAAACTTACCTTTACTTTCTAGCTCACTGAAGAATATCAGGTGTACAGGGCAATAAATAACTTTAAAAATGAATTCTATATGGGTTCTTTCAGAGCAGTTACTTCCTCCTCACCCTACCTTGGGCACTTAATGCAGGTAAATTCCCCAAAGAAAAATATTCCTTTCTTTTAATTTCTTTTTTAACATAAGGCTAAATTTTGCTCATAATTAGAGCTTTTCTAGGTCCAGTTCAGAGTGATAGCGAGGAACCTTTGTTCTATAGGAGCAGCTTTTCCTTTGAACATAGTCCAGGGAATTGGGCTGCAAGGCTTGGGTCTTGGGGCCCTTTGCAGGGGCTTCCTTCATCCTTCATCATGAGGAAGCAATTAGCCACTCACCAGGTCTCACCAGCCCTCTGCCCTGGAACATCCACATCAGGGGTGCTGCCCAAGTCATGATGGAAGGGCGCAGAAGGGAGTTTTCTTGCTGTTGGCTTGAACATCCCAATGGGCTTGTAAAGCCCGAAGGCTGGTTGCCTGTGTCACAGCCCGGTGCAGAGCATGCCAATGGCAACTTGTGTGAGCAGCTATCCCCCAGCATGAGGGGCAGGCTGCCGAGCCAGGCCTTCTGTTTGGGCAAAACCCAGCAACGCTGCTGAATTAAAGACATAATTGAGGGTTTGGCAAAATTGCAGCACAGCTGCCCAAGGTCATCTCCAGTGAAAGTAGCCGAGGAGGTTTACACAGAAGATTTTAATTGGATTTTCTTTCTCTCTTTAGAAAGGTTTAGAGCTATCGGATCTCCCCACACTACAAGCGGCATGAATATGTCCAATGATATTGTGAGCTGATTATTGTTCATTCTTAACGGCTTTCCATCTCCGTAACAACAGTATTAGCATTAATATTGTGCCCAGGGCTCTGAATATGGAGACTAATGGAACTCAATCAGCTCTTAAAGAACAAAGGATCCCTTTTACGTGGCACCCGGTGACAGTCAGAGGATTGGATTAGCAACTTGTCAATCCTCCTGTTTGCAGCTCTTTTTGGATGCGCTCTTGAACGCGGATAGTATGTAGAATTACATTATCTGAGAAATTAATACAAAACATGAAGGTATGTGCTATTCCCTCCTGACCTGATTATTCTAGATTATTTAACTAAGTAGCCAGCACAGCCCCTAATTTAAGTGCTGAATTTCTACAGCAAAAAAAAAAAAAACATTCTCTTTTCTCATAAAAGAAGCCCCCGAAAGAGCAAGCTCAATTGCCAATTATGCTTCTTCCATGAAATCTCTTCTATCCCCTTCAGGATAGGTTTGGGTAAAAATATAATTGCAGTGGATCAGGATGCTTAAGAAAAGATGTAAATGAAAAATGTTATGTGTTGGCATCTGATTGATCCATTTGAAAGGAAGAGAAGGGGAATGTGACGAGATGGTAAGGAGCTCATAGTTTGTTTCGAAGGAACCCAGCATTTTTAACCTGTACAGGGTGCTGAGCTATAATTAAGAACGGCAAGTCAGTGAAAAATCTATTTAAACTCCTGACAGCTTCTCTAGATGAGCATTTTTGACATCTCCATTCACTCTGGCAAATCACTAATGTGGTTTCCTTCTTTTTTTCTTCCCCCCCAAAATTATATTTCTATTAGCTTTCTGCACATAATAACAAAGTGAAAATGATGTTACAGCCTGGACAGGTCTTTAGCTCCAAAGCTCAGTTCTTCCAATGTGCTTAATTAGCTGCCTGATGATTGTTTTATTCTGAGAGAAGTTTTGTAAATGTGTTTTCATCTATAAAGGGTCTTTAAAGTGAAAGCAACTGTTTGATTCTTTTTGTTAGCTGGTGAAAACTATAGCAAACCCTGGATAACAAAGCACTGTGATTAATTGATGTCAAGATACCCATCTCTGCTGGGTTGGTTTTTTTACCTTGAGATGGTTGAAGTGCTGAACAACAAAACAAATATTTGGGTGAACTTTGAGTCTTTCCCATTAATAATGACTCTGCAAGGGAAGAGTATGGCTCAAGCCTGGTAACTTGGGTGTAGGTATAATAATTTCAAACATGTCACCAGTCTTCCTCAAACTGTGAAGAACTTGCAATAACATTGAAGTCAGATGCACTGTGAATACGTTGGGTTTAATTTGATAGCAAAGAAATACCATCATTAATTAGAACGCTTTCAGATTAGTGTTTGTCTTGCATAATTTAGCGTTTGCCAAAGTTCAGGGAAGATATGCACTAAATAGAAATTATTACTTTGATAATGCTGCTACATTTCCTCTCCTTATTTTTAATACGGCTTTTTAATTTGGGTAATGAGTATATATCACTAATCATTTTGAAAGCCTATTACCAACACCAACCAATCCATCAACTTGAGTTAATAATTTACTTTATTACAAAAATTGGAAGTGGACGCAGACATGGAGGACTGAAGGAAAGGAAAAAGGAACACTTCCTTAGCAGATGATAACCCATTTTCCTCTGTGCACAAAATGCCCCTTGTTCTACTGGGACTTGTTTTCCCAGTGCTGCGACTCCACTGGTAGCCATTAAACTCCTGCTCGAGACACATTCCACTGCAGGGCATTTGGAAATTAAATGCTCAAGGAATTAGAAGTAGACGGTCTTCTCCCATAGTTAATTTCCCTGTGTATTATTAGTAGCTGCCTCTGCACTGCTAATGCCCTTCTCCCACTGTGTGAGCATGAGCTGGCAAGGTCATTTATTTTTTAACATGTTTACTGGAAAAATGCAGTTGTATCTGAATGATTGTTTTGGGAAAAATAAAAATCTTTGGATGAGTCATAAGTGAAGGGAAAAAAAAAAAGGTCATTTGAGAAGATTTCAGTAAGAGAAGAAATGGATAAAGAATATGGAAATGCATTCTAATTAGAGTGAAAAGTTTGAAGACTGCATCTTGTAGTGAAATTAGTGTCTGCAGCAGACAATGCTCCTCATTAACAAACCCGGACCTCACTTTTAGTACACTTAAAGCAAGTTTCTTCACCAGGTCCTACCACTTAAAACCATGCATCAGTGACCACAGCACTCACTCCTTGTGCTGTTAAGTTATCCTGTTAAGGGTAACTGTGGTTATCCTTAACCCTCTGCATTCATGAGCAGATAGAAACTTGGGAAGCAGCACTAGTAAGATGAGGGATGCTACAGAGATGGAGTGTATTATGCTGAAATTGAATCTTCTTTTGAATGGTGGAAGAATAATAAGGACCCTGCCTACTGAATCATGTTAAACTGCAGCATTTATTTATTTTTAGTACAGTTTTAGCTGGTGACAATGCAGTCATTATAGCCTTTTGTTGTTTAAGGTGTGTGTGTATATTTCTGTTTGAAAACCGTAGCATAAGAAAGGCAGGAACAGTAAAGCTTTTAAAATCACCCCCCTCCAAACAATCACAGCTCCGGTTTCCCCCAAGTTTGGGTATTTTGTCAGTTATTGTGGGCCGTTAGGTGGGAAGGAGAGAAAGCCAAAAATGAAATGAGCAAATATTCAATTCAGTTTCCTTTAATAAGATCTTGCTTTGACATTAATCCTTGTCTGCAGCTGAGGTTTCACTGGCTTCTGCAGGAATTGTGGTCCGGTTCTTCCCCACAGCTTCTGCATCCCATTCTCCCCTTCCATCATGCTCCAGAGGAGATGCCTCAGCCCTACCAAGGCCAACAGCATACCCCTGCAAATGGAGAACTGCTCACAGAAAACACCAACAGCCCAGGTGAATGGAGAACTAAATACAGATCAAACCCGACATGTTTCAAGTCAATGAAATACCTTTCCAGGTTTCCCAGTGGAATATCCCACCGAAACCCAACCATTGGCACAGAGAGAGTTTAACAGATTTCCATTTTGTGATGGAAAAGAATTTCCCTGCATTATGGTGAGTGGCATTGCACTGATCCCTGCCTGCAGCTCCCAATGCTTCCTGGGGTGTCCCATTCCTGCTCCTTGCCTCTGGGGACCGAGCAGCATCACCTGAAGAGTGCGTGGGCCCTGGCTGTGTTAGCAGGGGTGCACTGGAGGTGGCTGCAGTACCCATGTGAGGTGTCAGCAGGGCTCTGGTGCTTGCAGGTGGCTTGATTTCCCCAAAGCACTTACTTGTGTTTCAACCCACCTGCAGCTTGCAGTGAGCACAACATGTCTCGAACAGGAATAAAACCTGACTCGCATATCAAGAGGCGGCTACTTTTATTTGCTTCTTTAGTCTTGTGAAAGAAAAGGAGGGGGGAGAGGGTGTAGATAAAGGTAATAAACAACTCCAAGCCCTGCTAGCATTTGAAATGATTCTGCTGTTGATGATTTCTTTTGGCTACAGGTGATTCTGTGTCTGCTAAACAGCCAGTAGGGCTTTCTTACTGCTAGGACCGAACCCCAGTGCGGACCTGAAGCTACAGGCAGGAGGATGACAAACAGGAGGCACGCCAGGTACTAGGCAAGCATCCGTCTTAAATTCACTTGACTTGGTTGCTGTTTTATGGGTCTTGTTCTCTTCGCACGCACACTTGTATTCCACTGGTGTCGGTACAGCAACTTCATTGAAGTCATCCTGTGTAAGAGCACTTCAGACCCTCCAGACACAGAATAGAAAGGCTTTTCACGCTGTGGCAGAGCCTGACTTCACACACACACACCCCCCTTATACCCCCATCCTCACAGCTCTCAGGTACACAATCCACTCTCCAGCATGCTTGCTGTGCAGCAGTGTTAAGCCATTCAGGTAGATCAGTTTTGTTTAGATCACTGTTATTTTTCTTACCTGCTGCAGTAGCTCACCTTGCTGAAGCACTTTGGGATCCCTGCTGCCACTGAAGCAGGATTGGCTGGTAGAGATGGAGGTGGTGGGGGGATGCTGAAGAGCTGCAGCTAATTACAGTCAAAAATCATAACTTTAGACAACTCTAATGTTTGCAGCTGGAAAGACTTAAAAGCTATTTGCTTCTAATCTCCCTCTGACAATCAATGAATTGAACAGTAAATGTTATTAGACTAATTTACTGTTCATCAAGAGTAAGAAATGAATAGAATAATTTACTATTCATACATCCAACTGTGTGACATGTGTACAGATCAGTTTGAAAGAAAAAGCAACAGTAGGGTTCCAGTTTTCCTCCCATACCTTTTTTTGATTCCAGTTTCTCTCCATCCTCATCCCTAAAGCTGCTCTGGCTTGGCCCCAGTGGCAGAATGACCACATGTGTTAGAGTACACATCTGCTTCAGTACATAGAGTAATTTGCTATCTACCTAACCATCCCAGTATTTTCCACTGGGAGAAGCAGTCACAAGCTGCACAACTGTAAAGGAAGCCCATGCTTGATTCTCGCTATTCCCTGTGGGAGGCATTTACCCCCATTTTTGGGTAGCTTCCATGAGGATGCTACAGTTGTGCTGTGTATTGAGCGCCTCATCTTTCTGCTGTGGATACGCTCGTTATTTGGGCGTATATACAGGGAATGCACTGGATTAAATGCCCTTTCTGTTCAAAACTGGGATAGTGTTAGGCAGTTAGAAATGCTGAAATGTAACGCATTCCTTGTAGAACTCAGAAAAATTCATCTGTGGAATAAAAAGGTCAAATAGTCTCTAAATATTTTAGATATTAAAGACAGAATATGAACACATACCAGTCATTTTCTGCATGCCACAGACCTGAACACAAGGAAAGCACATAGAAAAGTATAGTCTGAAATGACTGGAACCGAGGTTCTCAGCAGGGTTGATGTTACCTGCTGGTGTGGGTGCCCTTCCAACCCTCAGTGATGGTTTCCTGGGGTCAAAGCTTCCCGGCAGCCCCGGTGACCCTATCTCCCAAGCCAGCACAGGACCGATGTCCTCCCTATTCATTCTCCTTGGCTAGATTCATTTTGCCTCCAAGCGGCACCGAGCAGAAGCAGTTTTTTAGTTCAGAGGAGAGTGCACGCAGACAACTTCTCACTTCAGCTGTGAGGCTTTCGCTGCACCTCAGGAGATCCCACAGTTTTTGTTTTGATAAACAAGATGCCACCTACCATCTGCCATCTCCCTTGCCTCTGTCAGGAAGTGCAGGCTGGAGAATTCTCCCAACTGGAAGAGTCTCAGCTGTCTCCTCACTTCAGCACTACCCTTTCGTGGCATCTTTAGAGGTCTGTCCGCAAGCTCTGACATGTTAGTGTTGAAAAGAAACTCTCACAGACCCAAAGGTTCAACCTTGAAGATTTAGGATCGATTTTGCTCTTAAAACTGTTTTTAAACTCAACAACAAAGCAGAAAGTACGGTTTCATCTTCTTTTCCTACTTCTAAGCTGGGTGCTTTTCCCGGGACTTGACAGTCAGGTTCAATTTGTCCTCCTGATGCACATTGTCACAAGTAAGAGAGATCCCACCAGCCAAACACCAATTCAAGCCTCCCAAGCAACTCTTTCCTCCTTTCGTATGTATGAGATGTAAGAAGAGCTCGGCAGAGTTCCTCAGGATGAAAGCTTTTCCTCCTGAGTTGTCACCCATAGAGATAAACCCCAGAGCCAGTGATGCTCCAGTGGGATTTGCCCTTTTCTAGGGATAAAAAGGGATGTGATGCTTCCTCTGGAACATGCCATAGAGAGCTCAGGTTCATCTGGGGCTATGTGTGTTGCAGGACCATTCACCCAGCTGATCCCCATGTAGGTAACTTGCAGACTCTCAAGCCAGGTGAGATGATTTGCAGCGCAGCTTTAGCTGGTGGCAGCAGAGTCATTATGAGACTGCCATTACAGTTACAACGTTAGCAAGAAGTCATGCCAAAGGCTGGCTGTGATCATGTAAATAGCTGATGGAGGAGTGCAGGGGTTATAATTAGCTTGTGCTGGAGGTGGGGAAGACACCTGAGAAAAGATGCTTGTGCCCGTGAGGGAGCATAATCCTTGCCAGGAGAGACATAGGGGCCGGGCAGAGCTCCTGCCCTGCAAGGCAGAAGTGTTGGACTGTGTGGGGCAGAGCTGATGTCTGCTGAGCTGCAGCCAGCTTGATTTCTGTGCTAGGCAATGCTTAGAAAATAGAATCAACACATCAAATGATATGTCATGTAAGTTTGCCATGTCAAGGAAAACAGCCCGAGGCCCTTCTTCCCATTTGCTGCTGCAACAGCCAGACAACCTGGCCCCGAAATTTATTCTGGTCTTTAATCAGGCAAGCTCCCTGTGATCTCTGAGGTTGGGCTTCACGGGTTTGGAAGGAGATTATATGGTTTTCTACAAGGAAGGCGCCTGCCCACTGTTCTTGAGGGCTGTGGTCACTGTGAGAGTCACACACGTTGTGCACTGCCTGCTGAAAGAGTGGAAATGTTCTCATTTGCCCCAGTCGTAGCTGTGTGATAAACATCCAGTGTAGCTGCTTCAGATCCATTACTCATGCTAGGTTTCCTTCTTTATACACAAAAGCAGATGCTATCCAGCACCCAGATGACCCCGAGTGCTGCTTTCATCCTGTGCTACATTTGCTTTATTATTTTCTCCCAGTCTCTTTGTGCTGAGGTTTATCCTTCCCCATGACAGTGTCGCTCCAAGAACAAAGCTGATCCTCCACAAATCAGGCACAGTGATGCAAGGTCACTTCAACTCTTCATTTTTGTTCCCCAATTTAGGTCACAAACACAATGCTCAAGGGACCAGAGTACGATGTCCCCTCCACGATCACATCACGATTCCCTTTCCAACTCAAGCAGCTATTTCACTCATTTCTTTTTACTTGGGGTGTTGTGAGATGCCAGTTTTGCCTTTAGGAAAGAACAGCAACCTGAATGCGTGTTCAGCTGATGCAGAGTCCTGCCACTGCCAGCTCCAGGAGGAGCAGGTCCATCGCAGTGCTTGTGAAAGCCTCCATTTCAGCTCCTGAGGACCCTGAGTCATTCAGGGCTTTCAAATGAACACGCTTTCCAGGAGTGAAGGGACATAAAACCAGGTATGAACCCAGGTTTAAAAAGCAAAGAAACCCTTTGCAGGCTTCTAGGCCAATGTGCAATTTCTCTGGCAGGCAATATGGTTTTCTTGTATGTATAATAAACCCCAGTAATCAGCATTGCTCTGAGCTGCCACAACCCACTCTCTCCTGTGGTGCAGCCCTGGTCGCTCTCACTGATGTGTGCTATTTCTGAACTAAAGCATAAGGTTTATCATCCCTGCTGTTCCACCCTGCAAGCAGGAGTGAAAAAAGGTCGACTACTGTGTTCAGGCAGCATCAAATTACTGTAAAACAAGTGAGATGCTGCAGTGATATATGGGGAATCTCAGCATCTTCAGTTCTCTTTCAGGGTTTTATTATAAATGGGTCACATTCTTAACAGAAACACGAGCCATCAACTCATGCATCCCTTCCAAGTTATTTTAAGGTATGGTCCTTTCCAGCCCTAACCATTCTGGGATTCCCTGATGTGCAAATGAAACTGATGTGCCATGGAGCACCTTTGTCTGAGCTATGTGATGGAGAGTTCAGTGTCATGAACAAGCTTCCAGGCTGTCTTTGGGCACTGTATGATAAAAAAGGCAATGTGTGCACATTAACATGGACAATAAGTAAGTGTCACACATGGGCTGGGTGTGTGGGAGGAATCGGGCACTTCTTAATCACTTCCCTTAGTCTCCTAAATCAGAGCAGGAGATACTCAAAAGCCCACTGCTGTAACACCAACTGCCTGAGCAGTGTTGCCTTTGTCTACACCAACCAATTGCTCAGACAATGCAAGCCCAGTATCAGTCCTTCCTGTCAGAGAGGGCATGAACCTTGATCTTTCCAAGCTGAAAGCAAGCCACTCATTAGATCTGCATCTATAGACAGCACCACTCCTTTCATCCATCCATCCATCCATCCATCCATCGGAATGTGTGTACCTGTCTGCTGCTGAGACACAGATACAGCGCTCACCATAACACCTCGACTAATTGTGCAGCTGTATCACTTGGGGTTTGGTCTGTTTTTAATTACTCCTACTGAATTCAGACAAGGATGATGACAGGGAGATGCAGCCCAGTGGCTTGCCCACCTTTTTAGAAGATGCAAAGGGTAACAGGGGGATGGCTTCCTAAAGCAAAGGTGAGGTGGGAGGCACAGTGTAGTAAGTATGGGAGTAAATTAAAGACCAGGAGCATGGACTTTTAGCAGCAGGTGAGCTGAGGGAGTTAAGAGGTGATGGCTAAGTGCATCTCCTGTTAACCTGCATCCTTTAGGCACCAGCTGACCGCCTCGCACAGTCCCCACGCTGATGTCTGCGGTGCCATGAGATGCTGTTAGCTTAAGAGTGGCACATCAGCCTGTAACCCCATAGCCCTGCCAGCCATGACCCATGCAAATCACAGCTTCACCCTCTCCAGGGCTAATGGCAGCACCAGGATCTTGTCCCTGAAGCCATCCAGAAGCAGGAGGCTTCACGTGGCAGGGGCCTGGTGGCAAATTGCAGAAGCTCTCACAATAATGAGAAAGCAGCTAATTTCTTACCAATTATTTGCCAAACAACATGTAATTAAATAGTGCAGAGCTGTCTACGATGCATCTTTGGGTCTTTAGGCCATTTACTTCTTTTCCCTCTTGTTTGTGGCACACTCCTACAGCCCTTCAAGGCTACTGCACACTGTAGAGCAGTGGAGGAGCAGAGTCATAATTGAACAATTAACAAGTGATGTCATAAAACAATGTACTTAAAATGCATAATTAAAAGAAGTGAACCACAAAAATGTACAACAGCATACAGGAAAAAGCACACACACTCTAATGCTGACAATAAGACTCAAGTAGGAACTGAAATACGCAGTTTAAAAGGGGAGAAAAATAACAGCAGAGTGGTTAAACAAAGATGTGGCATAAACTAGAAGCGCCTCTGTGATTTGCCAAAAAATATAATGATGTTGTAAAAGACCTGTTCTCTGAAGTTAACAAGTTTGGACCATAAAACAGTCCTTTGGTGGCTCCCTGTGTCATTATTTGCTACCAAGACACTGCACTGATGGGCTCAGTGGGATCGCTGGATCCAGCGTTAGATCAGTAAGCAGGAAAGCAGAGTTCCCACCAGATTTCCTGCCTGGAGAGCTGTTAGGATTCGTGCTAGTTCTTTAAAGAGCAGAACTGTGTACAATACTGCACTCCAAATGACCCCGTTAGGAATATAATCTTCTGCTACAAATGAGATGTTTGGGGAAAAGAAACATCAGAAAGCCAAAAGCAAAAAGAGAAAGCCAGCACACGAGGCTGCTTGACTGAACTCTGTCCTAAAAGTGCAGCTTTTCGAGGAGCTTTGTATGCTGCCTGTACCTCTGCTCTTGGGAAGGATGGGAGGGGGCTTACCCATGGCCTCTTCCCCAAGGCCAGGCTCTAGGCTTGGTTTCACCCCAGCTCTGTCCCTGCCATTGGGTATCCAGCTTGGTGCCGGAGGGTGCCGTGAGGTGTGCATGGCAAGTCCTTTCCTCCAGTTTCTCTTTGTTTCACCACATTCTTTTCTTTTTAAAGTCAGGACACTGGGAGAGATTCTAAAGCGCGAGGCAGACGTGCTTTCCAAGAGTAATTGCTCTTTGGCTGATGCACAGGAGCTCTGCTCATGCATTTCTGGGAGATGCCTGCAGACTGCTAACTGCTCTGGAAGCCTTTCAGCCTTTGCTGCCTGCAAATGGCATTATTATTCACTAATAGCCTTGGCTCACCATGTTGTCTTTTGGTTAGTTAGCAGCTATTCTGCAAGTCAGAGACAGGGAAAGAGGAACATATGTTTAAATGGTAACCAGCTACTGGCCTGGAGGAAGCAAACCTGGAGGGTTTTCTCTGAGCAATACCCACCATTAGCTGCGGAGCGATTAGGAGGGACAGTGTCGGCATTGGGAAGGGGTGTCCATCCTGCCTTCCATGCTGCTGTTCCTCAGCCAGGTGAGGAGGATGCAGAGGATGTTCCTGCTGACACAGGGTCACGAGGCAGGCTGAGATAACTGAAAGAAAGGAAACTTAATGTGGCACCTGGCCCCAGAAATCCATGGCACAGCATTTCCAGAGCTAAACGGCTACCCTTTTCAAAGCACTTAAATGACAGGTATATGTACAACTCATCAAAAGTCAAGAGGACTTCATAATGAAGTCCTTGCTGCTTTGTTGTGTGGGGTTTTTTTTCCCAAAAGGTTAGGGTTCAGGTTAGTTTCATTGTTTCTTTAAGGTTACTTACTCACCTGCTCATTTCTTTCTAGATGTTACAGGATTCTGTTACTTACTGCTCAAGCAATCCCAAGAACTGCTCTACTGACATTTCATGGTATTTAGTATTGACCAAACACTACATGATAAATCTTTATAATACTCCAGAGAGGCCATCAAGGGAGCAGTTGCAAATACATACGTTGCAGCATGTTGTGTTCTGGGTTAAATGAAATATAAAATCACATCACCAGCCTGAGTACTAATGGCTCTATCAGTATTCCATCATGCCCTAGCTGCAGGTAAGGCAGTTGCCATTAAGACATCAACATTTGTTTATTGCTACAGATGGTAACTGATGGATCACTCTTCCCCTTGGTATGTGGGGAAGAGAATGGGAACTGCGGTAACATCAGCATCTTGCCCTGATGAATCTACTGATCCTCATGGGGAATGGTCAGCAGCTCAACAGACAAAGTGGCACAGGCAGCGCTGTGCAGTGGTTCAGCATCGTCGTACACTGCTGTCCAATGCACACCTTGGAGCCGTAAGCATTCTCCAGGCTTTCTGCTCCAGGAGAATGTTCAAGCTCTCAGAAACTTCTGGATTGGTTTTGAGTTTTGGGTAATTTATGGCCAAGTTGATTTCGCCATCATTAGCTTTTGTACTTTCAGACAAGGTTTAATTTTCTTTGGAAGATGCAGACGTGTGTACGGCTTGATAATACCCTGTTTATTTTACTGACTAATTCATCACTTAAAGTGCAGGACTATAGGTTGAGAGACCAAGACTATGTGCAGTCCCATACCCCTAAATCAGGCCAATAAAAGTTAAATTCACAATGTTTGCAAGCACTTTATGCAGATGGAAAATGTCACCTTGTCTGAAATACTTTATGGCGCGATGCTGAAGCAAAAAGAAATCCCACAGTGAGAGATTAAAAAGCTTCACTAATGCTTAGCTGGGAGGCACACGGCTCTGCACCGCCTCCTCCCTGTGCAGTGGGGAGGCTTTCCTGGGAAGTAGCATCTGGCTGGTGCTCTGGCTTTGTATGGAACAGCTCCAATGAGCTCCAGCACCCTGACACTGACCTGAGCATCCTTCAACCCAATTTGAATGGGATGGATGCAGGAGATGTGGTCAGACCCAGTGGTGAGGAGCTTTTTGGCTGTTGGGCGAGCTGCTAGGGCTGTTGCATCAATTCAAGCTCTTGTTCCACACTAAACCCTTTAGTTTGTTGCAGGGTTTGTTGGACAAGGGTTTGGAGAATGCTTTGAAGTGGATGGTTATGCTGGGTAAATCTTACCACTGGGTTATCAAGGGGCTTCAAGCCACCTCTGAGCTGTCCCCTGCTACTCAAGAGAGAGCCAGGACAGTGCTACAACCATGGTAGGAGACTAACATTTTAAAGAGCAGCTTAAAAATTACAACAAGAACATGCTTGGAGCAAGCTGCTCTTAGTGGAAGGTATCCCTGCCCATGGCAGGGGGTTGGAACTGGATGAGCTTTAAGGGTCCTCACAACCAAATCATTCTATGATCCTATTATTCTATATTACAGAATAATTATTACAAAAATTAATAATAAATCCTGAAAAAGAAGAGCCAAGGGGCTTTTAAAATTAATGAAAAAAAAAAAGACCTAATTTGAGGGGATGGGCAATATTGCACGAATGCAGGAGATAGTTACCTCCGTCTCACTGGGATCACGGTAAGGAAAACAGCAGGAAAATGAGGAACTGGGGTAGTCACACAAGGGACAGGGAGCACTGGCACTGGGAAAAGAAACCTCTGGTGGTCCCTGCCACAGTGCCTGGGAGAGAACCTGGGGGCTGTGATGGCAAGGACAATGCCAGCCCTGCGGAGGGGCGGAATTAAAGCCCGGCAGTCTTTGCTAATATTCAAACTCTGTCCGTGATTACAGTATCTCTGTTTTACAGCACCCAGCCATTAGTGACAAGCACTGTGCAAGTCAATTAATGATAATGTCTCTTTCCTTGAGATAAAATAGTTCATTCTCACCAGCGGGATGGGATGCACGGAGAGGGGAGCTGTGCCGCTGCCCTTGATGGTGCGCGATGAATAGCGGCGCGGAGCTGCTTTCTTCCGGTGCAGTTGCTGGCTTTGTTGCAGATGTAAAGCAGCACTGTTTGAAGCTGTGCCTCTATAGCTGTGCTGTGCTGTCCTCCTTTGTAATGAAAACTTCTCCTTTTTCATCATTTTTAATTTCAAAGCCATCAGGGGTTAGCTTCCTCAAGGCTGCATCTCAGGGTATGAAGAACGGAGTGTCTTAACTATGCTCTTCCTCTCCAACCCAGTGGCCAAGGCTAGTTGGCTTTCACCTCCTATAACAATAGTTTATAGCTCTTGGCTGGTGTTTACCTAGTACCTTGTCTTACTTTAAAACCTATTTCTAGATGTGAAGCCATTTGTTGCCTGAGCTGAAGCACTCGCTGTGAGTTTGGGGGAGGTTTGTTTACTGCAGTAACCAGCTTGCTCCATATGTATTCCCATCACTCTCCCTTGCTATAACCTACAAATCTCTCCAACTTATTCAGCTCAATATTGGAGATGGTTTTTGAAGTCTTCTTTAAAGTATAGTGAGTGCCCTTTAAAATTTTCCCTGCTTTGAAAGATTCTACCTGTTCTAATGCAATTCCCTATTTTAAAGATAGGGAATAAATATCTTGGGGATGGTTGGCTCACATACAGCTCCTATCTCTTGAAACATTAATGGTCCATGCTGTTTGATTCGTTTTGAAAGTACTCTGTTCCTGCTTTGTTTATTTAATTCCTTTTCTCTGCACTGGGACTTGCCAAATGGAGCCGTGTCTCCCCCAAACCCCCACTGGACCCTTTCATTCACAGGTAAATGCAGCTCATGTGGTTTTAGCACTGCCAAGTTTTGTTGCAGAAATCAGACATAAGGTCCCTTGAATTTCAAAAACGGGGTTTAAAACCCTTTGTTGGAGAAGGAAATTCTGCAGAATTCCTGGGTTTGCTCTCTGTATTCTGTGCCTTTGAAGGTTCACGCTTTCTGAACCTTCATGTACGAGCGTAAGAGATTGACACTCGGTTTACTGTTAATAACCGCTGCATCCCCTGCAATCACGCAGTTCCAAGAGGGAGGCACTGCAGGAAATGAGCCAAGTCCAATACTGCAGCTTAACAAACTCCTAAGACTTGGCAACAACAAATTCTGCCCCCTGAAAATTGCCTGTCGGTTTGCCTGTAGCAGCTACAGACTCTGGGACAGCAATAGGGGAAGAGAGCACCACGACTGTGCTCAGGGCTGCACGAGAAAATAAATCACTGCATATCTGCATGCCTGCATTAACTGACCAAGCCTTTGCTAACACAACCTAAATGCTAAAGGCTGGCTTGGACACAACCCGAAGGGTGTATTGTACATTAAGGGGTTTACCAAAGCTCAGCACTGCTTTCTTTGTGTTAGAGCCAGTTTTTCAGCTCCAGGGCCAAGCTTGGGCTGTTTGAGCCCCATCAGTGACAGCTCTCTGGTTTGCCTGTGACTCCACTGAACTGCACAGCCCTGGGTTTATTAGTTGGAGCTGTCTTCCCTATGTTAGAATCATTTGAGCTTGTCCTGTCCTGTGGCTGGTACCCATGGCTGTTTGGCTGGGTGTGACTGATGTCTCCTCTAATTCATGTTGAATGTCGAGAAGAGCTAGGGGAAGAGGGATCTGCCGCTGGCCATTGTGGAATCCTGAGCTTGGGGATGGGGACCCCGCTGCTGCCATGGGCTGGGACCAAACCAGTACCCAAGCATCCCTGAAGGGAGCACAGGAGCAAAACTGCTGCTGGTCACATATTGCCTCTGCAGTTCTACTGCTGGGTTTGGTTTTTGCAGCCTCTTGTGCAGAAGGTGAGTGGGGGCTGAGCGGGAGATGAAGATGATTCAGTCTGTCAGAAATATGGACTGTTGTTTTCTCTGCTGCTGGGCTGCATTGACGACACCACACAGATGGTCAGGAGATGAAGCGCGGGATGTCAGTGCCTGGTCATCTCTGCCCCGTGTCTGGGTGACATTTACAGAGGCTTGCCCAGTGAAATCCTCCTGTATGTATGGTCCATAACTGGTGCCATCAACTAAAAGCACATGGGCAGAGACTTGGAGTTTGGAACAGAAGCAGGTACAGGCAAGGGCTTAAGTAACCAGACACATTATCTGGTCAGAAAGGGCTAGCAGACGGGTCACCTGTACCCCCAAAACAACCAGTGCACAGAAATCCCCTTTTCTGCCTTTTATCTTTCCTATCTCCGAGACATGAGATAGCAGTACAGGCTTGCTGCTTTCCTCCTCCTTTCCTCACACACAAGATATATAAAATATATATAATTTATAGCTAATGTATACATAAAACAGTGTTCTGTCTCAATACATGCAGACACAGACGAAGCATGTTGCAGAGCCTGTGGGAAAATACTGTCTGCAATGGAGCTTGCTAATTATAGCAGCTCTAATGGCAGCTTCCCCCCCACCCTTCCCAACAGCAACAGAGATCAAAACCTTTTTTTGTTTAAAATATTTACTGTAGGGCTTCAAAAATTTAATCAACGTAACGTGACGTTTCCTTGCAGCAGCCGGGTAATAAATATGCAATTAATAGGGAATTGAAATACACCCATTAGCTGTTTGCAGAGCCTCCGCTTCCCCGCTGTAAAATCCCTTTCAGAGCGTTTAATGCTCTGCCTACAGCCTGCGCAGGGAGTGAAACCACCCCCTGCCTCTTGGTGGGGAGAGGACCAGGCGCTGCAGTGTGAAGTTTGCAGTGGGAATCAGCCTTGTTCCTGCTTCAGCACTGTGACAAGCCCGGGCGATGCGATGGGGTGACAGCTCCACCCACAAGTTACATCTCTCCTGACTGAGAATTGGGCTTTTGAGACTGTTGGTATTGCTTCAGTATGTGCAGCTCTGCACAGCTTAACGGGTCCGGGCATGCCGGTTTTATGGGGTCATAGAATCACTGAATGGTTTGGGTTGGAAGGGACCTCAAAGCTCCTCCAGCTCCAACCCCTGCCATGGGCAGGGACCCCTTCCACTGGAGCAGCTTGCTCCAAGCCCCTGTGTCCAACCTGGCCTTGAGCACTGCCAGGGATGGGGCAGCCACAGCTTCTCCATATAATAATATAGAGAATATAGATTAATTATTTTGATGTTATTGTGATTTATTATAATAATCCCTTAGACTCTGTCACCTGCCAGAGTTGCTATAGGGATGGCCTGGGGGGGTTCAACGGCCTCTTTGCTTTCCCATAGTTTGGGGCAGATAAAAATCAGGGCACCCCAAGACTGCTGTAAATGGACCTTGTTCCTTGTTCCTTGTTGTCTGAGTACAGCTAAGGCTGTGCAGCTCAATAAGCCTCCAGCCTGCCTTGGTGCCTGTGACCACAGTAGGGCTGGACTAGTGTCCTTGTGTCAGCCAGCAGTTACTCACACCTCCTGTGCTTTCAGGGATGCCTTCCTGCCCTCCCTGAAGGCCAAAATGTTCTCACATAGCATGAAGGGTCTGTAATATAATGTAAGAACAGGTCCAGGACACTCCATTACCAAGCAGATACTTAACTAATGTTCTACTTGTAGTAGGAGGTCACAGGAGATTTATCTGAAGAGATGCACATAGAAAGAATTAGCAGACAAGCCATTTCACAACCTCTAATACCCTCACCTTCTTAGCTGCTCAGCTGAAATGCCTTAAGGGATACGTTTTACAGGAGCTCCAAAGTGAACTGGAAACTGCTTAGATCACACAACTTATGCATTTTAAATAGCAGTGTAAAATCCTGTGCTTTACAAAAGCACACTGTTGTACTGAGCAATAAAGACAGGCTCTGAGTGGCGATGCTGGAAAAGTTGGAAGTACAATAGGAGGGAAAAACCCGCACATGCAGCAAAACAAATCTGTGACTGCCTAAAGTTTATGATTAAAATTTAAAGATTGTTCAAGTTCTGTTCCCCATCGCTGCTGCTCCCTGGACAAGAAGAGACAGAGAGAGACTGACCTTGAATAATTAAGCGGTCTGTGGCACCAGATCAATTGCTCGTATTGGCAGAGCTCCACAATCAGGCGTTTTGAAATGCAGGTGTCAAAGAGCGTGTAACTATGGGGCTTTTGGTGCAACACAGCCAATATAAAGAAGGAGAGGTGAAGAGTGAGAGAAATAGATTAGATTGTGGAGTTTTGAGCGCTGGGGAGTGATGGGAAAAGTTTCCATTTCCTGTCTCTAACAGGGCCAAACTTGAGCTGACACAAACCCAAAATGCTTTTTGTTCTGCTCCTGTAACCTTGTAGAAGTCACCTGGAACAAGCTGGATGTCTTCTGAGCGACTTTAATCCATCACCGGTTCAGGACCAGACCCTGAGCAAGTACCAGTCAGCAGTTTAATTGAAAACAAACTTTGTAAATCCAGGGAAGCATCTCTGTTCAACAGCAATTACTGAGCGAGCCCAAAAGTGCCTGAATCCAGGCAAACAGACCCAGCCGTGGTGGGCATTTTTGCTGTGTTTCTGCGCTCTCTAGCATTAAGGTGACCCAGCGGAATGGAATGTGGTGAGTTTTATAACAGCCAAGAAAGGCTTTATATTAATGTCAGCCAAGTAAGACCTCGTATTAATTTCAGGAGCCATGGGGACTCCTATTTAAATCTCTTCCCAATCCCCCCAGTACAAGTGTGTACGTGGAAGAACAGCATCAGGCGATGTGATAATCACTGTGCTCCCAGTGCAACTGTCCTAGAAGATGCCCTTGGCACTGGCATTATTCCTAAGGCTCTCTGCCAGCCACTGCTATCCAAAATTCAAGACCCCGTAGGTGGTCTTCCATAGAAAAGCACAGCATGCAAAGAGGATTTGTCACGCACAAAGGCCTGAGGACCCATGTACCCCTGCCCAATGGCTCTTTCTAGCCACAGGGAAGGTGGTAAAATGTTGGCGCAGCCATCAAAAGGCATCAGGGACTTTCCTGTTCCCTCTTGTAGGGTGGCCTGTGCAGTTGTGCCAAAGGAGGAAACCCCATGGTAATGAGGGAAGGGGGAAGACATGGCCATTTCACTGCCAGTTCCATAACTTCTATAGGAAGTTCTGTGGTGCCTGGTGTTTTCCAGAAAGCTCCAGGCCCTGGAGTCCTGTGATAAGGCAACATTTGCTTCCCTAGATCTAGTTTTAGAGCTCATAGTGAGTTACAGTGTGCAGTTTTCTCAAGCATATCTTATGGCTGCAAATGCCAGGAGGAAA
Source organism: Neopsephotus bourkii (assembly GCF_033783945.1). Classification (NCBI taxonomy): domain Eukaryota; kingdom Metazoa; phylum Chordata; class Aves; order Psittaciformes; family Psittacidae; genus Neopsephotus; species Neopsephotus bourkii. Next base: position 3,743,134 of record NW_026901483.1, read on the forward strand.
TCAAAACGAACCCAAATATATTTAAAACCAAAGACCATTGAGGGTTAAACCAAATAATTATCTAAAAGGGTTTTTAATCAATACACGGGATCACCATTTTGCACTGACCTGAAGACCTGGCTTCAAGTAAAGCTCAGGGCAAGGAAGAAAGCATGATTCTGGGCAGCTGCTGGGCAAATGGGCTGGGAAGGAAGGAAGGAGGAGGACAGCATCTTCTTCATGTTCTCCTCCCAACCCTTGATTGTTCTTTCCAGGTACAAGGAGGACCCTGCACTCACTCCAGTGTGAACACAAAGGAAGGCAGGAATGAGAAGAGACGGAAGAGTTCCTCGAGACTTACAGGGCCAGCTGCTACACCATCCCCGTGCTACTCCAGCTCCTACTAACGCTGGTACATTACAAGCCTTACAGTGCCTTTGTTCTCCTCTTTCCATTTTGTGGGCTTTTGGTTCACAGAGCTTCTATGATGGAGTGAAGGGGAATCAGCAGCCCCGGCTCCCCTCCTCGTTGGAAATGCTTTGAAACTTTCAAAGAACCCAACTCTTTCCCCACATCCCTGTGTTAATATGCACCGACTCTGCTCTTGATGCACTCCATTGTAAATGATGTATGAAATGAAATCTCCTCGCTCGCCTAATGCAGAGAAGAAAGGCTCTTGTAGGCAATGCTACAACATCCCCATCCAGAGAAAAAGGCAGCGAAACCTCAGCCTCCCTATGAACAGGGCTTTTTTAAAGTTGTTGCTCTTCATTGTTGGTGTTTCTCCCTTTTATTTCTTTCCAGAGAGCAGGGATTTGAATTCAGATTTCACAGAGAAACCCAAACCACTTACATGTATTTCTAAGGCTTTTGCAGCAATTGTGTGACTGTTCCCATCCCCTCGTCAGAAGGAATAGCAGCGGTAAACTCATTAGACCAGCAAAGAGGCAGAGTGAAAAGAATGGCTTAAAACTTGCAGGAGGGAAGAGGCTGGGTGCATGGGGGAATGGCAGCGGGTGCGAAGCTTGATCTGGATTTGAGACCTCCTTCTAGTTCTATATGGAGCTGCTTCAAAACCAGAGCATGTCAGCAGTCTCCAAAGGGAAAAGGGATCAACACGGACAGGGAGCTATCGCGGCAGCAAAGCCTGAAAGTCAGCAGTATAAAGCAGCAAATACACCATGGGCTGTTTCCAAGGGGCTGGCCCAGATGATGGGTTAGTTGAGGGCAAAGGGAAAGTTACTGGAAGGGAGAGTGAAGAAGGTGAATGAGACCTTGCAGGAGGCACAGAGAGGGTGTCTCTGGTGATAAATGGTCATGTTCTGCTTGTGAAGCCCAAGATGGAGCAGCCTCAGCAGCTCCTGCATCAGTGGGACCCATGTGTCCTCTGTGTGTGCACTCCCAGCTCACCCCTGTTTCCTGTGGAGCACCCCATAGCTGCCCTGCTTTGACCAGGCTGAGGACAGGCATGGTTAGAGCTTCTCTTCACTCTTTCAACCCAGACCAGTGCAAGTCAGAAAGTTGGTCCCTGCTCTCCCCACATCCCCAGCAGATACCTCATCCTCTCCAGTTTGACACTGATGCTATAGAGACCATCAGGTAAAGCTTTGCAAGAGTAACAGAATAATGTGCTGTGTGAAACCAGACATAAAGATCTGGTGTTTCTCCCTTTTATTTAGGCCAGCTGGCAATCCCTATACTGATGGATTTCTTTGATTTCCTCTGGCAAAAGTAACATACCCCGGCACTGACTGCCTTTGTCAGTGACAGAAACCCCATCTTTTGGGCTGACACACATTTGGCCTGTGTTCCCAATGCTGCTCTTGCATGATGGGCCCTGAGTTCTGTTTCCCTTGGCCACGTAATGCCTCCTGCACACTGCCATCACAGCACTGCTGCCACAAGTAGTAAACTCAGCTTAGCCCTTATAAAGCTTTAGTAAACTTCTAGGGATGATGCTTTTACAGCTGACAGATGAGCCACCTTGATGGATTAATAGACACCGTTAGTCGCCTTTGCTAGACTTCATGTTACTAATGAGTTTTAGGGGCTTTACTTTCATTTTTCTTCCCCTTCTGTTTGTTCTGAGCAGCGACTTTCAGAATGACAGAATAAAATGCTTCGAGGCAGCAGCTGGAGCTTGAAATTAATAATAAAAAGAAGTAGTTGAGCTGATGTTTGGTTGCACAGTCACGCGAGCAGATGTGTGTGTTTCATGCGACCATGGTACTCACAACATGCTTCGCATCCCCGTTCCCAAGGAGCTGCTGCTGAGCTGCCACATCAGCACTGCCATAGGTGAGCAGAAAAGGGTCCCAGGCCTGGAAACAGCCAAGAGTTCAACAGCAGGTTTCCCTGGGCACTGGAAGTGGTGACAAATAAGAGCTACTCCATAGCAATGAGGTCCCTTTTGCCTGGCTTCATGCTGACCCTGTGCTGCCATTCACATCACCCTGCACATCACTGCGCTGCTCACTGCAGGGACACTGCATCCACCAGCCCCCCAGAAACCCAGCTTTATTGGCATGCCACAGACAATCTGCACCTGTAATAAATCCTTTTTAGGTATAGGAAGGTAAAAATCTACGTCAAAGTCTTTAAAATACAAATCTAACAAACCCTGTGGATAAGGAAGCAGTTCTGGCACGGGTTCAGCTGGAGCTGACCTCCTTCCTCTCCCTTATTCATGAAGTTAACAGCAAAAATATCCATGTTTATCTGCGAATGGCACCATTATTTCATAAAGCCGCTTTATTTCCCTGTCCCTCTGTGTCAGAAAAATTCCCCAACATAAACTGAACATTGACTGCAGGCAGATTTTCTTCTCATTGTTCAAGGATAAGATGTGAATGGGAGCTGCAGGAGGGCAGCTATTCTCTAGCTTTAGAAAGCGAAAACGATATTCTGAAGACGATCAAAACTAGTAGCAAGTATTCAACCACTTCCATGATGTGTCCCATTATTTTGGCTGCAGAGAGGTGACAGCAACACAGCACAGCACATCAGCCCTTGTGAGCAAAACGAGATGCAACAGTTTTTAATCAAACTGTGCTCAGGGAACAGAAACCAGAGGAAAGCAAACCAAGTAGTAAGAGTGATTCTCAGGCAGGTTTACTTGAGCTGTGATTAATAATAATAACAATAATAATACCTTGTATTCCCAGACTTTGTCTTCTGCTCTACTACTTTCGAAGCAGTGCCATCTTATAAAAAACAACCTTATTATTCCCTTCCTATGACTTTGACAGGGACAAATCTGACAACTGAATAGTAAGGGTGCTCTATCTGGATGGCTGCATCATGTAACACTAGGGAAAACTGAACCCCTCTGGAGCTGCTCTGCAGCCTGCTTCTGGTTACCCTGTTGTGAATGCATCACAACAAACACATCCAGGAGTTAAACCTCCAGGAAAACACACACGGCATTTCCTGGCTTGTAAATTCCTCCTTTCGGGGCATGGACGTATTCGTGACGTAGCCATCCTTCCTCCTATTTGGTACCACAGGTGGTAGCTCAAGCAGGATAACACTGCTGGAATAAACATTTCAGAAGGCTCATCCTGGAAGCTGTTAACTGTATAGTAGCTGCTCTGTTGGGAGGGAGTTTGCTGCTTGAATGACACTGATTGACAGGGCGGGTTAGTGCTCGGTGGGCAGGGGATGCTGGTTGTGCTGCTGTCCAAGATAGGGCACAGCACTGAGGAGCCCATCCCTATGCTGATGATGTGCCCTGTCCCCATGACCCAAGGCACATACAAGTAGAGCTTTGCTGCTCACGGTTGTTTCTGGCCACTGGGAACCTGCTATTTTCAGCCCAGAAGCTCAAAGCCAAGCAGAGCAGGTTAACCCAGCACTGCACTAACCCAGCAGAATGCTGGGGTGACCCTGAATAAATCACAAGTGAGGTATGGATCAGCACCCAGACAGACAGGAGACAAGTCACTGCAGTTGCAGAGACAGACCCAGAGAGCTGGCTTTATAAACAGAGCTTCAGGGGCTGTTCATGTCACACAAGCCTGAAAGGATGCTGCCGTGGAGAGCAACCATTTTAAGCTCATAAAATTCATGCAGACAAAGCAGACGAGGACCATAGCAGTTCAAGCAGAGCACTTGAACACTCCGTGCCCACAAGTCACCACTGTCATCTAGGGGGGGTCATTTCTGCAGAAGGAGCAGGTTGGTGCAGAGCATCCCTTGCTCAGGGTGGGTACCGCACGATGCCATCCCTGCACACACCAGACACCCCCCCCGCAGGTGGCACTGCCACTAACCTCATGTCAGGCACGTCAGGTCGGATTGAGCCCGTGGGGTATGGTCCAATTATAAAGAAAACCTCAGAGAGGGTTTAGAGCTGGAGAGGGGCACACAACAACTTCACGTGCAGTTGCTCGACCAAGCCCATCAGCTTTGCAAACCCCATTCCATGCTAATAATAATCATTAATCAGTTATTTAAAGTCATTCACGTGAAAAGCTATGAGCATTTTTTTTTTCTTGGAGCTAGTATAAATCAACCTTATAGGTAAAAGAATAAATACAGGGAGACAGCTGTACAGATCACACTGTCACACCAATCACTGCTTTAAAGCACACACTGTAAATAGCAGACAAAATTCACCCCCAGTGGAATGCCATTGACTGCACGGGCTGGAGCTGCTGCAGGGATAAATTGGCCTATCAAAAATACATAAAAATGCAGAAATGGAATTGAGTGACGTGCGGGAGTGATTTATCACAGCTCTGCCACTTAACGTGACGTTATCACTAGCGAACCCACTAAATATTATGGGCTCTGTTAGGATTCCTAAGGGGCCAAACAACAAAGGAGGCAGCAGCGGTTGGATGAGGCAGGAGGGGATGCACACACCAATCCAACGGCCAGGGCCAACAGCTACTCACCCGGTCCTGAGCTGAGCCTGGACACAGATGTGTGCTGTGTGCTGTGAGCCCTCAACAGCACTGGCTGCACATGGTCACGCATGTTCCCGTCACACAGGAGCACACGGCATCCTCACCAGACCCAGCAGTGTCTTGTCTCACAAGTGGGAGAGTAAAGTCCATTGAAACACGGTGCTTCGGGAGCCCACTGTATTCATCTGATTTGTGTTGTAGCATCCCAGCTCCGTAACACCATGGCTGTGGTTTTCCATCTTCAGCAGCTCCAGCTTGAGAAATGAACCTTGCAGAGAGTGGGAGGGAGAGGAGACATCTCTTTTTGTGACTCTCATGGTGTTACCATCATCTCAGACCTTAAGAAAATCATCAGGCTGCTCCATCAGCAGTGGGAGCCGAGCATGCGGTGGTGTCTGGACAGCTGAGTATGGTGTTTAGCTACAGTAGGAGTCGTTAAGCTCGGTGCATGGGCTCATCAGGGAGTGTTGCACAGACATTGTGTATCACAGTATGTATTTAATGACAATAATCATGTTTTCATGGAGATGGTTTGAGGAATTCTGCCCTAGTGTGGAAGAGTCCAAACTCAACAGTTCTGTTCAGGGACCTGGACTCAGGCAGATGGACAGCTCAGGATGGCTTCAGCAATGGTCCAGCCTTGCCAGTGCATCTTGGCCAAGGCAGAGCACAGTGGAGGGCTGGGGATGCAGAGCCAGGATGCTGGAATAAAAGAACAAGCCACTGTTTTCTCTTGGAAGGAAAAAAAATCCACCACAACTTGCTAAATTGCCTTACCAGGATTTGATTATTGCGGATACCGGGCAAGGCAGTGCCAGTCACAGATCATTTGTGGGAAGCAATTTTAATAGGGATATCAATATAAATAAATAGAGGGATTTTTCCCCAGTGTGTTGAAAGGCTCTTTTCATTACTCTCACAATAGCTGCTGATCATGTTCTCCCGTTCTCTCACACAGCATCCGTGGCCGTAGCACATGGATGCACTGACTTCTGACTGCACACACCGTGTTCTGGTCCAGCAGCTTTGCAATTTCCCCCTTCTTACTCTTTTAAGTTGTTAAAGACAGGAGCACAAACAGAAATGCTGCCCCTTCAGAGACACTGATGGGGAGATGTGCCACAGTGTGGGGATGGGTACCCCGTGTCCTCCCCAGCTGACAGTCAGGGACCCCAGGCATGGCTGCTGGCATATAAATGGGCCACATCCAGCCGAGGCAGCCACTGAGCCTTCCCTTGATGTGGTCACAGGCTTTCACCTCCAGGAGATGGGGCAGGAGGAGCTGTTTCGTGTAATCGAAGTGCCACGATGCATTAGTGTGGAGATGCGAAAGAACAACAACTGCATCTCAAACCATGATAGTTAATTTATTATTGCAGAACTGAGAGGCAGATGGGTGTTTTATTCCCCACCCTGGATAGATTGTTATAAAACAGATACATTAATTTGATTTTCCCCCCACCCACAGCTATAAAACCAGAAAGCTCTCAATAGAATCAAGGAGAGAGCTGTGGGTGTCATGATGACTTATGCCCTTGAAAAACTTCACCAAGAATTTCTAGCAGGAGCTGCTAACAAACCAAATCTTAGTACTCCTTAGCAGTGCAAGAAGCAACAGTTTGGGCTTTTATCCATTTCAGACTCAAAAATCCCAAAGCATTCTCCATGCATCTAGCAGGCCTTGTAGGCAAGAGCTTTTATCCCCATGCGGCTGAAGGATGCACCGAGGTAACAGAACTTGGTGCAACTTAAATACATGAGCAGGCAGCAAGCAAGAAAACAAGTTGTCCTCCCAGCAGTCGCCTAACCCACAAGAGGCTTTTTGCTTTGAAACAGAGCCACGCAGAGCGTTATTTGTTTTTACATCTCCTCTTCCCTCCTGACCACACCTGATTCCTGATAGGAACAAAAACGCCACAGAAATGGCCGATTTCTTGGGAGAAGCACAGAGAATGTGAATTGCTTCTCAGCTGTTTCTGTTTCAAATCTCTGAGGACAGTGCCAGTACATGGCTTGCACGCCCATGCCTGCTGCCTGGGTCTGATGTCCCACCATCATAGTAGGGTCCTGTGCTGCCTCTTGGGTATTGATGTGGTTTGGGTGCTCTCTATATAGCCTAACTGCTGGCTTGGATGTGGAGGGGAGTTGTCCCTGCTCCCAAAAAGCTGGGGGCTGTGTTTCCACAGTGAGGGTGCTCGTAAGGAGCTGCTCAGCCTCTGGCCATCCTACCTGCACTCAAGTAGCTGCAGGCCAGATCACATCAGGGCAGTCACCTCCTCTTAATATGAGCTTCTGGACAACACTGCAACAGAACTGAAAGGATTAAGAGAAACAGAACTAAAAGAATTAAAAGAAACATAACTAAAAGAATTAAACATAACTAAAAGACCTGAAAGAAACCACAAAACTAAAAGAGGGTAGCTTGAGGCTGGATATAAGGAAGAAATTTGTTATGCTGAGGTGGTGAGACACTGGCACAGGTTGCCCCAGAGAGGTGGTACATGCCCCATACCTGGAAACATTCCAGGTCAGGTTGGATGTGGCTCTGGCCAACCTGATCTCATTGAAGATGGCCCTGTTTATGGCAGGGTGATGGGACCAGATGAGGTTTAAGGGCTACTTCCAACCCAAACCGTTCTACGATTCTGTGATAAAACCTGCATGCGTTATTTCTGTGATGATCACATTCTGTCTTTCCAAAACCCAGGTATATCCATCCAGCTCCTGCATGGCAGGCAACCACAACCCATTAACATCCAGAGATGCTTTGAAATGTTAGTGAATCATTTCCATGCCCAGTGGATTATGCTACTAATCAAATCTGACATATGACTAGCCGGAATACCTAGGCCTTATTCACAGCTGGAAACGTCACCTGGCTCGGATTCAAAAACAACTTAATCAAGAGGTGGCCTTTAGATTAAAGACAAAGTATTTTTCCCAGTTTTGATTATTGGGTGTAGGTAACAGGAAACTGAAAGATGCTGATAATCTGGGCAGCTACATCAAGAAAAAGAAATGTAAAAGTTATCACGCATCAGTGGAGGTTTTGGGCTAAGGGTTGGCCCTTGGACTACATTTCAAAATCAGACACTGAATCTTGAAGAATTCAGCCAGATAATAAAGGCGATAACATGGAAGCTGAACCAGAGGCTCTTTTGTGGGGCTCTGTAATCTTGACCCTGCCTCCATTGTGCCCATCAGTGTAGCGGCTGCATCTTACAGCATCACCTGGCTGCTAAAAACTCTCTGTAAATTGGACACAGTGTGAGAAGCAAATATAGCAACTTTGTCCATAATGGAAGTTTTCCCAGCATTAAGAAGCAAATAGCTTCAGAAAAGGACAATTTGGGTTCTGTATCCATTGTAATTTTATAGGACTGCGGCAAAACTGCAGAACCCAAAGCGACACATTTCCCCGTCTCTCAATGTGGTTAGAGTTCAGCAGAAAATGGGATACTAAATTAAAGAGAGCTATCACAGGCTGATCTTCCGCGCTCAGATATATCGTTATACACAAGTATACCGTCATGCATAACCACAGCTACATCCCCACAGCCCCTATGTGCACAGCGAGCCACTTTCCTGCAGAAGAAGGATATTTGGGATGCTCTGCTGTGACATTTATTGACAAAAGTCCCAGGGGAATTGCACCTATTCTTTTTTGGTATTACCCGTGTAATGCAAGATATAAAATTCTCAGTAGATGTTCCAAGTTTGTATTTAATAGACCTGGAGGCTCTGAGTGCCTTTTCACAGATTGCGTTCCAGCTGTCTGCCGATATTTGAATGTGCAGGTCTTGGTCCCATGCTGTGCAAACAGGCAGCCTCCCACACATTTTGTGTACCAGGAGTAATTTATGAGTCTATCTATAAAGGAAATAACAGTGCGTTAAGAAGGGGTTATGTAAAGCTCTGAGATTGAGAAGTAGCTCAGTTAACTCAGTACAACTTCCCAACATCACCGTTATGTTTCAGCTGATTTACAAATACAGGAGACCTTCAGCTGGTGATTCATATTCCTTCTGAAGCAGACAGGGAGGGGGGGCAAGTATAATAACTGTCTCTGCATAAATCTCATGTCACTAAAAGGCTCCTACCTTGAAACCTCATATTCATTAACCATCTTTTGCAAATACGAGTGTCTGAATTGAACTGCAAGTCCCAAGACGCTGTGGGATATTCTGGTACCAACCAAATAGAGGGGATGATAAAATGAGAGGCACTGCCATTTATTTCCAATCTCATGCCACAGGGATTTCTTCCAAATTGCCATTTAATGCAGATTCTACAGGCAATGCATTGGAATCTGCACAATAAAATCCCACATGGAGCACCCAGCACCCCTGTCAGAAGCAATGGAGGAGCAGTGGGGCTGCACTGGGGGCATCCTGCCTGGCCCCCATGTTGAAGAGAATGCTCCAACATCACATACAGTGATCCAGGCTCTGCTTGATCAAAATAAACCCATTGATTTGCAGCAATGATTTTGCTTTCCCCAAGAGGAAACCAGCCTCTAGATATCAGTGACTCTTGTTCTGAAGACCTGTCTGCAAACCATTTCAGTCCTGCCTTGCAAAGGCAGCTAGCAGGTAATGGGGTCCAAACAGCAAAACCTTCCCTAATCACAGAGCAGGTTGCATTTAGCAGCCTCACATCACTCCTCAGTTGCAAACAAGACACAAAATGCAAAAGTTGCAAGCCACTCAGCCTAACAAGTGCAGCATTATTTATTTAATGTCCCTTAGAACATGAATATTTAAAGTAGAAAATGACCTCTAAACAGAACAAAGTTATCAAAATCCATATGTGCCACCTCTCCACCCAGAGGGCAAGCTGAGTTTGCTGCTCAGCTCTGGTCAAAGGGGACCAGAGCAGAGGCTTCATCCTTCATCTCAGTAGCTGGTAACCCAGCCATCCTCACTGTGGCACTGACTCCAAAACATCTTTCTACAGATCTGCTATAAACCGTTGTTGTTGGTCACCAGCTTGTAGCTACTTACAGGTGATAAAGTGGGAGGAAGCAGTGTCTGGCACTGGTCGGATGCCCCACACTTGAGGCTGTTGCTCAGGTATGTCCCCAACATGCTGCAGAAGGGGTGGCAGCGTCTGAAATTCCACTGGAGCAGCTTGCTCCAAGCCCCTGTGTCCAACCTGGCCTTGAGCACTGCCAGGGATGGGGCAGCCACAGCTTCTCCGGGCACCCTGTGCCAGCGCCTCAGCACCCTCACAGGGAAGAGCTTCTGCCTAAGAGCTCATCTCTATCTACCCTCCTTTCTCCCTACTTTACCCCAATCTAATGTCAGCATCAAACCTTTCTGCTCTCATTAAATATTCTACTCATTTCTGTTCTGCTTTCCTTAAATCTCTCCCAGTTTTCTTGAGGCTACCACTATCATGTTATGCACCCCTTTTGGAGGCATTTCTATACATAAGAATCTCAAGGCCAAAGATCCAAGAAAACAATTCTTCCCCAAACCCACCAATTGGTTTGATTTGAAGGAAAATCCAACTGTGGGAATGGTATTTTTATTACATTCTCAGCCAACAGCATTGCTGCTCTTCAGGGATTTCTTAGTGGCTTTGGGGGTATCTCCGAGACCTATTGTGAGGACAGCCCTGAAGCACTGTCACCACCACCTCCATGGGGTTGTGCCATGTCAGACAAACGGATCCACATGGATCAGGCTCATCTGGAAATTAGGGATAATAATGTTTTCCTACCTTGCATGCCCATTGCAGGAGATCTTCATTAGCACTGGGAGGCAGTCAGGACCTCCACGTGATGAGTGCCATATAAAGCTGTCCGTGCAATGTGTTCATCACTCAGCCAGGCAGCCTGAGCCGAGTCCTCCCCTCTTGCCTCCTGTCACACAAGCAAGACAGCCTGAATATAAAAGCCAAGGAACTGTCTGCCATTTTCTCTGGTGTTTTAGCCACTGGGACTCAAGCTTTGCCAACTGTTTGCACCTAATGTTGCAACCAGCACATTTCAGCTTCAGCTTGTGAGATTTCTGGCATTTTGCTTGAAAAGATGCTGCGTTCCTAAAAAAAGCTCTTTTTGCAATGGAAGCTTCTCACAGAAAAAATGATTCACACCCATTTTTCACCAAAGTGTGCTGAAAGCAGGGGAAAAAAGAGCCAAGGAGAAAGCAGCAAGCAAGCAGTGCTGGAAAGCTCTGCAGGGAGATGAGACCCTGGCTGGTGCACGGCAGTGTGATAGTGTGATTTGCTTTGGTACCTGCTTTGTAGAGCTGGGACCTTCCCGAGTTTCTCCATCTGGCCAAGAAGAGGAAGAGCCGAAATAATCATCATCAAGTGGCAAGGCTTGCAACTAAATCTTCCCCTCTGTGAGGTGAATCCATCACTGTTTGGTGCAGGGATGCTTGCGCCACCCAACAGAGTGGCTGGACCAGGACCAGGTTGGGCTCTGGGATGGCTCCAGTCTGGGCTCACCCGTTTCCAACAGCTCCTCCAGGAAAAAAAGCACTTTCCAAATGTGTTTTCAGCTCAGTGACTGGAATCCCAGCTCTGCAAAGCTGCTGGTTTCAGCAAGCAGCCCCTGCCCTGCTCCTCACACTGACAGCTCAGGGTAGAAAGCAGCTTCCTGGGTGCAGTCTGCCACCAGGCCAGCCTGAAAGATGGAAATCAAAGAGGATGAGAAGTAGATTCATTATAGACTAATTAATCCAGCAACAGACTCCTGGACAAAGGTTGATGACATTCACTTCAGGATAATTTTGCAATAAATATGAGGATTTACAGAAGTAAAGCAGTTGGGAAGAGATTATTTTTTGAAGCATAAATGTAGCTCATTTCTAGACCCCCTCCTCCACATATCAACTAATGAAGCAAATCATCTGTCTGAATCAAAGATGTGGGAGAAAACCACAGTTATCTATTTGAACTACAAAAAAATTAAAGGATTTAAAATGAAACATGTAATTAGCCTGTAGGACTCTCTGCTGCAGGTTATTGAGGCAAAGAGAAAACCTTCCTAACTTTCAGAAAAGGACTCGACAGCTACAAGAATAGCTTTTGCTGCTCTATAAAAGAGGGGGAAGTGCTCATCTTCTAGAGACAGGCAGGTCCAGCCAGAGCCATAGGGTTTGTAGTTCTGCCACTACCCAGGCTCCAGCTGTTACCCCATTTTGCTCTGTTTTGTGTTCTTTTCTTGGGTTTAATTTTGCTATTGTTTTCATCTCCTTACATGTGCAGGAGCATCTCACTGCCCACTTGCAGCAGGAGCTGCCTGTCTCTGGACCATAAGGGAAATTAGGAGAGTGCAAACATCAGTGAACAAAACCCTTCATATGTCGGGTCCTGCATTGATGCTCTCCAGTGATTATAAGCGCTGAACCTCCATCAAAGATGCTGGCTCTGCGTCCCCTGATATCAGGCAATCAACAGATAGCAACAACACAATACCCGACATATGAGGGGTTTCATTCACTGGTGTTTGTGCTCCTCTGATTGAAGGCAGGCGAGCAGCACTACACATGGCTATTTTCATCAGCCCCCGGTGCTGCAGGACACATAGCTGATGAACACCAGCTGGCAGAGGGAGGACGTGTTCCCACCAATTAGCTGTATGATGATGCTCTGCAATCTCCTCTGAAGCATCTGGCGCGGGCCACTGGCAGACCGGGCTATGGGAGGAATCGGTGCTCTGTTGAGCTGTGGCAATGCTCTCGTTATTAAAGTTTAGATGAAATGAGGAGTTCAATGTCAAATCTGCAAGCCCGGCCAAAGGCTCGGCAGATGCTGCGTGTATAAACTCATACAAGGGTTAACATTGCTCTGGACAAGGCTGACATTAGCTTTCATAGAGGCAGCAAAAGAGCGTCCCTTAGCAGGAATCTTTTTTCCCAGAGATTACCACTGCATTAACATGAAATACCTGTGGGTCACATCTGAAAATCCCTCTTTATCATAGCTATGTATTTGCAAATGCAAGTGGCCCCAGGCAGGACAAGCACCTTATCTTTCACCAAGATCTATGCATGTTTTGTTGCCCTTTCTTGCATCAGTGCAGAAGCCAGTGCAAAACACCATTGTAGGGAGCTGGAAGGATTTTCCTGCACTCTTGTACTGCTGAAAACACCCACCCAAAGCAGGGAGAAAACTCCCGCTTGGTGCCTGCTGGTCTTACAGTGCCTAAAGGGGCTGCAGGAAACCTGGAGAGGGGCTTGGGACAGGGTCTGTAGGGACAGGCCAAGGGGAATGGCTTGAACCTGCCCGAGGGGAGACTGAGCTGAGCTCTTAGGCAGAAGCTCTTCCCTGTGAGGGTGCTGAGGCGCTGGCACAGGGTGCCCAGAGAAGCTGTGGCTGCCCCATCCCTGGCAGTGCTCAAGGCCAGGTTGGACACAGGGGCTTGGAGCAAGCTGCTCCAGTGGAAGGGGTCCCTGCCTATGACATGGGGGTTGAACCTGGAGGAGCTTTATGGTCTCTTCCCACCCAAACCAGTCTGGGATCTATGAAACAGGCAGGTCAGCATAATCCCATCACTCCCAAGTAAATGACCCCCTGACATCTCCATGAGGTAGAGAGCAGAGGTTTCACCAGCTCAGTTAACAATTCACAAAGCCACTTGATCACGATCTTAAAGCAAAAAAAGGTGAACAGAAAACGATTCCCTCACAAATAAGATCACTTTGACTAAGTCACTTGCTTCCCTTCAGAGGAGATACAAGGTTTTTCTCTCTTCCTCTGCAATCTGGCTCCCTTTTGAAGTTAAAAGAAAGGAAGGTTCGGGGGCTTTTTTAGTTAAGAAGAAAAAAAAAGCCCTTCTCCTCTTTGAAAATGTTTTTTCTTAGACAATTGCTGTCTCAAATTTTAACAAATACTCGCTAATTTGCACCTTGTTCAAAAGCCAAATGGTAAGTTTGATTTTTTTTTCTCCCCTCTACTGAATGTTCCTCTGCCTTTCTTTGTCTTAGTGGCAGAAGGGAGAGTCTTAAAGGAATCAAACTACCAGCTCCATTCCAAATTTCCACAATTTGTTACGTAGTTTCTTAAAAGGAGCCATAAGGCCACTTGAAGGGAAAAAAAAAAAAAGGAAGAAAAATCTTTTAAAAAGAAGAAAGAAAATAGATTTTTTTTCACCCATCTTATAGATGAAGTAGAAGAGACTAAAAAAGGCGTTTCATTTGAAATGCTGTATTCAAGCCCGAGGAAAATAGCTGACAAGGTGTCCCTGCTAGGAGATTCATTCGCAGAGACCAGGCAGAAGGAAACCAAGAGACTTGCTTCAAGGACAAAGAGAAAGGAAGTTTTGAAAGAGATGAGCTCAATTTAAACCATCCTTCTTGGTTTTGGCTGGCATTTTTGAGGTGTATGAGAAGAGATGCAGGGTTTGTTTTCCTGAGAGGAGGATGCGGGTTCTGCATGGTTTGGGTACAGTGGATGCAGTGAGTGATGGGCAGGATGGGGAGCAGGCAGGGGAGAGCTATGTGTGTCTCCCCGCACACTGCCTTGCGAATAGGGGAGGCTGCAATGATGGAGGAGTGCTTTAGGAACCAGGTACTTGGGGCTGCTCAGGCTGCTCTGCGTTGCTCCAGCAACAAGCAGCTCATCGGAGCGGCCAGAGAGAATTCCCCTGTGAGAACAGCACCGCCAGGATTCACTGCCATGGGTGAAGGGGGGAGCCAAAACTGGGGAGCAGAGAGGGCTGGCACCTCAGTCCTGTTGCACGTGAGGGTTTGGAGCAGCCCCAGCACTCGGGAACATGCATCTCCTTACAAGCAGGAGGAGCAGCCCTCCTGCTTACCCAGGACCAGGGCGTGAGTCAGTCCTCTAGGCAGCTTAATGCATAAGGCTCTCTATCTCCTGCCATGCACATGCATACACATAGGCACCAGCATGTGCCATTCATCCATATGCATACCCACAAGGGAAGCATAATGAAATGCTTCCAGCCTGTCCTTTCCCAGCAGGAGCAGATCCTCCCGGGCTGCTCATGATGGAGTACATGCACCAGCTCCCCCGTGCCATCACCCAAACCATGCTGACGGGCATACCACATCCATCCTTTCCAGTCTCCTCCACTCCGAGGCGGGCTAATAGCAACCTCATGCCCAAACCTGGTCCAGCTCCTCACTGCTCCACAGCTGGAGAGAAGCCAAAGGCTGCTGTGTGCATGATGAGCTTTGCTCAGGGCTGTGAGGAGGCTTCAAACCAGAGAGGAAAGATGAGGGCAGCAAGAAAACAATGTGAGAGCAAGAGGTGATAAAGCTAAAGGTGGTTCTAGGGAAGACAGACTGGCTTTTACACCAGGCATTGGAGCTAGGGAGAAAAAACAGCCTCCGGCTTGTTGTTATTTACTAGTATGTGCTGCGGTGGGTGTGTTTGCACATCTCTGATCAGCTGAACAGTTTGTATGTAGCCCTGGAAGAATGGCAAATTAACCCAGGATTCTGGTGCTGGAGACGTTTTGTACTGAAAAGATGCTTTTGGTGGCAGACTCACAGATTCCCTCCTGGATCGCACATTTGCATCCAGGATGTTTTCTCTCCAATATAAAGCCGGTGAAAACAAAACCAAACCAAACAGCCAGACACCCTTTCCAACAAAAATAAATGGAGCTGAAGCATCAAAACATATCTGTGCATTGCTGCTATTTGCTTATGAAATCTAAAAACAAAAGTCAAAGCTGTCAATAGAACTTTCGGGTCTTTTCAACTCAGAACACAACTTCCTTTACAAGCTTCCTCCTCTTTTTTAAAGTGCTTTCAGGTGAAAACCAAAGCAGAATTAACCCAAATGGCATTCTCCTCCTTTCATTTCTCTTTTCATTGCAAATCCCCGCTGAGGCTGCCCCTGCTGTCTCTCCAGGGAGCTGAGGACACGGATGCTCTGCAGCTCTGCTCAAGGGCACAGAGCCAAGCCCAAGGAGCTTTCATGGCCCCCTTCCTGCCTGCACCACATCATCTGAAATCAGACCCTGAGAAACCATCATGGTATGGTCAGTACTGGAGCCACCCTGCCGCTACCCATCCTGGTGAGTCTGTTTCCCTCCCATGTTGAAGAAGACTGAGTGCATTTTTAACCAGCATGTCTTAAACTGCATCTTCTTGGTGTAAAGCAACCACCACCACCAAGCCAAGCAGCAGGAACACGTGCACCTGGTTCTCAATAATGCCATGCAAATGAAAAGTATTCTGCATTAATATAGTGCTGTTACGGACACAAATGAGCTAGCACTGCATGAGGGAGCAGGTTTCAACTGCATCTTGCTTCATTAGCAGCCACCCCATCCTTCATGCACTCTTTCAAGGTGCACTACAAAGCCTCAGACATGTGAGGGGTACAGGGATGGGGTGAGCAGGGCAGAGCATCATTTCAGGGACCTGTTTCTGCTCCTTCAAGGTGCACGGCAGGGTCATCGCTGTGTGCTCTTTTCTCCCTCTATTCTTTCCCTGCTTGGTTCTCACAGATTAGAAACCCAGGTTTTAGCTTTGCTGGCCCACATTGTTCCTCCCTCCTCCCCAGCCATATTAAAAGCCACAGGAGGGTATTTATGTGAGGAAATCTTTGCAGAGAATCCCCTGCTCCGTCCCTGAGGAGCATCAGGTTTGTTCTTCCCCGGCTCCACGCAGCAGTAACGCTGCTTTCAAACCTACCTCATGCACCCCAGCAGTGATGAAGCCAGCCTTTTCCAAGCTGGGATGAGGACATACCTGCATTGCCCCCATCCTGAGCATATCCCAGCCCTGCTTTTGGTGGCCCATGGAATTCCCGTGGTCCCACATCCCGCTTGAGGGAAGGCAGCTCAGGGCATGCCCAGCACACGGAACCGATTCCTGCCCAGCGGTGAGACAGATGTCCCGACACTGAGTTATTTCTGCAGGTATCATTTCTTCTTACCTTTCTGGTTACAAACGATGGGAGGCAGAAGCAGAGGTCTCCTCCTCCTCGCTGCTGGCACCCTTGTGCTCCCAGGCAGGAGCGGTTCCCATGGCCCCTCTCTGCAACTAATTGCATGAGCTGCTTCCCCAGCACCTAGGGGAGAGGAAAAGATCATTATTGCTTTCAAAATGAGACTGTGCAGAAAGTATACAATGAGTCCAAAGCAGTAATTGTATTTCCCAGGGCTGGAGGGACCCTTTGCTGCCAGAGCCGCAAAGAGCCCGACTCCGGCTCCTCATCCATCTGGGCAAAGAATACATCAGTACGTAGGGCACTACTGCATAGGGCAGGGAAGAGATGTGCTAATGGTGCTCCCGTTTCTGTGGAGAGGGTGATGAGAGCTGCAGCAATAACCTCTGCCATCCCTTCTGCAGCCCCAGGGCTTGGCTATGGGGCCTGTAAACCAGGATTACCCAGCTTACATGGGACCATGACCCTGAGGAACCCCAGCCTGGGCTGGGCTGGCCTCAATGCCTCCACCTGCAGCCCTGATGGCCCAGGACCACTCATCTCGGGTGGATGCAGGGTGGCTCACGTGCTGCCGAGGCTCTGTGTTGGGTTCACCCCGGCAGCTGCTGCAGCCCGTGATCCCCTACGGCTCGTTTGGTTTGAAGCTGTTGTGTTTGTTTTCTTTCACTGTTTACTTTCAAGTATAAATGTGCAAGCTGGGGAAAGTGTTCCTAATGCCCCATATGTTTCCCCTCAGGAGCTGAGCTATTCCTTCCTCTGCTTTAGACTTTTAAGATCTTGCTACCTCTGGTGTTTTTGCCCTCTCCCAGTTGCTGCAGAGCCAGGAGCTGGGCTCAGGGAGCCACCAAGCATCCCCTGCCCTGAGATGTGCACAGCAGGATGTGGCACATAGCTCCTGTCCCATAGCCTCACGCTGCACCTGGGAGCCGGGCTGCCTCCATCCTGCATCCATCATCAAATACTTTCAACCTCAAAATGAAAAGAGAAAGGAAAAGGATGTTCTGTTCCCTCCCCTGACACATCCACACGCGCGCAAGCACTCCTGCGGACTTCTCCTTCGCCTGCGATATCAAATGGCCGTGTCTTTTTGAAGTTACCATGGCAGTGAGAGCAGAGCAACAGCGCAACTCGCAGAGGAGGAGGGAGCGAGGGAAGAACGCCAGCACAGGGATAGGGAAGATGGGAAGGGGCCACGAAGCTCCTCTGATGTGTGGAAGACGTGGCGCAGGGAAGGCTTTCCCACCGGAGATACTAAAATAAGCAAATAAATATCCTGCCATGAGAGGGCAGACAGAAAGAGAGATCTAAGAGCAGAGCTGGGGAAAGGACTAAAGGGAGAAGCAAAGCAGAGACAGAAATTCAACTAATTAGAGAACAAGGGATGTACAGAAAGAGAAACAGAAGAAGGTGAAAGAGGATTTGACATCAAAATGTAGAATGAGAATGATGCCAGGAAGCAGCAGGGGTTGAAGACAAAACACACAGAAATGACAATGACAGACTGCTTCCAGCAGCCAGCTCAGCCCGGTGGGGCTCCACGGACACCCTGCACTCAAGGGAGCTCCTGTGTCAGACCACTTACAAGTCCATCGGGCATCCTTCCGGCTGGGGCTTGAGGGCAATGAGCAGCCCAGGGCAAGGCTTGAGCTCAGGGGTGTTCCTCATAGGGAAAACCACACTGGAAAACCCTGCTCAGCGCAGCACGGTGGTTGCTCCATGCAAACCCAGGCTGAGCCCTCACACCAGGCATGTCCCACTGTGTGTTTGTGTCATAGCAGGCAGGGAGATGGTGGATGCTTCGGAAACCTTGCATAGAGAAACAGCACAGCACCTCTCCATACCTTGAGGATGGCCACTCTTAGTTCAGAATCCTGCTGTTGAGCCAAGCCTCACCCCTGCACCTCAATAATACAAACCTGGGTGCTTACTTAGAGCGAATGACCAGCCTAATTGGCCCTTTGTAGGACTGATAGGGAACGCGCGTCTGACATGTCTTCCAGGCAAGATTAGATATCTTCTGGTGAGGATCTAATCTACCCCAGCAACAAGGATCTGACATTTCCCTCTTGGGCTATTCCATGGATTTCATTGCCAGAAAGTCATTCAAAGCATCCCATTTTTCTCCGCGTGAGTCTGTACTCCCAGCAGAGCCATGCTAAATAATTCCTTTTTGCTCGGGAAGTTTAAACTCTTCATATGTCATCTTGGCGTTGTACCTCATTTAAAAGGGTTGACATTTCTTCAGTTCTAGGCTTACCTGGAGGGTGCTAAGCAGAAGACCAAGAGAATGGAAAACTTTGCAGAGCAAAAAGTCTTACAGAACAGGAATGTGGGATGGGAACAGCATCCCACGCATATTTAAATACCAGAATCCAGAGCGAGCAGGATTATGATTGCTTGGCCTGAAACAAATGGTTCCACTTTTGCTGCTGCTAATACCATTAAATAACCAAGAGAGGGAATGTCACTGATTAGAAAATAGCACAGAACGTTTGCGCTAATCAACTTTACAGAAACGGTAACTTTCAGCCCTAAAACCCCCTTGACAGTGTCCCTGTGAAGTTATTTCGGGTGAGGCGCCGCATACCGGAGCTGTCCCTTCGCATTAGGCTTGATCCCTGCTCGCCGGGCGCGCTCACAGCAGAGTGCACCCTTAATGCTTTTCAATTACATGACAGGCAAAGCAACTTATTGGTGCTCTTTATGTTAATGTCCCGATATTTTTCATATTTATGATATCTAATTACGTTTGCTCCTGATAGTGATGTAATGTTTAGGTACCGAAGATTGAGAAGACTGCTCTAATGTTAATATATTTACATTATTAAAAAGTAATACATTACACAGGCAATCTGCTGCGTAGGGCTGGATTTCTAGATGAGCTCTCAAGGCAAATCCATTATCTTCTCCCTCCTCCTGTCCCCTGTACCGATTCTGATAACTAGGATTGACTGGCAGTGTTTAAAGTGACTGCAGCTGGTATCGTGATGCCAAAAGGGAAAAGGTATCTTACACATGCATGAAATTAAATAGGCCCAGGGGTCTCAAAGGACCACACTGTATTACCAGGCACAGCAATTCAAGACATTAGCTCAGAAGATCAGCATTGCAAAAACAGTGCAAGAAAACCCCAAGCCAACCCTCGAGAGGGCTGGAGAAAGGCAAACTCCCCTGTGCACTGCCATCAGAGGGGCTTTCTGTGAAAGTCTATTAGCTAGAAGAGAAGCCTCTGCAAGCCCCTCTGGTTTCAGACTATCTTTTCCCCTTTGGTCAGGGAACAGCACCATCACCAGGGCACACATCTGCAGATGAGGAAAACCAGCATATTTATAGGACAGGTTAAGCTGTTATATTCCCTAAGGATCACCTTCTGGAAGGGGCATGTTCCCTTGGGGACTACATCTTTCTCCAGCGCTTCCTCACTGGTCACATCTGCAGAAGGTCACCAGAGAAGGTTAAGACCTGGGCTGGTGCTTCATGTATTTTTAAGGCACACCTCAAAGTAGCTAGCTCAAAGCTAAAGTGTGTTATTCAGTACCACATGTCTAGTTGACTCAGAGAAGATGTCAACCGTGAGTGAGAACTGGGGGGACTTGAGGCAGAAGCTCTGGTTAGATTTCTACCAGGGAAATTGGTAGAATTTACCGGTAGAAATACTGGTAATTGAAGCAGCTCAAACACTGGTTCCACATCAAAAACCCTAAAGAACCCTTCTCTGATAGTGAAAATGAGTGATACACACACAAGAAGACACAGAGATGTCCAGCACTAACAGCGCTGAAGAATGCGCTGAGGAACCAGCCTATCCAGGATTCATTTACAGATCCCTAATAAATGACAAATAGGTGCTTTAAGGAACAGCAGCTGTAGCAGTGATCTCAAGGCTTGAGTGATTGACACTGCAGAAGGAAAAAGACAAGTCTGGAGCTCACAAGCCTTGCTAATAAAAAAATAGATAACCAAAAAGATACGTGTAACTAGTTGTAGAATCCTTACCTGCTACAGCAAGGTCTGATGTGATCACCCATGACCTGCTTCTAAACTAGGGCTTATCTATGACTATGTGCTGCCAGCCACCCATTAGAAACCTACTAACAGTGGGTTAGCAGTAATTAATAGGTTAGACTGTCCACTGCCCACCAGTGAGGACAGGCTCTTTGGCCAGCATTTAGACCCTGGACGAACCAATTGGGTGATGGGGAGATAAGCAGGTATGTCTCCAGCACCTGCTTCAGTGTAGGTATTTCAATTCAGTACAACACACTCACATCTTTCAAGAGGAAAATATATGAAACTAGGTCTTCCTGGCTATTTCTACTCCTTTGGATGTAATTTCTGTCTCCTTAGTGATGTGTGCTCACACTGAGGATTGGAAATGACTCCTGAGTCAGTAATAGTGGCAGGAAGGAAGGGGGCTGCTTGCGTGTCACAACTCATCTACAGTAACAGAGAAGTTGTAAGGCAGCTTCTGTATTTTCCACCCAGCTGAAGCCTAGCACAAAGGAGGATTCTCAACCTTGCCTTTTAATGAGCACAGAGCTATAAGAACAATTACACTGAGTGAAATAAAATTAATTAACACACACATTTGGGGACTAAAGTGCTTATTATCTAATATGGATGAATTTGACCTAGCTTAAAATTGATGACAGAGCCCGAACGCAAGCAGCAGTCAGGTTAGCTAAAACTGAGATAAACATGGTGCAAAGAGAGATGCTGCTGATCCCTTTAATATCAGTGCTGCAAGAGCTGGGAGGAGTGGATGAAAGCATGTGCTGTACATAATTTCCATAGAAATTTGCTTCAGTTGAGCTTGTACTTTACATGTGTTTTAACAACTGAACTTACTGGCAGGAGCGAGCTTGGCAAAGTGAATATTAGGCAATACATGCATGAATATTTTCTTGAGCTGAAATTATCTGTTGGAAAAGGACTAGCACAATGCAGCACTCCGCTTCCTGGGATTCCAACAGCACTTAGGGAATTGATTGAGTTTGTGGTTGCCTGTGTCCTGGCGTTACAGCCAGGGTGCCTGCTTTAAATGCTTGCTCAGGAATTCTTAGTCTTGGAGGATTCTTTCAAGGAGAAGCATCCATCCAACCTGAGCACAGCAGGACAACATGCGGCCTACTGATACAATTAAACTGACCAATACACTTAAAATCCAGCATCCAGAAATGTGCAACTAATTAATCCCTTGCATGGAGTCGACAGGCCACAACTTATTCATCCAACTTATCTAGCAAGAAATAACTGAATTATAAGGGAATTCAGGATCATAAATTCTTCATGGATTACAGCAAGGCAAAGTTTATTAAATAACTCACTCCAAATTACTTGGGCCATTTCATGTATGACAGAATAATTTGGGTGTAGAAAAACTTCTTGGATGATGTTAAAGGGCAATCCTATCTGAATAGCGGCTGTGAAATCACATTTGGCGCCTCAGAAACTCCAGCTCAGCGTGCTCCTCTTACTGCAAAATGTGTAGTTTGATTTGTTGGGCCAAAAAAATGAGCTCAGTGACAGTAAGGCACCATGGGTCTGCCTGTGCTTTCTGATAATATGAAGAAAAGCCCCTTTGCAGAGTAGAGCATCCAACCATCCGCACTGGAAGCCCTTAGGTCTACACTTAGAGAGTGGTACTGAAAACCACCCAAGGATGAGCAACTGATAGAGATAAACCCTCAGCATCACTGTGTTTAGGACAGAGGATCTGTGCCTAATTACAGTGCCGGTTTCCCGAGCCAAAGGCAAGCATCTTCTGCAGCAATGCATGTGGAGGGTGTTCCAGCGCTTCGCCCACTCCTACAGATGCGAGGGAGGGAGAAGAATTGGATGCACATGGTTCAACAGGATTTGGACCAAGGAAGTCTGAAACTTGGCATGTCTCTTGAATCCAGCAGGCTCCTACACATACAAATCCAAATAAACTCTATGTGAAAGGAGAAAAAAATCTTCCCTGCTTATGCACGTGTTGTCTGCAAGACTCTGGACCCACTTGGGCACACAACAGAAGGGTGATGCAGAAGGGGGAATGTGAAGAGGGAACTGCCCATGCTTCCCATCACAGTTGCTAATAACACCCTTGGGAGCAGATTTCCTGGGGCCATGATGCCAAGGATGGGGAAAGGACCATGAACAATTCTTTCTCCCTGCATATGGGTTCCTGGCTGCTCCCAGTGCTCTGTGGTGGCTATTGGGATTTGCTAGGGAGGATGTGCTCCCTCCAAACCCAGATGCACCAGGAGTATGGGGTCAGTGCATAGGGGTGAAGCTGGGGAGAAAGCCCTTTACCATGGCTGCGGTGCATTGAGGCAGCTCTAGGGACACAAGGGTTGTCCAGCAGCACTGGTGACAGGGACAGTGAAAAGACATGCAATTCCTCGGTCAGAAAGCCATGGATAAGAGTGTTCTGAACTAAGCCACAGTGAAATCTCCCGTATATAACTCCCATGTAATTCCTGATTCAGTACTTTCATAATACAGTTCTTCTGGGGAGATGTCCTTCACTCCATCTGCCCTCAGCTCCACATCGGGATATAGCCCTGATTTATTCCTAAGGGGAAAAGACTGCTACCACTCCTGTCAGCTGCTGTGCAGCAGTCCCTTAACCCTGCAGAGGAAGGACCCTTTCCTAGTCATGTTATTATCATTTCCTACTACTTGCATGTCATTTTTCTTTTTCCTCCTCATTCTCTTTTTAACTTCTGCAGTGAATTCTGCTTCAACACCCACATGTCTGCTATTGAAGCCAATCAGCAGGATTGACTCAGGTAAGTTCTTTTATTAGGTACTGATTTCTTTGTGTCTGATGTCTTTATCCAGACTCCTTTGAAAATCCCATTTTGGCTGAGCATATTGAAGCAAATGCCTCTCTCACTCTCTTTCATTAGCAATTTTAGCGCAGCACTGGCAGGTTTTTCACTCCTTTCTCTTGAACTCGGGGGAAAGAAAAAGAGCTGCAGTAGTTTTATCTTTCTCCACTGTCTCCTGAGGATGTCCTGCCAACATCCCCCACCTCCAAAATCGGACTGAAAAAGGTAGGCTTTTCCAGCAGTCTGAAGGGCTGAGAGTTGGAAGCAACAACATTTCACAACACTGGCTTTTCCCATTTCCTCAGACTAGAATTAGTTCTGCCACCAACATTTTGCCCAGGGCCCCCAACCCCAGGAGTGCTCACAGTGTGTGTCTCTCGCTCACAAATTATCATGCTCCAATGAGGATGTTCCTAGCAGAGCTCTAACGTGTCTGGCATGGCTTCATGTTATATCTAGGTTTTGACATTGGGCCTACTCCTATAGAAGTCAATGTCAGAATTCCCTGCAAGTGCTGGAGCACAAGGACCGCTCCTCTGATTTATGCGAGTTATTTTTGTGTGATAGCGAATTGGATGCAGTATTATAAAGTCTGGAATTAATCTGCATTCTGATACTTTATAAAAACCAGGAAAAAAAATAATTCCCAAATTAACATCCTCCTTAACCTTTATTTTTATCAAGTGTACTAAATCAACTGAAGAATAATTGCTCTGAGGACTATGCCAAATGAGTGCACATTTAGTTTACATATTCCCTAATGTAATATGAATTGATGAACTTTCCGAGATGCACATGATATAAATTATCATGATGTGCCATTCTTAATTTCTTTCAATTGTCTTTGCAAAAACACTTTTGCTCTTAAGATGAAAAGTGTGTTACGTGCACACCGGGCCCACAGGAGGGAAGGAAATGCATTTGTAAGTATTTGCCCTTTTGGCAAGAACAGGAGCTTTTCTAAACAAAAAGGTTGAAATCCTGCGCTATAGCAGCTGCTTGGGAGCTGGATGGTTGCACTGGGCATATAGCATGGCTGTGAGCAGAGCAGGGTCCAAGAACTCTCAGCTCCACAATAAGTCTTAGTTAACCCCACCACACCATGATGGTCTTTCTTCATGCCAGCTCCCCTGTGAACACCCCAACCAATGACTTAGGCCTATCTCAGCTAAGTAAGGAGCCCACCACTTAGTCCAGCTCAGGGCTAAGCCTACTCACACTCTAACTACAAGGGCAGCCACAGCCTCACCCTGAAGGACAAAAAGCAAGCCAGTGATGTGCCACTATGTTTGACTCGTGTTTGCTGTTCAATGAACACAGCAATGCCTGTTACACGCTACCCAGACTTCACAAGGACCTTCTCTGCTTCACCTACTGACCACTGTCAGAGAGCCTGTGTCGTTGCTTCACTACAACATGCAATTACCAGATGTTTTCCATGCCCTCTGAGTCTCCCAACCTTGCACGACCTTGGGCACATCTTCTCTGGTCCTCAGTCTGCCATCTGTTAACTGGGGCATAATAATGTGTTACAGGTTTTAAAGCCAAATAGGATAAGCAATCATCTGAGTTGGAGTGCTGTATAATAGAAGCCACTGGACGTTCCAGAGTTCTCTTTTGAATCAAAGCAAACCTCTTAGAAAATGTATCCTGCTTTAATTTGTTCATAGCTAGACTCTCAGTATCCAAAGGAAACGTGGTAAATGGTGCCAACGTTAATCACCATCACAGACAGATATGTATGGTTTTGGCTGCCTTTGCTGAGCAGAAGAGCCCAACAAGCCGGTTTGCTCCTCAGATAGATGCAGACCAAAATAATACCTTACCTTCCCTATTATGGCACTGAATTATAATAATAACACAATAATAGTTATCAAACATCCCAGTCCCTACTATCAGCCATGCAATTGCTGCCCTGCTCTGGCCAAGCTCCACACAGTGCATTGCACACCAAGGCAGGGATTCCAGCACTAAGCTTGCGCTTCCCATTTCCTCTCCTCTGTGTGCATCCCGATGGCTCCCTGGCAAAAAGGGGGCTGTGTCTCCATTAACCTTGATAAGCGCTCCTGCGGTGCAAATAATAATGCTCGTGGTGATCACAGAGCTGGCTGCCTAGGGAGAAACTTTTCTTCTCTGACACCTGTGAGCAACTGGAGCCATTAGCCATTTCACTCCAATACTAATGATGCTCCCTTCAGTCATTATCACTTTTTTCCTTTCCTGATAAAACCCTACAGTAGAGCTGAATCTAACAGGTCATTAAAAGCCCAAGGAAGCCCTGACTGACTTGATCCCAATTGTTCCTTATGTCTGACAAGATTTTCCCTATTGAGCATTTGACTTGCATTTTATGTTGCCTCATTAAGCTGTGCTAGACTTTAATCAAGGTCAAATGGGGGTAAATTTGTGTCTTCCAGAAGCCAAACAGCTTGTGCCAAGGTGCTGATCTGCAGCTTGTGTTGTTGCACGAGCTCTCCCAATGGATGGAGCCCGTGGATTTCCTTAATGTGGGGTAAGACCTGCACCCCAGGGGGCTGGTGGGAAAAACAGGATCCATGGTTGTTTATACATCGTTAAAGTCTCATTCAAATCCTTCCCCAAAGCCTCTGAAGTGAAACGCCCGGACAAAATGATCAGTGAAGAAAGAACGCTGTGTCACAGCATGAATAAAACATATTCTAATTTTATCAACACCTAGAGTCCCAGTCTTTCAAATCCTGAGGTATTTTTTTCCCTTTATAAGGTGTATGATGAACAGCCGATTACATTTTTGATGCCTTTTAATGATCATAATTAAGTATGATCCATCATTGTAATTTCACCACTAAATCAAGGTAGATCACCATAACAGTCATGATAAATCATGCTCTTTGCACAACTATTCCCGAGGATGAACCAGAAAATGAAGTTTAGAGGACTTCAGAACCTCTCTGCTCCGTCAGCAGGATACTCAGCAGCAAGAGCATCCTGGTGGCACGAACACAATGTGATGAGTGGAAGCACTCACCTCCTCTCAGATTCATGTGCTGGCATGGCTCCTGTCAAGAGCTGTGCCCCTGGCCCTGCTTTCCTGCATCTGAGGAAGTTAATTCTTCATCATCCTGTCTGTTTATTCTTCTTCCTGAAAGCCCAGGCTCAGTGCTGCTTATTTGAAGGAAGATGGTATCTAGAGAAAAGCATCTTAATGCTATTCCCTCTGCAAACTCTCATCTCAAATAGAACACTGCTTTTAAAGAATATGAATAACTGTTCAGTCACGCCAGCCAAAGTCCTCACCACTGGAGGTCAGGTAAGAACCCTTGGCACTCTAAATTAGTCTGTAAGGAAGCTTACAATGGGGCAAGATATCCTCTTGGGGGTCATTAAAGCACCATATCACTTCTGATACCATATGTTGCTTAAGAGCAAAAGCCTTCAGGGTGAATTTGCTTTGGCCGAGTTCAGACCTGAGGGTCTACAGGGTCTTTTCCTGACTCTGTGCTTTCAGCTCTGTTAGACACTGTTCTACAGTGCTACACGCCACAGATGGCTGCCTACCCAGGAAATGTGAAGAGAGCTCTTGGGAATATAAAAAGCAGAGATGTTATGTAAGTTTCTCAGCCCCAAAGTTGAGCAAATAAGTGCTGAAGTATCCTCTCAACTGCTTTAGGACTCTCCGGAGGGAAAATACATAGTCATGCTAATGTATAATATTGACTATTCCATGTGGCTTTGTATGATGGAGCATGCTTCAAGTTCACCAACCAAAGCTCTCAGCAGCTTGTATAAAAGATGTACAATATTCACCATCAGACAAATAGGGAAACTGAGTTTCATAGGTGTGAGGCACTGTTGTGCAGGATGCCAGTGGCAGGCACTTTCAATCCACGAGGCACAGTTTCCTCCTAATGACCACACAGAGAACAGAGCAGTGTCCCTTGGGAGGACAGTGAAGGTGGTAAATTTCCCTCATCATGGTCCAAATGAGAAGTACAGTAAAGGTGATACATCACAGCTAGATTCCCCACTCTCTTGCACGCTAGCGGAGGGCTCCCATCACTCTTGCTCTTCTTTCTCACATTCATTTTAATCAAGTCCCTGTCATTTTCAGGTTCGGGTACAGCACACTCAGCTCGACCTGCCTTTGGCTCTGTGTCAGGGGTGCCGTATTATCCATCCGTGTTACAATGGTAATGCTTGATAGCCAGCAAGGTCATTTCATCTCTAACAATTCCCCCCAAAGGGGATATGAAGGTAGAATGATTACAGAGTCATATACCTTCTTGCAGAATACCTCATCCTCTTTGTTGCTAGATTATTTAAATGATAAATGGAAATTGGTCAAGGGAAAATCACTTAGAGATGAATTGTGGTCGTAAGGCGCAGGAAACACTTTAGGTTTCCAGAAAGACAAAATAAAAATCATCAAAGGCTGCTCTCTTTCCTAGATACAGCCTAAAAACATCTGTTTAAAGTAGTTTAGATTTAACACCACATTCCTGTTATTAGGGAGGAAAATACCCCGAGGTAGGGTACTGGTTCTGCAGAGGTCCATCACTGCATGAATAGCTGAATAAAGTGAAACAACTTGTCAAAACCTGGACCCGGTGCTCTGATGAGCTAGAAAGAAGGCATGTGTACAGCTAGGCTCTGCAAGCCAGAGGCACTCACATGCTAATCTTAGACTTTGCCAAGCTAAGAGGAAGCAGAGATGCTTCTGTATAGCTCAACCTCCCCCCCCCCAAAACCCTGGGAGCAAAGATCTGAGCTCATTCCAACCCAGGATGACAATAGTGTGAGTCTAAGAATATCAGAAATGTATTCTCATTTTTCTTTACACTGTCATCTAAAGTTTTGCTTTTGCTACTGCCTTTGTTCGCATTCTTTGAAATACAGGTAAATCCTCTCATAATCATCTCTCTGTGCAGTCAGCTGGGAGACACGAGCAGCACAGTGATGATAAGGATGGTGAGGTTCATCCCCAAACTCTGCTGCTGCACAGCCAAGGAGCCTTGGGCTACCCAGCCCAGCATCGCAGCGCTCCGCATTGTAAATCCAGGGTTGTAGTGATGCTGTTGTGATTCTGGGATGCTTAATTAACGTTTGGGAAGATCTCTGCATGGTACACACACTGTCAAAATGCCAATGCCTTTGCCATGTTGCTTACAAGGTAAGTAAATGACAGTGGGTAGGCTATGGCTGTGCTGGGCCAGCCTGCACTGAGCATCCTTACTGGTACCACATACATTTTGTCTGTCTGCTACTGCCCATCTCCTGTCTCCTGACTAATGTTTAAATCATAAGCTCTTTAATGCAGAGGCATTTCTTGCTCAGGATCAGTGTAGTGTGGGATCCTGGCTCATGCTAGAACTCAGAGGTGTTATTGATGTAAACAGTTGCTCTGCTTTGTGGCATAGGTTTAGTTTCTGGGCATGTACTGAAATCCACCTGCTTTCCCCGCTATGTGTTTTGCTTTATTGACGGTTTAATCACCTTGATATCTGCTGCTTATCTTGGAGGATTTTCTATGAATCACATTCACTTCCACTGTGACAATGTCTACACTTTGCTGACTATCTGCTGGACATGGTTACAAGCCACAACAAGTATATTCCCTACCAGGGAATAATCATGATCCTGCCACTTGAACTGAGGGGGTGTATACCTTTTAATGTTGTGTTTTTCTTCATTGTTGTTATCATTTTGGGGTTTTAGGACTGTTAACTGTCTCACTGCAAATGTAAAGAGATGTTTCACATCTTGCACCTCAATGACCCATTGCACAACCCTAAACCAATAAAACTTCAGGCACTGATGTTTCTATCAAATGAAAAGTCCATCTACTCCTTTCAGCCTAGTACAAGAGATGAAAAACCCCTAAAGGTTAGCCTAGGGGAGCTTAGACTCCAGAAACTACGGAATCCTTGGAGACTACCAACAATATTAGTAATTACTGCTCAAAGCAAAGCCGAGTTGGCATGGAGACCACCAAGAGCTGGGTCTTTAAGAGATCAGCCCCTATTCAACACATAGATTAAATGCTGTATGAAGCACCTACTGAACGCCAGGAAAAAGAAAATATAATCACAGAATTATTTCTAAATGGAGTTTTTAGTTTTTCATAAGTCAAGAAAGGGGGTCATGAACAGAAAGGGCAAAAAACAGTGTGGAGAAACATTTACCTCAGCCTCTCTGGGTGCCATTAATCACCGTTCCTGCAAAGCCTTGTACAAAAGCCATTAAAATTTAAGATAAGAGAAATCACTGCTGTTTCTGCAGCTACGGCTATTGCTGCTGCTACTACTCTTAATTAAGGCCTGAGAGCAGTTAAACATTTAAATATGATAAGGCTTTGAGGTGAGCTGATTTGCCAAATGGAGAAAGAAAATACTGTCAAACAGGATCAGGAGAAAGAGCCCAGGCAGTGAAATGAGAGGGACAGAGAGATGCAGGACGTGCTGCGAGCAGCAGCTCCTTCTGAGAAGTGAAACCAAAGCTGTGCTCCGTCTCAAGCAGCAAATATGAACTCGGATGCTGATCCTGCTTGGGTACCTCGAGAGATATCTCATTGGAGATGTCATTTGTGAAGGCCACCTAATGCAGGAAAGCAAGCAAGTAGTGAACAAAACCTCAGGGATCTTTCCCTGGAGAGAAGCCCCAGGCCAAGAGCTAATATGAAACGAAAAGTAAGAGCCACAGCCATATTCACATCTAGAAACCCAGGACTGGAAAACCTTGGGTGATGAAAGGGGCTCAGCACCATCACTGAGCACAAAAAGCTCCATATAACTTGTGCTCAGAAGCAGCTTTGAGCATTACCTGGGAAGTTAGTGTCGTACTGTATAATCCACATTTTCTTTATGATGATACAGTGTCTTCCCTGCTGGATATTTTACCTTTCAAACAGTCAGACAATAAACTACAGTTCCTGACAAGAAATGTTTTCATTGCCATTGTTTTAGAGACACATGTTTTCTCTTTCACTATCAGCACCACCTAAATCAAAGGGGGTGACTTTCACAATAAATCAGATAAGAACAGCTCAAAACTGATACCTGCCAGCTTGTTTTCTCCCTTAATGGTGCTCCTGAGACAGGCTGAGATGCCTTGTCCCAGAGCATCCCAGAGGATGCGCGTGAGGAGGATGGCAAAGCACCGACAGAGCTGGACCACGGCGTTAATGTGATCCCAGCCCAGCATGGGTGATCCCCTTGCACTGTGATGAATGACACTGCATAAAGTGGAGCAGTATGGGAAGTATGCAGAGAAATATATGGGAAATTAACCATTTCCCAGCCCTGAAAAATGCACTGCTGAACAGCTCTCCTTGAAGTCATTGTGAGGTACAAGCAGCCACCAGCAAAGAGGCTTTATCCTTAAAGTAGGGACTTTTGGCTGCCAAACTGAGGATGTAGATGCTGAATAAAAATCCAGTGTTATGGGTTTTATCCTCACAGTTCAGGGCTTTGGATTCCCTCCCATTCCCCTACAATATCCTGGGATATGCAGGCTGAATGACCAATAGAATCATCATGTTAAAGCATCAAAGCAGATGTTTGCCCAGCTGGGGATAAGCACAGGTTGCCTCAGCAGCTGTGAGCCTGCACTGCACACCTGCACTCTCCATCCATGGAGCAGCAGTAACCCTGCCATGTCCCTCTGCTCAGTTGTCTGGGAGGTTTCTGGGAGGATGAAAGGAGGGTAAATGGGGGAGCTGTGTGCTGCAGTCCTTCATCTCAGCCTGCTGCAGCTGGTGAAGCACCATGCTGAAGCAAGGCATGAGTAAGGATGCCTGAGAGGAGCAGGTGGGTGGTGATTAGAGTTACCTCTTCTCTTGCCCCAGGGTGAATCTTTCCTATGCCAAAAGAGTGTTTCTTACACACAGGCAGATAACTTATTCCTTCCATTGTACACTGCCCTTATTTCCCTCATGCACACTGGATCCAGCTTCTCCCCTTGATGGGTTTGTTCAGATGCCTCAGTCCCATGGGGTCCGAGGGACTGGGCCTGACTGGAATCAATGCTCTCTTTTTTTCCTGTTTCCCCAGGGAAGAGAGAGACCTGCCAGGCCAGCAAGCAGAGCTCCAGCATCTTCTATGCTGCTGCTGCATGCCAGAGCCATGTCGGGTGTCCTTTCTCCCCACATATGTTACAGACCCTCCCCAGGAGCACCTAGACACTGCATCATGCCCACTGACTGTCTCAAACCAGAGTCAGTGCCAATGCTGGGAAGGATCCATCTCCTCACATACTCAAAACCTAGTTCCCACCTGCTGTATTGCACACAAAAGCCTTCACAGGGAGCATTTCAAGTGCCTGCAGGAGTCATTAGCTCCAAAGAGGGAGAGCTCATGTGTTCTGCTCGTGTGCAGGGATGCAATGGAAAGGCACCTGCAGGTCAGCAGCTCCATAGCAATCTTGCCCCTATGGGAAAGACATCCTTTGCCCTCATGTGGTCACTCCCTTGCCCTAATGCAGTCACTGTGCTGCTGGTCATTAAGTCACCATTCTCAGACACCAGTTTCCACTTGGAGCCTTTACAACCCCTTACCCAGAGCACATCTGAATTTTAAGACTTCTGCATTGTCTCCTTGCATTTGGCACTCAGCAGCACAGGCAGAGCTGTTGGCTGTGCCCTCATTATCTCAGACTGCCATTAACATAACATCTTCCCTGATCTTGAGAAATTAAATCTCAGCAAACACTGCTGTGTTCCCTGACCGTATTACCTCTCTGTGCGGCCTTTCCATACCTCAGATCCCCATTGCACCGAGCATAACTGGTGCATCTCCACGTGTATAAAGTCATCACTCCCAGTCCAAGCTGACACTCGTGACTGCACAGTCTTTGTAAACATTCACTTTGTTGTTCTCCCCAAACATTTCCTTGAGATGCCAGTTTGTGCTGCAGAAAGGTAGACATTGATTAAACTGCTAATGTGTTGCAAACAGCATCTACGAAGGTGAGTAGCATGTACAGACCACGGTCTCGTTATCCTTGGCTTTTCCACCTCAGTGTCTGCATTTCTGCTTGTAAGTGAAGAGTTTTGGAAGGTGGGGACAAGTTTTTGTACATCAAGGTACACACCAGGGTCCTGCTCCACACATAGAGTCTGTGGCTGATGCTATGGCAATAATAGCGAGATTGCTCCTTCCCCATCCGGGTGCATAGTTCCCATGCAGTGCAGGGGTGGCATCTCTCCCAGATGCCTTCTGCTGGCTTCTCCTCCTGTTCAGCCCCTGTCTGTTTCTCTCCCACTCTCCATTTCAATCTTCTTCCCCTGTTTTCACCTGCCCCCAGTTTTTTGTCTCCCTCTGGAGCTTGCATCCATCCTCCCTTCCCCTTGCTCCTATCACTCATGGCCCCCTGAATGCCCCACTTGCTCAAGCCATCTCCAGATCTCTAGTTTATGCTCCACCTCCCTGCTGCATTCCTACTTCCATGGGCTCTCTTGCCTTCCTCTTCAGTCTTCCCACTGACAGTCCATGTCGCTTGCTCTCCGCTTGTCTCTTGAAAAGCAAGCACATCTCACACAGGGGGGAATGACAACACATGAAAAGAGGAATGAGGGGTAAGGCAATGCCCGTTGCCTGTCTCATCCAACACACTTCCACACTTCCACCAGCTGTTCCAAACAAGAGTATTAAAATCCCATGAGCAGCCTGAGGATTCAAATTCCCCCAACAGGAACACTCAACTGTAACTCCCAGTAGTTACAGATCATTCTGTGTCTCAAGGCAGGAAGTTTCATGTGTCTGTATTAAAACATTATCATTCAAGACATGGATATCTCATTACCATACCCAGATGTGGGAAGTGAAGCAGGACTTGCTGCTTTTCCAGATCACGACTTCATATAAGGAGAGGGCTCAGGGTCGGTGTTGCTCCTGCCCCGCTGCGATGGAGCAGAGGGGTCAAAATCTCATCTCCATAGGAAAGACACATTAACACTGCTTTTGTGTGTTGAGGGACAAAGCAGCATCCTGGTGGCTTGCTTCAGGTCGCCAGTTCAACAGTCAGTGCTCAGGAGCATCCCAGACAGCATATCCTAACAGAGACACCCCTAATATGTGCGAAAGGGCCCAGCAGGTACCACAAACCCACCTTGACTTTTGTTGAACCCCCAACTTCCCCCACCTGCCTGCACAACGTGGGAGAGGGCACTGGCATCTGAGGGTGAATTTACTGCCACTGAGAACCAGCTCCTCTTGCCCACATCACGCACCACTCACAAGCATCCCACTCTTCCACTGTGTTAGTGGGAACCCCACTGTAATTCAGGGTTTGCTTCAATTCCACGCTGAGCTTTCAGGTTGTAGCAAGCTCAAGCCCCTGCCTTACAGAGCTTATTAAAGAAAAAAGCTTTGCACAGCTCTAATTTTCATTTCAACACCTCCAGGCTTACTCGAAAGCTATATTTGTACCGGCAGAGACCTTAATTTGTATACAGAAACAAAACACCACCAAAAAATCAGAGCTGAGCATATGAATTCCAGTGCTGAAAACCACCCTTTTACTAAGGGTTCAAATGTAATGATACTATCGTTTTGAATAGCCTCATGTGGGTGTGTGCCTACTGAGAGCCATCAGAGGAAAATAAACCACATTAAAATACAATTCCTCGAGCAGTTGCTGCGGCACAATCGCAGCCTTACAACAGGATTTTTCAGAAGACAGGATTCCAGCTCAATAATGCCGATAGGTTGGGTGGTCCCAAACGGCTCCCGTGGAATTTTTATCCCAATCTAAAGGCAGAAATAATCTTTATATATGCATGTGTGTATAGTCTTTACCACTGCAATAGCAAAGTGCATCACACTTGGGTTCTTGTCCTTGTACAGCTGACTGAAAACTGAATTTAGGATGTGAGGCAGAGATTAAGACATAACCCATTTGTAAGCACCCTATCTAGCTGTTTTCCAAAGCAGGCTGCTCTCCACAGGTCACTTCTCAGGATAGACACTCTGCAGGGTCACTGGTATAGGGTTAAGGGGATCCAGCTGCTGTAACCTACAGCAATGCTTCTCACTAAAGGGCTTTAAAGATGCCAAAGAGTCATGGGGCAAAAGTAAAGAACTACTCTTGAAATAACAACTCTTCAATAGAAAGCAAGCTCAAATAGGGAATAAATGGTGAGTACTTCAATGGAGGAGGTTATCTGCAGGGATCTGCCCTGCTCAGGGCTGTGTAGTGTTTGTGTTTGAAATGGAAAACGTGCTGTTCCGGTCTGCAGCTTCTGGACACATTCAACTGGAAACGATACATAAAGAGTACAGATGTGACCATAGCTGTGAAAGGGAACCCATCCAAGAAGCTGTTACCTGGGCTGTGATTCCTTACCCGTGGGAAAGGGATACTTAAGAAGGCTATAAAATCAGGAATGTCATGTAGGAAAAGAAAAGGGGACAATTATTCACTGTTTCCCACAAGAAGTGGGAGACATCACTGTCTGGAAATGATTAATAGCAGGTTGAAAAGAAACTAGAGAAAGCACTTTTCCCCATGCTGCTTAGTTAAGCAAAAGCTCAACTGCACCCAAAATGCCTTCTTCATGCACACGATGTTGTCTGTCACTGATACCCAAGCGGTGGAAGCTCTTCTTTATCTTAAATAGAAACGTGTCTGAGAAGATTCCCCAGGCATGGATTTAGTCAAGCCTTTAGAAGACAGCACTTCCATGATATTCTCTCTATCATGTTCAGTACTGAGCAAATTCCATACATTCACAGCTTCAGCAGTGCAAGGGCCTCTGAGGTACCATAACAAATCATGGTCCCTCACTCCTTGTCTCTCCAAGTCCCTGTGTGTGATCAGAGGCAATGAGTTTCACCGAATCATCCAACAGGCTTTGGTTAGCTGCTCCAGTGATGTTTGCACTGACCAGGACACCACAAACGGGAGCAAAGTATTAGTAGGGTTATGCCCTGAGGACAAATCCTATGTATCCATCACATCTAGTATCTTCTAGCTTACCTATATAGAACCACTACAATAGTCTTCTGTGGCAAAGACCCTGGGAGACCCTGGGTGTATTCTCAGACAGACAACCCCTGCATTTTTCAATCAGATCTGCTTCTGGTGCCTCGGCTCACCATTGCACATGACTCACACCCGGAACGTTAGGAAGCATGAAGCAGAAAAACATCCATAAAGCATTAGATTACAATCCCAGTGACAGCACAGACGATTACGAAGGGGGGCAGAAAAATGGCTCCTATTAAAGACTTTTGCCAGGATGAGTGTTTTTCAGTGTTTAAAATTCTTTGAAGACTAAATCTGTGTTAAAAGACACCCTTGCTCAGAAAAAAAGGCAACCTTTGGCTGGTATTATATGATACAGCTATGTGGCCATCTGGGCTTTGCCTTCAATCATTTTCATTGATTCAGAGGCATTTCAAAATGCTTAAGTTACTACATTGGATTTAAATTTCAGATCAATGTTGCCTTTGCAGCACTGCTCTGCCTTGAAGCATGCTGAGCAAACCCCACGCAGTAGCACCAAGGGGCTGTGCCAGGCTGGAGCTGGCATCTCCTCGATACAGGCAGCTATTGACAAGCATCCTCTCCAAGCTTGTGGTGTTGATTCTGCTCCCAGCCTGCAAAGTCTCACATGTCTTGGATGGCACAAGCTCTTTGCACATTAAACTCTTTTACTGGCAACAGCAAAGACTGCTCCAATCATCATCTTGGTGACTCCTTAACTACAGTTTCGGTTGGGTCTGCGGGCCGTTGGCATCTTCTTCCCTTTCATCCCCATATGGTATGGTCAGACATCCCATACCATGCCTGTTGTCCACGTCACCTGAACTGCTCCATTGCAGCAGCAGCTGCCTTGGCCACTTCACTCCTCCTCCTCCAGGATCTCTGTGTCCTGAGCAGGTACAGCACAGAACCAGCCCCTGCTCTATAGGGCACAACAGAGATCTGCCAGGAGTGCCACTGGGAACCATCTTCTTGTGCTCAAACATAACCAAGCCATGTGTTCTTGCTAAAGCATCTACTTCCTATGGTGAAGGTGAACTTCTCCATCACTCTTCCCAATGATGACTGCCCTGCTCCCAGCCCAGGGGTTTCCTTCCCACCAGTGTGCCAAAGCTTTGGAGCATATTCAGCTATAGACTTTGCTTGAGGCTTACTCCTTTTCCTCTGCTCCTGTTCACTGCATTGCAAGAAGCCCCTACAGAGGGGATATTTCAATCCCCTGTTGCCTCTTTTCCAACACTTGTGCAGGGAATGATGCCAACTACTGCATTACATCCTGCAGCTTGAAAGGAATTCACAAATGAAGCTGACAGTTGAAGTGAACGTGGCATAAGAAAGTGAAACTTGACTATCAGCAGAGCCATGATGGCACCACAGGACATAACTCAGCCAAACACATCAGCCACCGTGGGTCCTTTGCCCCATAGTAAAAGAAAGGAAGATTTACCAGTAAGCCACAGCCTTGCATCAGGTATAAGAATTACAGCTCCTCCTGGCTGGAAGGGGCTGCTGAGGCCCAACCAGAAAGGCTTCTGCTAAATTACATGTGGACCGGTCTCAACCAGGATTATGTTTTTCCTTCTGTGTTTTGGTACAAAAGAGATACTCTTTTACAAAGCTGGAATGGGAAAACACAGCTCCTTCTTTCAAGCCGCACACAGTCACCACAGCTTTGTTATTTCCTTAAAAACCCAACGTCAAAAATCCTGGAATCAAAGGAATTACCATTTCCCCAAGCTTTCAGGGCTGTTCTATGGGGGTAAATCATTGGCTGTCATGTAAAAAACCAGCAAACCTTAAAATACTTTGAGGAGATGCTTCCTCTTGTCCTGCAGCCTCAGAACATGCATTTCAGGATTAGTATCCAGGACACCCATCATGACAGTCTTGAACCAGATCAATAGAAGGAGAAATGCATAATCAATACATTGATGAGAACAACTTGACCTTTCCACAAAAGCTGCAGGGACAAGGGAGCATTTAGGGGAAGTTTGGGGAAGTTCTGTTAAAACGAATTTCATGTGTGCAGAAAGTCCTCAGCTACATGTAGATCAACACAGGGGGAGCAGACATCAAACAACTGCATACGCAAAGGGCCTCTGGCCAGCTCCTGCTCTGACTCCACCACATCCCAGCTTATTTGCATGGCAAGGCCAAGATGAAAATACAAGATCAAGTAGGGGAGAAGTGACCTCCTGCTGTGGATGCAGAGAGCACCCAGGCAGGTTGAGCCTCCTCACAAGGAGCCAGCCCGGCATTCCCTGCCTCCTGAGGGACAGCCCCGGAGGTGCCTTTGCCTCCTCAGCAGAGGAAAATGCAGGAACAGAGGCAAAGCCCTGCCCCAGCATCTCTGCAGCAGAAAGGCAGGGCTGACCCTGATGCTTTGAGAAGGCAAGCGCTATCGCTGCAGTGCCCAGGGCATCAGCAGAATGACTCCTATGGAGAAGTACACAGCTAATTAATTCCCCACATTCTGTGCTCTCTATGTGCTGCTGAGCAGGCACCATTGCAACCAGGAATTAGTCCATATGAATTCACATTTGTTCATATTCACATTAGTCCATGTGGATATGACTGAGTAGTCATGAGCTGACTAGTCTTTCACCAGCCCCCAGCCACCCATCATTGTGCCAACACCAGCCCTAATGGCAACTAATGCTAAGCCACTAGCCAAGGAAGCTTATCACGGCTGGAGGATGTCATGAACCAGGATCCTTTGCTCAGAGGGCAGGCATGCTTTTTGCTTCTCCTGGGGAGAAGGTCAAGTGGTGCTAGCATAAATCAGAGCGTGGCAGCACTGAGTCCGCTTCATGCACCCAAATCACTTTGTTCCCCAATAGCCGTGGCCAAACAGCACATGGGAGCTGGTCATGGCAGTCAGCATCCTTTGCTGTGAATCCCTGGGCTTAGCTTTCCTCTCGTGTTTGTTGCACATGGGAACCCATGCAGGGATGAAGCCAGGAATATGGTGGTCTTTATGATGGTATGGTAGGACCTGCATGGAGCACTTCATGTCTAGCTAAGTACAGCCCCTGCTACCCAGGGGCTCAGACAGCAGTCTAAAATGCATTCCAGGACATCTAACTGTAGCAGCAATCAGAACAAGGACCTGGATAATCTTTCCTATCAGTGATTTTACAAGCAATGATATAATTACTGGTGTCAAGAGTGGCATAAAAGCACCATAGAATTGTGCCAAACTGTACTCATGACTTAAAAACACTTGGAAACCTTAGATACAAAAGGTGGGACAGGCTCATATCTGCAGTGCTTGGAGGGGACTCACTGACAGAGCCTCAGTTTTCTACTTGCTAGCAGATTTGGGCAATACCAAATATATCATTTATCCTCATTTCCAAAATGGGAATAACCTATTTCTATTAATTCTCAGCAGCGCTGCAAGCTGCTGGAGGCAGAACTATGTTACCCAGTATAAGAGGGTGTCTGGCCCCAGTAGAACAAAAACCTCATCATTAACATGCATTGTCAATGCAGGACTCGTATGACATGCTGAGGCTTTGAAAAGCCTGAACAAACTCAACAAAGTACAAGGTTCTGTCTTGCACAGACAGTATATTTGGTTAAAAAGCTAGTACAGACAGATAAATAGACATTGCAAAGTATACACTATATATACATACATACACACACACATCCAGCATCTCTATTCCATTTCTTATTAAAGCATCTCTATTCCATTTCTTCTTTAAGCACTATTGCTTTTCCTGTGCAACTTCCCACCCAGAACCAGGTATTTTAAAGCAAGGAAATTATGACCAAGGATATAAATATGTCTCAGCATTCCACTGACTGACAACATGAGCTTCATTTTCATGCTTTATAACACCACCTGAATCACTAAATATATTCCTGTTCTTGTAAGGCAGCATCCCACATAACTTTTATTTGTGAATAAAAGGCAAAGATGCACGCACACTGTTGGAATTGGGAATAAATTATCTGGGCAGAGGCCATTACTCTGCGAAGCAGTCTGAATGCCAAGCCAGCAACATAAACACAGACAAGACTAATGCTAGTACAACACCAGCATTTGTCCCCAACTCCTACAACACCTCTGCTGAGCCCAAGTCAAAGTACCATCAGTGCAAGTCCTCCCATTGCCTTCCACGTGCTGTGGATATAGCACTAAGGGGCTCGTTCTGATGCCATGCGTTAAGCAGCAGCCTTGCACTTGGGTTTCAACCCACCAGCCATCATCACAAGGCAGTTGATGCTGCATGCTGAGTTGTGCAATAAGACCCAGTGTCAGCATCCTCATTGCACACACATCCCCATGGGCACCTCAATCAAGGAGCACCACAGACCCCAACAACAGCCATGCTACTTCTCTGAGAGCTGGTGTAACCACACTGACCTGACAGTCCCATCCAGCAACATGTGCTGGGGACCCCAGCTTTGATTCCTGTTTGGAATGCTTGGTTTGCATGAGCTTTGGGCACAAAATGGATGATGTATCCATGCAGCACCCTGTAATGTCGATTAGTGACAGTGATGTATGGAGTTAGGTCCTCGTTGCTACACCCGCCTTGTAATCCACGTTCATCTTTCATTGAACATAGGAACAAATCTGTCTGATCTCCATCTATCACACCCAGCACTCAATGTGCAACAACCCCTGTTTGGTGTCAGCCCTGTAGCCGTGAGACTGAAGGTCAAAAGAGCTATGGGTGATATGCACAAGAGTATTACCTGGATTTAAAGAACCTAAATCCTGCTGTCTGACCTGTTTGTGATCATTATTTTAAATATTGTTCTTATTCTGTAATCATAGTGATCACATCCTTCCTGTCTATCCACTACTTAAATGCCTTTTTCACTTGTTCATCCCATCAGCAAAGGATGCATTCAGGGTACCCTCATATTTCTAACCATTCCAGAAGCTGCAGATTATTTACTCTCACAGCCCTAATGCAGCTCAATCCATTCTCATTTTCTATTCGTGACAGCAGTAGTTTGCTGAAGAACATCGTCTCCTATCAGTTCATGTCGTTCATGACAACTTTACAGGATCTGATGTAAGTTCTAATTTCTGTGCCTCAAATGGCAATGCACATCCCAGCAGCTGCGTGTTCCAGGGAAGCGCGAAGGCACAGGCTGCATCCTGCTACCAGATGGTTCTCCATATGGACACAGGAGAGGAGGACATACTGGTGCTGCATCACCAGTGGCAATCCAGGCCCTTCCCCCTCGCCATATTCTCTCTAAAGTCTGTACATGGTGCTGGGAATCATATAGCCCAAGCTCTCCATTCATTTCTATGTGCTACATAGACTCAGAATGTGGTGGAAGCCACTTAGTGCCTTCTTCTGCTTCAGGGAGTTGCAGGCAAGTGGCAGCTCCATTTGTGTGCACCCTGAACTAGGTTGGTTCTCTGAACTTCCTATTTCCACTTTGCCTGTGAGCTCTTGGGCATCATCAGCATAGTTACAAACTCCATATGGAGATCGATGGCATTCCTCCAGGGACCCATGTGCCTCTGTAGGGTTTGGAGGCCACAGACCAGCTGGCTGTAGATCAAAGCTCTGCCTGCACCAGGCAGAGGAGACCCTGGCCACTGCTCTATCTACCAGAGCAGGAGAGGGAATCCCAGGGTACAAGCCAGACCCCATTTCCTGTAATTACTTACTGACCTGAGCATCTCCACTTGTACCTTCAGGGAGAAAATCTGTTTGACATTCTGGAGCAGAACCACCCAGATGGGATCATTACACTGCCACCAAGGAGATTGCTTTTCAGGGCAGTAACATACCCATCCCTGCACAAGCTTTGGATCTGACAAACCTGCTACTGAAAGGCCCTCAGTACTCTTCCACAATGGTCACTCACTTTGCAGTGACTGTGCTACAAAGCTGTCCTGGGTTCAGCAGTAGCACTCAATTTTTCCCCTTCCTAGCAGCTGGTGCAGTTCTGTTTTTGACTTTCAGCCTGGGAACAGAGCTGATAACACCGATGGTTTTAGTTGCTGCTCAAATGTTTAGCCTGACCAAGGACTTTGTGAGTCTCATGCTCTGCCAGGGAGGAGGGGAAGCCGGGAGGAAGCAGAGACAGGACACCTGACCCAAACTGACCAAAGAGGTATTCCATACCACAGCACGTCATGGCTGGATGTAACTGAGAGCAACCCAGAAGGGCAAGTTCACTGCAGGGTTGGAGTAGGTATCAGTTGGTGCTCGGTCAGGCTGGGTATCGGTCGGCGAGTGATACTGTATTCTCTTCCCCTGTTATTTCCTTTACTGCTGTTATTATTGGTGGCAGCAGCAGTGATTTGTGTTACACCTTAGTTACTAAACTGTTCTTATCTCACCCGTGGAAGTTACATTCTTTCCATTCTCCTTCCCATCCCTGCAGGAGTGGGGGGGAGAAAAGGGGGAGAGGGAGTGAGAGAGCAACTGCGTGATTTATGGCTGACTGGGTTTAAACCACAAGAAGACAACACGGCTTTCTAGCAACTTCTGCTGCTGCCCCTTGCTGTTGCCAGGAGATGGGCACCGCCCATGGAACCCTCATGGAACCCTGATGTCACAGTGATGCTGGAGAACTTGAGGGGCTGCTGGGGCCACACCCCTTCAGTCTGCTGAGCAGCAGGACCCAGCCTGGCTGCTCAGGGGACAGTTGGTGACAAGGGCAGGGACCAAGTGGTTCTGGAGACCTCTTCAGGGGAGGCATCCTCAGCTTGGGCCATGACCCAAAGAGGTGACACGGGAGCACCTTGGGCTGCTGCCACCGCACCTCCCACAAAAGAAAACTCCTTCAGGGTTTGCCTGATGAACCCTGGGCCCTGACCATGCAATTTTGTGTTTCAGAGACCTTCGCACCCGACTCCTTCCTTGTCTTCCTATGGAACCTCGTCTCCAGCTTCCAGTTCCATTCCATCTGGTGGGGAGACAACGGGAGCTGCGTGGTTATTGCAGATAACCTCTTTGAAGATGAGGTTCTCAGCAAGAGGACCGCACGTCTGGCCCTCCAGGCTGAGAGCCTCAATGAATTCTTTGTCCGCCTCCACCTCCACGGCTTCTGTAGGATGAAGGATGATATGGTAGTGGAAATCCCCATCAGGGAGCTGCGGGCAGTCACAGCAGCAGGGCCTGCTCTGGGACAGGTACGTTGGTTCCCCCGCACACAAAAGAACCCTCAATCACCTTGTGGCAGCTGCTCAGTGCTGACAAGATACACGGCAGCACCACCATTATTCCCAACAGGCCCATGCCACACTCAGGTGCTCTAAATGAGACCTGTTTGGGCTTCTCCATTGGATTTTAGCCTTTTGAAGCCCCTACACTTCTCTGCTCCCAGCAGCTGGAAACACAAGGGTGGTTCTGACTGACCAAAACTCTACCCTACCATTGCATTCAGCCAAAACTGCTGAGGTTTAAACTGCCCCACAAAGTCCTTTGGAACACCCGCGTTTGCCTTTTCCGATGCAGATGCCGAGTTACCGGCTCTCTGTCTCTCTCCTCCTTGCACCGATGCCAACTGACTCCTCTCCTTTGCATTTTGTAGCTGCTCTTCTTCTACCACCCATATTTCCAGCGGGACTGCCCCAAGCTGCAGGAGATCCAGAGGATGGCAGAAAGCGCCATGGAGCGCCTGAGAGCGGCCGCTGCAGCCCCCCCGAGCACCAGCGTCCAGAACACCAGGACGAGAAGACGCCACCGTGGTGCTGAGCCTGGTGCAGGAGCTGCAGAGGAGCAGCACAACACCCAGCCCTCTGCAGCCACCCGCTCCACCCGCACCAGGCGCGGGGCTGCTGCATCCAGGGGCCCCTCTGCCCCAAAACGTAGGCGGAGGTAGAGAGGAACAGCCATAGAGTACAGATAGGGTATGGGTTAGGGTAGGAGTAAGTTACTGTTGTTGTTGGGGTTTCAATAAGTTATAGGTTACTATAGGGGTAAGTCGTTCTGTTGTTTGTTGTTCTCTGCAATATTCTTTTCTTAGAATCATAGAATTATAGGATAGTTGTAGTTTAGTTTAGTTTAGTTGTAGGATAGTTAGGGTTGGAAAGGATTTCAAGAGCTTCCAGCTCCAAGCTGGAATGGCACTGACACTTCACACCAGACCATGGCTGTTATTATTGGTGGCAGCAGCAGTGATTTGTGTTACACCTTAATTACTAAACTGTTCTTATCTCACCCGTGGAAGTTACGTTCTTTTGATTCTCCTTCCCATCCCTTTGGGAGCAGGGAGGGAGGGCAAGAGTGGTGGTGGGGGACAGCGGTGGGAGAGTAGACTGCTTGGCTGACTTGCCAACAGAGTTTAAACCATGACAGAAGCACATCCCTCATCCTCAAAACTAAACATAAAGGAAACATCAATCAAGTATGTGCCTGGAGGCTGGGCTCAGAAGAGGGACATGCCTACTTTTTTGCTGCAGGGGGACACAGAGCATCTTCTGAGCCACTGACACCCAACAAAACCTCAAAATCCTTGGGTTCAGCTAAATAAGCATGAAAAAAAATGAGTATTAGACCCTTATTCTCTTTCCTTGAGCCTTGAGGATGCACTTCCTCCTCATGTATCAGAGTCCTTATGCAAGCCCATCTACATGTACCTGTGGTAGCCGCACCATCCTCATGCAGCAACACCCCATTTCTGGTGCAGCAACTCCAACCCGTCTTCGGTGCCACAAGAACACAACATCCTCTGCTCCAGCAGTCAGGGATGTGCTTCAAAGAGTGCTTGATCCCAAGACCCTTCCCTGCTAGAGAAACTGCTGAGACTCTGTTGTCTGAAACCCCACCAGGCACTGACACAGGACAGCTTCCCCATGAAAAGGAGCTCCCAACCCCAGCACTGTGGTCCCACAATTCCCACCACCCCCGATAGCAAATCCATCCCTTTGATCTTTTCCAGAATAAAAGGCTAAAATGGAACAGATTGTTTCCTCTATATGGAGGAGGGGGAAGGAGCGAGGGCAAGGAAGAGTACAATTGGCCTGCTAGGTTCAGCTCAACCATAAGAAAGAGTCTTTTTAACTTCTCTTAATGAGGACTACTTTTTCCAGCTACTACCTAATTATTGCAAATTGCTTCATCTTTTAATTGTTACTGCAAGGCAACTAAACATTGTTACGTTGATTGCTCAAGAGTGGATTGTTAATGGCTTTAATCATTTGATAATCCAGTAATACAATCAATGTAACACTGCACCTTGTAGGAAGATGCTTTGGATCTGCATATGGGAAACATATATTGCCTTACCATATGTCAGCCTCCGTGGGCCGGATCCTGCCTTCCTCAAGTGCAGCTGCACTCTTAGACAAGACTATTCCTGTGGGAACCCTCAAGTAGCACTGACTCATTTCAGATAGCCAAAGGTAGGGAAAGGAGGAGCCTGTGGGATTGGGATCTGTGTCGCAGATGGCTGATGCATTGTCAGGGAGAGAGGGGTAAGTTCAC
Organism: Neopsephotus bourkii; assembly: GCF_033783945.1. Classification (NCBI taxonomy): domain Eukaryota; kingdom Metazoa; phylum Chordata; class Aves; order Psittaciformes; family Psittacidae; genus Neopsephotus; species Neopsephotus bourkii. The sequence continues at coordinate 3,788,095 of NW_026901483.1, forward strand.
ACCCATGCAGCTGGCACCAGGCTCTTGCTAAGACACAGATTTATGCTGTAGAGCATGTTTTCTAAGGAGGGTGCTGCAGCTCCAGAGCTGATGAGGGCATGGATGGTGCAAACTGCCTGCTGTGGGGAGTAAGGAGGTGGCTGGGACTGATGCTGGGACTGATGTAAAGCAGGGGACCCTCTTCCAGGTGCCTCCAGGTAGTAAGACCAAGCTACTTGAGCGGGGCATCAGAGAGGAGCTGTGTTTCTTACCTTCATGTCTCTGGTCTCACTGTTGCTCAGGGCTGATGCTGTCAGTTGAGGTCTGATGCTGCTGGATCCTGGGCATCCCTGCATCCTCATTCAAAGTGGGGCCACTGCTGTATTCTGTAGGGAGTCCCAGAGGAGAAAAATCAGACTGTTTGGAGAGACAGCTCTTACACAACTTAAAACCAACAGCATTTGCCTCTTAAGTAGCATTTAGCCCTTACCACGTGAACCTTGACCCCCCTGGCATTAAGAGCCTTCAATATTTTGCTAGCAGAAACTCTTGGCATCCTGAAGTCTGGCTGCCCCATGGGCACAATCACCCATGTGGGTACATGGTCACCTCCACCAGCTGGCTAGGAGTCCCTGTGCTAGCTCTGAACCCAAGCCTAAGCACTGAGCCAGGCATGGCCATTGCTGCTTATGCAGAAAGGGAAGATAACTCCTGGCCCAGGTGCCCAGCAGCATGTGTCAGCATGGCACCAGTGATAGCAGGGAGAGGAGGACAGAAGGTTATGTGCAACACCCAGGGGATGCTGAGGCACACAGGGAGATGTGGGTGACAGCACTAGCCAGGAGGAGCTCTGCATGGAAGTGGGGGTATTTCTGGGCTGGAAAGAGCTGTTTCTGCCCATCACAACAGAGACTTTGGCCATGTCACTCTCAGCCAGACCTTCTGCTTCAGACTGAGCACTTCTGGAAGCTCAGTTGTCCACCACGGATGCAGGACAGGACAGGCCACTCTTTCCCTCTACTTTGGCTCCATGCGACTGGGACCAGTTCTCTCTGGGGACCATGGGGGCCCCCCCAAATGCAGCTTTAAGGCATAAAACCAACACTGGACGGTGAATTCCTTCAGTGTCATGGGGAGAGAGAGAAGGAGGAGCATCACCTGACACATGCTCACTCACAAAAGTCAGCTCTGACAGGCAGCAAGGGGACTAACAAACTAAAGGGTTGTTTTGATTTAGTCTTCAAGGAAAAGAAGACAATTAAGAGGCTATGTAGTTCAATAACAGCCAGCAGGAAAAGGAGCTGCCATAGGCAGAGGAAGGAGCACTGATGTGCTGAGAGCCCACAGAGGAGCAGGGCAGAGCCAGAGGGACCAGCATGGAGCAAGATGACCCATGGCCGGTACCCAGGACCTCAGGGAGAACATTCAACAGGAGGATGAGGGGGAATGAGGATAATCACAGATCAGGTTCTCTGATTTAACCCCAGATAAAAGGAAAGGGCACTTAATGAATCATGCAGGGGGAGTACCCAATGCAAAACTAACGATGTTGACAGGCAGGCAAGCCCCATCCAGGGCAAAGCTTGCTAAAGCAATTTAGCTCCAACATCCCCAAAATGGCCACAAGACCAGTAGGGTTCATTTTTAGTAAGACTGGGAACATATTTTCCCATCAGTGGTCAGGGAACAGGCTGACATTTGCTAGCCAGGGATCTGCAGTGTCAGCAAGGACCAGAATCAAGAGGATGCTCCCAGAAAGCATCTCTCACAATGGCAAATGGAGCAGCACCCAGCACTGGCAAGCAGCAGTCACCTAAAGCAGGCGGGTGAAATGCAAGCTGGTTCTGGCAGTCAGAAGCATGTAACTGAATCAGTGCGATTTCTCTTTCCTCTGCCACCTCTCCTTTTTCTTACAGGCAACTCCAATCCCCAGCAGAGCAAGGAAAAGCTGCTAAAGATAAGCTTTTGTGAGGGGCAGAGCATCTGGCTGCAAGGCGAGATGACCCAGGGGCTGGAACTGCCAGGGGAGGTGTGAGATGCTGCCATCCAGCCCAGCACTAGGGACTTGACCCTTCGGGTTATCCCTTGGCTCTAGGGACCAGCCTCATCACCACCAGCTCTGCACAGCCTCTGCAAACTGATTCATCACGAGCAGAAAGGCAGGGACTCTGAACGAGCTGCTGATGTGATTTCCACAGCCGGACCAGAGAGATGCTGAGCACAACCATCATCTATACAAACCCAAGACCCCAGGCTGCTGGGTGGGAAAGCTCTGGGGAATCTCACTACACAATCAAGGCCTTGGAGGTCTGACAATGCAATAGGATATTTAAACTTCAGATGCTTTTTGTGCCCATTGATATTGGCAGCTCCTCAACAGACAAGGGCTGAGAGACCATCACGTCAGATACTATATCTATCATGAGGCAGATCCTCAGGCAGGTGGCTGGAGCTACACAGATCATCATTTTTTATCATCAAAACATCATCTGGCTCTTTGCATAGTGTAAATAAAGACGAGCTACAAGAACAAAGAGGGGCTGCTGATTAAAACTACATGTGCATGTACCTCAACAGAGTCCAGTGGGCAGCAATGTTAAGTGGGGTCCCACTGAGTGCCCTGCGAGGTCGATAGGATTCAATCGCTTTATTAACAACTTGGAAAGCAGAGCAGGGGCATGCTAATCAAACCTGAACATCTTACCAGGATGGGAGGGGAGCGAATAATTTGCAGGACAGAAATAAAATACAATAGGAGCTTGATAAATTGAAGAAGTGGCCTGCAATCAATACAGAGGGATTCAGCAGGACACATGCAAGAGATTAACACATAGGAAGGGATAAACAAAAGGACAGAGGGTGTATGGAGATATCTGGCCAAACAGCTCCACAACAGAGAGTGGTCTGGGAGGGGGGGATGATCGATTGAACAGAAGTCAATAACATCAGGCTGCTGCGAGCCAGCAAGGTAATTATTCTGCTCTTCCCAGTGCTCTTCAGGCTGCTGTTTGAAGCGGCACACCCGGATCTGGGCATCACGTTGGAACAAAGGCGGAGGAGCCGGAAGGAGTTCAAACGCCAAAGACACGGGAAACAAAATTCTTTGTGTGCCTGTGAAAAGTGAACCGTGAAACCCGACTCTGCGTTTGTTCCCTGCCGTTCCCAGGGCCCTGCTGAGGCGGAGGAGCTACAGCCCCGAGGAGATGGGGCTGGTCTGAAGTTGGTGTCAGACAGCATGGGGAGAGACATGCTATAAACCGGGATGCTGCGGATGTGCTAAAGGGATGCAGCAGAGATGCGGGTGTTAATTAGGGATCATTTTGCCCTTGGTAAGATTGCAGCATTGGGCCAAAGTTCCAGCAGAGAGAAATTACGGGAAATTTGACTCTTTAGTGTTTGTGCAACAGCGAAAGATCAGAATCCTCCTCTTGGATAGGGCTGAGACCAAAGAGAACATCAGCAAAAAGAAGAAAAAGGGGGTCCATGGGAAAAGCACACCATAGAGAGCCAAAAGAAGCTGCAAAATCACCTCAGTTGTAAATGCTTTACCTGCCAGGTCTGGAACAAGCTCCATCACACTCAGCTCCTGCAAGTCTTCTGAGGAGGGATGCCTCCACACTGCAGCAAGCCCAGCAACCCCACATGAACTCAGGACTGAGGCTCAACTACCCCTCTATATGAGTAATGCATTACACATGTGCTGCTCCCACTGCCATCAAACCTGGCTGCACTTAAAGCAGAAACGAGCTCTCCACCCCTCGGTGATGGCTCAGAACTGTCAGAAATCAAAGCTGCTTGGCTGCAGCTGCAGGAAGGACACACAGGAGCTCCCTCCACCCCAAGCAGCTCTCCCAGGACCCAGAGCTGGAGGAGGGAGCAGGAGCTGGAGGAAGGCAGTGCCTGGAGAGGAGCCAGAGCATCGCTCAGTGCTCCGGCATGGAGACGGAGGTCTGCAGCTCCGCAGCACAGTGTGCAGGCTCCTGCCAAAAGCCCAATTGCACCATCTGCCAAATTAATATCCCTATTTTTAATATCTCATTTAAAGGGGAACATTAAGGGGGGGGGGGGGGGGAAGGAGAGAAATATTGAACACCACCACCCTGATTAGATTTCTAAGCCCTGCAAGGAATCGCGCCAGACATCGGGTCTGCTTCTTTCCCGTCCTCCTGCGATCAATCCTCTCTCCAGAGGTGCAGAGCTGCTGGGTCGAACGCAGGGAAATGCACCACTGAGCACCATGCTGCTGCTGCCACTGCTGCTTAGCAAGGAGAGGAGAGCAGGGAGGCTGGAGGAGATGAATCAACATGGTTCATTTCGTTGTGAGGAGCTGTTGCCCTGTCCTATTTCCATCCTGTGAGCAACGCCAGCAACCTTGCCTCTTCTAGGAGGCACACAGGAACTGCAGCCCAAACATGAAAGGGAAAGGGGTGAAAGTGGAGGACAAGGAGGGATAAAGATGGGAAATCCTTCTGGTGAACAGGAATTAAACACACAAGCCATGTGTCAGAAGGAGAGACAGCCTGTGGAGTGGGCAGCAGCAGTTGATGCTGCATTAGCAGGGGACTGCAAGCAAGAGGCAGATGCTGGGAGCTGTGGCAGCATTAGCAACTGCTGCCGGCTGATGAGCAGGGCTAGGGCCTGATCCTGGCTCCCAGCCAGCCACAGGGTCCCTCTTCCAAGAGTGGCACCTCCAGAGGCTTGCCCAAGCAGCTCCGGGCTGAGCGGCAGCCACCGCTGCTGATGCTAATGGAATTAAACATTAATATGCTAAAGAGAACCAAGAGTGAGAGAGGGGCTTGGATTCCTCTAGGTAGCAGACATGTCTGAGGTTAATGCCTGCCAATTCTTATTTGCTCTGCGATGTCAAAACCCATGTCCTTATTAGCTAGCCCATTAGTCCCCTGAGGCTGGTAGCCCATTAGTCCTGTCCTGGTCCTCGCCAGCACTTAATGCTCTCAAAGAGACTGCCACCAGGCAGAGTGCTTACAGCCAACCTGTTCCCACCTACATCCCAACCAGGAGCCCTTGCAAGGACCAGCCTGGGTTATAAGACCTGGCCAGGGCTGTTACAAAGCCAGCCTCAAGCAAAGTGCTCACACAGAGCTGGTTTTACCTTTGCCACCCCCATTTGGTGGCAAGCGGGGCCATCCTGCCATGTTCTTCATGCTATGAAAGGTGAGGTAGGCTTTCTCACCTTCCCCTTCCACCTGCAAAACATTCTGGGTCTGCTCTGCTTCTCTCATTGTTGACTTTACACTGTGGTTCCCATGGGACAGGAAACTTGCCTTCTGTTTGCCCATAGAACATAATTAATAGTAATAATTAGCAGGCATAACTATTAGAGACAAAGGATTACCAAACCACATCAGGCTGTTAGTCCATTAAGCTCAGCATCTGGTGCATGTATGAGCACATGCAGTGAGAGATCTCCAGCTGCGGCTCCTGCTGACGGGGCAGCAGCTCAGGGCACTTTGCACCAGCACAATGCTTGCCCTCTTATCACTATAAAACAGAGATTTGCTGCCAATGGGTTGTGAAGCACTTCACTACTGAGACCTGTATCATCATTTGAAAGATAGGGAAACTGAGGCACGCAGGCAACCGAACAACGGGGCTTGACCAACATCAGGCATCAAGCTGGGAATGTAACCAGATTTTCTGCAGCTATTTCCCAGCTTTAAGTTAATCCTAGGATAAGATTAAAAGGGTGAATAGCGCTTCCTTCACCTCCCCCCAGGAGGGGATCTCTTCACTTTCATAGTTTTCTTACGTTTCTATGGCAGGCCACAGCAATGAGATAGATTTCCTCCTCCTACAGTCATGAGAGTGAGTGTTCCAAGCTCAGTTTGGAGCCACGTGTGGATAACTCCCCAAAGAACGATTGCCCAAGGCACAGGGATGTAGGTAGGAAATTTGCTCCAGGACCAGTTTCTTCTTCCTCCGGAGTAAAGATTCCCCCCTCTGCAGGCAAGATGCTTCTATTTATTTCTACTCCCAGACCTCAGATTTAGCAAGGCGCTGAAGCAGGTACTTGCCTTTAATCAGGCACATTAGTCGCCCCATTGAAGTCAAAGGGACTTCTTAGGTGCTTAAAGGGAAGAATGTGCTCAGAGTGTGCTGCTAAGCCAAGAGAAGTGGTGGTTGATAAAGACAGAGAAAAAGCAGTCAACAAATGAACCAGAACCATCTGCAAATGACTCCCAACTGGGCAGGCTCCCTTCTATCTCCTTACACTGCTTTGCTTGCTGAAGAATTCGTCATTATGAATACAGAGCTCCTGCTGCTGCTACTGCTTTTAAACGGTGCTTAGGAATGCTAAACCCTCGGGGTATTCTACAGACACAGCCAGAGCACCCCGCTTGGGCAATTCCAGCCTGGCATGGAGGGCTGGTGATAGGAGGGAGGTCAAAGCACAGCTTTGGTCCTGGTGGGAAATAATCCCTGAGCCATTATATGGGGAAAACTGTGATGGAAACATTCCTACTTGAGTTAGGCTAGCCCTAACTCAAACTGAGGCCCAAACATGCAGGTGATGTCCTCCAGGAACAACTGGTATTCATGCAATAGGACAAACACCATGCACCTCTGCATCCCATGCCATTATCCATGCTCTTCCTTGGTTGGGTTGTAACCCATGTAAGAAGTGCTTCTCAACTACCCTACCTGCTTTGTTGAGTGGGTCCCTCCACCAAGTGAGCAGCTCAGAGCCAGTGTGTGGTTAATTAGATCTGTTAGTCTGATGTAGTCATTACCCTGTGGTTTGCAGATCACCATGGGAAGAGGGTTGAGGACACATGTGAGTGAGCACTGTGCCTTGCTCAGCCACCGGCACCCCTTAGAATGAGCACCTGCTACAAACGGTGCTTCCTAAAAGCTCAACATCCATGTTTTACAAATAAGCCCTTAAAAATTCACCATTTCCTGCCAGTAAACTACTATGAAATATTCACAGCATTCAAAGGGGATCTGAATGCAAAGCAGTCCTTTTTCAGGTGAGAAGCTGCTGAAGATGTTGCTCCAGCTCCGGTCCTGGGAGGCAGAGCTGTTTTGCGGGAGCTCGTGCATGTTCTCTATTGCTCTTTAAAGATATTATAGGTGACAGATTGATTTTTATTAATTATATCTATTGCAGCAACACCTAAGGCTGGTCTGGTGTTGCTCTTCTATTGTGTAGGAGTAGCAAATAATGAGATTATGAGGTTGTGTACTGCCTCTGAAAGTGCTGTATTTGGGACTTGCGTAATTTGTTGCAATGCACCCTGTAGACAGTATTTATCAGAGCAACACAAAGAGAATCCAAAATACTCAGCCAGCTCCTGCTACCTCCATGAGATTACATTCAGGGGAGCACTAGAACAAGTTTCAGTGTCCTTCTCCATCCACTGCAGCGCAAAGCACCCCTCCTGGCATCCAGCACCCGTGATGATGATGCAAGAGATGGCGGTGATGAACTGCACCAAGTGACAGCTCCAAACACCCACAGACCAGCTGGGGAGCAGCAGCCCCACTGTTATCTTCAATCACTTCACCCAGATACTTGCCTTTCCTATCACAGGTACATACATGCCAGATGAGATGGGTATCTGTTCAAGAACAGGATCCACTATGCACAAAAGTGCTGACGGAAGAAAGTAGAATTACCATTTAAATCCCACTTTAAGGAAAAAATGTCTTTTTTAATAAAATTTCCTTACAAGAGTCTCTCCTGTGTACACAAAGCCGAGGGGAGATTTCCCAAAGGGTACAGCAGAGATTACAAGATCCAGCTTAGGCTGGAGAATCAGGGGGTGGATGCTTTGAACTCAGGGGGGTTCTAAAAGCACAAGGGAAATTCTTCCAGTCAGCAAAATTCAGTGTTTTAATAGGGGACAAATTACTCCTTCTTTTTCTACCCTCTTCCCAAAGAACCCCAAACATTTCTCCTCCCTCAAATCATTCCCTAGTGAGAGCGGCAACAATACATCCCTGATGGTCTTAACTCCACCTCTGAATCTCAAAGCACTCGATAAAGCTACACAGGTTTCATGAGAGCTGTTTGTCAGGGGCAGGGAGAGGTGAAGTGACTTCACTAAAGAGCTCACCTAAGTAGCTGAATCAAAAAAGACCTTATTATAGTAACACGGAACCTTCGTTTGAGATGCCACGGTTTGACATCATCCCAAAAAATATAATGCTTCAGGGCATGACTCCTCAGCCATTAACGTTTGTGTAAAGCTTTCCATTGACATCGGTGGAAGCTGGGTCTGCCTTTTAAAAGCTATCCCTTCATCCACTCAGGCAAGCCCGTGTTTTTTATCCTTCCCATTTGCAGCTGATGTTCCCCAGCCTGTTTGCTGGAAAGCGACAACTTTTCCATTTTCACATCGAGCATCTTTCTTCCTGTGGTACGCCAGTCTGCTTGGGATGTCATGGCATGGCTCACAGCAAACGCTAACGTGACATGACAGGCAGATGCAACTCGCTGAGCTCTGCCTCAGCAGGACAAGCCAGGGAAGAAGTTTGAAGCGGCTTCTTTTCCAAGGAAACAGGATGGAGATGGAGGAGAAGGGGAGGGATGAATCCCCCATTTCTGCCTTCAGTCAGAGACACCCGAAGTCTTACAACCACGTTTCTCTATGGGTACATCCCCATGTCCCCAGAACCAGTGGGGATGGCGAGGGTACCGTTAGCAGAGCCAGGGACCACCACAGCATCCCGAGCCAGTGTGACATGTTTTCCTGCATCGCTTACCAGCTCACAGTCACACAGCCAAGTTGTGTGCAAGCTCGGGTTTGCCTCTCCAAACACCCAGGAGACATCCTTTAACAGAGGGACAAAAAGCATAAATTGTGTTTCCTACCCAGGCTGTAATACTGTGGGATGATGCCAAGACACTGAAGCAGGTGAGGGACAGACAGAAAGACACAGCCCACATCTGTGATGGCCCCAGGATGTCCATGAGAGAACTCAGCACCCAGCTGGGCTAAACCAGCATCTGCATTGGGTCCCCAGGGACCCCCTGGATGGCAGATAAAGCAGGAGCTGAGTATCTCTTTGCATCCCTATGCTGCAGCTTAAGAGCAGGATCTGGGCAACCCTGCTAGAGCAGCCCTCAGTGTGCACTCACTGCTGTTCTCTATGCAGAGGAGCTGGCTCAGCTCAAGCCTATTTGGTCTCATGGCAGCTACACAGACTTCTCCAGCAATATTCCTTCTCAGCTCCACTGTCTTCATGAGTGAGCTCCTTTGCTTGCCTGAGTTTGGCTTGAAAAACTTCCAACAAGCATTGCATCAGGGATGGAACAGCTCAGCATAGCTTGGACCAGAGCCTGCCTTCACAAGGTGTAGTATTCCAGCCACACACCAGACACCATCAGTCCTTGGACAGGGTGAGTATTTATGATGACCCCAGAGCCTGCATTAATTCATTTCCCGTGATCCAGAGACTGAAAGACAACCCTCAGCTTCAACAGGACATTGGCTCAGGCCCATATACATCAAACCGTATGTGCAACATCCAAGCTGTCCCCATCTGTTACCCTGACTGTGAAGTTTACAGATGAGAAGCAGGAGAAGTTATAAAATACAGTGTTAAATCCCTGCTTCTGTGCACACGTATGAGGCACGTTTGACTTCTCACTCAGAGCATCACCTCAGCTGTCCCCATAGACAACCAATAGTGCAGAGACTCCAGCACACGTAGGAGGCTGCCAGCACACCCCCCTGTGTGTAGTGCAAGCAGAATTAAGGCCAGCTCACATCCTGCAGAGCCCCAGACATGTTCTGTGCGGGAACTTCAAGCAGACTGAGATAATTAATATAAATATTTATCCATATTCATTAATATCGATGCTATATGGTGTAGAATGATGTCTCAGGAACCTGAGGAGCACTCAGCTCTCTTTCAGAAGGCAGCGTGGTTTCTTCCAGGTTGTTTCTCTCCATCCCTGTACCACCAGGAGAGCCACAGGCTGGGCTGGGCAATCTGCTCACCCTCCCATCTTCACCTGAAGCACGACCACCTCCAAATCCCCCATCTCTATAAGGTCAGTGTCTCCCTTGTGCTGCACAAAGCCTCTGAGGAGGCGGTGGGTGCTCACCCCAGGGGAGCAGGAGCCTTTCTGACATCCCCCTGCACCACCACTCGAGCTGCTGCTGCTGCCACTTCCCTGGTGCAGGCACTTGGCAGTGGGAGAAGCTTCCCTGGAAGGGTCGGTGTCAGGATGAACAATGGCTGCGCGGCACAACAGGCTCTCAACACAGAAATTACTCCAGGCACAAAGAAAACACCAACAAAGATCACGCTCAACAAAGGGAGGCAGGAATTTCACAGCACAAGAGGAGAGCAGAGGCTTTAAAAGCCGCTTTCATTTCTCTTCTGCAGCTCTGTACACAGGCAGCCAGACTCCAGAAACGTCAGGGCTCGGGATGCGCTGCAGGTCACCAGGATTTCCTCATTTATTGCTTGTTTCTTATATAAGCTCACTACAAACACAGGAGTCCTCATCCCCTTTGTATTGTTTGGAAACAGTGAGAATGAATAGGATCTTTTCTTGCTCTCTCCTCTTCCTCTGAAGGGCTTCAGTAATGAGCGGAGGATACAGTTCACTTCTCGGAGAGAGGAGGCTATTAGAGCTGGTGCTAAACACCCACATCAGAGCCCTGCAAAGCGATGGCTCCCTCCTCTCCTCCTCTGGGAAGTCACAATACAGCAGCTCCACTTGGGAAACACAAAGAAGAAGGCACTACTAAAGGACACTGCTGAAAGGGTTGACTCCTCCTGGTCCCATGCATGAGCGGATCCTCTTCATACCAAGGTTTCACTGCAGGGATGAGGATAAGGGTCAGCCCCAGGAGCCGGGATGGGGAGCTGCAGGGAGCAGGGCTGACAGGAAGAGGATGCTGTGGTTGGTATCCGGCCGGATGCCTCCTGATGCTGAGGAATTCAGGCTCCCTGCAAGCCCCTGTCATGAGGCCAGGTTGAGATGTGCTGTGACCCTGAAGTGATTATCGCCTTAAAGTAGGTTAGTGTGTTAATAAATTCATTACGTGCTGAGGTAGCTGTTTGAGGAGAGAAGGATTAAAATTACCTCCTAGATAAATTAGGACACCCTGTGGGGAAGGCAAAGAAGAGCTGAACCCAAAGGAGTCCTGCAAGAAACCCAAAGAGACTGGAGGTGAAACCTGCCCTGTGTGCCACAGTGATGGAGAGCCCGCCTGGGGTCAACATCCCCCATATTCACTGACTGCCAGCATCACCATCACCCAGTAAGGAAACAGCATGAGGAGGCACCAAAGGGGTTGCCAACCTGCAGGTAAAGCTGCCATAATTCCAAGGCCTCTCACCATCTTACCACTGGGATGAGATAAACGCTCCAGGAGCGCTTCATCCCTCCTCACTGGAGCAGTGATTCTTAAGGACACTTCCATGAACGGTGTATGATCTTTATTTTTTCCATGCACAATGACCTTTAAAAGTACTGGCTAAGCTATTTGCATTGCCTAGCCCGGAGTTTCAACAGACAGCGGGAAGACGAGCATTAACCTTAATGGCTAAATCACTTCATGCCACTCTGAAGATGGAACACTCCCATGAGCCGGCAAAAGGCCGTTTTCATTTGGGTATGATATGTTTAAACAGCAACAAGCATCTCTTCAAGCTCAAAGTTACATGCCTGCCCATGCTCCCCTGGATTTCTGGACCCTGGGTACCAGCTTGCTTGGGGCTTCAGCAGCATTTTGGGATGTTTTGTAGAGGAAGCAGCACCTTGCTGCGATGAGATGGAGTGGGGAAGGCCATGTCCTGCCACAACCACATTGCCTGCAATTGCCTCTCGTCTCCCACCACACAGGAACAAAGAGCCACAAAACCCAGGTGTGACCCCAAAACCACCCTCTAGCACATCCTGAAGCTTTGTGGCTCCTCTGAGCTGGATCTCACACGTTTTCTTGGAGAAAAAACATTTTGCAATGTGCAAGTTATATTTATATCTACAGTACAGAAGCGGCACGAAGAGCATCTAAATCAAATCACAGCCCCCTCAGCACATTGCTTGGGTGGAAATACCTGCTTCGGGGAGGGTTTGTTTGTATGTTCATAAACACAGAGCCCAAAAGGAGTAAGCAACGCTGAAATAAATTCCTAGAAGTCGCAATGCTCATGGCAAAATGCTGTGTGTTATTCAGCCAGCTCTGATAATTAAAACCTCACATCCAGCCAAGGTCAAATATGGCCCTTATCCAGTGTGTATTTACTTGCATGGAAAGGTTTGCTGTGATCCTAAGAGATTCCCTGAAAAGATGAGCTCTCCATCCCTCCCAAAGGCACACAGCCACCTCTGGTAATACAGCTGCTTCCTAGCAGCTCCCAGCATTGCTCTGCAGTGATTTGGGAAGGAAGATGAGAGCGAATGTTATGGTAATCACATAGCAAGGTGTGCGTGTGTGCTCCAACACAGCCAGGGTACCCACTCAAGCCTCCCCCTTTTATCACATCAGCTTTAATCACTGCTTAAATCCGGACCTGGCAGAGGCCACAGCACCCGCTAAGCCACAGGCAGGGCTTTATCTGCAGTGCTGTTATTAAGCCACTGCTGACACCTCTCACAGCGGGTGCCTTGCAGCCCACCCAAGCACTGAGCATGTTCCCATCCGAGCAGCACCTATATCTCCCTGTACCTGTGTGTGCAAATCCATGCTGCTCACCCACGTACAGAACAGCATTTCCCACCCAGCTTTGCCTCCTGCTTGCTTACCCTCCTAAATGTGGGCTATCCCAGAGAGCTCCAGGCCACAGAGACCTCACAATCCCCACACAGACAACAGGGATGCGATGGGGTTGTACCTTCCCCAGCCGAAATGCAAACACAAGATGAGTGTTGGTGATGGATCCGGACCTGAAGCACAGAGAGGGGAACATGCCCATAGGACAAGCTGGCGCCTGGAGAAGCCAACTCCCTGCCCCAGGGGTCGGTGGCTGCTGGCAGAGGGCACAGGAGACACCGGTAACATCTCCAGCGACCAGGGGATGATTTGACACAGGACATCTGTCAAAGCCCTCGTACTACAAACTACTCGAGAGGGAGCATGTGATCGTATTATTGGAGCTTGCATTGTGCTGCTGAGCAGCGCTATTCTTCATGTCCTTTTGTCATTTAAGAGAGACTTCTGTGACAGCATTTACCTATCGCTTGTAATTCCATGCAGGCTTGTGAAGTGCCCTGCTTTGAAAAAACCCACACCATACATTAGATTTTCCCATTCTCGTTTTTCTTGCTGTACAATACTGTCTAAATCAGCTTCAGATCAGGCCTGTACATCATCTCTGGAAATGAATACAAATACCTCTTATTCCGAGTCAAATTAAATAATCAGGAGATACCATGGCCACTTGCATATTTAACACAACGAAATGCAAAGCCCTCACTTTGCTGCTGCTGTGAAAGCAGCCACACTGCAGCCTCTCTGTCCCCATTGCAGCCACAGCAGGGAGATCTGATGCCAGCACTGTTCAACCAGAAGCACCATGAGGATGACACCAGCCCTGGCTGCATCCATCAGAGCCCAAGCAGCAGGTCCATGATGGGGCTCCAAGGGACCCCCTCACCGCATTTCTCCAAAAGGCAGAAGGATGCAGACACCACAGGATGCTGTGCCAAAGGGATGCAGGCACCGAGCCCTGCACTAGCAGACTGCCCCCAGTCACATTTAAGTATTCCTGCATGTTTAATCCAAGCATTCCTTGGACCATACTGTTTGATGCTGGTGTCCCTGCCTGGCCCAGCGTGAGTTCCCCAGGAGCAACCGCAGGCACTTGGGTTGCAGAAGGTGCTAACAAGGAGCTCCAGCCTCACGGCAGCCTTGGTGGAGAGATGGGGACAGCACCGGTGCCTCTCTGGAAACCCATTACCTCCTTTGAATTACTCTAATTGGGAGCAAAGAGGAGGCTGGGGAGCTGCTGGGGCTGCAGGTACTGACCCCCCCTGCTGTCCCTGCCTGGGGCCACATTCTGACTGCTGAGGTGTGTGAGGCACAGGGAGCCACAGCCCTGGAGTGAGCAGGGATGCCCTCACCCTTCCCCTCTCCCCATGGGGCAGGGAGCAGCACAGGCAGAGCAAACCCCATCACTGCCTGCACCCTCTGTCCCCCCTCGGCTTCTAACCACATCCAGCAGCCCCCAGCTCCCCTTTGTGCGCCCAGCCCAAGGGATGGAAACCATCTGCCTGAGAGAGGTTGCAAAGGGAATACAGGACCCATGTAAAGGAGGTGCTCAAACTTGTGCTTGGGATGAGCAGGGGCTCAGGGCCATCAGCATCCTGCCTTTTCCCTGCCTAAAGCTGTGCCTGGAGCTGGCCAAGCATACCCACATCCCCTTGTCCTCCCTGCAAAGGACTTGGGGACATCCTCATCAGAAGCGTGCTTGGTCTAGCTCCACGTTGGCATCGCCACACAGCCCCGCTGAGCTAATGTTCACCAGGGAAGCAGCCGTTGCTCTCTCCTGGGCTGCCCAGCATCCCAATGGGAGCAGCCAGGATCCCTGCTGCCAGAGTCAGAGTCCCAGGCAGCGAGTGAGGGAAGTGGACTCGAGCATGGGACTTGAGTAGCAGCTTTTATGAGCTTTACACAAAAAAATTATGCCTTTATAAAAGCTTAACAGCAGGTAGGCATAAGGCCATGAGAAACAGGGAGGTGGTAATGGTCTTTTGAAAGTAATTCCTTTCAACCATAAAACCAAGACTTGATGAAAATGATAAGCCATGGGATGTGGCTGCCTGACAGTGTATTAACATAAACGCTTCAAGTGGCAGCCGCAGCGGCCTCGGAGCCAGCAGGAAAGGGGGAATTAGCAGCTTCATCAGCTGATGTGGGAGCTGCTGCACAAAGAGCCCCGCCAGGGAACTGGCAGCGATAATTAATTGTTGGGCTGGAAACAGGCCCAACAGGGAGCTGCATCCCTGCCCCACGGCCTGCGGTAGGGCAGGATGGGAGAGGGGAGTGAGAACAAGGCATCATCGCACCACATCCCATCCCATCGCATCCCATCCCATCTCATCGCACCACATCCCATCCCATCTGAACCCATCCCACCCCATTGCACCACATCCCATCCCATCTCAACCCATCCCACCCCATCGCACCACATCCCATCCCATCTGAACCCATCCCACCCCATCGCGCCACATCCCATCCCACCTCATCCATCCCGCCCCATCGCACCACATCCCATCCCATCTCCTCCCATCCTAACCCATCTCATCCCTCCTCACTCCATCTCATCCTATCCCAACCCATCTCATCCCATCCCACTCCATCTCACCCCATCTCATCCCTCTTCACTCCATCTCATCCCTCGTCACTCCATCTAATCCCATCCCCCCCATTTCGTCCTATCACACCCCATGTCATTCCTTCTCACCCCATCTCATCCCATCCCACTCCATCTCATCCTATTGCACCCCATGTCATCCCACCTCTCCCCACCTCATCTGTCCTCATCCCATCTCATCCCACCTCACCCTACCCCACATCATCTCCTCCCATCCCACCCTATCTCATCCTGGTCTTACACCACCCCACCCCAGTCCATCCATTCCAAGCAGAACTCTATCACCCAGTGGAGAGCAGGAGATGCTGTTTCTACCTCATTTGCCTCTTTGTGTTTCCTCCCTCCTGCTCCCTGGGAGACAAGCAGATATCCCTGCAGAGAGGGCCCTCGGGTTCCCCAGTTCAAGTCATTGCACCCTCAGGAGATGCTCACTTGCACCAGGCCATGGTGCAGGCAGGTTGGGAGCTCTCCCCCTGCACTGTGCTCCCCATACCTGCTCCCCATACTGGACCCATGGCTCAAAACACAACTTCTGACAAAGGAATTCTCAGGATTCCAGTGTCCCCATACAAAACTAGCATTCCAGTTCAGTGGTGTCCCTGCCAGGAGGGTGTGATGTGGTTGCACAGTCTATTATGTCCTAGAACGTGAAAGGTCAGGCTTAAACAGGATTTCTCATTGTAAAAGTCACCTACATGAATGACACACAGTACCACCACAAGGCATTTGTAAAGCACAAGCCAGGATTACGGATGCACCATTTATCCTGTTTATCCCCCAAACAGAAAACTGGAAAATATTTGCCTCTCCTGAGCCTTCAGCTTAGGAAATCCCTTGGAGCTCTGTGGGCCTTGGGGCAGGCTGTCAAACTGAAGAGAGTCACCAGGAGCATGGATGGGGATTGGAATCCTGCCCTGAAGACTCACCCTGGTTTGGGACTCATCTCAATGGGCATGAGGATGCCCTCTGGTTGGGTCCAGGTGCTGGCAAGGCAGGATGCTGCTGCAGCACAAAGGGATGCTGGTGGGTGCTGCTGGTGCTCACTGAACCCAGGAGCCACAGAATGCAGGCACATGGGGCTGGTCACAGGGAATGGACCAACAGGACATAAAGTCTGACTCTGCAATGGTTCGTGAGGAGATGGAAGCGCCAAGGTCAATGTGTACCCCAATGGGTTCCCCTTGCCACTCAGCAGCACCCCATCCCATCCATGCTCTCCCTGCATACAAGCCCCATCTCTCTGCATCATCTTCAGGTTACTCTTTACGCTTCCAATTTTTACTGCTGGGACAAAAGGGTTTTGAAAGCAGCCTCCTTTGAGGACTGAGGAAAAAAGATCAAGATGTGAGAGCTGGACTGCGATGGGAAAGGTTTCGGGGACAAAAGAACAAAGGAGCTTTGCCCTTTCGGGAGCACGCATCCTGCTCTGGCTTGCCAGAGAAGATGCAGAAGAAAGGGAGAGCCCTTTCAGTGAGGCAAAGCAGAGCCAGGTTCAGCACAGAGCAGCAGGAGTGAGAGCAGCCCCATTATCTGACAGAAGTAGAAATAGGACTGGGGGAAAGAATGACTTAAAAATAAAAGGAACATTAAAACTGATGTTTCCCGGAGCATGTGTGTGTGTTTCTTTCCATGAGGAGGGCATTTAGAGGGATAAGCAGGGTTAAAGAGCCTCATTCATCTTCCCCTTACAACTGTGCTGACTCAGAAGCTGGTCAAACAGGTTTAATCTTTAGCAACAGCAAAGGGGAGTGGAAGAAGGGTGGAAAGGAGCCAGCCTGGATGGGCAAAGAGGGAGAAAAAGAAAGCACAGAAAGAGAATTTCCCTTTTAGTGCTTTCAGTTGTTTGTTCCACCATGGAAATTCGGCTTGAGGGGTTTAGGGAATAACACGATGTCAGTCGGGCTGTGGCTCTGCAAGTGTTCCCTCCCCTGGTGCTGCCAGCAGGATGGCAGGGACACACTGGGTATGGGATGGAGGATGTGCGACCAGGCAAGAAGAGGTAGGACCAGGAGGAGCTCTAAGAGGTCACTGGTGGGAATGGAACCAGAGGCTGCTTATTCCCAGGCCCACATGGTGCCATCATCCCAAGGCACTGGCTATCCATCCATCTACCCCTTCAAACACAACCTCAGCTCCCACCTCAGCCCTGAACACCTGGGCCAGAAGAGGGAGAAAAGAAGCATCTTTGAGAAGAGCATCATGAGGACACCGCTGTTGTGTCTCACTTGAAAGGGAGGTGCTCAGCAACAGCACTGCTCTGCAAGGCAAATGGCCATCACCTAGGAGGGAGAGGAGAAATCAAACACATTGCGCAAACTGGCTGGAAGATGAGGTCTTTTTCATCCTTAATTTCTGTAATTCCCAGCCATGCTGAGCCTGATGCATCCTCATTTATAATGTAAGAGTTAAGGCTGGGGCAACAATTATTTTCAGGATCCTATAATCTCAACTGTAAAATTTCACCCCAGGCTGGAAATGAAAGAGCAAATCCTTCACTTTGGCATGAGCTGCACAAGACACAAAGCAGCTCCACTGCTAGCGAGTTACGCAGATATAAATGCACATTACATTCCCCACTTAACTTTGTTTTTCTGATCTTGAGCCAAAACTAAGATCTGAACCAAAATATGAATCTTTCATTGCGCGGTTCTGATTTAAGATGTAAAACCCGACTTGCGAGGCTGCATCTACCTGTTCCCCCCCCAGCTCCGGAGCCCTGGGGATGGGTTTGCTGAGCACACACCCTGCAGACAGCTGCATCCTCTGCTGTGCTGCTGAAAGCCTCTCTGAAATGGCTTGCTCTGGTCCTGCTCTGCATCTGTACCTGGCTGCGTGCTCCCAGCCAGCTCTGGGCATCAAGGGAATGAAATCCTGGCTCCACATAGGAATATTAGCAAATCTTAGAATCACAGAATGGTTTGGGTTGGAAAGGACCTGAAGATCATGCAGTTCCAACCCCAAAGAGCGGCACTGGGAAGGTCTGCACAGCAGCACCCGTGGATATGAACACAGGATCCCAGCCTGCCTGGCTGCAGTCCCTGCTCTGCTTCATACAGCAGCGAGCTCCCCTGATGGAGCCACAGCGCTTTGGGAGCACCGAGCCTCGGAGAGGACACATCCTGATGGGAAAGTTCAAGCTTTCCCAGGTCTGGTTCCCTCCAGACCTCAACAGGAAGGTGTTGGTTGGAAAGGGGATGCTCTGCCATGAGGGTGTTTGGGAAATGAGGACACACCAGCCCTGCAAAGCACAGCAAGCACTGAACCTGGGAACTGTCGGGACAGGGCAAGCAGACACTCACATGGATCGATGGATGGGGGTTGGAACTGGATGATCTTAAGGTCCTTTCCAGCACAAACCATCCTATGATTCTATGATGCCAACAGCACCCACCACCAGAAACAGCCCTGCATGGGGTGAAGCCCAGCCATAGCACAGTGTGTGCTCTGCTCCTTTGGTTCAGCTTATTTGTCCCTCTTTTTTTAGCTCTTTAAGGAAAAGCAGCATTCCCTGCCCCTGGATCGCAGCCCAGCAGGTTGGGCAGGGCAGGCAGTGGGCACAGAGCCTGTCCAAGCACAGGGACACAGGAGAGGAGCTGGTCAAGGCTAAAGGAATGCAACACTTCTTCTGGTCATAAAACCTGGCAGTGCTATGGCAGGCTGGGGAAACATTAATGACTGCTATTGTTACTCCAGCCATTAAAAGGAGGAATGGTCCCTGCTCTGGAGATGTCTGCCCTGGTCTGGTCTGGGAAAGCATCCCAGGACAGCCCTTCTGCACCTGCTTAACATTCAGCTCATGTCCCAGCGCTGCCCTCACTGGGGCTCGAGTAAGCAAGTGCTTTCCCCAAGCAGAGCCAGACCAAGGCCATGCAGACACAGGGACGGGAGGAAGAACAACAGGGGAGGCTTTTCCCTGTCAGAATGCCTGAAAGACACAGCAAGGCTTTGTCTGCAGGACAGCCCACGCCGTGGGGAGGAGATGATGGGTGGCAGACAGGCCACAAGGGAAAGGGAAGCAGTGAATCGGTGTGCAGCTGCAGACAGATGTGGGTGCAGAGCCTCAGCCCCCGCGTCTGCACCCACCAAACGTGCCCAAAACGAGCTTCATGCAGAGCCCTTCAGCTTAAGAGTGTGAATGGCTGATTTAAACCATCTGATTTACCTGGAACAGATGGTAGCAGGGGCTGCTCTGCTTGCAGGTAGTGAGTGGCAGCCCCAGACAGCACCAGAGTGGGATGTACCCCGGTACCTGCCTGCAGAGTGGATACCCCATCACTAGGGTGCATTCAGCAGCTCCGTGGGGACCTCCCTGGTGATGCTGATGGTACAAGAGGAAAGTCAGAGCCCCGGTCTCGAGCCCAGCTGCAGTATTTACACCCATGCATCATTCTGAGAGATGACAGAATTATGTAATTTGCTCGGTACAGATTTGCTGCTCAATTTTGCAAACTGCAGCGCGTGTGCTGCGGATTGCTGCGAGTGTTTGTTTCTAAATACCAGATTAAATGGGCACATAAAATTACCGTAGCCTTGAGCTGATCCATTGCTCTATGACATTTAACGTTGGGTTGCATCAGTCATGCCGTGTTGCGCTGCATCACATAATGTAATGTGACATGACTGATGAAGCCAGACCTCCCGCTCCATCACCAGGGAAGCCTCACCAGCCTCAGTGCCATTGCTCAGACCGATGGCGCAGCTGGTGCTGTCGTGCTGCTGCTTCTCCATGGGCTCTCCATCCAGGAACCCCCAGGATGCACAGGCATGAGGGAGGGACAAGCAGGATCACTGGAGCCTAAACATGCTGCAGTAGGGTATTGCCTTTTGTTAACTCCTTCTTTTGGCTCTGGGGCTGCTCCACAATGTGCTTGCCTGGTGCTCAGCATCCTCACTTATGCCTCAGAACCTCAGGGTTGAAATGCCTCTGGGCTGGCAGAGGGCTACACACCCTAAGTGGACTGGGAAGATGGGGATGGAAATCCATGCTAAGCTGCAGGGAAGCAAAAATGGATTGGAGAGAGCATTAACTAAATCCTCCAGTGAAAGGAGCAAGGGAGCTTGCTGTGCCGCTGCTGCTGCCTTTGAAGCATGGGAGATAATGCTCCTCCTTGGGACGGGAGGCTGGAGGAAGCATAGAGACCTTGTGCAGGATGGATGGAGAGAAAGGGGAAAGGATGAGTGCAAAGAGGCAGATAGAGCTGCCAAAGGGTGCCCTGCACCTCCCATCTGTCCTAAACCTGCTCTGAGAGGGAGGTGAAGAAAATGACAGGATTTCTCCCCAAACCCATCATGGCTGTGTCATGGTTAAAGCTGTGCAAGCATCAAGTCCACCTCCGCAGGCACAGCTGTGCTGTAATGATGCAGCTCATCACTCTCCATGATGAGAGGGTGCCTACACCCTGCGAGGTCCCTGCTTCACCCCCCAGCATGGGCTGCAGCCTCAGCCTGGGATGCTCATCCCCATGGCTTCTCCCTGCAGCTCCTTCTGGGCACAGCATGTAAATCAGACCAAGGAAATGATCTGGGCTAAAAATAACACAGATATAATCCTTTAAACTGCTGGGGAGGCAATCAAAGTCACGATATTTAGGGATTTGCATGCAGTAGCTAAATGATGGCATCTAAGTTAGCACGGGGAGGAAGGTCCATGGGGCAGGACCAAGGCAGTGGTCCGCAGGTACCCTGCTCCCTGCCCCTTCACAGCAGAGCCAGGATCCAGCCCATGCCCACACTCAGCACCCCAGTCACACTCGGCAGAGACACAGTTAATTGTAGGAAGATGGAAGGAACGGAAGGAGCCCAATTGGCATTTGGTGCTTGGAACAAGTGTTATCCCCGCAGGGCGTGCACAACTGCCTTCCAGAGAGCGGCGCAGGGCGCATTCCCTCACACAGCACTCAATAAGCACGAGTTATTCATCCACAAGCACTCACAGAAGTTTTCACAAGTGCTTATCACCCATATGTGCCACTCTGCCTGGATGCTTAGCACCAAAGGCACGGCTGGAGCAGGGTCAGCCTGTTTTCTGCCCAGCACACCCACAGCAGCATGCAGTATCTATCCAAACACATACGGTGGGAAGGGAATGGGCATCTCACTGTACCCCCTGGGTGCTTGATGATGCCTAAAGCCTCCTGGGATGCACAGGTCTCAGACACCAAAATGCATGGGGTTTAGGAGCCTCACCCCTGCTGAGCTCAGAGGTGTGGGCTGGGACACAAAGGCACATGCAAACACCCCAAATCACTGTAAAACGCTCCATGGAACCAGAACACTGAACAAGACAACTTGCTTAAGCCCAACATGGGGTTAAGCTTTGAAACATCCTGCCACAGCATTTTGCAGATGATAAAACTCCACTTGAGTTCAAGAAAAGAAAGGAAATGAGTAGGAGAAAATTCCCTTGTGGGCTGAGGCATCCCATCCCATCCCATCTCATCCCGCCCCATCCCAACCCCTCCAGCCCTCCGCAGTGGAGAGCCCTCAGGGAGGTGATGGGATGGGTTTGCCTCTTCCTACGCTCTTCCCAGGGCTTTGGCCAAAGGACCAGCAGCTCGGGAGGGCCGGCCCCTTGCTGTGACTGCTCTTAAATCCTTAAACCAGCTTAGTTTAAATGTCAGTGAAAGATCACAGAGTAGGAGCGCATCCGTGCCCGGCCATCACGGTTCGGCTGACAGGAGGTAATTTGTTATGCTGCTCTAGCTCTAGCATCTGATCTGATCTCAGATGTTAACTTCGATGTTGAAAACAGGGTATGGGCAATCCAGGCACCAAAGGGGTTTGGAAAGCTTTGCCTGGGATAGAGGCACCACCATCAAGTTCCCTCTTATCCCTTTATTCCAGGCAAAGGTGGGGTTAAACATCCCTCCGTGATCCTGTATCTCGGTGTGTTCTTCAGGTCCCTTCCATGAAGACTCGCAGTGCTGTAGGTGGTTGCAGGAGCACAGCCCCAGCGCAGCTCTGCTCTCCTCTCCTCTATGATTCTCTGGACACCGTAAATAAAAATCCATTTCTAAGGTCTCAAACCAATGAATTTTCCCCGTGGATCTTTACGGAGTTATTTAGTTCAAGCGCCTTTGTAATTGTGATGGATTGAGACAATCGGGCCCAGCTGTGGAGCGGGCAGCAGGAGGGAGCAGGCATGAACGTGGACACTGGCTCGAGCCCCTGTAACAGATTCTATTTACACCAGGGACATCCATCAGGGCACGGCAGCCTGAGAGGCACATTCCATCTTCAGCTCAAGGGGGAATGATGATGGGAAGTGCAGCCCTGGGGATGAGCTTGTGTCGAGGGCTGTACGGAGGCAGGCTAAGGACTGCAGCCCGCCCCTTCGGACAACCCATGGGGCTTATACAGCAAAGTCACCAGAGCTGACTGTTGAGATTTAAAACCCTCCCAAATCCAATCCTTTAAGGAACAAGATAGAAAACTATGGCACTTCTGGGAAAAAACACTTGCTAATACACCCCAGCTGCTGAGAGCGAGGCAGCGGAAGCGGTGAGGAAGCTGCTATGGCACAATCTGCTGTGAGGTTTGATGCTAAGAAAAAATGAATTAAATGTATAATTTTACACAGCACTTAAAAAAAAATCTATTTTCATTTTCAGAGATTGGATTTCCTCCTTGTCCTTCTCCCAGTTCATTTTCTCTCTACTCGGCCTTATCCTGGTGATTTCTCATCGTGCTTCCAGCAAGTGTGAATGGTGAGTTGCTTTGCAAACTCTGCTCCCTCCAGACTTAGATTATTATTCGCTATTGATTCATTGCATCCATCCACAAAGATGTGTATTGCAAAATATCCAGGAGCAGTACAAGGAAAGCAATACAAAATACCATTAAAAATGTAAAGAACCAGTCATGCAGACAAAACACAAGATATGAGCAATGGCAGGTTCATCAGGCTGCGGCACTGGCTCCCAGCTTCCCTTCAACATACCCTAAGGAATCTGAGGCAGCAGAAGAGAAAGAAAAGGCTGTGTCTAATCCTGGCTTTGCCCTCATAAGCACCTCCATAGGAGCAAAAGCAGCAGCCCCGGTAGGAGGTGGCAGCAGCAGGTCCAACTCAAGCCAGCCAACAAAGGGGAATACACAGTGGTGTGAAGCAGGGAGAGATCCCATATCCCCCAAAGCCCAGTCTCAGGCATCCTGCTCTGGTTTCTAGTGATCTAGAGCACTCTGTGTAACGTACCCTGAGAACGTACCACCAAGAACATACCCTGTGGCTGCCCAAAGCCATGGATAATGTTAAGCTCCTCACAGAAGTACCTGGTTGTGAGAACCTGCAGCATCAGACTTACTGAAGGTTCTGTCCAACGGACCTCTGGGTCCATTGGGAAGAGCAGCAAAGGCATTTCCCCACTGCCCTCACTCTCCCTGTTGTAATCCAGATGTGCAGTTTAAAGCTCACCTTTGCAGACTCCTCTATGAGCAGCACCTCACAGTGATGCTCCAAGGGCACTTGAATATCCCCGTCTCCCTTCCCTTGGCCATTCCCTCCAGAGCTCACATTGCTCCTCATCCTGTGCATATAGAAAATGAAAGAGAAAGGAGGGGACAAAACCATGGCTCATTGTATACTTTAAACAGAAAAACCTGTGTGCACAGAGCACACAAATCATCTAATTCAGGGATTTGCTTGTGGGAGTTTAATATTCATAATGCACCTATTTTTATTTTAGTGCTGCCCATGAATATAACTGAACAATTGCAGTTGATTAAAGACAAAAAAGAAAGGAAATGCTAACACTGAGACAAACAAACACCGACTGGGTGGTAAATAGAAACACTCAAGGGTTTAATTCCCTCAATAAGAGAAAGGAGGTGGCAGTGAGAGCAGAGAGCTCCTGCCATTGAATTCCTTAGGACCGATTGCTCCTGGTTGTATTTTCCTACAAAGAGTTTACAGTGCTGATGTAGTTTTTGCTTTACAAATGGTCGTAGCCCCAGTGTAACACTGGAAGCTGTTCTTTACCCGTTAAATACAAGGCTAAATTCATGCCTTCCGTCCTGTGCAGTGCATCACTGCCTCTGCCACAGCTTCCCCTTGTAGTTCATATGTCCAGCTACACACATAGGTCCTGCTGCAGGCAGGCTGGGACCACTTCAGCAGCATCCAGGGGGTGCGAAAATGCCACTGGGAATAAAATCCCTCTTCCATCACTTAGCCCTGGTCCTTGCACCTCAGCACAGGGAAGCACCACCAGCATCGGGAGATGCGCTATGCTCCGCTGCATCCCTGGCCTATTGCTGTGAGCATCCTTGGGTCCTTCTCTGTGGTACCAAACTAAAGGGCTCTGCGTTAGGCAGCAACTTTGAGGGGGGGGAAGCAATCGATTTTCTGACTCCTGCTCATATTTTCCACCAAATTTAACACCCTCCAAGTCGTGCTCAAAACACAGGCTCTAAGAGCATCGGGCACTTATTGTTAAGGTTTATTTTATTATACAATATTACAGCCATTCGAGATAGATTGTATCCCCTGGCAGTTTCCTGAGAGGTTTTTCTTTTTTTTTCCTTGTATTCATTAGAAGGAAAAGAAAGGGTTTGCAAAAAAGTGGGAAATCCCCAATTTCACTTAAATTGAGAGCGTTTCAGGGACTTCACCTTCGAGAAGGCAGCGAGATAATTTACATTCTGACCTAGATTTCTAACCCAAATGTATTTGCCTGGATGTGAATTGACATTTCATTTGCTCAAGGGTTCTCTTTATTTATTTAATTATCAAAGGGGGAGGGTTGGAGAATCTCAGATCCTACCAAAAGAGGTGGGAAAAGACAAAATGAATTCTCTGGTCACACATAAGTGAGGGAAGAGCGGTCCCTGAGAGGTGCCCACACATTGGTCCATGTGCTGTGGAAGTCCAAATGAGCTGAACCTCAAGTCTAGCTTCAGCAAGTGCTTTTGCCCAGTGGAACTTCAGTCCTGGTCAGTCTGTGCTCTGATCCATGTGGCATCAGGAGCCAAGATGACAATGGGAAAGCCCAAGGATGTTTGAGATCATACAAGACACTTCCTAAATATTTCCAGAAAGCTGGAGCCCCAAACAATGTGAAATCAAGAATTTAGCATGAAGGAAAAATACTATCTCCATCTATGGGAGAGTCCATGAAACAGCTCTGAAAGACCTTCCCCAACCACTGAACATTCTACCTGCAGTTTGGCACTTTCTGGGTTTCTTTCCCCACTAACTCAGTGCTGAGAATGGCCAGGAGTTGCTGTTATGCAGGATGAAGGAGAGCAGCATCCAGCAACACAAAAGGCAGAGATGGGAGTCCTGGTGACCCCATGCCTCCTATGGGCACTTCCAAGTCTCTTCCTTCCTTCCATCCTCCTCTAACTCACACCGTTCCTGCTGCCCTTATGATGCCTGATCTCACCAAGAGCAGTCGGTGGCACTTAGTTCCATGTGATAGTCTTTCCTCTCGGCACATCTCTGATGGAATCACACTGTGTTGGATGGTTTCCTGCTCCAGGAGGAACAAGGGCAGCAGCAGATCTGAGTCAGACAGCGTCAGGGCCCTTTGAAGGCCCCCACCTAACACACTCTGTAAAAGGCCTTAATATTGCACCATGGAGCTAATCATCATAGAGAGAAGCCTTTGTGCACTGTGAAGAGCAGGTCAAAGCAGCCCAGCTCAAGTGCAGTCAACAGCCCCTTGTTCTGACACAAACAGAGGCTCAGGAGCACAGATGAATAGGAAAAACAGGAGAAAATGACATAATCACAAAGGAGCACCTTTGAATATGAGTGTGCCAAGGTAAAACCTGCCCCTGCCCTCCATCCGCTTGCCAGCAGGTCCCTGGAATGGTTATTCCTGGTGTATGATGAGAAGCAAGTCATTAGTTCTGTACTTTCTGGCAGCCAATGCCTGACCTGCTGAACGCATCTGGGTAAGAGGTTTATTTTCCTCTATTCCTGACAGAGTCATCCTTCAGAAGGCAAACATCTCTGTCCTTAGCACGGTCCTCTGAGGACAGGAGATGCTCAGAGAGATTCCAACTGAAACACCTGAAGTGCATCTGGATTCCTTTCACTGGGAGCCTCATCCTCAGGATGCACGCATCCACCAACACCATTTAAGAGCCATCAGGAGCTAAAACTCCCTTATGGCAGCCATGGGGTGTCCCTCAGGAGCTCTCCTTTGCTGCTGAGCTTCTGGCCATCAGCGTTAGCCCCGTCCTTGCATCCTGTAGCTTCATCCACCCTGGAGGAGCCCTGTCCCTTGGCACCACCCTGACCTGCATCCATCCCTCCCTTGCTCTGTATTGGAGATGCAGAGTCCAGCCCCTGCATGAGGCTCATCTGGGTGTTAATGAGAGGGGCGAGTGTTTGCACTCCACGGAGCTCCCATTGTTCCCAGTTCTTTGTCTTCCTGGCTGATGTTCACTGGCCACCTGCCTTCCTGCCCGGCCTTTGGAAAAGGGATCCTTTGTGCTCCTTTGTTGTCCTCCCTGCCCCAAGCTGCCCACGCCGCGGCGAGGCACGCTCCAGCCTATGACAGGAGCCAACAAAGAGGCAGGGATGCAGCTTGTCCAGACAGGGAGCGCAGCGGCACAGGGCCAGGGATGAGCAAGCCTGCAGAGTGGGCATAGACTGCATCTCCCATGATAAAAGCAAACAGAATTAAACAAACACAGCAGAGGGAAGGTGTGAAAGTGAGCCTGATGCTCATTATGGGGAATATTCATGCGGTGGAGGCTACTCTTGAGTTATACAGGAGCTTCTCAATGAGACAGGCAGTAAGCTGGGCCCCACCAGCCCCACACACCGTGCCCATCATGCCCAGTGCCCCTTGCACACCATGCAGCAGCAGAGACTGCAGCCAGGACATGGGTCTGATCTGGGTGTGTGGTGAGACACAGAGGCTGCACATTGGAGCCTGGGGTCTGCTCACAGCATCCCTCAGCAGCGTCTCAGCCCTAACAAGACCTGCTCCAGGCAGGAACATGTGCTGGTCAGGGGCATCCCATTTCTATATGGCTCTTTGCATCATCCAGAGCCATTAGATACAGAACTCCATGCCTTTTCTGCCATAGCAGTGGCTGCAGGAGGCCGGAGCACTCCAGCCCCACATCCAGCAGGGATAATCCTAATGCTGTCAGTGAGCAGCTCGTGCCCAGCAGGACCCTGCCTGGCTGTGGCCAGCTGCCCAGCACACACACTGCTCCCTATTGGAACCCACTCGCCATCTCCTTCCCATGGCTGCGCTGCCAAGGAGGGGAGCAGACACCCGGGTGGGTACCACTGAGGAGGGGCTTGTCCGGCACCAGCCACAGTGAGCAGAGCTACAGCAAGAAGAGGCTTTGCAGCCCAGCTCTGTTCTGGTGCTCCGGAGCCACCTCCAGCCCATTCTGGGAGATGGGATGCCTGCTCAGCACACGCTCCTGCACTGACCTGCGTTCAGGACAGAACACAGGGCTCTCCATGGACATAAAACCAGCACGCTGAACTAAACAACATTGCTTGCTCAAGCCTGCAGACTGTGAATGCAGTTAAGGGAATAGATTGCTCCCAGCTTCCCTGTACCCTCCTGGCCACAGCTGAGTTCATCCCGCATCACCCGATGCATCCCCAAACGCCCTCAGATCAAAAACCCGGAGCTGAATTAACTATGGAAACCACATCCATGCCTTTCTCCTACCAAACATAGGCACCTGCAGAGCCAGCTCCACACTGACATTGCCCTGTCACAGCCTGCTCCTGCCCGGCTGGCACCTGGCTTTGGATCCATCCCCTTCCCACCTGGAATGCTTGAGTAGATGCTATACTGCTGAAGGAGATAACAGCTGGGAAGCTGCTTTACACTACAAGGAGCACTTGCATACAAAAAAAGCTTACAAAAAGCTGGTATAAGGAAGCTCCTTAGTGCTGTAACTCCAACCCCGTGGAAGCAGAACGCATGCCATAGCATACAGCTCGGAAGACCTAGCAGCGTAAGGTTTATTTTTCACCTAGGTTATTTTTTACCTCCCTCTAGTCCTCGATTTACCCCGCATGGGAGGATTAGCGCACTCCAAAGAGCCTGCAGAACGCTCTGCAGAAGAGTGCAAAAGCAGGGCAAGAGCATTTAGCAGAGATGAAACACAGTGTGTGCTCTGTGCTGGCGTTCGCTGCTCCTGCAGGCTATAGGGAGGGCTGGAGGCAGCAGGGAAGGGCTGCAGGGAGCACCGGCGAAGGAAAGGGTTGCTGGGGTGGCCACACAGGCTGCCCTAAGTCTGTTTCCCCCCAACACTCTCTTTGCAATGGGAAGAGCATCACCTTGGCTTGCTCATCCTGCAGCTGTGTCCAGCGTGGGGACATCAGTTTGCCCCCTGCAGCCCAAGGACCTTGCAGAGAGATGCAGCTCACCCCTTGGCCATGATGGGAACCAGTGTCCTTGGCCAGCACAGAAGGAAGGGAAGGACAGCAGGGCCAACCGCCCTCGAGGAGCTTGGCTTCCCACCATCACTAACAGGGACACAGCTGTGGTGCTGGGAAGTTGATGGCAAAAAACCCTGGTGTCAGCACACTGCATGAAGGAGGGGGGGGAACCCCCTCATCTGGTTCCCATTCCCACCCTGTTAGCACATCATCCCCTGCACCACATCCCAGGGTGCACGAGCGCTCTCACCCTATCCAGAGCAAGGAGCTGCAGCACAAAGAGGAGCAAACCCCAGACACCCTCCCACTGCTCGGCCCAGGGGCTGGGGGATCAAAGCCTTGCTCTCCATGAGAGCTCATCCGGGAAGGTCCGGTGGGATGGAAAGCATGCATGGGGCAGCGGGGGGGCTTTTAGCCCAATTTCCTCAGGAAATGAGGCCGGTTGAGTCACACTGTTAGTCACAGTGCCTAATGAACCCTGAGCCCCTTGGCCAGCTTACAGCTGATGACTGAAACGGGAGGCCTCGAGGTATCACATTGCTTTGGGGGTGCAGCAGAGCCAGCTCCAAAGGGGGATGCGGGTACCAACATCACCCATCCCACTGCTCCTAAGACTGATGCAATTGGGAACCCCAAAGGGGAGGCTCACCCAAGTGAAGCCCCCACAGCCTAAATGTGGGTACCACAAACACCAGGATGAGCTCTATCTCACTCGGAGGGGCTGTCAGCAGGAGCAGAGGAGTTTGCTCTGCTCTAGCCCTGCTTGCTGATTTATGTTTAAAACACAGACAATTAAATTACATGGGAGCTGATGTTGCTTAATGCATAAAGGCACTGAAACGCCAGGCCTCATCGGGTTGCCATGTAAATCACCATGGTTAAGAGGGTAACGCAGAGCACAGATAGTAGGAGCTGAGAGTGCATCACCCGAAACTCCCTGCCAGCAGCAGAGCCCAAGGGCTTCCCATGAGGATGAGCTGGGATGAAGGCGAACAGTCCCACTGGGGCACAGCCAGCGATGGATGGGCTGGCATGGGGTGCTTGACACCCCAAGGGGGAATTACACCCCAAATCAGAGCCATCCAGAAGGGAGAGCCAGGCTCCAGCATCTACACACCAAACAAGTCAGGTTGCAGTGAAGTGAAACCAAGATGAATGAAGGAATAATCAGAGATGCTGCAGGGGTGGATGGGAAGGAAATAGCTGAGCATCCTGCTGGGAAACAGCACAAACCCTCCTGAGCTCCAAGCAGGTTCCTCCGGGGCAGATTTAGGGTGCTGCATGGGTCCCCGGACCCCAGCCGCATCACCCTGCCAGCACTGGTGCTCAGCAGACAGGTCCTGAGCTGATCGAGCAGCTGAACCGGCATTAAACTAAACCTATAAGGACATGGATCTGTTGGAACAAGTCCAGAGGAGGACACAAGAATGATCAGGGGCTGGAGCAGCTCCTGTATGAAGATTGGCTGAGAAAGTTGGGGCTATTCAGCCTGGAGAAGAGAAGGCTGCGTGGAGACCTCATAGCAGCCTTCCAGTATCTGAAGGGGGCCTATAGGGATGCTGGGGATAGACTTTTCATTAGGGACTGTAGTGATAGGACAAGGGGTAATGGGTTAAAACTGAAACAGGGGAAGTTTAGATTGGATATAAGGAGGGAATTCTTTACTGTGAGGGTGGTGAGGCACTGGAATGGGTTGCCCAGGGAGGTTGTGAATGCTCCATCCCTGGCAGTGTTCAAGGCCAGGCTGGACAGAGCCCTTGGGTGATATGGTTTAGAGCGAGGTGTCCCTGCCCATGGCAGGGGGTTGGAACTGGATGATCTTAAGGTCCTTTCCAACCCTAGCTATTCTATGATTCTATAAGGTGCAGCCCCATGCGGGTGATGGAGCACAGGAGGAGAGCCCCTGGCTCAAGCCAAGGCTGATGGAGCTGAGCACTGCCCGGCTGCCAGCCGCATCAGGAGCTTTTGCAAATCACCATCCAAGCCATGCCAGGATGTTCTCCTGCAGGGAAGCGTTTGCTTCTCTCCAGGATGCAGCCCAGCCTGGGAAGCATCTGCAGATGTGCCAGTTCCCTGAATGCTGTCACAGAAACAGGCCAGAAGACACCAAGAGCAGTGATGCTTTGCTTTGCTTTGCTTTCCTTCCTTAACAAATCTGAGCACTGGACTTCTGCTGCTCAGGAACTTACTCGTTGTGACGAAGCAGCTTTCCTGTGTCATGGAAGGAGGTGAGTGCAGGGAAGGAATGGGAGACCAGGGGAGCAGCTCCTCTCCGCAGGTTTTCCCAGCAGCAGCAAGGGAATGCCTGGAGCTTTGGGGATTTCACAGGAAGCATTAGCACTGCCAAAGGTCACCCATTTCTATGAGAGCTCCACAATTCAAACAAGCAGCCCTTGGCAAGCCAATTAGAGGCGAATGTGACAGATCTGGACGTTCTTTATGTAGCATCGAGCAAACAGCACCAGATTTCAGCCCCATCTAACAGGGAGGCAGAGGCTGGCAGGGCCATGTGCCAGGTCACCTCTGCCCACTCAGTGCATTCAATGTGTCCCCACGGGCACTGGGTCTCCTACAGCACCACAGGTTGTGGCAAAAAGAACACCCTGCAAATTACCCCTGGTGCCACGGGGACATTCCCAACCCTTCCTTGGGCAGCTGAAATTATTGGGTAGTAAATTTAAGCTGGAAAAAAAAAGAAATAGGAACCCCTTTTCCACACAGAACACAATTACATGGAGCAGTTTATTACCAGCAGATGTTGCAGCAGCCAAGAGCACAAGCTGCTTCGAAAGAGACCAGACACATACAGAGGGCAGGACATCAGCTGGCTACCAAGCCTGGCTGCCATCCCTGGCTCTGGGCATCCCCTTGCTGCTGGAAGCTGCCATAGGGAAGCTCAAGCCCTTGCTTCCAAGACCTCCTCCCCGGTGCCTGCTGCTGGCCAGTGCTGGAGGATGAGGATGGAGCTGAGCCCCAGGCTGGGCTGGCAGAGCCACCCTCGTGCTGCTCGCTGGTGGGAAGGAGCTAAAGAGCAAACCCTGAGACAACGGCACCCGGCAGGAGCCTGCGGTGATCCCGCTGTGCGCAGGAATGAGAGGGATGGTTTAGATCCAGGCACGAGCCGAGCACTCCTGGCTGGGGGTGGCTGCCTGCAGAGGATGTGGAGCTGGCCTGTGGAGTCAGTACAGCGTGCAGCAGGTCAGACCATCCCCACAGGCTCCTATGGGGCTGTGGCAGACCATGGGGATGAGCTCCACATGCCTGGGATGGATCGGAGCACCCAAGCGAAGCAGAGCAGGAACCCATCCCAACAGCCATGGGGTTCCCCCCCAACTCCTCCACACCTGAGGACAAGCAGAACCACTCCATCCCCTTTGTGACCAACTGAAATCCAATGTGCTGTTGTGCTGTTCAGTGCAAAACCACATGGTGCTGTTGGATTAATCACTGCCACTCACTGGCACGGTTCACACACACATCAGCCCAGCAGGAGCAGTACCGAGCTTTGTCACGGCAGAAGTACTTTTCAGATATACATATAACAAACCTAACATCAAAGATCCTGAAAGGGAAACTTCTTTCAGATGATATCCCCGGCTCAGCCTCTACAGAGCACAAACAGAAGGGATGAATGATGCTGGAAACAACAGAGAGAAGTAAATTGTCTCCTCTGGATGAACTCAAGCTTAAAATCTAAAAGAGGATTTTGCTTGCTTTTGTCTCTGCTGAAAATCCACCTCCTTCATGGGCAATACAGAGTTGTTTGGGAGGAAAGAGGCAGTCAGAGCTGGGCTGGAGCTGGTCAAGCTCACCAGAGAAACAACAGAACCTGAGCACTTGCCTGCACCCTATTCAGATCTCTATCGTAGCAATGGGATATGTTAATCAATAGCAGTAGGTCACACTCCTGAAGTGCCTTTGATTCAACAATCAAGACAACTGCACCAGTGCTCACCTGCACCCCCAGCTCCTTGAGAGTCTTGTCTCTCCCTCCAAGATGATCAAACAGAGGAAGAAGGAATCTGGGGTGCCAGTATGACCAGGATGCTGGGGAGGGATTCATCAGGGACTGTAGTGACAGGACAAGGGGTAATGGGTTCAAACTGAAACAGGGGAAGTTTAGATTGGATATAAGGAGGAAATTCTTTACTGTCAGGTGGTGAGGCACTGGAATGGGTTGCCCAAGGAGGTTGTGAATGCTCCATCCCTGGCAGTGTTCAAGGCCAGGTTGGACAGAGCCTTGGGTGCCATGGTTTAGTGTGAGGTGTCCCTGCCCATGGCAGTGGGTTGGAACTTGATAACCTTAAGGTCCTTTTCAGCCCTAACTATTCTATGATTCTATGAAATGGGCTTTGCAGGGTGGTCCTCGGACATCCATGGATGGTTCATACAGCATCCTGCTGGAGCCAGCCAGAACAGCTTGGGATTCAGACCCTCACTGCAAGCCACTTGTGCACAGTCCCTAGGGTGGCAAACGAGGCATGGCAGCATCATATCCCTAAGGAAGCAGGAAAAGAGAACCACCACTATCCAAAAGGCAATGGTGAGCCAAGGCTGGGAAACACGGAGCAAGCCCGGACCATGGCGTGTCACGTAAGGAGAGGCATTCCCAGCCATCCTATAAATCGCTGGATCTCCATTTAACAAGTGAGCATTAATATTTATTGCAGCATGTTCACAATTGTAAAGATCTTCATTTAAAATGTTTTGTGCCTCACACCCTGTCAGCAGGGAAAGCACTATAAGGCAGAAAGCAGGCTTGCAGGCTCTAATGCAAAGTGATGGCTCCAGCTTCACAAGGAAAGCCTATTTCCAGCAGGAACATCTGCTCTCGGTGTGGAAAGCGGGTACCTAGTCGAGAAGGCTGGGAGCAGATGGAATGGGAACGTTTCTCCTCCTCCTGTCTCAGAGCCACAGCGAGCGAGGTTCACCAGCTTGCCTGCTGGGTGATCCCACCATCCCAACCTGCATCCCTACGCTCGCTTCTCTTCTCGCTCCCAAGCGGGCAGGGAGCTGGGAGGAAAAGTGCTTTAATCGTTCAGTACAGCGGGAGCAAAGCTGATTTGGATGTGGTGCCAGGAGCCACGCTGCTGGAGGTGATGCAGTTCTGCACCTCGCACGTGTGGAGTCATGGCTGGCCTGGAGAGGAGAGGTTTGCATGGCTGCATCACCAGCATCGCGGGAGGTGAGAGCTGCCTGCGCATCAGGAGGAGAGGTTGAACCAGCAAGGGGAAGGTGAGAGGAGACTGAGAAGCTACATAATGATGAAGGTGCAAAAGTGAGAAGAACTTAATGCTAAGATCTGTTAAACCTCCCTCTCTCAAAGCCTTATGCAGGTGCTTAACTTTGCAGGCTGCGAGTAATCCAATTAAAGTTGTTAAATCCCACTGAGCCTTCCATGCAGGGGAATTAATGATGGCGCAAAGTTAAGCGCCCGCTTACCGGGTAAAAGAGTGTGAAAACGACCCCTGAGAAGAGAAAGCTTCGTGACTTGGGACTTTTAGGAGGGGAGAAAAAAACCCCACCATCAAATAGATCAGGAAATAATCTTGTGCTGGGGTGGAGGAAGCATTTGATGTGACCTGAAAGTCTCTTCCATCTCCGACTTCTATTAGTCTGTGACAGGACTTAAAAGGTCACCTAGTCCACCCCTCTGCTAATGCAGGGTGATTCCCCACTGCACACTGCCTGTTACTTTGGCCACTCCAGTTTTAAATGAAAAGCCTTGCAAAACTTCCTCTTCCCAAGGACCATTATCCTCCCTATTCTAATGTGTTTCTTTTTGTCAATACTTCTGTCAGTATAATGAAATCCTCACTGTGCTAAATTGCTAAAAAAGATCTAAAAGTCGAATCTTCTTCTAATATGACATGAAAGTGCTAGTATAAAAATAGGATTGTATTAGCGATTCTCCACTGTATTGTATTAACATCCTATTTCAGTGGAGAGGCAGGACTGAATTATCTGCAGATTCTTCCAGCCACTACTCTTACAAAGCTGTGTATTTGGGGTTCAGAGCTGCATGGCTTCCCATTACAGCAATACAATAAGAATCCTATGCAGCATGCAAAGTGCTGAGGCAGGAGCTTAGGGCACACAGCCCGACCCTGTTCTTCCTTGCATCCAAGCAAGGCTCTGTGAAGGCGTGGAGGATGTGGAAAGAGGTGTGGGAAGGCAGGAGGACAAGGCTTGAGGCCCTGGGGGTAGGAAATAGAATAGACAGGAGTCTAAGACAATGAGGGATTTACAACATCCATTGTGGAAGTGGGATGTAGAGGAGGGATGGGGATGGAGTCCTCTGTCTCCTGCTCGTGCTCA
Organism: Neopsephotus bourkii; assembly: GCF_033783945.1. NCBI lineage: Eukaryota > Metazoa > Chordata > Aves > Psittaciformes > Psittacidae > Neopsephotus > Neopsephotus bourkii. The sequence goes on from NW_026901483.1 coordinate 3,823,058, forward strand.
GCACTCTGGTCCAGCCCAGGTAAGAAGAGGAAGGATCTGGTGGCAGAGACTCAATACAATCAAAATGGGCATTTGTAGCAGTTTTGAGGGCATGCCAAGAAATTCAGCTGCCAGGAGGAGGAGGACTGATGCTCACAGCACACCTGAAGGAACAAACCTCCTGGCATCCTTCAGGAGGGATGAGGAGAAGCAGTGCAGGGGTTTGGGACCAGCATCCTCGGCTGGGAGCAGGGACAGGCAGTGCCTGAGCAGGCAGAAAGCAGAGGGATGCTCTGAGCTGTCTCCATCCCATCAGCACATCCCTGTCCCCAGCCTGTTCCCACTTTGTGCAAGCCATTTGCCTGCTGCGCATCAGCAGATACAGTGCTTTCCAGCTGCACAGTGGCTTTGAATATGCTTTCAAACTAGAAACTCTGCACATCCCATCCCTACACCAGGATTCAGCAGAGCTTAATACAGTTAACATATTACACTGCAATAAATGCCAATGCTAACATAGCTCCAGTTTTTTTCCTTAAACCCAAGTCTGGATGCTTTGGAGACCCCTGAGCTTCAGTGAAGCTGTTGGTAGCATCCCATTTACCAGGAATATAGGAAAAACAGTTTCAGCTTTGTTCAGCCTGGTTCTAGTCACTTTTCCTAGCAGCCATGCCCTTGCTGGGGTTTACAGGGGCTTATTTTCTCAACACATGCCCCCCTCCTTGCTATTCTTTTCCTTCCCTTTTTCCCCCCCCTTTACTGCATAGCAGAAAGTATTGAGCAGCAAGCCAGTGGGAAGCCACAGCTATTGTATATCTGGTTTAGCTCCTTATCTGCTGAGGGGTCCTTTTGTGCTTGTGCTGAGGAAGGACATGCAGACAGCGCCTTTTATCACCAGCACAGCATCTCCAGAATGAAAGGAGAGGCAGCGGGGATGCAGATGTGACGTTAAAGCCTAAAAACCCACCATATGGTAAAGACTGCTTCAGCTACGGGCTGGTCAAGATGTTGACACTTTGGTTATGAAAAGCAATATGTATCTCTCTCTTGGTGGTTTCTGTTCAAATTAAATGCTTTGTATCAGGCAGAGAACTAATAAAGAGCCAGGTTTTCCCTCGACAGAGGAGTAGTTACAAATACGGAGTAATGTGAAAGCTGACTTGAAAATTACTATTCCCAAAGAGGCAATAAATGTAGAGATAAGATTTGCTTAGAGGGCTCGGGCGAGATAAATGCTAAAGGTGCTGCTGGTGGGGGGCAGAATCCAAAGGGAATGGGCAGGAGAGGAAAAGCAGTATTTAAAAACCACAGTCTGACCTGTCAAGATTTCTGTTAACACCAAACACCCCCTGGACATGAAGCACTGCAATCCCCTCTTTCCTGCAGCGAGGAATAAGCAAAGAGCCAGGGTATATTGGTATATTGAAGCCAAAACAGCGAGGCACACCTTTGATAGGGATGAGCTGCCCCAACACCTATGTGGACACAGGGTGTGCTGCAGGCAGGGCGCCCGCAGCAAGGGATGCGCTGGGAATGACCTGGGAACACAACTGCAGCAGCAGCACCAAGAGAAACGGAGGCGCAAACCCAACCCCGAGCCAGCCGAGGCTGCTCCTCCTCTGGAAGTGCTGCAATTCCTGCCTGGCTCAGGCTAAAATAAACTCACACATCAAATATTTAATCCCCCCAAGCCTCTTTCCCGAGGCTGCTCCCTGTGGCTGCGCATCCCGAGCGCAGGATCCCATCCCGAGCGCTGAGCCCCGCATCTTCCGCAGCTTAATGCGAGTTAATAGCAGCGGTGATAACTTATTTAAGAGCAGATCAAGAGCTACCCCGGTTCTCTTTGGAGACATCAAAAGCAGCTGAATGCTACCGGTATCCTCTGATGAAGATACAGCTTTGCTGTACCATCTGCCTCAGGGGAGCCTCGCAGTGCCACCACAGGGATGCTGTCACACAGGGGTACCTGCCACCCTCCAGCCCCAGCATCATAGAACCATAGAATAGTTAGGGTTGGAAAGGACCTTAAGATCGTCAAGTTCCACCCCCCTGCCATGGGCAGGGACACCTCGCTCTAAACCATATCACCCAAGGCCTCGTCCAGCCTGGCCTTGAACACTGCCAGGGATGGAGCATTCACAACCTCCCTGGACAACCCATTCCAGTGCCTCAACACCCTCACAGGAAAGAATTTCCTCCTTATATCCAATCTAAACTTCCCCTGTTTCAGTTTGAACCCATTACCCCTTGTCCTATGTCCCTAATGAAGAGTCCCTCCCCAGCATCCCTATAGGCCCCCTTCGTGGATGCTGGACCTGCTGCAGGTGGAGGGGAGCCAGGATAACCCTTGTCCTGCCAGGGACCACATCCTGCAGATGGCCCTGGTGGGTCCTCAGGCTGCCCAGGCAGCCCCCATCACCTGTGAGGAGGTGGGATGCAGTTGCCATGGCAACAGGGGGGAAAAAGAAGGGGGGGAAAGGGAAAGGCTGTGGGTGACAGTGCTGGGCACCCATTCCTATGCCATGGGGCAGGGGAATGAAGAGACATGGTGCAAACAGCCAGAGCGCACTCCTGCTTCATCAGCCAGGCTGGCCATCACCGTGATACACCTTCACACCTCTGGGTGCCATCCCAGCAGAGGCAGGGAGTGAGCAAGAGGAGGGTTGAAGGATTCCCACTGACATTTAGAGCAGGAGACTTCAGCCCCTGTCTCGATCACAAGCACAGGCAGGTGGGGCTGGGGCAGAAGGACACCACAAGTGATGTGCTTTAATAGAGACCTTGGGAGCATCTTGCTGGACAAGGACAAAACATCCTCCATCAGCAAATGGCATTTCCTCCCTGGGAACCAAAGCCCCATGGCCAAAAACTCCACCCCAGGCTGAGGCTGATAGGAGATTTGATATTGATTCACTGGGGCCAGGATTTCATCCTGTGATTTAAACCTAACTCCTCCAAAGAGAATAGGATCAATTTTACAGAGAATCAAATAAATAAAGAACAGTCTTTGAGCCGGTGTGCAGCAGAGGCAGGGAGGGGAGGGGGGAAAAAGGCTCTTTTCTTATCAGGGAAGTTAAAGAAAGGAGAGAGAACAGAAAGGAACCTGGAGAATGCTGTTTGCTCATTTTTCCTTTCCCAGTCAAAACAACCCTGCCTCTGCCTGTTCTCTGCATGGGTACCAAGGGAGCAGCAGCAGGTTTCTCATAGCAGGGCTCGGATGAAGCACCCCTATGGGCCCTGGACCCCCAACCTGGCCCTTCCCACAAAGCCCCTGCCCTGTGGAGCGGGTCTGACATGCTGGGGTCTCATGCTAACACAGCCTGACACAAGTGATGGGAAATGCTTGAACACACAGGTGATACAGCATCCACCTGCATGGGCTGGGAAGCTGCCTCCTAAAGGGGCTGGGGAATGAGGGTGCATGGAAAAGCAGAGATTTGGGGCTGGAAAGAGGAAAGCAAGGGAGCAGGGCCACACCGTGCAACCAGCACCCCTCCGGTCTGTGAAGCTGAAAACCCTTGCACTGAGTCTCTCTTGGAGGTTCTATTATTGTAATTCCTTTTTTATTTTAGCCTTGGAACACCATCCATCACCCTCAGGCAGCACAGACCGGCCCTTGCCAAGGCTGCTGCTCTGCTCTTGCACCCTCTACCCTTAAAGCACTGGGACAACACTGAGTTTCCTCCATCCTAAAGCTTTCCAAGGGATCAGGTTTGCCTTTGCCCCTCTGCTGCCATCCCAGCCACCTTCCCTCACCCAGCACCCATAGCAGAGGCTCCTGCAGGCAGCGTTCCCCTGCCCATTATTTAACTGCAATCCAGAGACAATTTTTCTTGGGAAAAGCTTTTAAGCTTGATCAGTGATGGGGTTAATATTGTTTGCCCCGTGTCCCAATCCTTTATCCGTATTAATGGATGGTGCCACGGCAGGGTTTTCTGCGGCAGGTTTTGCTTTGCTGGGGCTGCAGTGACAGATCACACCGCAGCCACCAACCACGTCCCCACAGAAGCTGCCCAGACACCCCCAACCACGGTGTGATGCTAAAGGCTCTGTCCCCAGGGCAGCATCCATCCTGCTGCATCCCGTTCGGTACCCAAAGGAGCAGAGCACGGCGGCGGAGGTGAGCTCCGTACACCTGCCTGTGTTTGCTCACCGGTGGCTCTTTGGGGACCGCTCGGTTGCATCACGCTCTGAAGGAAAGGACACCAGCACAAAACAGAGCCCAGATGCAGGTTAAAGCAGTGGAGGCTCCGCTGGGGCTGCCGGTGCCGTTGGGTTTCTGCCCATGGCAAGGAAGTCGCAGGCAGCCGGTCCCACACCTTTCCCTATGGGAGCACAGCCTGGATCCGGCAGCGATAACAATGCAGGATGGGGACCTTTGCTCCCCCCTGCAATACTCTGTTTGCAGAGCCCTGCTTCAAGCACCAATACATTATATATACGTATTTTGGCTCAGTGCTTTCAGGCCTTTGATCCCTCCAATTTATTTGTTCTTGTCTTTGTGGGCTTAGCAGTCAAAGTGTATGATAATTCATTGCTGTTAATCCAATTTGGCTCCATTCTGATAGCCCAGTTTAACATAAAATATAACATAAAGCAGTGTCCAGAGGACACAGGAATGAGATGCACATCTATGAACCGGCTCTGAACCCCTACCACAGAACCAGGGAGGGCTGGCTGCTTTCTTTGTTAGCTCATTCCCCCTGCCTTCACTGAGCTGGTCTTGGCTGAGCCCCTCACCACAGCCATGGTGGGGGGGGTCTGCAGTGGGGTGCAGCACAGCACCATACAGCCCCAGTACAACCAGCCACCAGCACAGCATCAGCTGAGGATGATGGGGGCTCAAGGGACCCCAGGCTGGGTCCCCAGGGGCAGTTCTGGGGTGCAGCAGTACCCAGACCTCCTGTTTATCACCAAAGTGCTATGGACCTCACTGGGGCTTGCTCCAGCTCATGAGCCTCAGAGCAGGAGCAGGGACCAGCAGCATCCCTCTCCATCCATCCGCAGCACCCGCTCCATCGCGCTTCCTGGCACTGTTACGGATGCAAACTTCAACCCTGCTGCTGCTGCCTCAGCAGAGGAGATGCTGCAGCTCTTTGGGGAGTGCCAGAGGGGACAGGGATGGCAGCAGTGGCACGGCGGGGACATGTCACCAACCTGACATCGCTGAGCTCCCAGCGGCATTGGAGGGGTGTATTAAAGCAGGAGCCAGCCCAGCGCCTGCAAGATCCCATCAGGTTCTGGGGACAGATGTACTGGGATGCCTGGGGAGGTTTCAGCCCCATTCCAGGTCTCAGGCTGGGCTCTGCATTGCCCCCGTGAGCCCCACTGCAGCCATCAGCCCCACGTCTGCTGCCTGCCTCCCTGCAGTTCCCTGCTCACCAAAACCACAAACAGCATCAGTTCCTACCTGGAAGATGAGCCCATGATGCTGGCCTTGGGTCCCCGGCTTCGGGATGCTGCAGCACAGCCCACAACCTCTTCAGGCATGGACATCCACCTGCAAACCAGCCCAGACAAGCAGCAGGCTCCCCCCACAGCCTGCCTCTATCTCCTCTGACCCAGCTGCCAAGCATCTTGCTAAGGAGGGTGAAATCATTGCTGGGTGCTGTGCAAACACAGCTCCACCTGTGCTGGAACTGACCCAGGGCATTGGCAAGACCCCTTTACCATGGGGTTACAGTGGTGGGGCGGCCCATGTAGGCATGGTTAAACTGCTGCCCTCTGCCCCCTGTCCGCCCCAGCCATACAGGGTGATGCTCAGCCTCAGCTCAAGCATCTTCTCACCCCAGGGAAGGGGCTTCCCATGTTGCTGCTCTTGTTCCAGTTCCACTTTCGGGTCACCCTGGCTGAGTCACTGAATGAGCAGAGGCCACTGGGGAGGACATTTACCCCCCTTAGCCACAGAGCTCTTGGATGCTCCATGCATTAAAGTGCTCCATCAATCCAGAGGCAGTGGATGCTCCTCACCATCTCCCCATAGTGTCCTGAAATAGGGAAGAAAAGTCATCTTCTGTACCATGCATGCAGTGTGTGTCGAAGATGGGGGGACATTGGGATGGTGACAGCCTCTTCCTGGGGGGAAAGCTCTACCTGAGCTTTGCAGCTTCTTGGGTGCCAAACAGGGGGAGCAGGACGGGAATGGGCTGGGGTAGCACCCAGGGGACCACACGGACCCCCAGCCATGTGCTGGCATCTGCAGGACCTGGAGCCCATCAAAGCAAACCCACTCAGGCATGTTTAACCAAACACTTACTTTCCATTTTATTCAATAATTGCTTTAATACTAAAATGCATCGGATGCTCAAAGCAGAGAAAAGAAAATCACATTGAGGTGGAAAACAAAGTTCTCGGATGGGAAAATAAAAACCCCAACCCAGTGTGGTTCACCATTGAAACAGAACTGTAATAACTTAATAAAGCTGCTTTATCATCTTCATAAAATAGACAGAATGGTGCTGCTTCTTTTTATCCATGTTGCTGTTTACAATGAGTCAATCACTGTGGAAATGTACATAACATACAGATCAGCATATACAACAATTGATTCTTCATATACTCGGCAACGGAGACACACCATGACGAGACGAGATGCGCCGCGCTCAGTCCCGCGGCAGCCCTGCCTGCTGGCATCCCGGCTCCCACCGGGTTAGCCGGTGTGGAAAACCAGGTTGCAATGGGTGTGTTTGAAGGTTCTACCCCAGTTTAGATCAGCTGAACATCAGCTGATGCTCGTGAAGGATCCGTCTGGGCAGTGCTTGCAGCTGGGCTCACAGGCTGGACCAGGCATCGCCCAGAGCTGGAGCAACCAAGATCATCAGTCTCCCCCAATGACAGACAAATGTGTTTCCATTCATCATTAGGTACTATTTTCCCCCCTCCCCATCCCGAGAATAATTCCAACATATTCATCAGACAGTGTGTTCTTTACAAAAGGAACTGGTTCTCTCCTATTTGAAAAAGGAAAAATAGAAATCAATAGAAAGGAATTCACTTCTGCACAACGAGTGATCATCCACAGGCCACCTCCAGCTTCACAACACACAGGCAACGGCAACAACCTCAGCAGGACGGTGCTCATCCTCCCCATCCCTCCATCATCCCACCCTTAGGGAAAGGCTCCCCATGGAGCAGGGAAGTGTCCCTGAGCCAGCACAGGGGGGGGTTCATCCCCAGGGATGCTCCAGATGGTCCTCGTCATGCTCGGGGGACAATCGTAGGTGGGTGCTGCTCTCCTGGGTAACAGGGAGCACAGTGAGTGTGCCTGCAGGAAACCCAGCAGATCCCAGCGATTCTTCCTAAACCAAATCTGAGGACAGGTTTCAGTTACTCAAAAGCACCATAATTACACCTGGAACCCCTTTCCCAAGCGCTCCCTGCCCACCCCGCAGCTCGGAATGGTTTTGCATGGACAGTTTCAATGCAACAAGGAAAACGACCCCAAAACAGATTTGCTCAGGAGCCTGAACTTATCTCCAGTGACACAGAGGGACAGTGACAGGGGTAGCAACAGACTCAGGAGCCTCTTCCCTTGGCCCTGCACAGGAGGATGTGCCAGGGAGGGCCCCTCACTCAGCATCCCTGGCTGCAGCCCGGGAAACTGGTGTTTAAATGGTTTTCTTGGAGGCATAAGGGTTTAGTGACCTCTTTAGTGCCCCCTTTTAATGCAGAATTATTTCACATCCCTCCTCGGCTGTGCTGTTATTCAGGGTGGCACGGAACGTGAACGTCTCCTCTGGGTGAATTACAGAATGCTCCTGGTGGGTTTGTGCTCTCTTCCTTTTCACTTAGCATCTACTTCTCATCCAAAGCACCGGGCTGGTGCTGGCAGCTCTGCAGGTAGAGGGCAGTGCTCAACAGGAGCCAACAGCCGGGGCTCCTCGGGTAGCTGGGGGTGATGGTGATGATAATGGGGAGCCTGAAATGGGGGGCAGCCAGGTCCCATCCTGCTGGAGGTGGTGATGGACAATGGGGTGATGTGGGGCTGCTGCCTTGCAAAGCCAAGAGCCCATCCTTGGCAGTGTTCAAGGCCAGGTTGGACGGGGCTTGGAGCAGGCTGCTCTAGTGGAAGGTGTCTCTGCACATGGCATCTGGATGAGCTTTAAGGTCCCTTCCAACCCAAAGCAGTCTGGGACTCTATGATCTGACATCACAGGCTCTGTCACTCAGCAAACACATACAAGAAGCTTTTCCCCCCCTAAAGAGCTGACAAAACCAGGTAACATCAGCATAAACCCAGCCTCACAGTTCCAGAACATCCAGTTATTCCAACAGCCCCGAGCCAGCCCCTTTCTTCTTTGCTTGTGTTAGAAAAATACACACATTTGGGGAAAAGAAACACAGATTGAAATGACAGCAGTAACAGCACACAGGCAGGAACAGAAAGAACATATCCCTGAAAAATGGGCTCAAACTCCAGAAGAGAGGGGAAAAATCCCCGTTTCGCTTTCCAGAGGGATGCAGAACATCACGTTAGCGCGTGGGATGGGAGCTGAATGAGGTAGTCATCAATACCAGCGAGGGAAGCATCACAAATCCCATCTTTTGTCGGTTCTTTCCCAATTCCTGGCCCTAGGAAGTGGCAAGGGGAGCAGAGTGACTGCGGACATGCCTGGGACCAGCCATGCCTTCAGGCAGGATCCATTTGCCCTGAAGAAATAAAAGCTGGAGCTTCAGGTAATTTGGAGGATAGTAATGACTGGAGTTTGTTTTCCTGATGATGTTTTTCACTTAGAGAAATCAAAGTAATGCATTTCTTATCATAAGATGTAGACCTAGAAAGACTCTTTCTCTATAAACCACTAATCTCAGCTTGCTGGTACAGCAAACATTGGCAAGAGCGATGTATTTCCCCTTCCATAATCCATTTTCAATTCTAGGAAACATCATTTGGGGGAGGAAAATCTGTCCAGTGAAGGGTTAATCACAACAGTAATACACTAATTGTGTATTATAAATCACAATGGTAATACACTAACGGCAATCCTACCTCACTCATACCTCACTGAGGAATCATCACTGCAAGAGGGCAGGGAGCTGTGAAGCCCCTTTCCCTCTCTCCCTTCTACAAAGGGGCTATGAAAGTAGCTCAATTTTGGAATCATTTTTATATGAGTAGATTTGTACCCACACAAAAAAGGAAAAAGTCCTTAATTCTGAGCAAAAATAATGAATTGCTTTAATTTTCTCTCCATTAAGAAGGCACATTAATTGAATTAGTAGCATTGTTACATATCACCTGTCTGCCCCTAAATTAACGTCGCTATTGCTCATTCCATACTTATTTATGATGCAGGGACGGAAAGAAATCAGAACAGCCTGAAATCCATGCCATGGTGACACATACAGACACATACTTGGCATAATCACGCCTGGGAAATGCTGACTTGGAAGTGTGTGCCTAATTGAGAAGGTGATTGAGATCTCTTCAATAATTCCATCCCTTTGGCTTGGATATGATTGGAGACGGGGGATAGCTAAACCTGGGAACTGGAAAAAAACCCCAAACCAACCAACTTGTGGAAAAAAAGCTTTCCATGCATTGCCTTGAAATGATGGAAAAGAAACAGGGAAGGGGGAAAAGTTCAGCACAGCGCATCCAACAATTGCAATCCAGGCAGAAATTCCCCCCACCCAAAACCTCTTCCCTTAATGCCCTGGCACTGCCCTGCAGGAGCTGGGGGAGGCTTCAGGTGATGGAGGGCTGGGAGAAGCGCTGGCTCCAGTGGGTTGCAGGCTGCAGGGTCCCCAAAGTTTAGGTTAGATGATGGTGAATTATGTTTCTTTCCATTTTTGTTATGCTTGGAAGCCTTTTGCCATCACCAGACATACAGGAATTTGCAATATCAAATACAGGAATAGTACAGAGAAGCATGTGACAGCAAAAGGATTCATAAATGCAAGGGGGTCCATAGCAAAATAGCAACATCTTGAAATACAAACAGCCTCGTGTTGGGTTAATGAACACTCACCCGAGTGTCACATTGAGCAGTGGCACGCAGGGAACGGCCGCGGCTCTGCCTGGACTACAAAACCACCGGGGTGATGACTAAAGAGGGCTGGATGAGGAATTTGCCATTCAATTCTCTCCAGGAATGGGAATTGATATAAAAATATAGAAACTCCGAGGAGGGGACACCGAGCGCTGCAGGGGAGCAGGGAGGGGGAACGTCTCACCTCTGCCCCCCACCACCCAATAGCAAACCACCAGCTGCTTTGCTCGGGCTGCACACCCCTGCTGCCTGTTGAGCCAAGTGGGATTGTCACATTAACGATAGCTTCATTTATAAACAATACATTTAGGGAAAGCTTTTAAATACAGCAATCTGTGAACCATTGGTAAGCGGTAAAAACAATCTGCGCTGGGAGTCGTGCGGTCCCTCCTCATCCTCCTCTTCCTCCTCCTCTCACCGGGTGCTGCTCAGAGGACGATGTCTTTTAGTCTCCGGGCGCCGGGCGAGTCCTTATCCCGGCGTTCCTGCAGGAGCGGGTTGCCCTCCTGCCCGCCGCTCTCGCTGTCCGCCCCGCGGGGCTCTGCCTCCGTCGGCCGGGAAGGACCAGTGTTCCCAAAGGGCTCCCGTTCCCGGTTGCCGGCGCAGTGCCCGGCACCGTACGGAGCCGAGGGCTTGCCGGCCAAAGGGCTCTTCAGGTGGAGGGGCGAGGTGACGGGGCTGACGGCCTCGCAGCCGTTGCCCGCCTCGCGGATGGCGCCGCTCACCTTGGGGCTGCAGGCGGCCGGGTCCACCGTTCTTTTGCCTTTGGGGTTGGCGAGGCGCTCCTCGGCCAGGGGCTCAGCGCCCTCCTTGCCGAAGGTGGCGAAGGTCCTTTTTGTGCTGCAGTCTGCGTAAGGCTCCGCGTCCACCGCCGTGGCCTCGATGGACAGCGCGATGACGTTCCTCCCGTGCTCCGGGGACTTGGTGCGGCTGGGGACGGCGCCGCGGGGCATCCAGCACCGGTCCGAGTGGCCCAGGATGCGGCACTCCTCCCTGCAATGGAACCCCTCGCTCTGCTCTGTGGGGAGAGAACACAAGGGGTGGTGAACGGGGGAAACCGTGCTGTACCCCAACCTGCCCCACCGAGCCAGGCGCTGGGCAGCACTCCTATCCCATATAGCAGCCACCTACCGAGCAGCAGCTACCCTACCCTATACAGTTCTTAAGGCAAGGCTTGGAATAGGGATTGGTTCAGCCTGGAGAAGAGAAGCTGCATGGAGACCTCATAGCAGCCTTCCAGTATCTGAAGGGGGCCTATAGGGATGCTGGGGATGGACTCTTCATTAGGGACTGTAGTGACAGGACAAGGGGTAATGGGTTAAAACTGAAACAGGGGAAGTTTAGATTGGATATAAGGAGGAAATTCTTTCCTGTGAGGGTGGTGAGGCACTGGAATGGGTTGCCCAGGGAGGTTGTGAATGCTCCATCCCTGGCAGTGTTCAAGGCCAGGCTGAATGAGGCCTTGGGTGCCATGGTTTAGAGCGAGGTGTCCCTGCCCATGGCAGGGGGTTGGAACTGGATGATCTTAAGGTCCTTTCCACCCCTAACTATTCTATGATTCTATGATCTTTGCTGCTGTAAAGGCTGGGGTTCCATTTCCAACAGGCTCTGTGTCATCTGCCACAGCCAGACGTGCAGCCTAAGGAATGGTGTCGGATGTGAATCCATCACCGCAGGGCTGTCCCGCCTGCTGAGCCCCTCTGAGTGAGCAGGTTCTGGGTTTAGTAACCAGCCCTCAAAGCCACCCTATTTTAAGCTTGGTTTGATGTGGCATTTAAGCTTGACTTTTTACAGAGGGAAGAAGGAGCAGAGGGAGGAGGGGGGGTTCTTTTCTTCCTGGTGTATACGGGTGGTTTCAGTTTTTGCTCAATCCCCGCTGACCTCCCACACAATGGAGGCTTCATAAATCTCTGTGACTGCCCACTCCAGTGAAGATTAAATGTGTCATTCCCAGCGCTTGGGCTTTATTCATATGAAAGCAATAAAGATCCCGTCCCTGGACTTTGGGCTGTCCCGACACCACTTCACAGGGCTGAAATATGGAGTGGTGGTTTAACCCTTCCCAAGGACTTTCCATACCAGGTCTGAGCTCTCCTAGGCAAGTGCAAACCCTTGTGCTTGGTGCTTGTGTGCATCCCTGTGCTGCCAGCTGATCCACAGGGACTGCATGGCCTCAGGCCCCCATCATGGATGGACAAACGGGCTCAGGGAAGCAACCAGGTTCAGCCAAGTGCAAACTTCGACATCATAGAATGGTTTGTGTTTGAAGGGAGCTTAAAGCTCCTCCAGCTGCAACCTCTACCACAGGCAGGGACACCTTCCACTGGAGCAGCTTGCTCCAAGCCCCTGTGTCCAACCTGGCCTTGAGCACTGCCAGGGATGGGGCAGCCACAGCTTCTCTGGGCACCCTGTGCCAGCGCCTCAGCACCCTCATGTAAGGAACTTTTTCCTTATATGCAACCTAAATCCCCCCTGTTTCAGTTTGAACCCATCACCCCTTGTCCTACCACTACAGTCCCTGATGAAGAGTCCCTCTCCAGCATCCTTGTACCCCCCTTCAGACACTGGAAGCTGCTCTGAGGTCTCCATGCAGCTTCTCCAGGCTGAACAGCCCCAGTGTTCTCAGCCTGTCTCCATATCGGAGGTACTCCAGCCCCCGATCATCCTCGTGGCATCCTCTGGACTTGCTCCAGCAGCTCCATGTTCTTCCTATGCTGAGGACACTGCACACAATACTCCAAGTGGGGTCTCATGAGATCAAACCCAGGAGTCTCCCCATCCCCAGCCTTTGCTGAGCATCCAACCACCCAACATCACAGGCTGCTTCCCGGTCTCAACTTACAGCTTCTCTTTCATTTGATAAGTACTCGTAATCCCAGCTCACCCTCATAAAGCACAACCCTTCCCTACACAAAGATGGAGCTCCTTCCTCCCATAACCTATACACACGCAGAGAAGCATTAAGGCACTAATGCCATTGCTCACACGAGACCGTGCTCGGTCGGTGCTGGTTTGATGGATGGAGGGCTGTGAAGGTGCAGACTCAGCCTGGCTTCCTTTCCTGTCTGCCTGCAAACGGCTCATTTTGATGCTCCGTACATCTGTGTGCATAACCTCCACTCCTCAGACACATTGGTATTTCCACCACATTCGAGCACTAGGGCGGCTGATAAAAATTCTCAGCACATAACACAATGCACCAAAATATGAGCAGCTTAACACTTCCCGAGAATAAATGAGTAAAAGGCAGACCTCAAAACACAGAAAGAAAGGAAAGAAAAGGATGTTTTTAAAGGAGAAGCCAATTAATTGAAAACCCTATAGGTGAAACATCAGCTTTTTCTCTGCTTCAGAGCAGGGACCCGTTAGTGAGGAGCGTGGCTGGGTTTGGCAGCCACCTTTACAGCTGTTTGAGGGAAGGATGCTCTGAGCCTTACATGCAGATCTGCACTGAGATCTAAAAGCCCACGCTCTCGTGCTTTGATCCCCTTAATTTCAGACACTTAAGCAGAATGGAGAGGAAAAAACACCCCGAAAGATTGCTCAGGAAGTGTTGCTGCCTGCCTGTTTATCCCCAGCCTAACTGCAAAAGGGGGCACAGGCACACAGAGGTGTGTAGTGTGGCTGGGAGAGCACAGGACTTGGTGATGGCTGGAGGAGTGACAGAAGCATCTTGGGTTCTCATCCCCAGTGAGACACTGATTCTTTGTGCTGTGTGACCTTGGGCATGTGGCTGGAGCACGCATCACTTCAGCCTCTCCACAAACATGGAATGCTGGATCCAGGCATGTGCTGGGGTGACTGGTCCAGTGTGGGCATAAGGGGACCTGCTGCTCCTCACCTTCCTCACCCAGCATCGTGGCTCAACCCCAAATCCATGGGACTACTGCAGCAGAGGCAAACCCCAGCCTTGACCCATTTATTCCAAGCTGCCTCATTTTACAGTTAAAAACAATGATTACTGCACTGCAAGTGGATATTCCTCAAGCCCTAGAAAGGGACCTGTGCTTTAAGAAAGGTTTTATTAAAGACCACTGCTGTGGTACCTATCTGCTGGGGAGATGATAAGCTTTGGACACCAAGATGCTTGTAACAAGTCACACCAGTGGCAGTTTCAATGCAAGCAGGAGAAGAGATGAGAAGTATTAAATCACACCATTCCAATTGTTTGGTTTAGGAAGGGAATGTAACAAGTACAAAAGACACCGGGCTGACAGGCAGAGGGGCAGGAGTCACCATCCATCCACACACCTGAAGACAACAGGTCATTCCATGGCATATTCTGCCTCGCTGCTCCTGTCCCCACTGCAAATCTCAGCTTTGGTCTGTAGGGACCACATCCCGCATCCTGCTCTTGGGGACAACACATGTCCAGGCTGCCCAGAGCAGCAGGGACCAGCAAAGAGCCCTGAGCAGCAGCAGCTTCTCCATGGCAGAAAAAGGATATTCAGCTACTCATCTTAACCCTGTAGTTAATATAAAACACTATTTCTACACCACAAGCATGCCCCATTGATACACAGGAACATCACACCACTCCTCTGCTCTCCCAGCTCCAAAGTAGGGAAGCTCAAAGGGGTCTCGGCTCCTCAGTGTGCTGAACCCAGGGCTGCCATCTCACATCCTCCTCCTGTGCAAGAGGAGCTGCTGCCCCATAGCCTAGGCAGGCAGGCACGGAGCTGCTGTTCACTTTGCAGGTAGGTCTGACTCACCCAGCCTCAATGGCACCCAGGATGGTCATTCACACACACAGGCTCTTTATTGTACTGTTCTGCCTTGTTTTTTACCACTTTAACAATCAGAAATAGGACAACAGGAAATACTTTTACAGCCCTGGACCTGCCCTAGTCAATACAACTGCTACTGTCATATTGTCTGCACTGAAAAAAGCTCTCAGTGCAAGAAGCAAAGCCCAGGTAATAACTACTGCAGGTTCCCACTGACGGCAGGGCTTGAGTGAGGTGGAGTGGGGCCAGACAGGAGGCAAAGGGAGGAGGAAACCACAGAGGGACAGTGTTGGCTGAGCATCACTGCAGCTTTGGTGCTCCTCTGCAGCCACCTTATCCTGAAAAGGGGTCCCCAAAGAGCCCAATGCACCCACATGGTAAGGACTGAAGGGGAACAGCATGGCCTAGGGCTGTGCAAGCCACACTGAGCTGGGCTGAGCTCTTAGGAGCTGTGATGAGAATCCTACTGCAAACCTGGCTGTAGGAATACCCATGTTGCATGTAGGTGGTCCAGAGAGATTCTATACATAGCTGATGGCTGTGCCAAGAGGTCCTGCAGCAGCAGTGTCCATATTCCAGCCTGTCTGCCTTGTTTCAGAGCACCTTAGGGCAGGTCTTCAGGTACAAAGCATCCTGGCAGAAGCCTCGCCATCAAATGAGCAGTTACTCTGAAGTCAGGCTTGGCAGACAAAAACGTGTCACTGCTAAATGTAAGCTCTCAGATAGCAAATGTGAAATAAACTAAACCCAACAGCCACCTCTGGAATAAACATGCTCCTCAGCAAGTACAGCAAAACCCATGCTGAGCTCCAGATTTCAAACCTGCTCTACTCGCACCTTAGGGGACCAGCACAAAGACAACTAATAACAAGCCCCAGCCAGCCCTTGTGCTGCCTGCGGGGTGTGAGTCAGGCTGAAGGCTGCCAAGAACTGCAGGAAGACGTGGTGGGAGATAAACCACCGTGAGCAGACACACAGCCCATGTCACTGGGGGGAATGGGAGCTGGGGACAACGCCACGGTGATTCAAGAGGGAGGTGCCACGAAACACTGGGGCTGCCCCAGTTCCTGGGGCTGAGTGCTCAGCCGAGACCCTCAGCACTTCCCAGTCCCACTTGGCCAACAGAGCAGGGAAATGGGATGGATGCTAAGAGCTGGAAGGCTTCAGGAAGAGCATGGGGTGGGCACTGGAGCAACAGAGCCTCCAGCACTCCCCTCATTAAAAGGCAGGATTAATGAACACCCAGGGTGTGCAAGCGCTTCCAGCCTCCTATTCAAAGCCTGCAGCATCCCTGCAGTGAGCAACACGAAGCTGGTGCGCAAGGCACCCATTCAGCTCTCAGAGCAATTGAATTATCTCCAGTGGAATCTCAGCACTGGCCAAAGAGACAAAGTTAAATCGTAGCAAGGTGCAAGTGCCTGGGAATGTAATATTCCTGATAAATGGCCAGATGACATGTGCTGTTATACAATCTAAGGTGCAATTTGGGCGATGACAATAGTCCCTGGAGTTTCCATTTTCAAAGAGCTGCTCAGTTCAATGCAATCCATGTCAGAGCAGCTTTGCCAAGGTGAGTAAGTAGAACTCATTTGTGCTATTACATGGGAAGCAAGGAAAAGGAGCGGAGGAGTCACTTGAGAATGAAAAAGAAGGAAAAAAGAGAAACCACAGCCCCGCTGGGATGTGCTGGGGGTGCACGGGTGAGCAGTGTGCTGGAGCAAGACATGCGTGTCCATCCCTTGACCAGTACCAGAGGTACCCTTGTGCTGGAGCATGGCTTTATCTCCACATTGGGGTGTTTCTTGAGCAACCCTGTGATTATCCTGCAATCAGGATGACGCTGCTCCTGGGTACAGCAAACAGCACGATCATTAAAAAATTCATTTCAAAATCTTCCTGGAAGCTAATAAATTTTACAGCAGTTTCAATCCTTTCTCATTGCAACAAAGAAAAGCTTAGTTCCAGACAAATTAAAAGTAAATTGATTGCCTAAGGGGAATCTATTCAAATATCACTTTTCCATGTTCGAAATCTCTTCCTGAAACAAGAAGGAGAAGAGAGCCAGGGAGAGCCGGCACGGGAACGGTGTGGAAAAGCACATCATTAAATCTCAGTTCATGAAACTAAAGGGAGTAAGGGGAGAAAATCAAACTTAAAATAAAATGCAAATGCCTCACTGGGGTGCGGGACTAACGTTTGTGATGGAATTGATGAATAATAAATAGGAATAAATAGTAAACACGCAGGGATCAAACACTGCTGCTGATGTTTACTCATGGTTAGCCATCTTTCATGGACAATGCACAACTGCATTATTTAGCACGCCTCTCCCAGCTCCTTTGGGGGGTTCTTTTCAACTCCCAGCACCTTCGCTTGCTCAGTGGATGGATGCCACAGGGCACAAGGCACATCCCCATCGGATAGCACCTCCCCTGCATCCCACCAGGAGCTCGGAAGCAGAAACCCACTGCATCACACTCCAGATAAAATAATAAGCTCGAGCAAAATACAAACAGTCCCCAGCCATGGTTCATCATCTGCTTGTAAATTAAGACTCTGCACCTCTCCCTTATCTCCTGTAATAGCATAACATCAGGAAACAAGAGGTGGGGAATAGTGCATTATATTTTTGACCTATGGGCTTTTGCAGAGCCTTCTTCACCTTCCCTAATACGAAATCTCTAGTCAGTGTAGAAATGTAATCCTGGCATGGCTTCCCTTGCACAATGCTCCGAGGATGCTAATAACCAGGGACAGTGACAAATGCTTTTT
The DNA here is from genome assembly GCF_033783945.1 of Neopsephotus bourkii. Taxonomy (NCBI): domain Eukaryota; kingdom Metazoa; phylum Chordata; class Aves; order Psittaciformes; family Psittacidae; genus Neopsephotus; species Neopsephotus bourkii. Next base: position 3,840,528 of record NW_026901483.1, read on the forward strand.
AACGCAATGAGGAGCCTTTCTTTCCCTCTCTTTTGCTACTGTTTGGGATTTATGCAAGCTAAAAAATGCTGTCTTTTTAAGCCTGGATTGTCTGTCCCAATGCAGGGGGTCAGCAGTGCTTGGGCAAAGCAAATGCCTGCAAGGAATCCTTTTAATGGAACAAGGGATGCGAATTAGATTAATTTATCAGGCAATTGCTTATAAGGACCCATGGCTGAATGCAGCTCATGGGCAGCCCTTCTGTAATGGTCAAGAAAGATGTGATAGGCTCGCTCTGAGCTGCTGCACGTCTTCCCTCTTCCCCTGCTCGACATGACCATTGATAGCACCATTTCATCTGCCACTGATGCCTGTATCATCAATGAAGACTGACACATCTGTATCATCAATGAAGACTGCACTTGAAAGGGCTAAGGATAGGTTTGATGCAGGTGGGAAATCACCTTCCTGGGCATGCTGAAGCCTTTGGGATGAGAAGGCTCAGGAAAGGAGGGCAGTCACCCAAGGCAAGAGGAGCTGGTGTCTGGGCACGCCGTGTGCTGCAGCAGAGTCAGACCCAGAAGGTATTAGAGGCTGAAATGCAATTTAATGCTGGCTGCCCCCCTCTATCCGGGACCACGGGCCAATCCCCACCTCATTCACAAGGCAGGATTAATTCCCTTTCAGAGGGCCAGCAGAACACACCATTTAAACTCCAATTAATCCTTCCCGTAAGTGGTCCGTAGAGCTCGTGATGGCTCCTGAGTGGTGGGGATTTCACCTCTGAAACTCCACTACTCCTGCCTCAGTACAGGGTTCATTAGCATCCTAACTGATAGGATGCAGGATCTGGTCCTCAGAGAGGAGAACACTCTGGGATCCGACAGACCTTTTCCATCTCAAACCATTACAGCTCTGTAATTCATCGGCACAGCTCCCATTAATGCTAATGGCAGTTACTGCACGAGTGCAGAATACAACCCTTTGACTTCATTACTGGAATTCAATTTCATTAACGCTGGATACAGAGGGATTGTCCTAAATACACTCTTTCTTATATTTTTTTCATGTTAATGTAACCATTTGAGTATATTATACCCTGCAGAGATGGAAACATTTTAGTCTGTTTAAACACATTTCCCACAATTGGGAGCAAAACTTTGTCTCCGTTTATGCCTTTGACACCAGCTGCCTCCCATTTAATGGGACTTTAGTCACTAAAGCAAATTAATCCAAAGGTTACTTTTCTCTGCTATTGTCAGGAAACAGACAAATGCACCCATTCTGGCAGGGTAATGTGGGACCAGCCAGGCAGCCACGTTCCAAAGGCAGCAATAGATCGAATTATCACCCTCTCCCACTCAAAATTAGGCGCTGCTCAGAAAACAGCTACTTGATAAAGATCCAGGAAACCAGGAATTGCAGTCAGGGGAGATAAGAAGCAATTCCCAACTGCTTGTACCAGGCCAGCTCCTGGCCCAGTGCCTGTCGGAGCAGCATCCCTGCCCTCACTGCAGCCATACCCATGTACACCCACAGTGAATGCGTGACCACGACCAGCACCAGAACAACCCATCCTCATCCTCTTCCCACAGGGATGCAGACGGTGCCAGTAGGAGCAGGGATGATAATGAGACCCCTGCCTGCTCAGCTGCCCAACACAGCTTTCTCTTCCCTAAGAGGTGGCTGGTGCTTCCATACAACAAGTAAGAAATAAAGGAGCCGAGGTTGTAAAGGCTGATACATAATTTACTCCTATTATCAAGATTAAACACATCTTTGCATGCTTAGCATAAACCAACTGCCTTTCCCTAGCTTTCTCAAGGACATGCATAAACTTCATTATTATCTAAATAATCAAAAGAGGATTTCAATGGAATATTTAACTGTCTGCCTACTGGAAACTCACAGCCTTAATCTAACACTGATCCTCTGTTGTCCTTCATGTAAATATTGTTGGGATGTCAGCCAAAGCCTAGGGAAGTGAGCTTCATCTTGGTGGATGGGAATCTCTCGTGTCAGATACAGTCAGCCTGAATAATGAGACCTACAGCTTGCCAAAACCTACAGCCTCGCTGTCTGTTCCAGCCATTGAACGCGCTCAGAAACCCAGTGGCACCAGCCCAGCAGTCTACAGATCCCAATCAACTATCAATAGCTTAAGTGTAAGTGATTGTGTATGAAGTACGAGCCAAATGTGTTTCCTTTTTCAGTTTTAGGACCTCCAGTATTGTTATTGCACCAGTTATGCTTGCACGGAATTAATCATAGACGTACCCACAAGGCAAAACATTCTGAGGAGCTCTTTGTACTCTGTGGAAGTGTGCAGCTCTGAAGAGCAGAGGGAGCTGGAAGGCTTCCCAGCGCGATGGGGCGCTCCCCACCGTTGGGAGATCACCAGGGAATTAGGGAATCTTCCCCTTTCTGTTTTTTCTAAACCAAAAGCACAGTTTGCTGGCTGCCTCCCATCATGACATTGACCTCTCGCTCCTCCACCCTGAAGCCCAGCAGTATCCCCTCCTCCCTGGTGCTCTACTTCAAGTCTTATTTCAGATGAACACAGCGCTTTTCCAAGCTGGTGGATCCTCTCCTTGGAAGCACAGGGATGTCCTGTGATGAGATGCTGGCACAGAGTGGTGGAAGCATCAGATCTACATGTAGGGCTCAAATAAGGCTCCAGTTCCAACAAGCTGATGCCAGAGGAATGCCAGACATGGGTTACACTGGCCCCACGGCCACCAAGACAGATCGCCAAAGCCTGGGCATCCAGCCCATTTAATTCAGCCAAAACTTTGTTCTGGCAACTAAGCTTACCTTCATTAATTAAGAGTGTGATCATAGGGTATAAATACACATGTAAAATTACTATTGAGGCCAAGAGTCAAATCTAAAACCTCGTTATCAGCTTTGGGAAACTACATTACCTGCGAGTCATGGACAAGCTCAATTTCCAGCGGCACAGGTGGGGTCCCGTCCCATCTGATCCCATCCCACTGTCCCCTCAGCCACTGGGGAGAGATGGAGAACAAGCCCTCGAGTTTGCTTGGGGCTGTAAACTAAAGAGTCGCAGGAAGACAGCTGAACACCAGGGATGGAGAATGACCGGATTTCCATGGCCTATGTAAGTACTGCAAGAAACACTCCATGGCTCCATCCTTCCTGGCCAAGCTGATGCCAACCCTTGGGCACTGATGCTGAGTCCAATGCATGCTGCCCAGGGGTTCTGCCAGGACCTCCCTTGCTGTGATTCCAGTGCAGGGGGCAGAGGCTGCTGGACCACAGAGGACATGTGCCCCAACCTCTGCCTGCACAGCCTGGGATGATTTCCGACTGCTCTGAGGCACATTCCTGCAGTGCTGCCCCGAGGTCAGGATGGATTGTGTTGGCTCCTGGCCCTGGTTCACAGGGCTGTCAGCTAAATTGCACCATGGCATCGTTACTCCTGGTGATGCTGTGACAGACAGACAGAGCCCAGCTGGATTCTCAAAACCTAAGCACTTTGCAACACTGACAGGCAAGAAAAAACCAACCCACATCCCTCTTAGTCTGAGCATGCTTTATCTGGAAACAGCCAAAGCTGGTAGGTGCAAAACCCCACAAAGTCATTCCTCCTCAGCCACTTTTCTGACCAAACCTTTCAGCTGTCACTGGGAAATAAAGAGCGATAGGTACCAGCCCCAGCTGGTGTTACCTGATGAGTCTAGTCCCCACCGCATCCTTAACGCAGCCTTGCTGCAAAGGGATAAAGCAAGGCTGGGGTGACTGATGTAATTTGGAGCTTTCAGACAGAGTTAGTGGGAGAAGAGTCAAGTTCATTACATTGGAGCTCACCACAGGGCTGCAGCAGCCCATAAGATGATGATGCTGGGGCCGGGCACCCACTTTCGACCACCATAAGTGGGTAGGTTTAATCCAAACGTGTCCCTCTGAAGTGGAAATCAGCCTGGTTTCCCCCTCCCTGAGCACAAGAAGGGGATGCAACGAAAGGTAGGCAGCGTGGTTCTGCTGGAGCCTCTCTCTAGGGACCCAGCCTCGCTGTCTGCAGCACACAGATGTAATGCTGCCTCTTTGCCACTGCACACTCACCTCGCTTCTGAAACACTTACACATGCAGCATGCATTAGAATTAAAAAACCATTAAACCTCGGGAAGGAAAACTTCGACAAGATGCATAATATACTAACTATAATTAATTAAATTGGATGAGGCACTGGGGGACAAGCGAAGAGCGGATGGAGACTGTTCTTGGAAACAGGATGGTAATGCACTAATGTTCAGTGTGTCCCATTAAGTAAGAAACAGCCTTGGAAGAGGTGAGGATGAGCGACAGGGGCTTCAAGAGATGGCACCAGCCAGTTGGGCACCTCGGATGCATAACAAAGAAGGTAATAGCATGAAATGCGGCTCTAAAAAGGATATAATAAAAGTGGAAAAGGCACCCAAGAGATGGAAGAGCAAAAATGCTATGTAGGTTGCTAAACAGTAATGCCCTACCAGTGACAGCATCCTCCAGAGTGATCCTCCACCTACCCCACCAGGGCTTGGGATGATGGACCAGCTTCAGCAACCAGCACCAGCTCCTCAGGGCCAGCACAAGCATCAGGGCAGGGAAGAGATTAATCCTGGAAAGCATCTGACTCTCTGTGGGGTTATTTAGTTATTTGTAGCCCTGGGCATGGTTCCATAGCATGGGTAGCGCCCTGTAGCATCCATCCCCCCCGACAGAAGCTGAGCTGGGGTGGGAAGCAGCACACAAAGCTAGGGCTGGGCATCAAAAGCATCCCCAGTCAACACAGCAAGCAGAACATGATGAGACAACCACAGACTGGCTGTTCAGCAGGACAAAGTTTTAACAGGCTTAACAACAGCATCAGCACCGATCATTAGGCAATTACAACTGCTGAAAGTTGACAAAGCACCAGGACCAAATGAATTATCTCCCCAAATCCTGCAGGCAGGAGCATGGAAGAGAGAAAAAGTCATCGTCAACAGCCTCTGATAGCTCACCGGGTGCAGGAGCAGTAACTAAAAACTAAAGGGCTGCTTGTTCACTTGCTGTTTGGAGAGATAAAGGGGAGAGGCCAGGAAATGAGGTTTGCAAAAACACTCTCATCATTTAGGGAGCAGCGGGAGGGAAGGTCCTGGAAACACTGATACAGCCAGGATTGCTCAGGCCCTGGGGACGTCTGATTCAGTGAGGATAGAGCTGTGTGCGTGCAGAAAGAGAAGGCACATTTTGACTGGGGAAGTTCACTCCTGAATCATCCCCAGCGTGGTTACTTGCTCCATCCTCCACATCCCAGCGCTGCCCAAGGGATCTGCAGAGCTCAATCCATGTAGGACCACAGTGACTCCCTGCTCTGCTCCCTTGCAAAGCAGGGGATGCTCAGCTTTGTCACGCTGCGCTTCTCAAGCACAGCCCTTCACTTTGAGTGACGAGGCATGCTTTTAGGAAACACATGCAAATGTGATTTAAAGACTCTAAAGTGATACAGAATATATCACATCCCTTGGGTACCTGTTCCAGGGGGTAATTATTCTAATTCCTGAAATCATGTGTCTCATTTGCAGCTGGAATTTTCCAAGGCAAGCCTCCATCCTCCAGCATCCTCTGCCTGGTTCTGAATCTGAGAGATGCTCAGCAGCAGATGTCATCTCCCTAAGTTCACTTCTGAACACAGATGACCGATGTCTCAAGCAAAGTTCAGAGCACATCCCCTGAGGATGCCATCTCTCCTGGATCCTATTACAAGCCCAATGGCTTCAGCTGAAAAGAGTCCTGCTGGATTCAAAAGGTTTTGAGTCAGGTCTTAAATCTCCAGACATGCATTTGGAGAGAGAAAGCCAATGCCTTCAGCTATACCCAGAAGCTCCTGATGCAGAACAGCCTCCAGGAAGCAAGGGGACATTTGTGCACTGATAAAGCAGCTCCTCTTCACATGCATACCCTAGCTCAGTGGTCCCTGCAGGCACATCTATCCAGTGTAGGGCTTGAGGGGCTTTATATAGTGAATTAATTGGACATATCTACCCAGCAGCAATGGAGGATGTCTGACAACGAGGAAATGGGAGGCGGAGCTGTTCATTTTATTTACTTGTCTTCATCAGTGTGAGGTTCCTGAACCCTAATGGGTCAAAGTATTTACAGGAATGACTATACTTTCCCAAAAGGACATGTAGCTAAAGGGTGGAGCAGATACAAGGATTTCTTTGGCTCATACAAGGGCCTTTCCACTGCAAAATGAAAGCAACTTCCCAGAGGCCAGCAGCTCACCAGACAAGAGCAACCCTAGAGGCAAATGAACATCTTTATGAGGCTCAGAAGTGCCCAGACAAAGCAGAGCTGAAGGTGGGAGTAAGTGACAAAACAAGGCAAAACATGGGTTATACGTGAGCTGTTTGTGTCTCCCTGGCACTCGGATGAGCTGGATACAAGCATCCCAGCTACCTGTTCTCCTGACAGCACTGAAAGGAAACAAAGTTTGGAACAAGCCAAACACATTCAATTTGCCTGAATAATTTAAGCTGCTGAGTTATCATGTGCCTCATGGACTGTCATCGAGAGCGGCTCTATTGCACAGGAATGATCTGCAAATCAATGCATCCCAGGGACCAAACTAATCAGAGAGCGGCTGCAAAAGCACCGCCTGTCACAACAGATGCAGGACATGGAAGTCAATGGGTGCGTGCCATGAGGCAGATGCAGCCCCACGCTCCAGGGATGGCTTCTGGGAGCATTGGGAAGACACGGCTCCTGTTGAACCATGCTGGTGAGCAGCAATGGCAGCAGCATGAACAGCTCAGCTGGTAAACACAGTGAAAACCAGAACAAAGTCCTGTGCATATATACAGTATGTATACACAGTACACACACTGGGTCCCACCTGAGCATGCCAGACCTTCCCAAAGGTATGCATGCACATCACTAATGCACCTACCGCTCCCAAACACACATCTGGCTCTCCAAGCTTTCCTGAATTACTACTCTGCACTGATTTGACTTCAGGTTTCTAGCTCAGCTCCTCTCCCCGAACAGAAGCTGCCCCTTTATACCTCCTCACTGAGCTCTATCAAATCCAGAAGCACATTTAGTGGAGTTGAGAAAAGCCATTCCCCTCGCAGGACAAATCTGGAGGCTCCTCGCCGGGCTGAGGAGCGGTTTGGCTGTTAAACCAGCTGGCTGAGAACGCGCCCGAGCAGATGAGGCAGCACCGTCGGTTCTCCTTGCACCAGCCATCCTCCTGCCTCGATCTACAATGAAACCGATGCTTCCAAAGCAGTCAGAGGGAATCAAGTGACCAACAACCTTCATACACTCATAGAATGAATCCCAGACTAGTTTGGGTTGGAAAGGACCTTAAAGCTCCTCCAGCTCCAACCCCTGCCACAGGCAGGGACCCCTTCCACTGGAGCAGCTTGCTCCAAGCCCCTGTGTCCAACCTGGCCTTGAGCACTGCCAGGGATGGGGCAGCCACAGCTTCTCTGGGCACCCTGTGCCAGCGCCTCAGCACCCTCACAGGGAAGAGCTTCTGCCTAAGAGCTCAGCTCAGTCTCCCCTCGGGCAGGTTCAAGCCATTCCCCTTGCCCTGTCCCTACAGGCCCTTGTCCCAAGCCCCTCTCCAAGGTTTCCTGCAGTCCCTTTGGGCACTGGAGCTGCTCTAAGGTCAGGCTCCATGGACTTCAGAACCTGCAGCTGACACAACTGTTCCTGCAGCCATGGTCCTTCAACTCAGGACTGGGGTGACAGCTTTCAAAAGGCTGAGAGAACATCACTGAGTGTCCTGGCTTGGGTCTAACGGTTCTGTCTCAAGGAAAAGCAGAGGAACCCATCCCAAAAAGGCACAGGAGTGCAGAGCACCGCTTTATTTCACATGCAGGATCAGTGCAGGTGGTGTTTCACTTTACTTCACCCTGCAGAGCAGCACGGAGCCCTGCTGAAAGCTGAGAGCATCACCCAGCACATGCACAGCTGTGACAGCAGCAGCGCTGCTGAAATCACAGCGGGGTTACTCCACACAAGAGGCCTGGGGCATTTCTGCATGGGGGGAAGGTGCCCAAGGGAGAACCTTCAGGTCTGGGCACTCTGATGCCCAACGCTGCAGCCTTCCCCATCCCGCCTTGGGGACCAGTTCCCAGGGGCAATGGGAGGCAGCACGGCCCCAGCAGCACAGGCCAAAGGCAAATGCAGTTGGGGTCACTTCTCAGCTCTAAACAGCTCCCTCCTGGAGAAGGCTTTCTAGCAACTTCTGCTGCTGCCCCTTGCTGTTGCCAGGAGATGGGCACCGCCCATGGAACCCTCATGGAACCCTGATGTCACAGTGATGCTGGAGAACTTGAGGGGCTGCTGGGGCCACACCCCTTCAGTCTGCTGAGCAGCAGGACCCAGCCTGGCTGCTTGGGGGACACTTGGTGACAAGGGGTGGAACCAAGTGATAAGAGAGACCTCTTCAGAGGAGGCATCCTCAGCTTGGGCCATGACCCAAAGAGGTGACACGGGAGCACCTTGGGCTGCTGCCACCGCACCTCCCACAAAAGAAAACTCCTTCAGGGTTTGCCTGATGAACCCTGGGCCCTGACCATGCAATTTTGTGTTTCAGAGACCTCCGCACCTGACTCCTTCCTTGTCTTCCTATGGAACCTCGTCTCCAGCTTCCAGTTCCACTCCATCTGGTGGGGAGACAACGGGAGCTGCGTGGTTATCGCAGATAACCTCTTTGAAGATGAGGTTCTCAGCAAGAGGACCGCACGTCTGGCCCTCCAGGCTGAGAGCCTCAATGAATTCTTCGTCCGCCTCCACCTCCACGGCTTCTGCAGGATGGAGGAGGATATGGCTGTGGAAATCCCCATCAGGGAGCTGCGGGCAGTGGCAGCAGCAGGGCCTGCTCTGGGACAGGTACGTTGGTTCCTCCACACACAAAAGAACCCTCAATCACCTTGTGGCAGCTGCTCAGTGCTGACAAGATACACGGCAGCACCACCATTATTCCCAACAGGCCCATGCCACACTCAGGTGCTCTAAATGAGACCTGTTTGGGTTTCTCCATTGGATTTTAGCCTTTTGAAGCCCCTACACTTCTCTGCTCCCAGCAGCTGGAAACACAAGGGTGGTTCTGACTGACCAAAACTCTACCCTACCATTGCATTCAGCCAAAACTGCTGAGGTTTAAAATGCCCCACAAAGTCCTTTGGAACACCCGCGTTTGCCTTTTCCGATGCAGATGCCGAGTTACCGGCTCTCTGTCTCTCTCCTCCTTGCACCGATGCCAACTGACTCCTCTCCTTTGCATTTGTAGCTGCTCTTCTTCTACCATCCCTACTTCCAACGGGATTACCCCAACCTCAACAAGATCCAGAGGATGGCAGAAAGCGCCATGGAGCGCCTGAGAGCAGCCACTGCAGCCCCCCCGAGCACCAGCGTCCAGGACACCAGGACGAGAAGCCACCAGCGTGGTGCTGAGCCTGGTGCAGGAGCTGCAGAGGAGCAGCACAACACCCAGCCCTCTGCAGCCACCCGCTCCACCCGCACCAGGCGCGGGGCTGCTGCATCCAGTGGCCCCTCTGCACCAAAACGGAGGCGGAGGTAGATAGGAAGAGATAGGGTATAGGTTAGTATAGGAGTAAGTTACTGTTGTTGTTGGTGTTTCAGTAAGTTATATGTTAGTATAGGAGTACGTTACTGTTGTTGTTGGGGTTTCAATAGGTTATAGGTTACTATAGGGGTAAGCCGTTCTTTTGTTCGTTGTTCTCTACAATATTCTTTTCTTAGAATCATAGAATTATAGGATAGTTGTAGTTTAGTTTAGTTTAGTTGTAGGATAGTTAGGGTTGGAAAGGATTTCAAGAGCTTCCAGCTCCAAGCTCCCTGCCATGGGCAATGACACTTCACAGCAGACCATGGCTCCCAAGGCTCTGTCTCACCGGGATCTGAACACTGCCAGGGATGCAGCATTTACCACTTCCCTGGGCACCCTGTGCCAGCGCCTCAGCACCCTCACAGGGAAGAATCTGCCTCATTCCCCAACTGAACTGCTCCTGTTCCAGTGCAAACCCATCACCCCTTGTCCTGTCGCTGCAGTCCCTGATGAAGGATCCCTCTCTGGCACCCTTGGAGGCCCCCTCACACACTGGGAGCTGCTCTGAATGAACATTTCTGATATAAATGGCATCATTTCTCATCAATAAAAGCTGCCGTGTGCTGTCTCTGCAGTCTCACAGTCGCTGTCTCCACACCCAGGCCGGGGGTTGCCTTCAGGGACATGAAGGGTTTGGCTCCAGCCACAAAAGCCAAAGGTCCCAGTTCAATGGCAGAGGCTCTGCCCGTGCTGCTCTGCAAGGCAGGGGAGCACAGGAGCAGCCTGGCTGCTCGGCTTCTCCTCTGCACCTTAAAGACCACCTCAAAGCTCCTCCAGCTCCAACCCCTGCCACGGGCAGGGACCCCTTCCACTGGAGCAGCTTGCTCCAAGCCCCTGTGTCCAACCTGGCCTTGAGCACTGCCAGGGATGGGGCAGCCACAGCTTCTCTGGGCACCCTGTGCCAGCGCCTCAGCACCCTCACAGGGAAGAGCTTCTGCCTAAGAGCTCAGCTCAGTCTCCCCTCGGGCAGGTTCAAGCCATTCCCCTTGCCCTGTCCCTACAGGCCCTTGTCCCAAGCCCCTCTCCAGGTTTCCTGCAGCCCCTTTAGGCACTGGAGCTGCTCTGAGGTCTCCCCTTCAGGAGCCTTCTCTTCTCCAGGCTGCCCCAGCCCAGCTCTCTCAGCCTGGCTCCAGAGCAGAGCTGCTCCAGCCCTCGCAGCAGCTCCATGGCCTCCTCTGGCCTCACTCCAACAGCTCCACGTCCCTCTTGTGCTGTTGCCCCAGAGCTGGACCAAGTCTGCGGTGGGGGGGTCTCCAAAACCAACCACCAAATCTCCAGCACACCCCGAGCAAAGCCTCCCCCCTGGAAAGGGCCAGAAGCAGATGATCAGAACTCCGTGGGACCAAGCAGCTCTCACTTCACAGCCAGTCCTGCCCCAGGGAACCTCCTGTTCCTGTCCCCACACCTCCACCCATGTGCTAGGGTAGCTTTGCGGTGCGCAGCTCCCCAGTGCTTCCACAAGGCACAAGATAGCATCTGTGGTGACATCTCACCAAATGATCCAAGATAGTTTTCTCCAGCTGGGACTGATTGAATATAGCCTGGGCACCGGATGATGTGGAAAATCAGTCGTAGCCGAACACAAATTGCATGCATAGAGGTAATTACTGCAGCACAAGGTTGGTAGCACCACTACCCACATGACAGTGTATCTCAGCAATTTTCATTTCCTATTGCTTCAATTCAGAGAGGAGGTTTTGTCATCTTTTATTTTTTTTTTTATGGTTCAATTTTCTCCTTTTTCTACAGGGACTGACATTAACCCAGGATTTCTCCAGGATAAAGCTCCCCTTTCACTCCAGCCATCCCACATGTGGCATATCCCTATCCAGATGTCCTCCCATTTACTTTACCCTGACCTCGAGCCCAAACCATCTCACCCTGATGCTTCTTCCCTGCCCCAAGTGTGACTGTCACTGCCTGAAGGTGATGCGACACAGTGGGGACCACTGGTCACCCGCTGCCAGCAGTGGATATCGGTAATGGAACACAACATGCAAGTAGCTAATGAAGCTGGTCACAAAGCAAGCCATTCTTCACACTTGAGAAAGGGTGAAAATAAGGAAAATGGAGTAAAAAGGAGTTTCTGTTGAAAAATAGAAACACTAATGCTGAGAGTAGGGAAGCTGATCACTACTATTAGAGATACTCAGCAGAAATAAGGCCATATTATACTTACTGTAATTACACACATTGTGGCTGGCATATATCTATAATATACTTCCCATAAAGAACTTATTTCCCAAACAGACACAGGGATTAAATGCAGGATGGAAAAGGAAATCATTGAGCAAGGGCAACACAAACCCAGGCGAGTCCTGGCACAGTTTCTGCTGCACAGCCCAGCCCGCTGCACCTCATACCTGCGTGCCTGTGTGAGGAAAGGCAGCCAAACTCCTTCCTAATTCCGTGACCCATTTAAACATACCTGGTCTCTCACATTCATATATGCTGTATGAGAAATAAAACATAGCGTTTCCCAGCTCTGAGTGGCAGCACTTCCCTTAAGACGGATAAAAGCTTCAAGTTCTCTGCTGTTTGGTGCCAATTATTACAGAGTTTTGACTTATATATTATTACATAGATCACTTAGTAAAACAACCTACGTACACACCCAGTGGTACATCTCCCCTTAGCAGTTATCTGCTGGAACTGAAGCAGTTTAGACACTCACCCATAGGCACCGATGGGTGCAGCCAGGGGAGATGCAGTTCCCTGCCCTATATGCAGCTGAGTGCAAGTGTAATTAAGAGTTATTGTTAATGCACTAATTACACCATATCTGGGGGGGGAAACCCAACTTGTACCACCCCTATAGAGATGCTGGTCCAGCGCCGTACCCGCTATTTCAGCACAAGGGGATTTAGCCTGATGGCAACCCATGCCCAGAGGCTGCTCTGAAGCTCACCGTACCCGGGCAGTGCACTGTTTGTGGTGGTGATTATTCCTTTAATAAAGGACCCTGTATTTTCCAGCGGCTGCAAAATTGATGCGGGTTGCCATGGTAAGCACACACTTTCCCATTTAGCAGCATAAGAGACAGCTTTGTCTAATTCACTGATTTCAGATGATTTCTCACCCCGAGAGCAAGTCGTTCGAGTTACAGGAGTCACCTGTTGTTTAGTCAATCTGGCAATTTTAATTAGAATAAATTCGGATGATTCCTCTTTGCAACACTTAGAGCTGCTCTGCCACCGGAATGCCGAGATGTCTGTAAATTATACGGGCTCCAATCACATCTCCTTCTTTTTGCTGTTTTAATTACAGTAGCATCGCGGCATTAATCATGTAAGCCTCTGTTCAACAAGTAACAGCCATCCTCCATCATAATTAAAAAGAAAGGCCAAGCAAACAGGAGCTCTGGAGTTTAGCACATTTCCTCTGAAAATTGTATTTTGACTTCCGAGTTTCCCAAACACTACTTTTATTTGGCTCTAATTAGTGCTGCGAAGGAAACACCGAAAGGTTAATAAGAGATGGTTAGTTTGTAATGCAAGTTTCCTGGTGCCAGCCCCAGCAGTTCAGTCTGTTTTCAGAGTCATTAACGATATAGATTGATTACAGGAGGAGATGGGGAAGTGCTGCCTTGCTGCGTTAGCAGAAGGTTTGGGTTTATTCCTATACCTTCCCTACTGTTAAATACGATGGCCATTACCTTGACCATTTTGCTAGTCTTAAGTGCTGTGAGACACAAAGTGTTAATGGTTTCCTCAGAGGTTACTGGCAAAGGGAAGGAAAAAAACAGCCCACGTGAGCCTTTTTTTGGCTTGTTTATAAGGGAAAAGGAAACTGCAAACTTGACTGAGCTGTTTATTTATCTTAGAAATACTTGAAACCCCAAGTATTGTGCAGTGGGTTTGGACAAGGATGCTCTGGGACAGCCAGGGTTACTGAACACCACCCCGTCCTTCAGCTGAACCCTGGCTAGGATCTTCTCTGCTTGAGCTGGAGTTTAGGAGCAGTGAACAAACCTAAGCACAAACAGAAGCTGAAAGTCTCTAATCACAGGTACCACTTCTCCATAGCTCCATTCACCAGCAAAAATCTGGGTAAGCAGTGACTAAATTTGACAAAACCTCATTAAAAAGCACAATAAACCAGGAGAAACCCTCCAACTTTCTGGGTGGATCATTCCTCCATCCTAAGCCTACACAACGGGGCACGGAGCCAAGTGTTAATTTTCCTCACAAAGTTGCCAAAATGTTCACATCTGGTGAGTGTTTTCTGTGCTGGGATGGCAAGGACTTGAGGAGCTAAAGGTTGTTACTCCCATGACCCTTGACTGAGTAACTTTGCTGATGAAGACATTGCAAGAATTAGCTTTGAAGGAAGGAACCTGAAAACTGAAGAAAGACTGCCAGGAATGTGGGATATATGATAATGCTTCTTAAGCAAACAAAGGAGCTTACACATCTGTTTGCTATTTAGCTCTGCCGTTGCAGAAAGGGCTTGGTGTTCATCTACTGCTATGGCTATGACTTCAGTGTCACCCCTGCCCCACCAACAGTTTGCAGCAAGGAAACTCCAAGTTCTCCAAGCTGTGCTCAATGCTACAGAGCTGTGAACCTGAGGAAGAAGTAACATAAGGGATCTGTCTGTGAATGGATTAAACCTCCTCAAGTGACTGCTGTCTCATTCTGCTGCAACACAACAAACTGACCCACTGCCCAACACAGCTACATTCATAGCCATAGATGTAGATACCAAACATACTACATTGAGTAGCGACAGTGGGCGCTGGGGAGGATGGAGAGAGCGTGTACAAAGCATCAGTAACCACCACGCAGCCATGCATGAGCTGACTGAGATGCTCAATACATAATCATTTAAAAGCATAGGAATCACAAGACAAGTAACTCCTCTTCCCAAAGCCCAGCTTAGCCGCTTGTCATAAATAATCCTTCTCTGGGGCTTCAAAGTACTGTGAGAAGCTGCCTGCTCCCTCCAGGCTGGCCACTGCAGGAGCACCACTGAGCTCACCAAGGCTGCTGTGCTGAGCCATCCACACCATAATACAGAAATCAGAAGAGCTGTAATAATTGACATTGCTCTGTAAAGAAAGCTTACAGCATTTATCCATCTTAAGGGATGTGCTGCCACTCACACATGGATGCTGTACTTTGTCTTGTGCTGCATATATGAATACAAGAAAGTAGGTATTTTTACTAATTTGAAGAAACTTCCACAGAAATGCAGCTGTATTTCCAAGCCTCCAAAGCCTTAGAATATGTCACTTAGGTCTTCATGTACATACAGCCCTACAGAAAGGCTTTTCTGCAGAGTAAAAGGGAGTTGCAGGTGGAAAGACTGCTGGAAATCAGCTTAAAAATTCAAGTTCCTAATACCTGTGTTTGCCTCCAGTTAATACCATTAGTCATGTTCTCAGTTCAAGACTGAAATCACCCAGATCTTGTGGAGATGAGCATAAGAACCAATTGGAATATTATAGATAAAGCCTCATCCCTGAAACGATGATGTTTCTGAATAATTGGGGATGCAACCAGCAAGAAAGGTATCAGTGAATATCCTGTGCCTGGCTCTCCTTCACATCCAAGCCTATTCCTACAGTGTGCAATAGTAGAAAGACTTAAAGTAAGCATAAAACACAACCCATTTCTATACAAAGAAGCCCTTCATCTTGCTGGAGTTTATGAGACTTGGGCACAATTAAACCACCTACGTGAGCAAAGTTCCTCAGCTGTGGCAATGTATGCAGGGTCAGGGCTGAGCCGATGACATGCCAACCTTTCCTGCTGATCTGGCACCAGGGAAGTGGAAGTGATGCTTTTAGAAGCAATTCTCTGTAAAGACACATCACTGATGCTGCTTAAAAACCCTCCCGCTTTGATTTTTTCACTCTTTTATGGCTGTGGTGACTATTTCTTTTTTGTGATTAATGTGTGTTTATTATTTGTCTGTTTTCTTTTGGATGCTATTTTTACTTTACACAGTGAACCACTGCTTCTATGATTCATTGAGTCAATGTTTTTCCTTCTACAACTGATGGCACAAGTACTGGCCAGCACTGGGAATTAAGGTAAGCTTGAAATCTGTTGCTTCTAACATTAAAACTGTCTATGTAAAATAGTTCCTTTCTGATGTTTATGACCTATAGAAGACAAGTACAGCTCTGGATCAAAGCAAGTGAAAAGGGTGATGGAAAACATTTAAGGAGACCTAGCTGTCTGTATCCATCCACCAAACAAGCCAAAATGCTATGTTGGGAAGAGGGTAAAGGGATTTAAAGAAGAAAAGGAAGTCCCAGTATGAGCAAAACCAAGGGAGGAATAACTACCTGAATGATAAAACAGAGTATGTAGCCTCAAAGATGCTAATTCAGGTCCTGAGGGATCTAATCAACCTCTTTGTTGAAGTAAAGATAAAACTTTTTGACAGCAAATGCTTTCTGATAAAATGGAATTTTCAATTACCCTGCAGAACATCTGCTCCGTGCTGCCATTTCCCGGGAAAAGCATTGCCACCCTCTGCAGGGTTGGGAACGTCTCACACTGAGATTCCCCCATTCACTCCTGACGGCAAAGCTCCTGTAGTCCCCAGATCACCCACCACTGGGCACAGAGGTGACAGTAGTGGTGGGGCCCTGCCTGGCACCTCACCTCATTATGGAAACCAGGGTTTGCTCCAGTGAAGGACTTGGAGACAAGATTACACAAGGACATGGAGAAAATCCACCCCACACTGCAGTTCAACAGGGCAAAGTGCTGGGTCCTGCACATGGGTCATAAGAACCCCATGCAATGCTACAGGACTGGGGAAGAGAGGCTGGAAAGCTGCTCATGGAAAAGTAGCTGGGGGCGCTGACTGATGGAGCTGAGCATGAGCAGCTTGTGCCCAGGCAGTCAGGAAGCCCCCAGCATCCTGGCCTGGATCAGCACCAGTGCTGCAGCAGGGCCAGGGCAGGGATTGTGCCCCTGTGCTGGGCACTGGTGAGGCTGCACCTCAAATCCTGTGTTCAGCTCTGGGCTCCTCACTACAGGAGAGACATTGAGGGGCTGGAGCGGGGCCAGAGAAGGGCAATGGAGCTGGTGCAGGGCCTGGAGCACAAGTGTGATGGGGAAGGGCTGAGGGACCTGGGGGGTTCAGATGGAGAAGAGAAGGCTCAGGGGGGACCTGATCGCTCCCTCCAACTGCCTGAGAGGAGGATGGAGCCAGGAGGGGCTGGGCTCTGCTCCCAAGGAACAAGGGATGGGACAAGAGGAAGCAGCCTCAAGCTGCACCAGGGCAGGTTTAGATGGAGCTGAGGAACAATTCCTGCCCCAGAGGGTGCTCAGGCATTGAGGCTGCCCAGGGCAGGGCTGCAGGCACCGTCCCTGCAAGTGTTCACACCCCATGGAGACGAGGCCTCAGTGTCATGGGTTAGGGGTGGCCTTGGCAGTGCTGGGGTAAGGGTTGGACTGGATGAGCTTAAAGGGCTTTTCCAACCTGGTTCATTCTGTGGTTCTATGAAATAGGCCGAGATAAAACAGGCAACCCCAAGATTTATCCCCCAACTTCTCCATCCAACCCAAAACATCACTGAGATCTCAGAGCCCCTTGCAAACCTCCCTTTTTCAACCAATCTCCATGGAAGTTCAGCTGAGGACACCATTAGGGCAGGATGCACATAAACTTCTAGTAGCGCTTAACACCTCTCCAAACAAACAAACATCTCAACAGCAGCCAGGCAATAGGGCAATGGCACAAGGTGGAGCGGTGCCATGCCCGCCTCCCTCAGCATCCCATTTGGTGTCAATTAGCAGGGGAAGGAAAACAATTCCAGGCCATAATGAACTCCAAACTGGGCACATATTAGAGCAATTAAAGGCATCTTTTCAACTGATGAATTTATAATCAATAATTAAGATCCTGAGGTAAAGAGGGACTGGGCAGAAGTCCTGCTCCCAAAATAAGGGACGTGGCTGAGCTCCAGGCAGTATTTCAGATGACCTGCTGCTACCCACTACAGCTCAACACCCTCTGTGCTGTGGTTTGCCATTTTTTCTGGGAATCTAGGTCATTTCCAACGGGAAAGAGACAGCTTCTGCCAGCAGGACTGGCAGCTGGTGACACTCCCACCCAAGAGTGGCACCAGGGCAGTGCTGATGCACTGGTTTAAGAACACTAAAGATGCTTGGACCCATCCATGCCTACCTCTGTCTACAGGAAATCCAGCTTCTCAGTAGGCAAAGTCTGGAGGGACAGGTCCACACTAAGCCCTTCAGTGCCAGCACAGAGGAACCATCCTCTACACCTGATTTCTGCCAACCAATGTCTTCCCTTGGGAGAGCCAGGACTACCCACAAGCAAAGATCCCCAAATCATCGGGATGAGGTCTGAGAGTTGGCCACTCACAAAGGACTCGTGGTGTTAGGAGCCAAGATCCAAGCTCAGAATGGGGTCACCTCTTTAGGCTCCCAGGCAGGAGATCACCGGCATCAATGAGCAAACTCTGACAAGTCTGCCACCCTGCTCCTATGGGATTACATGAGATGTGGTTCAGGCACAGACAGCGAGTGAAGGTAAAGCATAGGGACAGGAGCTGCCAGGCTCAGGGATGTGGTTGGCCCACTGGTCCTGTACATCCTTGGCACTGAACTTGTGTTTCCTCCCCACCCTGCCACTCTGGCCTGAAATGGGATACAAATTACCATGCCCAAACCATCGCTTTAATCACGCGGCTATCACCATCATCTCAGCATCTTGATTTTCCTGATTATATTCTGCAGTCCCTGCTCAACAAATCAGCTCAGAAAATATTCTCTTTAACCTTCCTTTTCAGCTTCTGTGACAGTAACCGCTAACCTCCCTGCCTGCTGCTCCCCTCACTGCTCCAACAACACCCTGACAACCTCAGAGGTGAGTTCCACATGGGATATGGAGAACAGGATCCACATTCCTCATGGCAATACAGGTTTCCTCCCCAAAATAAATCACAGCCAAGAGCACCAACCCCCGGCCATCACAGCCAGACCCAGAGGCTGCCTTTGGAAATACTCCTGATTTTGGGGAGGGTATTTTAGATGCAGTGAGGAGCTCACATTTCAATGGATTGGGCTGTCTATATTTCCATCTGAGTCCTGCGACGAGCTCTGCCTCCAACTCATCCTCTGTAACTTATTTGCATTGTTATCTGGTGCACAACAGAGCCAGCACGCAGATTTATCACCAATGTAATCCCTGTAAAACCCTATCTGCAGCCCGTTGAGATTGGGGGCTTTTTATTTTTGCCCAAGAAATGTGACCAAAAAGAATGAGCAGATGTTGCTCAGACCATTCAACGGGACAGGAATCAGTTATGAACATTCCTGCTCCTACAGTTCTCCCTTTCTTCAAAAAGCATCTTAGGAGACCCTCTCCTGATCAGAATGAAAGAGCATTCCTTTGTAGCAGAAGAATAATAAATGATAGCTATCAGCCTGCGTTCTCTGACACGCAGGATTAAGCTGCCACTGTACACTTATATAAATGTTTAATTCTTTTCATCTCTGGCCACAGTAGGCTTGTCTGGAAATACATTATCGCTGCGGATGCCATCCCTCTTCAATTAGTGTGGCTGGCAGTGCGGAATGGGTGGGTGACCTCCACGTCCCCCTCCTCACAAGAGTCTTACAGGGTTAACTATGGCCATTTAGCAGACTCTATGGAGAATTAATACAGCGATCAGCTCCTCTCCAGAAGGAACAACCACATTCGGTGGCACAGATGGCAAGAACTCTCTCTCCCCCGTTTGACTCTCTTATGACAGCAAAACAAAGGCTTTTAATGATGTTTACCATGAATTGAATTAAACAGCTGAAGACCAGTACATAATCACAGCATTTTGTTTTCATATCCTTAAGTCTTTTAGCAGTGGGGCTTCCAGTTGAGCCTCAGCTACAGCTTATCTCAAGATATAGCCAAGCGCCCCGAGGCTCCCCAGCACCAAACCACATTCAGGCTCCTTAATTGAAAAAGACAGGATGTTTGCATAGGATGTCTGCATCCGTCAGGCATTAAAAGTGACAGTCGTGCCGAAGTGCAAATGATGGCTTGGGCTCAGCTGAACTCCTCTGACTTCTTTCCTCCAAGCTAATACCAGTCTGGTTTTGGAGCAGGACATCATTCCTACACACGGGGATGCGAAAGAGCTGAAACCCTGTCACCTATTCAGGGGTGAAGGTACAAACCCTCACCCACTGGCCTGAGCTATTCCCTTATGGGATGCCTAACTAATTGCTTGCACGCTCTGATGACCTTTAGGAAATGCTGCCTGGAGAGCACGTGGAGAGCATGGTGAAGGTGAACTGTGCGAGTCCCAGAGAGAAGCATGGACCAGTGCCAGCCTCTGCAATTCCTGCCCTAATCCCAACTCTGCCACTCGATGTCAGGCAGATGCCCAAGGCCTAGTGTGTTTGTGCCTGTGAAACGGAGGATAATCCTAACTGCTTACTTACCTGACAGGCATGGAGTGAAGATTAACATCTGTGTACCCAGCATTCAGCATTATCCCCAGCAAGCACTAAGCATCCCTAATGTGCACCCACTAAGGCAGCACCAGAGCCACCAATGATGCACAAGGGAGCTGGGGTGATGCTGGGCAGCCCCACAGGACACATGAGTGACTCACCTTGCTCGGGCCCCTGGGACCCCATGGAGGGGACGCTGGTGTTCAGCACGTCGTTGACGGCCGTGTCGCAGTAGAGGCCCCGCTGGACATCATGCTCGCTGTCCGTCTGGTCGCTCTCCTCGTGCCCGCTGTCCTTCAGGCTGTTCCCCTCCAAGTCCTTGAACGTGGAGCTGCTGGGGGAGACACAGCTGTGATCTACTGGATGAGACGAGGCAGCCCCATCACCCTGCAGTGAGACCTGCGGTGGTGGCGTGGCTGCCACCTTGTGCTCTGCAGGGATAGGGATGTCCCCAGCATGGGGGCAACCTGCTCTAGTGGAAGGGGGCTGGAACTGGATGAGCTTTAAGGTCCCTTCCAATCCAAACCAGTCTGGGATTCTATGAGACCTGCACCCAGGGGCTGATGTGGCGTGAGACATGGCCTGTGCTTCAAAGCCTCAAAGAGCTGGAGGTTCTCATTACTTTGAAAAGCCCTTTTGCGTCTCCACGGAAACCAAGCAGACCACCTACCATCTGATGCTTTGCAAAGCCATGCGAAGGGGGGCTCTGAAACCCATCTAAATTGGTAAACCCTCAAACATGACTTTTTAAGTAAAGATGTCCCTGTTGAAGCCACTGACTTTGATTCCAGGTGACATCAAAGAGTTTTTTAAGTTAAGAAAGCACTACAAATGTACAATGCATTTGTGTGCGCGTGCAGGAGCGAGAGGCAGGCAGGCAACACAGGGAAAGTACAAATAGATTAATTAAAGCGCTTGGGTTTGAGGAGATTCACTCACCAGAGATAGGAGAGCTACAGCATCTTCATAAAGACAAAGGATGAAAATGATGCCACACTGTGTTACAGACAGTATTTCTTGTTCTTAGATGTCTGCACAGCGTTCCCAACACCCCTTGTACTTAAGATACAAGACAAAGGGGGGGAAACCCTGTCCTACTCGGAGCTGCTGTTCAGTAGGCGCAGGCAACCCCTGTTACAAGGCATTTATCTTCCCCGCAGTGAACCAGACGGGAATGCAGCAGCCACACGACAGTCTCTAAAGGATGGGCAGGTCTCCGGGAATCAGCAGCAGCAGCAGTTCCCAAACAATACAGCCTGGGAGCAAGCCCTGCTGCGGCAGCAGGAGTGCCGCTTGCCTTTATCTTAGGTGTGAATGAGGGAAGATTAATAGATTTGGGTTTTTTCCCTGTGCCTGGGGGATGTGGCGTGGGGCATCTCTCTCACAATCCCATTAGCATCCTTAAACACCATGAGCCACGCAGGCAAATATACCTGCCTTTGGGTAACTGAACCTGGGCTGTTTAAACAATGCGCTCACAGCTCCTTGTATTTTTAAGATGTAAAGAAATGGGATCTCAGCCAGGCAGATAATTGGATGTTTTTCCTGCTCGGATCACATCTCCACAGTTGAGGGGTGGCTCCTGCTCTCTACTGCACCCCTGCTACGCAGAGCGCCCCGATACAGGCATGGGTATAGCTTGGTGGCTGCACACTTCGGCTGGTCCATAGCTGGCGGCCACATCCTGCACCACATCCTGCACAGGCAGAGAGCCCATCCAGCGCTGCACAGCCGCCTCCTGAGCAGGATGGATCGTGCTGTGTCAGTGCCTTTCCCTGCCTCCAAGCAGCCAGGAGGCAGAGCCTGCCCCGCGGGGGGATGCTCACACAATCCAGTGGGGTTCAGCTGGATCACTCTGGTGTTAACCTCCCAGTGACATTCCTTCACCAGTGCTGAGATCTGGGGATACCAGGATTTTATCCAAAGGGTTAAGCTCCCTCAAGGGCAGTTGCCAGGTCGCAGCTGAACTGATGATTTCCTTTTTACCCATGGAACAAAACAGCCTGGCTAAGTGCTGCTTTGCCTCGGTGGTCAAACTGAAACAGTGAGCGTGCATCCAACCCAATTACCTGGCCCCAGATGAGCTTTACTTCTGGGTTCTCTTTCCCCTCACCTCACATGGCAGGGAAATCACGATCCAGACCAATCATTCCATTCCCATACACTCAAATAGCATAAACTTTATGAATGTGAAAGTTGTCAGGGTAACAGCACTCCATCTCGCACACTGCAACTTCCCAGCGCCAAAGAGATGGAAAGAAAGACTTCCCTTTATTGCAAACCAAGAGCAATGGGACTTAATGGGAAGTAAATACTGTTTTGAAAAGCAAATTGTTACTCTGGAAATGTTTTACGTATTAGAAAAGGCAAATGGTATATAACACAGTAAGGAAGAACACTGAATAATCAGGATTTGGCTGGGCAAAGCCTACGTACCTCTTTATTAAATGAGCTCTGCTGTTCACGTAGTTGGAATCAAAGGAGTAGTTTTCAGTCTGGAAGGAGGAAAAGAAAAGGGAGATGGTTACAAGCCTAGTATCCCCATGACTGAGAATAGCAAGGGCAGGACAAAAGCCAGCACACCCCACAGGAAGGAAGCAGCATCCTGGCACAGGACAGGTCCAGCGAGAGGGATGAAGCCAGGCACAGAATCCTCCCGTCCCTATTGGGTCTATCCAACACAAAAAGTCTGGCTGGTGACCACAGACCAATTTGCAGAGAAGAAACAATGTGACTACGCTGT
This sequence comes from Neopsephotus bourkii, assembly GCF_033783945.1. Classification (NCBI taxonomy): domain Eukaryota; kingdom Metazoa; phylum Chordata; class Aves; order Psittaciformes; family Psittacidae; genus Neopsephotus; species Neopsephotus bourkii. The sequence continues at coordinate 3,863,327 of NW_026901483.1, forward strand.
GTTACAAAACTAATTGCTTTTAATTCCCTGATGGACTCCGTTCTGTGTGTGTCAATTTGACTGGAAGTTCAAAAGGTATTTTTCTTATTAGTGTATAATTAACGTGTTAAAATATTTATTGCATAGATATGTAAATGCCAGCAAGGTAATCCCCTGCCAGGGAATTTCATGCGGGCACTTTTCTTTGTTCTACATCATTTCATTTGCAGAGACAGTGGGCTCTGCTAGTAATAAAAGAGCAAACAATGGGTGACATGCTTAAAAGTTGGAGGGGAGTGAAAGCAGGGCAGAGAAGTCAATGGAGCTGTCATTTGCAAGCAAACCCCACTCACGTGCTCTGCTCCTGAAGCATTGCCTTTTAACCCCACATTACACAGCCCTGGATTTCTGGTGCTCAGAGCAGGTAAGGACCCAAACCAAGCAATGAGAAGGTATGGAAGAGAGGAGGGTGTTACCATGCAGGAGCCCATGATGGGAGCCGTGAGGTGGGATGCAGTTGTAGGTGCCTGGTAGCGTGTGGTGGGAGATGCATGGCAGGAGGTGGTAGGAGATGTACAGTGGGACGTGGTGGGACCAGTGCAGTGGAATGCAGTGGTAGGTGCATGGCAGGAGGTGATGGGAGATGCATGGTATGAGGTGATAGGAGATGTATGGCAAGTCACACTGGAAGCCATGTGGAGGGACATGGTGAGATCTGCATGTCCTTCCCAGGATCCTTCCTGGGTTTCAGGGCCCCACAAGGGTGCAGGTCTCTTTCTATAAGTCAGGCACCCCACTCCATCCATCCACCCACCCAAAGTGCCCCAGGATGCACAGGGATCCCACATAGGCCCCCACCAGCCTCACCCCTGGACCGGAGGATGCTCCTTGTCCCCACCAGGCCCCCTGGGCAGCATAAAAAGCAAAGTCTCCTCTTCTCCCCCCTCCTCTGGGCTGACAGCAGCATCCCCTAGGACACAAATGGGGACATCCACCTTCCCCACAGCCCTGTCCTGCCTCCTCTGTACCGCAGCTCCTCCTCACCCCAGCCCCGTGACCGCTCTCCTTCTCAAAGAGCCTCTCCGGGACACCACGGCCTGTTTTTATGGCAATTATGAACATGGTAAAAATAAATGCATGCATCTTTAATGTCTCAATAAATAAAGGCAAGCAGAGTCTGCTGCTAACGTAATCACAACGGCAGGATGCAGGGAGCGGGGCCGCCGCAGCCGAGCCCGATGTGAAATCCAATCGTGCCCCAGCAGAGGTTACACTGCCCTGCCAAGATAATGAAGCAAAGGCAGCACTGGTTCAGTGTAACCTTTGCTGGAATAGAGCACGATGTCTAATTTACCAAACAGGAACCTCCCGGAGAGAAACACGGGAGGAGCTGGGAGCCGGGGGAGCCGGCACAGCTCCGTTATTGCTTTCACACTGTAATTACTGCTGGAGAGCCACGCAGGAGATTTACTGCACAGCCACGGGTCCCTGCAGCTCCTGCATCCGTGGTCCTGCAGGATAGCTTTGATGAGTAGAGACAGACACAGGTGTTTTTAAATACAGGATGCTCAAGGCTTTAAATGCCACAGAAAACACCTGATCTGGCATTTATCCATCAATCCGGGTGCTGCCATCCTAAGGGGAACACATAGCATCCCCCCTCAGCAGCCCTACAGGAGATGCCAGGCCTGCAAACAGGCCCTGAGAGCACCTGAGTGATGGAGCAATGGAGGGATTGGAGTAACCCCTGCTTGGTGGGGAGCCCCCTCCATCACACTGTGCTGGTGGACATAGGAATGGCTCCAGCAAGCCCAGAGGCTCAGCTGACTCCATCCCTGTGCCCCTGGCCCCATTGCTGTGCCCAGCAGTAGCCTGAGACCCCCTGCACCCACCACCACCTCCATCAACTTCAACCGCATGTCTGTGCACATCTCAGCCCTGAGAAGGCCAGAAGGGAGGACCCAGAGAGCAAATCCCAATGCATACAAGTACATCACAGAGCACAGTGCTCAGAGCACTGATGCAGCAGGGACCAGGGTGGAGGGACCAAGGGATACAGGATACCAGTGGCACTGAAACCCCACAGAAGGTGAAGGAAACACCACACATGCTGCCATTACGTGTCCTTTGGCAGCCCAGATACAGACCTCACACTAAATCCCCTCTGACCAACATCACTGGGAGGTTTGCTATTGATTTCTGACCAAAAAAAGACAACCAGATCCTGGCTTGACTGAAATCATTCACCAACAGCAAGTACAATTGATGGACTGGAGTAATGTCCTTCCCATGCAGACTCCCTGTTCCACGTGTTCCCCTGCTCGGGATGCTCCACACCACATCCCTAACACAGCTCCAAGTCCACACATGGGTTCCCGCGGGGTTGGTCCCAGCATCCGTTCCCAGGCTCCAAATCCCCCCATGCCACTGAGAGCAGGACAACTGATGCTAATTACTCCCAGATTTTGGACAAACCAAGGAATAAGCCAGTCGCAGGGATGGGAAATGTGCCCGCACCAGCAAGGTACCCTGCAGCTCCTCAGCCATGGGATTACCCATCAAGGTTATCTCCATGCAGACTAAGGGATCAAACCAGAAAAAGATAAACAAGAAATGAGGTTTTTCATGGAGAAGGGCTGCTTTCTAGCTTGTACTATTCAATTGAAGCTCACTTGATTTCATTCCAGTTCATCCCGCGCAGTGCAATCACTTATAAACAGAGGCAAAGCGACGGGAAGGAGATGCCAACATTTCCAACGTGTCAACATTTTAATTGGGAAAGGATCTGCTCCCTCTCTTAATGAGGCCCAAAGAACAAAGTCAAAGCACAGAAAAGAGGGAAAAGGTTAGGCTGAGGAACGCGTGCTCTTCACAAAGCATCATCAGAGCCCAGCCCTCATCTTCCCCATCGTTTTGGCAAAAGCAAACAAACCATTACTTCCTCTGCATCACTCCTATAGGGATCAAAGCGGAGCCCAGCCTCCAGCCCAGCCTCTCTTTTCCATGTTCAAAGATGGGTAAGGCAAGAACCTCCTGAACAGTGCTGCCAATGCTCATAAAGGATGCTCATGCTTGTCAGGATCAGCCCCTCAGCCTCAGCAATGCATTCAAAGCATCAGGAACAGTACCCAGCATCAAAACCACGCTCTCAGCCTGCATCCCCCTTGGAGGAGACAAACCCTGATGTCCTTTGGGCTTGGGATTTGCTTCCCAGACACAGGCACAATGGTGTCAATGCCATCAAAGGCAGAGCCCTGGCTTGGTGAACAGCTTACCAGGGCCTAATTTGAAAACTGCTTTTAACTGCTGCCTTAGCAACACAAATACAAATATAACAACAGCTACGCTCGGAACAGAGCAATCAGCAGGGAAATTCTAAACTTCCCCCTTTTTTTTCCTTCCCCAGCTGTTGCTTTCAGATGAGGATTGCCAATTCCATTAGATTAGGGGAAAAAAGGATGTACTAACCGCAGGACAACTCTTCCTGACCTGTACATTGGGAGGGGGGGTGACTTGCCCGTTAGTAAATGGTCTGTTAGCAACAGGGCGCTGCTCTAACAACTGCTCACCCTCTGCCTTAGGAACAGAATGAAACCCCTGAGCATCCAAAGGAGGTTTAAAGGGAATTACTGCAGGTGCCAGAGGAAGGGTCAGTGAGCTGTGGGGACTTTGGGCACAACCAGGCCTTGGGATGGTGGAGAATAGAGGATGCAGGCTGGGATCAGTCCTCAGGATGTGTCCCTGGCCAGGACATGCCCAGGAGCTGGCTCCTTCTCACTCTTCCCTCTTTTGCAGCTATTCCAAATGTGGTTTCTTCCCAAGCCAAACTCAATGAAGGTGAAAACCCAGCTTTCCTTGCTGTGCCCAGGCTCTTGATGGTCCACACATCAGCCCCCGGCAAAGTCCATGGTTGCTGGAAGCTGGACCCATCTCTGCTGACCCGAAGTGACAGGTATCCATCCCTGTGCCAGCCTCTGCCTCAGAAGCATCTCACACAGTGGGGTTTCGCCCTTCTTCTCACTTCAGGGTGAAAACACTTCTATCTTCCTACAAATTACTGTAAACCTGCTGCAACCTCCTGCCAAAGCATGTAGGGACCCTTCACGCAATCAGCTTCATAAAAATGACACATTTAGCACCACTTTTTCAGGGTTATCCCTTGAGCCTTTTCTTTCCCCCCTCTGTGCCTTGCTAATAAAGCTGGCATGTCACCCTTTATTATCAAAACCCAAAGCAGACCTTTCTCCAAGGCTGCAATGTGCATCTCTCCTTTTGGGTTTCAGAAAATCCTCCCAAAACCTGCAATAACTCATCTCTGCATCAAGCTGCACGTCTTCACCAGGCACACCAGGCTCCTGACCTTCCCTCCGTGCTGCAGGCATCATAGGGGACCACAGAAATGGCATATCCTTCCCCAAAATCCATTGGGCTTTCCTGTTGGGAAGAGCAGGGGTTGTAAGACCTCTTCTCCTGTCTCCTTGGTCCTGTTCTCCATAGGACACTCAATCACAGCTCCAGCACCTGCAATAAAACTGTTGCTGCCTGTTAGGAGAACTCGCCAGCACTTCATTCTTACGGTTTGAACTCTATTGCAGGTGACAGAGAATTCATGCAAATGAAATAAAACCATTCCAGAAGCACTTGGGAAACAGGGAAAACATCAAAGTAGGGACCAGGTCAATTGAAGCACACATCAGCAATGAGGGAATGTCATTATCATTTAGCAAGCTGCTTATTTACCCCATGGGAAATAAATAAGCAGCCTGAGACTCCTTCCCGCAGGGAGCAGGCATGGTCTGAAACCCCATCAAACACCAAAAGCAGCCCCATGGCCCTGATAGGAACAACCAAGCTCGTCCTGATGCTCTCACACCCAGCAATGCAGCTGGGTTCTCTCTCCACACGCAGCAGGAGACTCATCACATCCAGCTCCGGCTGGGAGCAGATCATAGAATGGTTTGGGTTGGAAAGGACCTTAAGATCATCCAGTTCCAACCCCCTGCCATAGGCAGGGATACCTCACACTAGACCATGTCACTCAAGGAGAGCATCGGTCAGAGCCAGGACCAGTGGCTGGAGACCAGCCTGGATGAGCCCCGCAGAGCCCAACTCACTGAAGAGCCCTGCTCCTCCTTCCCATGCTCACCACCAGCTCTGCTCAGTCACCGACAGCACTGGCAACATCTGCAACCATAGATGAGGGTCCTGAGCACCACAGCCACAGCCTGGGAACATGCAGCAGGAAACAGACCCCTATCTCCTGGTTCCTCACTCTCCAGCATCAGCATCTCCCAGCATGGTGGGTATCTGAGATGTAACAGCAGCATCAGCCCAAGGCTTGTGGTTAAACACTACCCAAATAGCTCCTGGTGCTTGCACCACTGGGAAAACTCAGCACATGCCAATAGGAACAGTGCAGAGTGATGCCTGCAGTACTCCAAGGAGCCCATCATGCTCTCTTCCATCAGCCAAGGTGTGCTTGGGGACCCTCAGCCTTTGGAAAGGACCCAGCTGGTCAACGGCCCCCACTGGCAGCACTGGAGCACAAGCTGAGGCAGAGAGATGCTCCTCTGCTGTGTCAAGAGCCCCAGGCAACCTGGAAGGAAAACATGAAGCAATTCAGCTCTTACTAAGGAGCATTTCAAAGGCAGTCACCTGGAGGGGTTCAATAAAGGTTAAAAGGATCCAACCTCCGGCATCTCCCTTTGCAGCCATCTCCCTCCACCCCAGCCCACTTCTAAAGCCCCTAACACAGGAGACTGCAAACTGTAAGCTCCCAGCAGAGCATCTCTGAAGAAATAAGTGTGTTCAGCATCTGATATTGATGGTTTATAATTAGATGTAATACAGCAGATCATTTCCCTGCCCTTGATCAATGAAACCAGGGTTGGGTTTGGGGTTGGGCTTTTTTGCAGCCAGTCTTGATTGCTGCCTAACCCAAATGGAGCTTTGCCTCGCTCGGTTCAGCAAGAACGAGCAGAGACGAGGATGTGCAAACACAGCATCCATTTAGATTTACTATCCCCGCAATATAAACAGAGTATTTATTTCTGGCCTTTTAAGCACTAATTCCAGATTTAATGAGGGACAATGAACATTCCTCAGAGCCAGGCTCCGGGGCTTGCTTAACACCACCGACCCTCCCATTACAACTGCAGCTTAAATAAAGGGCATTTGGTACTGATGGCCATTATTAAACACCAAAGAAACAGAGTCCAGCCTCCATTTTCTCTTGATGAAATAGAAAGCACTGCAGAGGAATCGCTGGGAGAGTTCATCCTTTAACATCACCCTGTTCATCACAATGAGAAGTGTCAAACCACGTTGTATTACGGCACAGGCTGCCCACTAATCCACACTGAACTCCTGTCCCCTCCTCAAATAAATACAGGGTTTGGCATATTTAGTGTGCAAATGGATCAGAGGCAGGAGGCAAGGAGCTGCTGCGATGTGATTTCAAAACAAGGGTATAGGATTAGAAGCCCAGATTGAATCCTGGGAGCGGCAACATACAAGGAAGCCATAATTACACTCCTGAAAGCCACAAATAGTGTCACCCAATTGAATTTGTCAACACATCCGAAATCTACTGCATGGTTATGAGCAGCACAGATGCAATAATAAAGAGCCTTCCTTACATTCAGATAGCATCTATAGCCCAAAAGCTCTTTGGTGGCCGTAGCACAAGGATCCCTCCAGCAGCAGCACCACCTGGCACTTACAACACCCCCCAAATCAACCAAAAACCAAAATACTGACCCAAAATGGGGACAATTTTCTTTCCAAAGAAGTTCATATTGCCTTCCCTGGACCATGAGGATGGTGATGCTCCAGCAGCTGCCCAGTAAGGGGGGACAAGAGGGCTTTGGGGGCAGCAGAGGCAATGCAACCCTGCCATATACCCACTAATAGGCACAGACCTGAGCTCACCAGCCTTCTGCATGGGGGTACAGCCTTAATATGCCAAGGAAAATTCCCTGCAGGGATGGAATGGCCAATAAACCTAATAAAGGTGGGTTTTCCCATCACCTGTGCCTGGGACTGTGCAATTGATCTGTGCATGCAGCTTCCAGCGCGGACTTTCACCCCTCCTTATGCAGTGTGAGAAACAACATGGATCTAATCAGCAGCCCTAGGGTAATGGGGCATGACTTGGAGGTTTGTTAAAACCCCTTTCCGAAGTGTCCTTTCCTGCCTCCTGCCATTAGGAATGAAAACAAATAGAGCAGAGGGACCTGTTTCTAACTGTTCCCATGGCTGAGGCTAAATAAACCTCCTTGTCAGTCACCTTCTGGAGCAGCGGGTCAGGGTGATGCACTTGGGAGGGAGCAGGAGAAATCACACATTTATCACTGCAGAGCAAAACATGGGAAGGAGAAAGCAAAACCCCAAATCCCTGCAGCTGAGTTAAAAACAGTGAAGGCGTGAGATGCTCCTGCCCTCAAGGCACATCGGGGTGATGGGTGCAGGGGCAGTCGCAATAGGGCAAGGTGCTGAAGCAGTGCCATAGGGCACTTCACTTTGCTTCTGCATCCCAGAGGAGATGGGGACACCCCCTGAGGCACCCCAGGGTGATGGGGCTGGTGGCAGCTGAAGTGTTTCCTGCTTTGTGGCTGAGCAGGGAGGAACTGGGATGGGGATAGCAAAATCCATGTGGTGGGAGCAAGGGCAGGATGGGCACATGGGGACCTCACCCCTGCAAGCCCCATTTCTCCTGGGGTTTTGGGCAAGCAGCAAAGCACTTCTCCTATCCATCACCTACACACCCCACATGTTTTCATCCTCATTAGAGGCCTGATCCTAGCCCCTGTGTGCCCCCAGCACATGGCTATGCACATCCATACTGGCTCTGGAGTGATGCCTCCACACCATGCAGCTAACATTCCCTGGCAATGGTGGATGATAAGAGGGAGGTGAGCATCGCCCCACGTGCCCATCATGTTATCATGTACATTGTTATCTACAACTGCACAGCAAGGCTCCCCATTCGGCCAGCTCGAAGCCTCAGGGGGACTTTGCTCACAACAAATTTATTTAGCAAAACAAGGTTTCCCCTGGTTTATTCATTTTCCCTGACTTAGGCTGGAAAAGGCAGAGTCTGCAGCCCATAGAACTACCCTGCAGCCACGAGATGGGCAGCAAACCTGAGCAGGACTGGCCTGCCTTCCTCCTGCCATCGCTGCCATAGAATCATAGAACAGTTTGGGTTGGAAAGGGCCCTAAGATCATCCAGTTGCAACCCCCTGCCATGGGCAGGGACACCTCACACTAGACCATGCTGTCCAAGGCTCTGTTCAACCTGGCCTTGAGCACTGCCAGGGATGGAGTATTTGTCACTTCTCTCATCACCCTTTGCCAGCACCTCGGCACCCTCACATTAAGTAACATCTTCCTTAGATCTAACCCCAACTTCCCCTGTTTCAGTTTGAACCCATCACCCCTTGTCCTATCACTACAGCCCTTGATGAAGGCCCCTCTCCAGCATCCTTGTAGCCCCCTTCAGACACTGGGAGCTGCTCTGAGGTCTCCACACAGCCTCTCTTCTCCAGGCTGAACAGCCTCAGCTTTCCTAGTCCTCAGCACCGTATCCAGAGCCCGGGTGGGAATCAGGATGCAAAGCCTGGCTCAATCAGCTCCCCTCAAAACCTGCCACCACCGAAGGTACCACACTGGCTCCAGCATCCTTGGGGACACACAGCACCCTCCACAGAGCCCCTCGTCCCCTCTGAGCCGTGCTGCCAGCTCAGGGATGCTGGGAAATGAGGAATGTAGCCTAATAGGAGTCAACTGTGGGGAACTAACTGACACGAAAGAGCTCTACCAGTGCTGGGATCTCTGTTCTGGATGCCCCTTTCCATCACCATGCTGCCCTCTCCCGCTGCCCGACAGCCACCCCACATCATTAAGAGCCTGGTAAACACAGCCCCTTGGTTATTACAAAGATGCCAAACCCTTCCTAGCTCGTGTTCCTCCCAGTTAATGTACCATAGCCGAGGATAAATTGCTATTACAAGGAACTAAAAATAAACCTGTTTCAGAGGCCATAATTGGCTTGTCTTGTTGGGCTTTTTAAGGAGCCAAAGTACCAGTTCCAGGCTATTAGCCCTAAGGTTGTAAGAGAACGGTGTAAAATATTTCTTCATTAAACCCCTACCTTCTCCATAGAGGGGCTTCTCTTTAGGGGATTTTTCCCCTCTTTTCCTTCTTCATTTTGTTTTTCTTTCTTTTCTTGTTAAAAGATGTGTGCTATTGAATAAGCTTTAGTTTAAAGACGTCTTTGGAAGCCCAGAGGTGATATAAATAGACAGGACTCAGTGCAGCTGGAGAACCAGCCAGAGCCTTCACTCATCTATTCAGGTCGTTTTTCCACACCACTTACAGAACATTCCTCATTCTCCTCTGTAATCCTGGGTCATTTTTAAGCATCAGCATCAAATACTGAAGTCCTTAGGGAGAAGGTGCCCTGTGCAAGCACTCAGTGCGCTGCATGGGATGGGGACTGTCACCATTGCACTGCCCTGCGAGGCACCCAGGGGTGTACAGGGTGCTCCATAGGGTGAGGGCTATGGGGGTTTTAACTTCTGAGGCTGCACCTCGAGTCCTTTGTTCAGCTCTGGGCCCCTCACTACAAGAGAGACATTGAGGGGATGGAGCGGGGCCAGAGAAGGGAATGGAGCTGATGCAGGGCCTGGAGCCCAAGTGTGATGGGGAAGGGCTGAGGGACCTGGGGGGTTCAGATGGAGAAGAGAAGGCTCAGGGGGGACCTGATGGCTCCCTACAACTGCCTGACAGGAGGATGGAGCCAGGAGGGGCTGGGCTCTGCTCCCAAGGAACAGGGGATGGGACAAGAGGAACCAGCCTCAAGCTGCACCAGGGCAGGGTTAGATGGAGCTGAGGAACAATTCCTGCCCCAGAGGTGCTCAGACATTGGAACAGGCTGCACAGGGCAGGGCTGCAGGCACTGTCCCTGCAAGGGTTAACACCATAGGAGATGAGGCCTCAGTGCCATGGGTTAGGGGTGGCCTTGCCAGTGCTGGGGAACGATTGATCTCAATGATCTTGAAGGTCTTTTCCAACCCAGCTGGTTCTATGAATCTAAGAGCTTTATTTGCCACCATTACTGAATACCAGCAACAACCATGGCAAAACCAAAGGGATCTGGAAACCCCATCAGCAAGACCCCTCTGCCACAACCACTTGGAGCAGCATAGCATTAAAATAAGTAATGATATCAATGGTGATGATAACCAGTCTCTAAAGAACACTGCACAGCAGGGGAACCGCAGCAGAATGATCACAACACAGCCTTTTCCTCCCTGCTCTCGCACAAGGAAAGGGATGGCACATTGAAACAGCAACCCAATGGGTATTTACTGCTTTGATTTTGCAGTGGGAAGATTGCTGCTAGAAGAAGACTATTTCTGTTAGGTACAATTGCTAATTTTTGATGGTGTCTAGGCAATACCTTGTTAAAAAGGGCAAAACAACAGTTATTAATTACCCTAATTAACCCAATTCATAAGACACATTTGTGTGGCTGTCATGACAACTGCTTTGACTAACTTGCCAAGAATAGCTTAGCTGTCCATTCAAATAAATCCCTGATAATTACTAGTCTGGTTTACTGGGCTTCCGTGATAATAATAATTAGTGGTACTGTACAGAAGGTCGCCCTAAACAGTTTATGAATGATGCATTTTGCATGGCCATTCCATGAGTCATGCAGCAGCCAGCACATGGAGCAGCCACGCTTCCAGTACGGCCAGAAGGGAGCCTCTGCCTGCTCGGTATGGGGACAGCATGGTGGGATGAGAAGAGAAGTCATTATGGTTGGAGAAGAAAGAACCAAGAGGTTGGGGGAAGCTGGATGGCCACCAAAGTGCCTCCTCAACAGCATGGGTGTCCATCTGTCTGTCCAGTCAACACAAGACAGGAGATGGTACTCACTTTTAATGGAGGCACTCATAGACAACAAAAAGCTTTCAAGCCTGAGCTGTTGCATGTTGGTATCTCACTTCACCACCTCATGTCCCTCCCTATCAGGGACTTCTGATTTTGGCATACTTCCTCATTATTAGAATCCTAGATTCAACCGGGTTGGAAAAGACCTTCAAGATCACTGACACCAACCTTTCCCCAGCACTGCTGAGGCCACCACTAACCATGGCACTGAGGCCTCGTCTCCATGGGGTGTGAACACTTGCAGGGCTGGTGCCTGCAGCCCTGCCCTGTGCAGCCTGTTCCAATGCCTGAGCACCCTCTGGGGCAGGAATTGTTCCTCAGCTCCATCTAAACCTGCCCTGGTGCAGCTTGAGGCCGGTTCCTCTTGTCCCATCCCTTGTTCCTTGGGAGCAGAGCCCAGCCCCTCCTGGCTCCATCCTCTCAGGCAGTTGGAGGCAGCCATCAGGTCCCCCCTGAGCCTTCTCTTCTCCATCTGAACCCCCCAGGTCCCTCAGCCATTCCTCATTAGGTTTCAGGATCAACAACAAAGGAAGGGCCAGGTCACCAAAGGGAACGCGAGCTGGGAATGGGCAGCTTCAGCCCTCTCTGGCTCCATCTCTGCAGGAAGAAACCTTCCAACCTGCAATCTGGGTCTCCCCATGAGCAGCTACAGCTCAGCTCTCCCTCACTGCTTCTGGTGCCTTCAGCAGCCTCAGAGCGATCTTCTGTAGCTCCAGGGCTATCTCCCCCAGCACCTTCCTGCACTCCTGATGAGGCCATGCTTTCACACACCTTCAGCCAGACCCAGCAAGTGCCGTTTTTCCTTTGCTGAGGTTTGTAGATGAAAACCAATCCATGGGATTCCCTATGGCTGCACCTATACAGAGGGGACAGGACCACAATGGCCCCACCACCAACACTGCAAAATCCTGCAAAACCCCAGGCAGAGAGGGCAGCAGGGCAGGGACAGAGACAACATACTCACAATTAATACAGAGACAGATGTCAGCTCCATGGAAATCTATGAAATCACCCTATTTAGAATAAATTCTGATTAAACACCACATATGGTCCTTATTGTCCATCCCCTGTTACCTATCACAAGAGGCGTCCGCATGCAAAGAGGGTTTTAATCTGCAAGTATTTGTCTGTTAGAGCCCTCTCCCCCCACCTCAACTTGCAATTATTCATATTGATTGACTTTAAGAGAGCACCATGCACATGCCTCGAGCTGCCACGCGTCGAGCAAACAAGGGAACAACGCCGGGCTCTGCTGTAATCATTACCAGGGCGAGCAATTGCCCTGTCACACATGGCAGGTTATGGCTTCAGACTGGAGGCAGCAAGGCCAGATGAACACTTAAAAGGTCGTTACAGTGTGAAGAGTGAGGATGTAGAAATGACGCCTCCTTTCTCAACCAATCTGTTCCCAGGGCATCACCTGGCTATGCAGAGATTTCATCTCATCAAGCCGAAGGAGCCACTGGAGGGAGGGACACAGGTTTGTGTCCTCTTTGCGGGCCAAAATAAGCTTTGATGAGGACATCTTTGATGTGGGGGGAGATGGATTTGAGGTCCTGAGAAGGATTTCGGTGCTGGACCACCAGCCCTGGTTGAGAGTACTTGCTAAAGGATGAGGTGCTTTCACCCACCCAATGAGAAATGAGGGAAACCTGATGCTGAGCAGAACCTTCCCCAGTTTTCCCAAGTGAAGTTTGCAGCTCAGTTCAATATGTTAGTGCCTAATGAAGGTTTCCCCCATCCTCTGCAGGGTATAATCATTCTCCTCCTAATGAGCATGTGCTAATGGCATATTAATGCTGACAACAACCAAGTGCAGAGAACAGGACATGAACATATTCCAAAATTCATTGGTTTTTTTCCCCCCTGAACAAAGGAATCCAAAGCAAGCCCCAGCCCAGTGGGATGCCCGTGGCTCCCACAGTGATGCTGCCAGCTCTGGTCCATGGGCTCACCACGGGATGCAGAGCCCATATGGGACCATGGCTTTGGTCTCTCATCAACCCAACCCCTGCAATTAATTGATGTACATGAAGGATCTCAGCCCATGTGTGGTACTTCCCTCCTCAAAGGGGACACAGCCACAGTGGGGGCTCCATAAGAAAGAAGAGGAACCACTTGCAAACGTCTGGAGAGGCATTCCACCAGGCAGACAGACAGGTTTGGATGCTGTTTCTAAGCCAACAGCCGCGTGGATTTGATTACTAAATGTCACTGAAGCTGGGCTCCTGCCAGAGCATCCAGATGTGAATCTGAATATGAAAAGTCTAGGAGGGAGCAGGTGACAAGAGTCGCAGGCACCGAGCCCCCATCTGGGTTTGCATGATCAAGTTTATGTGAGGCATGGAAAACAACACTCATAAGATGGGTGTTTGCCTGCTTTTTCACCTTTGTGAAGGCAAAACACTGAGAGCTCCCCAAAAGCAGCATCCCCCTGCCCATGGGTGTGCTACCAAGTGCTGCAGGGAGGTGTGGAAGCCTGATTCCCTAACTGTCCGACTCCCGTGTGCTCCCACCAGCACGTACATGTAGATGTCCAGATCGATAATCGATGCTCCAATCAATAACAGGGAATTTAGCTACATTATAAACCCAGTAAAATCAGCCAATACTGAGAAATGACTATTGAGTCCTGTGTTTTCTGTACTCACTTAGTCTAATAATGGTGAATGATATTTTCCAAGTACATTATTCAGCAATAAAACCGCCGAATTATTTGATCTCTTTCTAACCTTTATGATTCTAAGCACTCTTTTTGACCCAGATTGAATGAGGCAACATCTGCAGAGCCTTTCACAAAATTGTACTCGCCGTGCACTATTGTAGGTCCGCTGCCAAAGATAAATGTTATTATTTTAAAGCCATCATCCTCCTAATAGATGAGTGCACTGCATTAGCATAGCCTGCAGAGCTCGAGCAGAGGGTGAGAAAATGCCAGAGGGTTTTTGCTTAATGGAATTTTACATACCTGACTTAGGATGGGTTAATGCAATCCACCAACACCGGAGTTTTACAACCTGCCCTGTGGCATACACCTGCCATTACAAAAGATGGTTTAATCCGACAAGCTCCAGAGCGCCGGGAGAACCAGGAGGGATTCACGTCCTGATCTCTGGTGGCCAACGGGATGCCAAGACAAAGACCTCATGTACATGGCTCCAATGTACACTAGGCTACCTGCCCCAGACCTGCACAAGGAGCTGGGGGTGAGGAGAAGGGGTGGCTGGGGTCACCTGCAGCATGCTGAGGGCTTCCATCAGAGGGATGGAAGCACGACAGCTGTGATGTACATCACTGCAGCATTAGCAGTCGCGGCACTCCAGCCTTCACCAGCCTAACGAGAACTCAAGTAATTCCATGTTAATTCCAAGGCTAAGTACTAATCACTTGTCTGGCTGACATAAGCCATTACTTCACTCCAAATTGAGACTAGAAACTATAGGGAGACTTTGAAGCAGCAACACTGAGGTCTATTCTCTCTCAAACCCTCTGACGGGTGCCATGGGCATGCTTTGCCCACATAGGAAGAGCAAAATTGGGAACCATCAACATCATCAGCATCCCTTTGCTGAGCTCCCAGTGACGCTCTCCTGAGGATAATGAGGAGCATGGGGGACCCCAGGAGACCCTTATATTGCAGCCCTGCGAGGGTAGCACTGACTGCAGAGCACCCCATCCATCACTGAGTCAGAGCATACTCTAATTTAAATCATAATTACACTTATAAGTACACAGATTACAACTATTTATGCTACAAATAAGACCATCCCGTACTTTAATTAACAGAAAATGATTGGAACTCAACTATAGCCCCTACTGGGAACAATATCTAATCATTTATTGAAGCCAGGCTGTGCCTGGCCCCATAGGCAGCCTGGCAGGGAAGAGGGAAGGGGCAGGGATGGGGTCCCCTATCCAAGCCCTTGCATGGAAGTGGGAGCCACTGTTAGAGGGATGAGAGGTCTCCCAGGGGCGATGGACGGCTCATTGCTGAAGAGCCTCAGGATGGAGTCAGGCGGGCAGCTCTGCCATTGCCAGATGATGGGATTTTAGGGAAGATCCAAGCAGGGCACCCTCAGTGAGGGCAGGAGCCCAAGGACCCAAGAGGACACATGGCTGAGGAGCTTCTCTGGCTCAAAGCCCTCAGGAGGAGCTTCAGGACATGGCAGCTGGAAGATACAGCTCTATCCATGGAGAAAAGTGAGTGTGCATAAGGTTACTCAAAGGCTACATGCGCTTGGCTTTACAATGCCTTCGGATGCAGCATGAGCTTTATGCAAAGTGAACGACAGGGAGAAAGCACAGCACCCAAATAGCTCAATACAGCAGGAGTTCACTTGGAAACTCCCCTAAGAAAGGCCAGACGTAGCGTGCAAGACCATCCTCTTGATGTCATTGAAGAACCCTCAAAACTTACTACAAGTCTTGCCTAATTTAAGGGAAAATTCTTCTCTGCCATGTAAATTTAGCTGCAGGAGGGTTTTTTATAGACTCAGCGAGGAAGAGTTATGCATCAGAAATAGGCATCAGAAATTCAGATTTACTAAAAGGAGAACAAAAATGAGCCTCTCTGCTTTCAGCAAGTGAGCCATAAACCCCAATCCAGCAGCATAAAACCAACTCATATATATATATATGGTTATACAATGTATTATATTCTCGTTTATATAATTAAGTATAATATGGAATAATTCTAAACACACTTTTTATATGGTTATAAATATTTTGTGTATATTAGAGCATATTGTCTATAATATATATCATATACAGTATGCAATATATAACAATATAATCATATCCCTGTTGAGCATCCTAGGTCTTGCCATCAGAGGAGAAGGTTTTTACTGCTAAATACCACTTGGCTACTGCCACCACACCACACACCAGCCCCAGTTCCTCTAAGGACCCTTGCAGCAAACACCCTTGGTCCCACCTATCCAAGACCCCACTGCGGGCTGGAAAACCCTTGGAAAAGCCAAGGAGGTGCCAAGATAGGGTTGCAGCCCCGTATCACCCATAGAAAACATACACGGTTTAGTGGTGGACTTGGCAGTGTAGGTTTGGATGATCTTAAAGGTCTTTCCCAACCTAAATGATTTCATGAAGAGCCAAAGCACATTGAACCAAAGGTTTGCCCAAGACAGAGAGTGTGGCCATCAGTGAGAGATGTGGTTAAATAGGAATGGGAGCTGGCGTGTGTATCTCTGCTGCAAGGTATTCAAATGAGGTTTTCCACACAGATTGCTCGGAGCGATTACATTAGGAGATGTATAATTTGGTTAGGCTGACCTTGGCATGGAACAGAAAGCTGCTGATTTCCATAATGTCAGCATCCGATGCTCCGAGAGGTCAGGGAACATGCAGTGATACACAGAACTCTTTGGGAGTCGTTAAGCCGTGGGATTTGCTGGGAAGTGCCATTTCAGGGCACATTGGGAGTGAGTATGGAGAGCATCCAGATTGGTTTGGGGTGGGTCTGGTGCCTAGCAGGGTCTGCTGAGCTTTCCCTAGGGAGAGGATACCCAGTGGCTACATAAAGCTGAAAGCATCGCTCCTCTTAGGCAGGCTCCCAGAGGATGAATGCTACCGTTAGCTCCTAGACAGGGATACCCAGGTATGGGAATGCTGAGGCACGGATGGAGCCGTGACCTGTGCTTACCCAGTGCAGTGCACATCGCAGGCACAAAAAGTGCTGAGTTACAGTGACCTCCCAAGGAGAAAGCAAGACTGGCAACGCTGGCTGCAAAGTCAGCCTTCTGCCTAGCGGAGCATCAGCACTGATCATGCTTTAATTATTATCCCTGCTCAAAATAAGCCTCATTCCAAGAGCCCGGCATGCCTCAGCACAGCACACTTTCTCCGGGTTGGGAAACACCTCCTTTCCTTTCCCCCCTTCCCCTGCTCTATCCACAGTCTTACTCAGAAGCAAGCCAAATCCCTTCCAATTATGTATCGTGATGTCTCCCCAGTGTTACACTAAATCAAGGCCCTTCGTTTCTAAACAGCATGGTTTATAACAAATTGTCTGTTAGACCAGACAGAAAGTGATTTCCTCAAACCCAGCATATTAAAGTGAGTACATTCATTCTGGTTGTAACACACCAAATGTGATTACAACAGACACTTTGGGGGCTTTTTAAGGCTAGTGGAGAAGAGGAGGATAAGCTGGAGGGGAAGAAAGAATTGACAAGTAGAGAAATGACAGAGAGAGAGGAGCAGCCACGCTGATTTCATTCCTCTCAAAACAAAACTCTTTGTGTGCTGTAGAAATGTGCTTTAGTTAACACCACCAGATAGCCAGAGCAGAAACTGCCGCTGCTGCTGCCTGCAACAAAAATTGCTCTATTGTGCTTCGAAACCCATTTCCTATAGCGAGGAGAACGCTCTCCAGGTAGTAAAAAAGCACATCTGAAACCAACAGGGCCTTATCCTGCAACTGTTGCTGGCTCAAATAATCCTCACTGCCACCAGGAGCCCCAACGAAATCAGTGTGAGTGAGGATTACAGGGGACTGTATCAAGGTTGGGGGATTAGACTGGGATTATCACTAACACCAGTAATTCCCCATCTTACTGATGGTGGCCACCAGCTCAGGAGGTAGCAGATCCCCACGGACATTACCCCCATGGCCAGACCTGGGCCTAGGGCTTGTCACTATGTGGGGACCCAAAGGATTCCGCCTTGACCATCTCAAACCTACCAAAGCAGCACCAGAGCAAGGCCATGCCTTGTCCTCATTCTGTTTACAGTCTAAGGGCAGTGCTGCTGCTTACCTTCCCTGCTGCTGCCAGAGCAGAGCCATCTGGACCCCCAGAGAGCATCAATCCCGTACCTCCATGCTAATTCCACCTCTGGAATTCCCCCACCCGTTTCACACCCCCTTGTCTCTCCCATGCTGGGTCTTCCTGGGTTACTGTGGCCCCACGTGAGAGCAAGGGGCAGAGTGAGCTGTGGTACCCTGAGGGATGCTCCCTGTTCCTGGGAAGCACACGATGCATCAGCACCATTTCCCAAAGCGGCACAGATTTTGGATGTCAAACTGCCTCTGAAAGCCATTGCACACACGGAGTTCTCTTTTAAAACCACCAAGTCAAGACCCAGGCATGGAAGTGTTACCCAAGGGTGGCTGCTCGACATGCGAGTCGTGTCCCAGGCATCCTAAAAGGCTCGGCATTGAGACCACTTTCCACACCACCCCAATGCAACCTGCATTTTTAGCAAGGAAGCTGCCTAATGGCTCCTGTTCCTTTTGATTTTTAGTCTCCTGGTACAACTTCCAGTAATAAACATGCAAAACCTGACAACAAGCCCTTTTGGTTTCAAAGCTGACTTCTCCTCCGGCACAGCGGGAAGACAAAGGAAAGCCCTCGGCAGCAGCAGAGCTCTGACCGGCAATGCCCTCACAGCTCCGACATGTCCCACTCTCCCTCCTGCTAAACAAGTCCAAACACTAACGGGGCCCAAGCCTCCTGCTGTCAGCCACAATCACCAGAGCTGCTCATAACACTTTCTGCCATCACTGCCTAGAGCCGCGAGGATGCTCAAAGGCCACAGGCAGGCATCCCTGAGTGGTACCCAAGAGGCCAGAACCGCCCTCCCCCCCCGGGATGTCCCCCACTTCCTCCCGATGCACACTTGGCAGCCAAGCCCTGACCCAAAGGGAAAAGCTTATCAAGGATAATCCCAAACTTGTTTTGCAGCCCCTGTTTAACCCTTCCTGTATCATCAGGGGAAGAAAGGGAGCACCAAGGAGCACAGTTACCACCAGCATAGCACCACAAGCCCCGGGACCTGCCACCACGGCAGGGAGGAAACAGTTCCTGAAACTCCACAAACAACCCAGCCTCAGGGACTTGTATTTCAAGGTATAAGGCAAATAAGGCTCACATTAAAGACCAGCTACACTGCAAACCCGCTACTGCTTAGGACAGCATGTGTCTGCAGATGCTTACTCCCAGCCACAACCATCATAAGCTACATGACACCACCATTTACCTCGCTATTTTATCTTTTATCAACCAATACTTTGCCTTCCCATCAGGAAAAGTCACTCCTCGGTGAAGCAGTATCAGTATCTCCATGATGCTGACACCTCATAAGGGCTCCCTGGGGAAACGCCAGCAGCATCATCACCAGAGGCAATTCAAACCAGCCCAGACAAAGTCCCACTAGATGTACTGCAGGGGAAGGTTTGGCTCTGGAAACTCCGGGCTGGAATTGTATTTATTAAATCATCACCACCTGGAGGTGTACCAATAGCACATCATCACACTGCAATGCTTGCTAAGGCAGCGACAGGCTGCAGTGAGTCAGAAGCTGTAACGGTCCTCTGGACATGTGAAAGCATCTTTAATGGAATTTCTGTGTCACCCTGTGTGCCAGGACATGGCTGTCACCCCAGTCACCACTAATCCTCCTGCCCCTTAGGTAGAACCCACACCACCAGCGAGATAATTCTCCTTCCAATAGCTGGAAGCGTAACACTGGGACTCTGCCAGAAAACCATAGACGTTCCCACCCTAACCCAAACTTCCAAACAGCCTCCAGTTGGGATTTCTCCTCCCCGTGCCCTGGCCCTGCCCTTTTGTCCAAAAGCATCCCCAGGGAGCAAGCAGATCCCTGCCAGGACATGCTGCTCTCCCAGACAGCATCCACCCCAAGGCTGCTGTCTGTTAGCAGGACTGGAGAGCATCCGCTGCTGGAGGGCAGGTTCTAAGCTGACACTCCATAGCACCCGTTACAAAAGACAAATGTATTTCTCACAGTGCATGCCACCAGCACAAGAGATGGGGATGGAGCCACAATGCAAATCAAGAAGCATCCCAGCTCCCTCACATGAGGGTGCACAGGGCATGGGGATCTCCACACGCTACCAGACCCCAGCATCGAGGAGGGACATGGGCAGCGCTGCCTCCTGCCCTCTGCTGCCTGCTAACTTCATCAGCTGAGCTATGACATTCCCAGTGGTCCTTCCCTCATTCCCAGCACCATAGAGCGCTGCCAGCATGTGCTGCTGGCTAATGCCAGCGTGGGATGGGTTTTATGACTGCATTTTGTCTGTAGCAATGAATCACAGGCTGACAGGGTGCTCCATGGGAGCAAGGCACCAGCCAGAGATACACTTGAGACACCTCTCCAAAGGACACCGCTTGAGGAAGGCAGGAATTCCCCAGCATCCCAACAGTGATGGTCACTCACAGCTTGAGATGTGTCCCCCAGGCTGCTGGGTACCCTGAGCCCCTGCTGGCACTCAGTGAAGAGCACAGGCAAACGTGAGCATCAATAGACATCCCCTAATATATGAAGGGTGATGTTTCCCATCCCCAGCCTGCCTGGGGATGCTTCAGTAACAGCTCTTCTGCCTTATTTGACTACAGACAGGCGTATCCCAGACTGCTCCTATTCACACTTCGATGCAACATTCCTGCCTCTCCCACTGGGACATAGAATCAATCAGGCTGGAAAAGACCTTTCAGCTCATTCAGTCCAACCATTGCCCAGCACTGCCAAGGCCACCACTAAACCATGTCACTAAAGGCCACATCTACACAGTTTGTGAATGCTTCCAGGGACGGTGACTCCAGCACTGCCCTGGGCAGCCTGTTCCAGTGCCTGATTATCCTTCCCACTTGGGAGCAGAAGAGCCCACTCGAGCTCTATGGCTGGATACACGCAAGTAGAACATATTAGTGCTTATATCCAGGTCATATCCACTCTCAAAGCTCAAAGCTGCACCTCCACTTTGAGCAACGGACATTTGGGCTGAAGCATCCCAAAACTGGTCCAACACCCATACGTGACCTCTTGGGAGCTGGTTCTGCAGCCTCAGCAGAGGTTAAACACCAGGGTTCAATGAGCATATCGCCAATATACACAGAGCAGGATGAGAGAGGGCTGGCACAAGCCCTCTCCAGCAGCCCTGCAGGCTCCCAAAGAGGGCCATGCTCTGCTCTCCATAGCACAAGGATGAATGTGAAGCAGCTCCACTGTCTCCAGCAGCATCGTTTTGCATTTACACCAGCACACTGAACGCAAAACAGAGCGAGCCATAAATATTTCAGCTGCTTTTTCAGCTTTGTTATTCCGTTCAAAGCAGGAAACATGACAAACCTTTGATTGTTTTGCTTAATACCAAACAATAATTCAAAGAGAGACAAACAAGCAACATTAAATGATGCCTGTGATGTACAGAAAAGCCGATGAATTAGAAGAACCTGATGAGGATGGTGTGGATCCAAGCAGCACCTTTCCCTGCCTTTGGCATGCCTGCATGGTGAGGGGACAGCAGGGCCAGGCAGTGACAACGGGGCAGCCGCAACACAACCCATTGCCTCCAGAGCAACAACCACCAACACTACTTTCAACACACGCCTAAAAACCACCTGCGAAGGCAATGAGTGTCTCCTCCCTTGAGCATCTCCACACTCCAAACCCACTTGCAAAGCATCCACCACAGCCTGGCCTGGCCATGCCAGCACCCCTTGCCTGGGCATCTCTGAGGCTCTCTGCAGCGCTTGGAGGTGAAACATCCACCATGACCACATGTTGGGGCTACTCAGTCCCTTGCTCCAGAGCATCCAACACCCAAAGCTAGCATTGCCCATCGCTCAACACATCCTTTGGGCAGCACTTACACCAACAGCACAAACCTGCTCCCGATGCCCTAGTGGTACCCACACTCACCTCCGGCAGCGGCATCCCGTTGATGATGAGGTCGGGCTGCTGGGGGCTCTGCCCCGTGAAGGTGTGATGGTAGATGTGATTGGAGCCAGCGTTCCTGTTGTTCTGGTTCTCCACATTGAGGAAGGTGCTTTCGGAGCGGCGGCAGCCCAGCGGCAGGGTCTGCTGGTGGTAGTCGAAGTAGTTGAGGGATGAAGTGAGAGAGGAGCAGCTGACAACGTTCATTTTATCCGTCTCCTCCACGTCCCGCGGCACCAGGCGGATATCATTCTTGCTGATCTTCTTCTTCTTGCTTGATTTCTTCTGATGCCCATAGGAGTACTCTGCGATTCTGGGGGACAGAATGGAAATGAATTGCTGAGAGCATCCTGAACCTGCCCCGCTAAATACACATGCAGAAACCCAGAGGGCTTGGCCCCCATCTCCATGTAGGCTTCTTAGTCATGCACATTACGTCATGTTTCGGGTCTGGTAGCACGACACCATCTTTAGCTTATTTTCATATGTATGATGCTTTCAGGTCAAATATGGAAAGTAATGGGAAGGAAGAATATGCCTCTGGGGTTTTATCCTAGTGTTTGTGATTGCTGATATTTAGCTACTAGGAGTAAAGTCCAGCCTGCAGAGGAGAAAAATGGAGATGTTAAAATCAGTTTCCATGAACTGAAAAGGGTACCTGTATTCATTACCATGCAGACTAAGGATTCTAAACGGGATTTAATTTGGTCCCCACAATGCAAATTCAAAATGAATAGAGGATTTTTTTTCCCTAGTTCATTTTCCACAGCAGTAAATAAAGCAGACCCAGAAGCAGCCCGAGCTGGCAAGCTCGAGTCTCTCACACTCCAAAGGCTGTTTGTTTATTAATGCCTTACCCAATTTGCTGCTGTTTTGGCTATCTCCTGCTAATACCCGATAACCCAAAAGCTCTTCTCCAACCGCATCCTCTTCATCCCTCATCCCTGACATGCACACCCCTTTCTGCTGGGAGATGCTTTTTTGCCTCCTGGAAATTGGAGAGCAACAACCGTGTTTTGCAAAGAGAAATGATCCTTTTTGACCTTCTTTTTCTCTTTCCTCACTGCAAGCTTGTTTTTTCTCTTCCTTTCTTTCCCTCTTTCGCTTCTCACCTGCCAAAGGAACCGACTGATGAAGTGCCTTGTTTGCCTTCGCAAAGCACCAGAGGGAGAAAGTTACCCTTAAAACAGCAGCCGAGCAAATAACCATAAATACATGACCGCATCTCACAGGAACTGGGGATGCTCGGCTCAGAGTGCCTCCTTTCTCCAAATGCCAATGCCCCACAGATGGATTTGCACATGCACAGCACAGGGCAGGGCAGCTCTATGTTTCCCAGGGAAGCACATCAAACGCTACCCCCAGTCAGGAATGCACATCTGAAAGTGAGGACTTTGCTCTTCTCGTGGTTATGATAACAGCATTTAAAAATAAAGGGGGAAAATTCCCATAGCTGCAACAGAAATAATGGGATGAATAAATAACACAGTCTTATCTAGGAAGGCAAATATTGGACAAACCTTCTTGTTCCAGGAAGCTAATTGCCTGAGCATGAAAACGCCACCAAGTCGAACAGCTCTCATATAACCTGATGTGCCTCATAAGTTAACCCGTTTTATGCAGCCTCTCCAGCAGCTCTGCCGGGGAACCTCTCAGATAAGGCTCTGCAAAGCCCAAAGGCACACAGGCAGCGCGGGGAGAGGGTGCCCATGGTCACCATGAGCCTACCTGGTGCTTCTCCACCTCTGCAGCCGGCTTCTCCTGCTCAGATGCGCGCTGATAAGAGCCCGTGCATCACCCGGAGCGTGCAGATAAATCAGGGGAAGGCAGGGATTCCTGTTGTGCCACCAATCTATACGTTGCTGCCTCATCTAACAATGCTTGATGAAGCTTTGATTGTTCTGTTTGCCTCGATGTTTTAAGTTTGGCAAACGCGAGAGCCCAGTTATTTCCTGCAGGCATTCATTTTGCTGTCCCTTCTCTATTGACCAATTATTTAATTAAACTGCACTTCATTAATCCCAAAGCCATCACAGTGAACCCAGAGCTTATACCGATGTGTGAAGCTATTAGGGGCTACCCCCACGATGCGATTTTTATCCATTCAGCTCCTATTCTCATTGAACGGGCCAAGCTGGCAAGAAACCTGCTGGATGAGCTTTCACTTGAAGCCTGACATCCCATAATACAGCACAGACCGACCTTTATTTGCAATGATTTTTTTCCCCCATTGAGGGAAAAGGCTTTAAGCTGTGAAAACGGGGCATAAAACCCAAACTCTCCACCATTATTCCTGCTTAAATAAAAGTTTAAGGACCACACATCCCCCCCCCTCCCTGCACCGCAGAATTGCCGGGGGCCAGCGTTGCGTTTCCAAGGTAGAGCCAAATTAATTCCCATCCCTCCCCTCCGAACCGACTCGGAGCCCAAGGAATGGAGAAGTCATGGCTATTTCACTAGTAACAGGATTAAACCATTTATGAGGCATTGCAGCTGCTCTTTTATGGCATCTGATTGATATTCATGTGTGGTTAGCATTTGTCTCCTAACTTGTGTAACACAGAGAATAGTAAAAGAGAGACAATAATCGCCGGGCTGTTACATATTCAGGGGGATGGATTTCCCCTATCACCCTTTCAGCAGCACTGGGCACGGGGCTGACCTCCCCTCCGGCATTTCGGACCTAAGAGCATGCATCCAGCCAGGGCGAAATCCCTCCTCGGCCCCATTGCTCCCAGTCCAACCGGTCGTGCCGGGTGCCGGAGCAGAGGATCGGGGTGAAAAAGGGTGATTTGGGGCACTATTCCCTTCAGCTGGCCCCAGGAGGAGCCGCATCGGGTGCACAATGGCTCTTTTGAACAGCGAGCAAGGGCTCGGGGAAGGTCTGCAGTGGGGATGCTTCGGTGGTCGGGGGCTTCCCCCCCATTGTGAGCCATGGGAGAGGTGCTGGGAATGGGGGGCTGCCTGCGGGAACCAGCCATGCCGCTGGCAAAGTGTTGTCCTCCCGTTCCCTGCGACGGGGATGCTGCAACAGATTGTCAAGCTGCACGATTAAGTGGATCTGTTACTCGGCACGGATTTGTGCTCTCCTCCCAGGGAGCAATTCCTTAAAGCTTCGCAGGGAATTTTCCTAGAGGAACCTCACTTTTATCCCTAAAGGAAATCTATCCCCCTCCAGGCCCTCCCTTAAGGATACAGCAGCAAAGGGAAAAGTGAGCGTGGTGGCAAAAATCAAAGCAGGGTGCACAGAAGAAAACGAGGTCTTTACCTGCAGTTGTAGGTCCTGATTTCCTTGTTATCCCTTTTGCACTTGACTGCCACGAAGATCATGGTGACAAAAAGAATGGCTGCGATAGACCCCAGGGCAATAATGAAAATCAGGGAGAGGTTAACAGATCCTATGGACTCCTGGGCATCCAGGGCTGGAGACAGGTATATCAAAATCAAGGCGGAAGCCGACAGAGATGTTTTCCCATGGTCGTGAGCCACCACAATCAGCTCGTAGGCTGTCTTGGCATTCTCCCCAAAGGCTCTGGTGGTCCTTATCTCTCCATTGACCTGGTCTATCTCAAAAAACCCTCTGTCTCCTTCCACCATTTCATAGGAGAGTCTGCCATTTTCACCCTCGTCGTAGTCATCTGCCTTGACCACGGTGACCAGGTAGCCGACCCCTGCGTTCCTGGGGATGTACACCTCCGCCGTCCCATTGACCAGCGGTGGGGCTGTGATCACCGGGGTGTTGTCATTGACATCCAGGACAATCACCCTCACAGTGGCATTGCTCTGCAGAGAGGGGTTACCCCCGTCTTTTGCCAAGACCTTGAACTCAAAGGCCTTTGTCTGTTCGTGATTGAAGGACCTCAAAGCATAGATATCTCCAGAGTTGGGGTTGATGGAGACATAGGTGAAGACAGGCATGTCCCTGACTTGGGAGGGCACGATCTGGTAGGAGACACTGCCATTGAGGCCCAGGTCAGGGTCCCTGGCCGAGACCGAGAGGAGATAGGCCCCTGGGGTGTTGTTCTCCTGCACGATCACCTGGTAATAGGGCTTGGAGAAGTGGGGATGGTTGTCATTCTCATCGGTGATCTTGACAGTGAAGGACTTGGTGGCCTGCAGGGAGGGAACGCCGTTGTCCCTGGCCTGGATGGTGAGGTTGTACTGGTCCCTCTGCTCCCGGTCCAGCCGCCCATCCACCAGGATGGTGGAGAAGCTCTCGTACTCCTGGAGCCGGAAGGGCACGTTGCCCAGGAGCTTGCACTGCACGCGCCCGTTGGCCCCGGAGTCACGGTCCGAGACACGCACCAGGGCAATGACATACCCCGGTGGGGCGTTCTCGCTCACCTCCACCAGCTCGCTGTTGACAGAGAGCAGGTTGATGAGCGGCGGGTTGTCATTGGCATCCTGGACGCTGATGGTCACTTTGCAATGGGCGGGGATGGAGTTAGGCCCCAAGTCCTTGGCCTGCACGTCCAGCTCATAGACGTGACCCTCCTCATAGTCAATGGCACCGCTCACCGTGATGAGGCCGCTCTGCGGGTCGATCTGGAAGAGCTCCCGCGCCCTCTCGGAGACGTAGCTATGGAAAGAGTAGAGGACCTGGCCGTTGGTGCCCTCATCCGGGTCGGAGGCGTTGAGGCGGATAACCGGTGTGCCCGGCGGGGCGTTCTCAGGCACGCTGACGGTGTAGGCCGGCTCCTCGAAGAGCGGGTTGTTGTCATTGGAGTCAATGACGCGGATGCTGAGCTCCACCGTGCCGAAGTTGGGCGGGTCACCCCCGTCCAGCGCCGTGATCACGTAGCTGTAGTGGGACTGGGTCTCGCGGTCCAGGCTCTTCTCCACCACCAGCTCGGCAAAGCGGGACCCATCGCCCCGCGTCTTGGTCTCCAGCCCAAAGAGGTCATTGGGGGTGATCTCGTAGCTCTGCACACCAAAGCTGCCCGAGTCCGGGTCGTAGGCACTCTCCAGAGGCACCCGGGTGCCGGGGCTGGCCGTCTCTGAGATCTCCAGCTCAATCTGGTCAGTGGGGAAGCTGGGCGCGTTGTCGTTGAGGTCCTTGATCTCCAGCTTGATCACGCAGATCTCCATGGAGCTGGACATCACCTCCAGCGAGATGATGCACTTGGGGCTCTGCCGGCACAGCAGGTCCCGGTCGATCTTCTGCTTGGTCACCAGCAGCCCGGACCCGGGGCTGATGTCCACCAGATGGGGGGCCGAGTTGGAGACCACCCTGAAGGCAGCAGGCTGCCGGGGGTCCAGCACGAAACCGGCGTCCCGGGCGTCCTTGGCGACGTTGGCGATCACCGTGCCGGCCCGCTGCTCCTCCTCCACCGAGTACTTGAGGTTGACGAGGGCCCCGGCGCCGGCCCACAGCAAGGCGGCCCCCAGCAGCGCTGGGAGAGCCCCCATCGCCGCCGCGCCGCGCCCCGACGGCCGCCGGCCGCCCGCCTCAGGGCCCCGCCGCCCTCATGCGGGCAGCGCCCGCCGGGCTGCCCCGGCGGCGGGCGGGAGGGCGGGCGGGCGAGTGCGGGCACCGGAGCCGCGGTCCCCCGCGTCCACGCACCGCCGCCCGCTCAGGCACTCCGAGCCGGCAGCGCCGCGGAGGGGCCGGACATGGCGTGCTGGAGCGGGGCGCCGAGCACAGCCGAGCAGAGCCGAGCGGTGCCGAACCGAGCAGAACCGAACCGAACCGAGCGGAGCCGAGTAGTGCCGAGTGGTGCCGAGCCCGCTCCCGCCGGCGCTCGCTGCGGCGGCCGCTCGCCACTGCCCGCAGTCCGGAGCGCCGGCGGGCGGCGCGGGGGCGGGCGGCTGTGAGTGGCAGCCAATGGGCTCTCGGGGGCGGTGCCAGCGCGCCAAGCCGCAGCCAATGGGATGGCTCCGAGCCGCGCTGCCGGACGGCGGGGCGGGGCCAAGGCGGGACCCGCGGAGCGGAGCGGCCGGGAGCGGTGCGGGGCGGCCCCGCGGGGCCCAGCCCGCACCGGAGCCCCGGGGCTGCGGCAGCCGCTGCGTGCCCCCGGTCACCGATGGGTCCCTCTCCGGGGACCCCGCGGGGTCACCCCCAGCCCCGTTCAGTCGCTTCCCGCTCGGGAAGGAGTGAGCCCCACAAATGCGCCCCGGCTGCACGGGTTAGGTCCCACGGGGACCTGCGTGAGACCCGCGACTGCCGCGCTCTCCCGGGCGGCTGCAGCCTCGGCAGCGCTCGCTGCTCACTCCTGGTTACTGGGAAGCACCACGGTACCGGTTCCAGCCGCAATCACCCCTCCTTGCCTTACCTAGGGTCCCCGCCGTGTCACGCCAGCTCCCGGGCCAGCATTAAGGGGCACAGGGAAGGTGTCCCCGGGCCTGGAGGCGGGGCTGCCCCGGCGCTGGCGGCGCCCAGCCTGGAGCCTGCCGGCTGCACACCCTCACACACGCCGTTCTCCTCCCGGAGGCTCCAAGCTGGGGGGGGGGTGGGGGGGTGGCCGGGTGCCGGCGCGTCCCTGCGGCACACCGCCCCGGGAGCCCGCCGGTCGATAGCGGCGAGCCGGCGCCGCAGCGGGGAAAGCAGCGGGACGGGGGGTCCGGCCAGAGCTGCCGCGGCGCAGGCCCCATCGGGGCGGGGGGCGGTGGGCAGCGGGAGCCGGCGCCTCGCGGGTGCAGCTCCCCCCCTCGCCCCCCGGCGGTGTGAGCCCGCTCGTCCGCCTGTCCCCGCCCGGCCCCGGCCTGGCCGCGCCGTCGGGCCCCGCTGCGCCTTCCCAGGCACAACGGTGCCATCTAGCGGCCAATGTCGGGATGCGGAGCGGCAGGGACCGCACCACACCGCGGGAACCGGAAACCCGTCTGGTCCACACGGTGCATGGGGGGCTACGGGACACCCCATCCATGGACACCATTCCCTCGGGACAGCAGCCATCCATGGAGACCATCCCCCGGGAAATCCCCATCCATAGACACCATTCCCTTGGGACAACACCCATCCATGGAGACCATCCCCATCCATAGACACCATTCCCTCGGGACAACATCCATCCATGTTGTTTGGGCCATCCATGGAGACCATCCCCATCCATAGACACCATTCCCTCGGGACAACATCCATCCATGGAGACCATCCCCATCCATAGACACCATTCCCTCGGGACAACATCCATCCATGGAGACCATCCCCATCCATAGACACCATTCCCTCGGGACAGCAGCCATCCATGGAGACCATCCCCCGGGAAATCCCCATCCATAGACACCATTCCCTTGGGACAACACCCATCCATGGATACCATCCCGATCCACAGACACCATTCCCTCGGGACAACATCCATCCATGGAGACCATCCCCCGGGACATCCCCATCCATAGACACTATTCCCTTGGGACAACACCCATCCATTGATACCATCCCCATCCATAGACACCATTCCCTCGGGACGACATCCACCCATGGAGACCATCCCCCGGGACACCACCACCTCGAGGGACACCGTGCCCCGAGGGGATCCCCCACTTTCCTCCCTAGGGGATACAGGGTCCCCCTGCTCCCAGAGAAAGGCAGTGAGGCCCAAAGAAGAAAGAAAAGCCTTTACCATATTTTCCCCCCAGATAACAGCAGCGTGGATCACCATGACCTGGGAATGGGGCAGGCGGACGTGGCTGGAGCCTCTGCTCCCGCATCCTTGAAGTCTTCTTCGGAAACACTCTTTTTGATGACTCAAATCCATGTGGATTGAAAACCTGGCTGAAAGCTCATAAACAAAGGGTAATTAGAAACAGGGGGAGGTGTTTATGGGGTACTGCAGGGATCTAGGCTAGGCCTGCTCTCATTTAATACCCTCATTAATGACCTGGAAAGAGGGAGTAAACTACACATTAACGGATTCGGCAGAGGATGCTGCGGCTGGGAGGTGCTGTGAACTCCAACAAGCACACAAAATTAACACCAAAAGGGCCTGGTGAGACCAGAAACAGGGGCAGAAGGAGCCGTGCCCTAAACAGCTGCATGCAAATGGCACACAAATGGGTGCAAATGGGAGCAATGATGGGCAGCCTGGTGTTGATCCAAGAGCCCATGGAAGCACCGGGATGCTCAGGTGTGGCTGGAGCCCATCAGCACCGATGCATTGGCTGCAGTTCAGAGGGAAGCCACACAAAGGATCAAAGGCACAGAGAGACTGATATCCAAAGGCAGATTAAAAGGCTTAAACATATATACCGCTTGGTTAAGAGCTGGCCATGGGGAGACAAACTTAAGAGCCTTATGGAATGGAGTAAATAGGGAGGGAAGGAATTATTGTCGGGAGTACAAGGGGCATCACCACAAGGAATGACAGGAAATGAAGAAATGGAGCGTGTAGGGTGAATGTCACAGGGGGAAAAAATCCCCTCTGCTGACAGGGATTGAGACGTGGATCCCTGGAGGGAAAGAGTTCTGTGGCTGGAGATAGTTAAAACCAGACAGGATCAGGCTGAATAGAAAGGGATCAGCCCCTGGCAGGGGATGAGCAGAAGAGCGAGAGCTGGGCAGGGACGTACCTCCTTTTCCAGGGCTTCTTCCACTGAAATTTGTCTTTCTGTATCACAGACCTGCATTTTGTTCTCCTTTTCAAATACCTATTTCTGCTGCTGTAAAGGGAACCACTGGCACAATGGATGCTGTGCCCGATGGATGCTGTACCAGGCCCTGTGTAGCTTGAAAAGGACCTGAAATCAGACACATTTCATCACCATAGAGGTATGGAGGGGGATTAAGTGACTGGTACAAGGGTTCTGAGTGGGTCTATGGTGTACAAACCCTGTGTCAGTGTCCCTGGAGCACAAGGTCCCCTGCAGGTTTGGCTTCTGTAGAGCATCTCACAGAATGGTTTGGGTTGGAAGGGACCTTAAGGATCATCTAAATCAACTAGAACTTGTATCTCAATGGCCTTCTGCAGATGGTCTCCAGGTGACCAAGGAGATGCCAGGCTGCACAGCACCTCCAACCTTGGCTAACGCTCCACCCTTTCACCCTCAGCTAACACTCAGCTTGCCAGAGGCTGCGGCAGGATCCCTTTGGAACAAACCAGGCATCGATTGCATGCCCACCCCTCCCTGTCTCCTGCCTCACTGGAGGTCTGCGAGGGCTGTCAACAAAACGGATTAATAGTCCTATTATCAGTTCAGATGGATAGCCAGGGCGAGGAGAAAACATCGCGTCCCAGGGAACTCAAGTAGGCACATTAATAAAGATGCCACAAGTTGGCTCTGAAACCTAAAAGCTTCACTCCGCTTCTTGCAACACAATTAGTTTATCCAAAGCCTGACTTTCCCATTGTGATGTACCTGTCAATGCCCACAGGGAGGTGCTGGCATGGTGGTCCCCATGTTCATGGTCACTGGGGAGCCACATCATCCCCCTTGGTACCAGCGTGCTGCCCCTAAGCATCAGGATGCAGGTCTGGAGGGAGCAGCACTGTGACCTGTCACTCACCCGGCTCACTGATGGGTACAGGAAGCATGTAATGAAGATACTGGCTCTGCCCACGCTGTAAAATAAGGAAAGCTTTTAATTAAAAGCTAGCGGTGCAGCTTGCAGCCCTTTGTTTGAGTGCTAATGCGAACGACTTTCCAGCCCAGCACTCGGAGCTCTCCCTTGTACCTGTCAGAAAGTAAATCTCAGGATCTCAAACATGTATATTTAAAACTATGGTATCAGCAGGCTGTCAAGCCTAAGGTTTTTATTCAACATCCCCTGTGCAGGGGGTGAGAGGGAAGGACAAGCAGGGGATGACACTGCAGACAGGGCAGCGCGATGCTCTCATCCGTCTCATCCCCTGTGTGTCTCCCATGTGCTGCTGCAGGCTGGTGGGGTCTGGGGCTCAATATCCACCCTACCTCTTTCCATAGCAAAGGCTTCCTGATGCCCTGCCTGAGCCACCATCCTCATCACTGCTGCAGCAACGGGGACCCATCTCCCCAGGCACCCCATTGCTCCAACACACATGCACAAAATAGGTCTAAATCTGAAGGTTTGTGTTAAACATCAAAGACCACCTTTATCTTTTTAATTTTTCAGAGCCTTTCTTTTAATTTCACATTTCTGAAGTGTTGTTTTTCCCCCTTTCCCGGCACCTTTCCCTTTCAGCTGCTGGGTGAAGTCAAATAAATGATGTAGGTTTATTCCCCCCCTTCCTTTCTTTGCTTATCCAGTTCTGCAAAACTTGAAAGCTTTTCAAAGCACCTGGGTGTCAGGAGTTACAGTTTAGGCTTGTGCTGCTTTTTTTTCCTCTCCCCTAGCAATGTTTCTAATATCACAGCAAAGCAGAAAGGAAACATAAAACCCCGTAGCACAGAGAAAGAAAATGAAGCAAGAGGAAAACACACAGCAAAATCCCTCAGCCATCAGCCAGCTGCTGCGCGTGGAGAAAGAGGAGGCCTGAAAGGAGAGAAAAGACAATATTGTTTGCATGGGGGGTGTCTGGAGAGTAAGACAAAATGTTCAGCTTAGAACTAAACACGCTTCCCCCCCCTTTCCTAATGTGGGGATTCAATGCATGTCCACCCCCAAGAGGTGTGGGAATGAAGGCAGACCCTGCCCATCAGCACTCCAAGAGCCAAGCTTTATCGAGCATCCGCTCGCCGCGCAGACATCCCTGTGTAACTCTGCTTGCACATGGTGCAGATAAGGGACCACTGCTATAAAATATTGAGTCTTTAGACTACAAAACCCCTGTCTTTCACAGCTGAGATGGAACTTTTATTTGTAGTGCAGCAATTCCACCCCAGTCAGCAGGGTTCCCTGGCTGTTAGCAAGGGCAGCGCCCGGCACGCTCCTGCCACAGCAGAGGTTAAAGAGCCAAAGGGAGGACAGCATCGCTCCAAGCGATTCGATAAGCTCCTATCACTCAATAGTTTAATTCACTTTTACTGATGCAGCATCTTTTATCAGAGATTACATAATGCTGAATAATCACGGAGCGCACAATGCAGAGCCAGACAGGCAGTTATAATCTGATTTACAGCCTGTATTAAAGCAGTGGCAGGTGCAGGGCTGGTTCTCTGCTCCCACACTGGTGCTGGTCCAGAGGAAACCTGCTGGAGCCACTCCTGATGTGCACAGCCTGCCTGGAAGCAAAGAGCGGGGAGAGGCAGCAGTAATAGGATGGTGCTTTCTGGAGGTACTGATGGAGCCCGGCAGGCTCATCCTATGGGAAGGAAGGCAGCGCAGGGTGCAGCAGGGAGCTGGGCTGCACTGGGCAGAGTTAAGGGTAAGACAGTCAGGATAGACCATGGAATTCCAGCCTGGTTTGTGTTGGAAGGGGCCTTAAAGCTCATCCAGTTCCAAACCCCAACACCTTCCACTAGAGCAGGGGCTTCCAAGCCCTGTCCAACCTGGCCTTCAACACTGCCAGGGATTGGGGCAGCCACAGCTTCCCTGGGCACTGTGTGCCAGTGCATTAATATGGTCTATTAAAGAGCAAAGCAAAACATACTGCATGATTCAAGGGGCTGTGATAGGTGATGCAGCCTTTCCCACATTTTGCTGGCCCATGTCCCACCAGTACCCAGTGGCTACTTGATGGCTCTCAGGCCATTTCCCACAGGGCACATTATGAAGCAGCATCTCTAGTGCTGTACCAGCCGAGAGGCCAGGATGGAGCAGGGTGACAGGCATCCTCATTGGGACAGGGGATAGAGTGAGCACCAGGCACGCTACTGAGCCCTCATCACCACCCAGGTCAGCACTCAGCACCAAACAGCACCCTCAGAGGTGACCGACAGCCATCCCATGGCCTGCTGCAGGGTCACATCAATAAGAACCATGCAGCTCAGTTGATTTAATCCCATCCATCACAAGAAAAGGTGACCTGAGGCTCTGAGCAGAGCTGCTGCCCCCCTCTGGGATGCTCCCCCATCACCACAGCACACCTGCACTAGCAGCCTGTGGGGAGACACATGTTCCAGCCATGCTGGCTCAATATTTCCCTTGCAAGCAATTCCAGCGTATAAACCCATCAACCAGGATAACCTTGTGATCAAATGGCCAACAGAGAAAAGTGCTTAATATTATCCACTCCAGATAATGAGCCGTATTTCCAGCCCAGGCCCCAAACACCCATCACCACGCACTAAATGCCACGCAATTGCCTGCACAACAAGTTAAGCAAAGATTAAAAGCGAGGAGGAGAGAAGAGGGAGAGCAGACAAGGAAGCACAAGGCAATTGCAATCTGTGTCATTGGAGCGTGACAGAGCAGGGGAGCGCTGCAATGCAGCTCAGGGCACAGTTGTGTGGTGGAGGTTTGGGATGGGGGCTTGGATACCTGCATGGCTTTACAGACCATACGTGC
This sequence comes from Neopsephotus bourkii, assembly GCF_033783945.1. Lineage (NCBI taxonomy): Eukaryota > Metazoa > Chordata > Aves > Psittaciformes > Psittacidae > Neopsephotus > Neopsephotus bourkii. The sequence continues at coordinate 3,897,264 of NW_026901483.1, forward strand.
TGGTACCCACACGGGTGAGGAACAGACAGGGTTTACATGACAGCAATGACATGGATGAGTTAGAGGCAACCAAACTTTGCTCTGCAGAAGCCCCTTTCCCTGCTGGCAAAGGTTATCCTATGTGATGGGAGAATGTCTGCTCTTCTTGCCCTGCTTACAAATAGCCCATCCTAATTCAGCCACTGGGTTCTTGCATGGGAAAACAGACTGAGAAGGTCAGGGGAACAGAGACAAGAGAGAAAGGGCAGTGATTTAGAGAAAGAGAGCAGTGTGTCTGCTCTGAGTGGCTACAAATAGAGCCCAACAACCTGCTCAGTGCTCCAGCACCGTCCAATCCACCTTCAAACCAGTCACAAATACAACTAAACCACTTGTTCTGTATTCTCCTTTCTACTTTTCTCCCCCTTTATTCCTGCATCCCACCCCCTGGGATGGGAAAGAGACTGCCATGCTTCCCCCTTCCAGCAGGGATTAGATAGCTGGCCCTGGCAGAGCGCTGACAGCTCCTAAGCATTCACTTGCTCTTCCACCAGAGCCACAGGCCTCCTGCCCAGCAGGCAGCAGACAGGAGAGAGCATTCCTGGGATAGACAGCTCTTGCCGCAGCGCTGAGCACCAGCTGGGAGATCCAGAAGCATTCCTCATCCTGAGCAGCCGATGCAGATGTGCAGCAGCCACGTGGCCAGGCGCCAGCTCCATCCCACATCCCACCAAGGTGCCTGCATTCAGGATGCTGGCTCTGCATCCTCACTGATACTGGTTAGCAGCATCCTGCAGTTTGGCGTTTCTGATGCTGCCTGTATCCCACACCAGCAGCCAGTGGTCCAGGCACTGATCCCAACATGCTCCTCCCCATTGCTCCCTTCTCTCAATGCAGATGTAGGGAAGTGACAGAATTCACCCATCAAAGCCTCAGCATCACCACATGGACCATCTTCACCCACCAAAATGAGACTCACCATCTGATGATCCCATGCTACAGCACAGCCAGGCTATGGGTGGCGTTCCAGCAGAGCACTCTGAGATGTGAATGGCACACATTGCCTATGAGAGAAGGGAGAAAAAGCTTGGAAAATGCCTGGAATCTGGGCTCTTCAAATGGCTACACGCTGTCAGACAAGGCCTGGCATAGCTTACCATAACTAAACCTCGGGTGGATGCTGTTCCAAGCAGTGATTAATACTCTGCTAGGATTTGTTCTGTCATGGTGATAACCAAACATGGTGTCTCATGAAGATTCCAGATGGCTGGCATGGAGCAGAGCCCCCAGCATGCCCAGAGCCAGTGCTGGCTGCTCTAGTGCAGGTGGGTACCACAAGCTCCTCGTCTGTGGGATAATCACATCCTGGCAGGGAATGGCCCTGGTGTTCCTTGAGCTGCTCCTGGAGCCTTGCAGGACAGGCACAGTGCTGGATACAGGGACAGTGTGCAGGCAGGATGTCCTCAACGGAGCCCTCTCACCAGCCTTGCATCAGGTGCATCTCCACAGCAAATCCTTTGACTTCATTTCCAGCAGGATTATCAGGACAAAGCCTTCCTCTTGCAGCCCAAGCTGGTCCTTTTCCCCATCCTCAGCCTGCAAACCTCATCTGCTCCAGGGCAATGAGACATCACCCTTCATGCAGCCAGAACAGCAGCTATAGTGATGGAAAGCATGAAGTATAGTCCATTGAGAGGCCACCCTCTTGTTATGGAGTGAGTATGGGCAACCCAGACAGTGCTTCCTTCCACTGGGACCATGGCCAACATGGATCCTGTCCTTTGGAGAAGGACATGGCAGGGAGGTGGCAAACACTTCCCATCCAACAGCTCACATCACTCATCCCCTTGGAAAGCAGCAGATCTTGGCTGTCCATGCGATCAGGTACCAACATCTCCATGTCTGCTGATGCCAACACATCCTCCAGTGAGAGGTAAGAATAAAAGTGAGTCCAGCTGGACCACAAGATATATTGTTTGGATCGGGCTGAGAATCACTTATGTGGTGTTCTATTAACCATAATGGATAGCTGTGCCTGGTAAAGTGAGTAATAACCTTGTTTAAGGGATCGCTCCTGAATCACAGCATGCTGTTGCCAATGCTGCAAACTTCCCTCTCTGCTCTGCAGGCCAAATCCTGTCCTGGAGCAAGAGAAGACCTAAGATCAGTAGGAATAGCTTTCTGCTTTATTATTGTTATTCCTGAAGAGAATTGACAGGCAGCATCCTCCATCTCACAGCCCCTTTGGTTTGCCCACTTCATCTCGCCTTGGTCCATCAGGAGAGCTGTCTCACCCAGCCTGCTGCTCCCCAGCCAGCTCTGCTGTTCCATGAGGACAGAGCTCTGCCTGGGGTAAATGGTCAGTGCCTAATGGAAGGAAATAGAGGAAAAAGTGGTTTGCCTCAGCCAAACCTGTATTCTTTAAGGTGCTCTTTTGTGTTCATCTATCATTTTCATCTATTAACAGTGAAAGATCAATCTGTTTTGTGTTCATCTGGTTTACAGGTGATGCAAACAGGACTGGTCTATTAGAAGGCATCTTTGGAAGCTTCATGCTCCCCACCATCATGGGTGACCCCTAAAGCAAGGGGGGGCACACAGCATCCTACCTGACACAGGAGCTGCCGTTCAAGGCCTGCTCCAATGTGGGATCCACTGAGGAGCAGCAAAGCCAGGTTTGCAATGGTGGGACACCCCACTGCCATCCTCCTTGCTTTGGTCAAAGAATGGGCACCCAGACACCGTGCAGAGCTGGGACCAGGGACCCAGGCTTGGGACCAATGGGGAATGCACTGGGGTGCTAGAGAAAGCAGTTGCCCATAGCACATCTCCATGTACATGCCCTCTTGGAGCATCCTCTCCCTGGTTTGCCACCCAGCCCAGGACCCTCATGCAGGTGAGGTGAGGCAGTGATTCAGGGCACCGAGCACTCCTGCAGCCAGGGAATAAACCATCATTCCCATTAGCATGACCATGTTCAAAGGGGGAAGCAGCACTTGTGTGATGCACTGTGTGAAAATACTCCCTACCCAGCAGAGGTTTAATGTCTTTCAATGACCTACTTTAATTAGCAAGCAATCAGCTGCAGAGCCAGGGCTGGCACTGGGTGACACTGAGGGTCCTGATGGAGGAAGCCACTGATGGGAGCCATCACCCACACAGGGCATCCCAAAACCTGCGCTGGGCTGGGAAGAGGCACCACAGAGCCAGGTCAGCTGTCCCTCTGTGCCTGTCTGCCCATAGGGGAAGGCCTGAACACCCAGCCCAGGGCCAAAATGAAGGATGAAAACACAGCTCCTTGGAACCCTGCCTGCCTTCCCAAGCAAAGCTTGTGGCTGCCTGCACAGCCAGGAATAGAGGCTCACCCCACATCGGGATGGGGGAACCCCATATACCCAGCAACACCACTGCTCAGCCTCCCGTGAGCAACACATAAAGGGAAATAAACACCAAAGAGTCCTCTTGCAATGCACGTAAATGCCACAGGGACCGTTGTCTTTAATGTGAGCCAGTTCCCCACTGAGAGCATCCTTTGAACTCCGTTTCCCTCTAAGCCTGGAAGCATATCTTGCCTTTCCTCACTGCTATCAAGGCCAGCAGCACAGGGGGCTGTCCCCTGCTGTGCTCCCCAAGGGGATGCTCCTGCCCCACATGGAAACGAAACACACTCAGGTCTGAATAAGTCCCTTATCTCCAGCAATCACAGCCACCACCGCCTGCCCACCGGGTCTGGCTGTTGCTATTATGCAGGCACTGAGATTGCCATGGCTTCGGGCACCTGCACATCGTGAGCTGATACAGGCAGATCTGGTTTAGGCATTGTGCAGCTTCGCAGCAAACAGGTTATTGGAGGCATTTAGCCCTCTTTTTATTCATTAACAGAGTTCAAACATACTTTGATTCCCTTCATATTTGCTCATTATATGGAATTGCACAGGGATGCTCTAATGGGGAGGTTGCGGAGCAGGGACTGCTGTTCAAAGGCAGGCAGGGAGCAGCCACAGCACATCCCTGCTCCGGCCCCGACATGCTCTGCAGGATGGAAACCTGGCAAGGATTCAGGCTCCTACCACCACCCCCCAGACCTCCTCTTCCTGCAGGCTTTGCTGCGAGCAGACTCTGCTCCAGACACAGGCGCTTGCTGAGAGCAATTTAAAAGGGTTTGCAAACACCAGCATGGTTCTTATTGAAACAAACACCCAGCAATCTGTGCTGTGCCCCCAGTGCTGGGAAAGAGCCCAGCTTCACAGCTGGATCCGACACGGGGCCACAGCAGCGGGGTCAGGGGCACTTGGACACAGGCAGCCTCCTGCCTGTACCCACAGCAGCAATGAGACCAATGATGGCACTGAAGTCTCCTTATCATGTAGTGGAGGGCATGAGAGGACACCCCATCACTATAATGTGGTAGGAGCACCTTAGCGAGGGTAGATGATGGGGTGGGAGGTCTTTGTGGGTACCAAGCACCGCTTCTCCATGCTCTCATCAGTGTCTGCATGGATAACAAAGCTCCATACACACCAGACCACCAAGCAGAGCAGGGCCATGAGATCTCCTTTCCCTGTTTCTCCAGCCATGTCCCTGACCTGGATCAGGAGGTCTGAGTGTAATCAGACAGGAGAACCATAGGGCGAGATCAAACCCCTTGTTAATCCTGATAACACCAAGAAGGAGCATCACTGACACTGCCACAGAGGAAAGTCCCACCTGGAGCACAATGGGATCCCTGGGATGAGCAGCTACTACAGGGGGTTCCAAACAAGGATCCAAGCAGGAAGCTGCTGTGCAGATGCTCCCAGCTGCTGTGTGAACCGAATATCCCACTGTAACATTTGGCTATTTCACATACAGCGCACAAGGCCGGTTTATCCCGGGAATTACACGGTGATGGATAGCTAGATGCAAGGAAAGGCCATCACACACTATAAAAAGCTGCGCAGCCTTCCTGCCTGCTCCGTGCTCTGTGACAAACCATCTGCTTTGCCCACACCTCCCTTTGTTTATCCTGCTCGGCTCAGCTGAAATTAGACTTGACAAAAGCAATTTCTCCCCATCAAGTTGGAAAAGCCGAGCAGCAAAGCCGCTGCCCACGATGCCATAGAAACCTGGGCTGCTCCAGCCCCATCGGCCTCCCCGTGCACCATACAGAGCCTGTGAAGTGCCCAGCTGCAGTGGGAAGATCCCTCCTGCACACGCCAAAGGAGAAACGCAGATGGATTCAGCCATGGGAGATGCACTTTGCAAGCAAGAGCTTTGTTTTCTTCCCATCTCCTCCCCTTGGATTCAGAAGCACAAAGGGGCCCCTTTGATGAGAAAAGCACATTGGGATGGATCTGGAATGATTTCCCGTTCGGGCAGGAAGCAGCTTATTTTCTCAGGGAATGCTGTTGGAGTGTTTGGGAACCTTCTGGGTTACATTGACACTGCTAAAGCGCTTCCCAGCTCCAAGCAATGCAGAGCACGGGGCCAGGCTGCAGGCACAGACGTAGCTGGCACCAAGCCTGCAGGACTTGGTCCCCCAGCACTTAAGCTCTGACAACTCACCTGCATGGAGCTGGGAATGCTGCAGGATGGGCGGGAGCCCCTCACCTCGAGGTGCTGGAGCACATCCCCCCTTTAAACACAGCAACCTGTTTGCATCCCAGTGCAGAAGCCAGGAGCCCAAGGCATGGAGAGCAGGACCTTCATATCTCTACATCCAATTTCTTCAGACATTAAACAGCACAAGGCCTTTTTACTCCGAGATGCTATCAGAGTTGCAGGAAGGCCTTGCAGGAGCTCCTTGACTCACTGGAGCCCATTGATGCTGGCTGCAAGGACAAAGATGCAGCAAAGAATGGGGACCATGGGATGTTACAGCGTTTCTGCTCACTGCAGCCACAGCTGGAGGGTCAGGAGACCTCCAGGGCATGAGAGATCATGGGGCACTTGCGGTGGGAGCAGAGCCTCATCTAGGCTGCACCTTCCATAGGGATACATGGCTCCATGACCACCTTGGATAGCAAGGAGAGCTCTCACTGCTAGGTGAGACTCAAATGGAGGGTTCCTCGATTCCCAGCCAGCATTTAACTGCCTCCCTCCTAATAGAAGCCCCATTGGAGCAGGGAATCACAGCCCTGCAGCCAGGGATGCCAGGCACTCCCTGCCTCCAATCCATCAGGGTGACAGCCTTGGTTGCATTGCACATCAAGGAGCTGATAAACCCCTCTGCAGCAAGGTGAAAGCAAGCAGGGTGACAACACCAGCAAATCAATAGGGCGGTTCTGGATTTGCATAGGATGCATTACCTTAGGATCTGGATCTGCTCCCAGGTTTGTCCAGGATAAGCAAGATTAGATCTGGATCAATCTTGGGCTTACCAGGGCTAAGCAAGATTAGACCACGGATCAGTGTCCGTATTGATCATGTAATTTGTCACTCCTATGCTTGGGAATAACCCCCCCTGTGCAGTGAATGGATGCCAGCCCTGCTCCCCTCCCTAATTCATTAGCCATGTCATTCACTGAGCACAGTCTTTGTTTCCTGGGATAACGTACTTAACATTCAGCAGCACGCTCTTCCCCATGGTTAAATAGAAGCAGAGATTTACCCCTGGACATATACAATGCATTGAAACAGTATTTCAGGAACTGGAGCTGGAATTCATCTGACTCCTCATTTAACCATGGCTAATGAGGCTCTACACAGCAGCACCCCAGGAATGCTCCAGCCAGAATGGGAGCCGGAGGGACCAGGACACTGGGATGGCACAAGCAGAGGGAGAAGGAAACCAAGCATCCAAAGAAGCTGGGTACTCAAAGGGAATGGGGAATGATCCACAACGCCACTGTGGCCAGTGTGACATTTTGGTGCCTGGGATGGGGACATGGCCTCATCCCGACCTTGCCGATTTGCCATTGGACTTTGGAGGGTTTGATGATGACAGCAACTGGTTGGGGTTATTTGCATGAGCTGCTTTTTCTGCATCCCTGATGCTAAGAGTTAGAAGGAATCAAAGGCTTCACAAACGTTATGGCAGGGAGGAGAGGGGAGGGCTCTCCTGGCCTCCCAAGCCTGCTCCTCCTTAGGGAGCAGTGGGAAGTTATTTGTGCAATAGGACAACAGGATCAGCCAGGAGGAAATGACAAGAGAGTAATGAAACAACAGCGTTCTGTGGGCTGGGCAGGGCAGGATGCAGCCCTGCAGCTTGCTGAGCATCAGGCAGGGGGGCCACGGACACCCGCCTTCTGCCTGCATCTCTCCTGTGCCCTGGTCCCCTCCTGAGCAGGGGAGGGTCATTTGCAGGTGTAGAGACAACCAAACCACAGCTCTCTGTTTGCAGTGGGATGAATGCAGTTCTTGGCCCTCAGTTACCCAGACACATCTCCCAAATTCCTCTGCAAGCTTTCCCGGGGTATCCATGTGCTCCTCGTATAGACCGCACTATTGAAAGCTTCATCTGCTGAAGATGAGCATCCTCATGTGCATGGCTCATAACACCAATAAATCACTGTTCACACTATCAACAGCAAGATCCTGCTGCAAAGAGCTGATGGGGATGGGACTGTGGCCCCCCAATATCCCTTTCCCACCCCATCCTCAGAGCAAGTCCAGGGTCTGAGCTTTTCCTGCCCCAGGATCCCAACCACCTTCCACAGGCACCAGTCCCTGCAAACAGCCCTGCACTCAAGCAGGGTTTTTCCCCTGCTTATCCCAGTAAATACGTTTCAGTTAATCCAATTTGCTCCCACATTGAGCAGCATCAAACACAGCAGCTGCCAACCAAATATTAAAGGTACAAAGCAAGCAGCTCCAACCCTTTGCTGGTGGTTGGGGAGAGAAGGCTCAACACAGGCATCTGCACATTACATAGGGCAAGCAATTCCCCTGGCCCCCTGAGACACAGATGGGGTACGGCAGCCATCAGCAGCAATAACAGAGGGGCAAAGGAGTAAATCACATTTGTACATCCTCCTGCCTGTGCTTCTCTGCATTATTGAAGAGAAAATGTTCTCTTGTGGTCTTTATTCCTTCCCTTTCACACTTATTCCTGGTGCTGGTGAGCAAACTAAAGCAAAATCTCCAAGCCCAGTGGTGTGAAGCCATGCTCTGGGTCTGATCCAGCTCTAAGAAGTCACCCCAGTTCCTGCAGTGGGATGGAGCTGGCTCTTGGATCAGAGGGATATGGTGCAGCACAGACTGGGCTCAGCAGAGCCAGGCACCGACTGAAAGCCCATTGTGCCTTGAACTGCAGATCAGGTCCAAACCCTGGGAAGAGCCATGCACAGTGAGCAGACCCACGGGCACTCTGACCAGGACCATCAGAAGGATGGAGAAGGACCAAGACAAGGCAAGAGCTGAGGCCAGGCAGCGTTTGGAGCTGAGGGCAAGGACACTAGCACAAGCACAGGTTCTCCACCCTCACTTGGGCATCAGATGGGCCCACATGACTGGATGCCCTGTGGCCACAGCATCACACAGGGCTGTCTATGCACCTATAAACCCCCAACACGAGCATCTTGCCAGAGCAGCATCACTTCCCACAGCACAATGACTGCTGACCTGCTCCATCTCAGCATGCCCTATGGGCAGGACTGACCCAGGGCAGCCCCATGCATGGTGGGGAATGGGCAGAGGAACTGCAGGGGGCACACATAGGGCCAGGAGGTGAGAGCAGGCACCAGCATCACTATCGTCAGCATCACTATCAGAAAGCCTTTCCCTCCACTGACTTTCTAAATTAATCCATTTACAGCAGTGGATTTGAGCTGCTTTCCCTATGCCTCACATTCAGCTTTTGCATGGTGGGATTAAGTTGGGAAGGGAGTGGGAGCAGAGACACGAGCACTTTTGGGTGCTGCTGCACACCTACAGCCTGACCCTGGCAGGACCTGAGCCTCCTCACAAAGCTCCATCCTCCTCCATCAAGGCAAGGCAATGGAGGAGCCCCAGATGCATTGGGGTGCAGCACTGGACCAGCCCGAGGTGCTCCAGCAGCCTCCATCAGAGACCCTTCATGCTTTGGAGATGGGAAAAAAGCAGCTTGGTGGGGAGGTTTCTCCTCGCTGCCATTAACGTGACATAATGCCGTTCCTGCTGGCAGCTTTCAGGCTCAGCAGGTTTGTTATGAAATTCATTATCAGATATTGCAATCACAGTCACCTTTATCGGGCTCTGCATCTGCAATAATTAGGCCAATAAACACTGATTTATACAAACGACGAGCAGGAAGTCCCAGTAAGCAAGAACAATGTGCTTCCCACAGCACCCTGCGAGAGGCAGAAACCAACCACTGCAGGGGACAGCCACCTTGAGCTCATTCCCCTGGGATTTCCCACTTGCCAGCCAATACCTCACCAAGAACAGACCCCATGGCCAGCAATGGGATGGGGGGGTCCAGCTCCCGTGTCTGCACAGAGCCGAGAGGGAGCAGTGAGATGCTGGGGCTGCAGTGGGAGGGGAAGATGATGCCAGAGAGGGGAAAAGAAGAAGAAAGGAGGAAATGCAGGAACAAAGCAAAAGAGGAGAGGAAAACCCAACGGAAGGGAAGCACCTTGGCAGTGAGGGAGGAAAAAGAGATCCCTGCAGGGAATAGCAAAGGGAGAGTGTAGTAATAGGGCAAGAGGAAGAGATGGAGCTTCAGACCTTAATGGTAAGAGCAGAAGGAAAGAGAGAGAAGAAAGGAAGGTGTCACCTGAAAGGAGGTGATGCAGATGCTTTCTGCGTGCTCAGACTGCTCCAAAGGCTCAGCGGGGTTGTGACACTAAAACAGACCCACATGGTGCATCAGGGGGGATGGCAAAGGCAGGAACACCCCATGCAGAGTGTGCAATTGTGACCCCAAAGGCAAAGACTCACAGAGACAGTGGGAAACAGAACGGGGCCATCCACGGCAGCAGTGCCCCAGCATCAATGGGGTGTGAGCCAACCCTCTCACAAAGCCCAGGTTGGAGGCTTTGTGTTGGGAGAGCCCTATCCAGTCAGAGCACTGGGACTCTGGTACCTCCCAGAAGGGCAATGCCTGAGTCATGTGGGGTTGAGCAGGGTCCCAGTCATGGTGGGACAGCCCTCAGCAGCTCCCAGTGCCACCAGACACAGCCCTGCAGCCCCAGGCTGCCGGGCAGGAAGGGGTACGGTGGCACTGCAGCAGCCAGCCCACTCCTGCAGGCGGGCGCTCGGTGTGTGCCACGGTACATCAGCACCAATATGCTTGTCATCTCCCCTGCACACCCCCATTGCAGCCCATCTGTGCTCACACATGGCTGAGGAGGAGGAGGAGGACACCCCTTAGCCCCATCACAGCACAGGCACACAGCCCAGCCTGGCATGAGCAGGGCTGGGGGATGCACACAGCTCTGCCATGGCCCCACAGCTCACCTGTGCAGCATCCTCTGCTCTGCTGCCAACCTTCTGCATCTATGCCCCAGTTTCCTGGTCCTTCTTCAGTGATGTCTCCATGCTGCTTCACCTGCATCTCAAGCTCAGCTGCTGCCTCTTTCTCAGCTCTCATATGTACAACCATAGCCCCTTGGTCCTCATCCTTGTGCTCCTGGAGCCCAGCAGCCCCCCTCCTCTCACCAAGAACCACAGCATCACAGCCCAAACCCCTCTACCCCCTTCCCATCGCCTATATACCCACCAAGGCAGGGGCAGCTGGGCAGCATTAGCTCCAGCCCCTTTGCTCATGGAGAGCACCTGGAGCCCCAGATGGAAGCATTGCTGTTCCCTAACTGGGTGCCCCCAGGTCGTCCCCACTGGTGAGCATCAGAGAGGAGCCAGCACCAGTGATGAACCCCAAAATGCATAGAACTGCAGAGCTTTCCACTGCTTTTCCCTTTTAGGACCAGAGATGGGCAATCTGCTGACTGGGTTCATTTTATTTATTTTATTGATCTCTAAAATAGCTGTTTTTTTCCCCAAAAGGACCCTGGGGCAGCGAGCAGCTTTGCTGTGTGTGTTAGAGCTGGGAAGGAGGCAGGAGCAGAGACTGGGGTGCAGGGAGAACAGCACAGAGATCACTGAGGAAAGAACAGGCAAATCCCCATCTCCTGAGCCTCGGGATCTCCCCCAGAGCCTCAGCATTCCCAGGAGACCAGGGCATTCCTCCTGCCACCACTGGGACACTGCAGATGCGTGTGGGCTCAGAGGCAGAACGATGCTCGCAGCATCACAACACAGTTAATCGCGAAGGCCATCAATGGGAGAGTCAATGACAATCAAAGACAAACGACCTGTGTTCAGATTCCTCGCTTTAATGGGTTCTTCCTGATCAGAGCCATCTCAACTCTGTCTTTAGTGAATAAACAACATTAATACATGTATCAGCTGACAGGAGGATAACTGGAGCTTACGTGCTCAGTTCAGCAGGAGCTCGTGTGACACTGAACTGATCCAGTGGGAAATGCTCAGTGTGTTAATGCTAAATGGTTTGGGGTTACTAAGCAGTGATAACACCGGTTATGCTCTTCATATAATCCCAGCACCGTGCAGCAAAAAGTGGTTTTTTCCCTGTGGGCTCCCCACTGTTGAGTTCATGACCAAGGGGAGAATCATAGAATCCCAGATTGGTTTAGGTGGGAAGGGACCTTAAAGTTCATCCAGCTCCAACCCTGCCACAGGCAGGGACCCCTTCCACTGGAGCAGCTTGCTCCAAGCCCCTGTGTCCAACCTGGCCTTGAGCACTGCCAGGGTTGGGGCAGCCACAGCTTCTCTGGGCACCCTGTGCCAGCGCCTCAGCACCCTCACATTAAAGAACTTCTTCCTTATATCCAGCCTGAACTTCCCCTATTTCAGTTTGATCCCATCACCCCTTGTCCTATTGCTGCAGTCTCTGATGAAGAGCCCCTCTCTGCATCCTTGTATAGGTCCTTGCAGTCACTGGAAGGGGAACCTGGTCCCTCTTCCTGCACCAATGCTCTTGTTGCTGCTGGAGAAGCCCAGAGCATCCATCCTGTAACACATCCCCATACACCTGAGCGCATCTGCACTGCCTCGAGAAACCAGGCTGGCCTCATGCACAGGCACCGCAGAATAACCTGCTTCTACCTGAGCAGGCTGGGATTGGTCCCAATGGAGCACCCACATCACCCTGAGCACCCATCTGCTGCCAGGGAACCCAGCCACAGCCTCTGTCCTGTGCTGTCCTGTGTTACTGCAGGGCAGAGGGAGACACCTTTCACTCCCCAAGTCATGGTCTCCTTGGTTTCTTCTCTCCGAGAGGAGCTGGGAGCTATTCCTTAACATCCCTTAACCTATTCCTAAGGAAATGCTTTATGGTGTGACACCAATACACACATAGCTTTCCATTACGTTCCAGCAGGAAGTAGCTCTTTGCAGGGAGAAGTGATTTATGGTAGTGCAGGATTATGGGTTTGAGCTTTGCATTATAGATATTCAAAGCCTGGTGAAAATCAAGCATCATATGAAGACAGGCTGAGAAAGTTGGGGCTGTTCAGCCTGGAGAAGAGAAGGCTGCGTGGAGACCTCATAGCAGCCTTCCAGTATCTGAAGGGGGCATATAGGGATGCTGGGGAGGGACTCTTCATTAGGGACTGTAGTGATAGGACAAGGGGTAATGGGTTAAAACTGAAACAGGGGAAGTTTAGATTGGACATAAGGAGGAAATTCTTTCCTGTGAGGGTGGTGAGGCACTGGAATGGGTTGCCCAGGGAGGTTGTGAATGCTCCATCCCTGGCAGTGTTCAAGGCCAGGTTGGACACAGGGGCTTGGGTGAGATGGTTTAGTGTGAGGTGTCCGTGCCCATGGCAGGGGATTGGAACTTGATGATCTTAAGGTCCTTTCCACCCCTAACTATTCTATGATTCTATGATTCTATGATCATGTCAGCATCACCTGTAGACGAGCTAAACCTTGTGCATGGGCAAGCATTGCTGAGGAAGTCAAGTGTCTGAAATAAACCTGGGCACTCACCTGGTAGAACAGAGGCATGGAACTGTTACTCATCAAGATGAAACCAGCATTAGGATAAAACTCCTTGGTGCTGGTAATAACTTGTGTTGCCAAGGGAGTCACAAGGGCAGCAATAAGGCAGACATCCCCCTGAGCTCCCAGGAGCAGGGTTTCCATGGGCTGTGTGTGTCTCCAGTAATAGCTTTCTGAGCGGCTCCATCAGAACAGCCACCACGAATTCATCTCTTTCTGTTCTCTCCAAAAGCTTTGTCAGCTTGGAACAAGCTGCTCTGGCTACACAGCATCGCCATGGCCACGTGCATCCCCAGCCCAGCTCCCCAGGCAGTTCCATCATAATGATGGAGTTTCTTAACTTCAATCAGGGATGTCTCTGGAGTTCCCTATGACAACGTGAACTTAAGATAAACAATGAGTGATGAATAGGCCAATTACTGCAGCATCCCTTCGCTGAGGCCGTATGTGGCTGGTTGATAAGAGGAGATAGGCGTCCTCTCATCTGGCAGACGTTACAGAAAGTGGGATGGTTTGAAGCAGAAATGGTTCCATCTAATCAGGCGCGGGCTAATGAGCAATTTCCTTTCAGATGTGATTTGTCCCCCTCTCCGTATGCTGTCTGGGATGCTGGAAGTGAGGAGGGAGCCGGCAGCCCTGCTGACATGTGTGCAATTGCATCCCCCTGGTGTCAATCCCGTCCCTCTGTCCCCACAGCAGGTCCCAAGCCAGGGCACAACAGGAGCGGGAGGTGGCCAAGGGCTGTGTGATGGTTCTGCACCTCTCTCCCAAAGGCAAGGAAGCCTTTCCTGAGAGACCCACATGGAGCAGGGAACAGCCCCTTCGTAAAGCTACCTCCAGCTTGCTCTAAGCTTCCTGTGTGCAACAGCAAAATGGGACAGACACCTTGGAGCAGGGCTGCAGGACAGGGGATGGACACCTTGGATTGTGGCTGAGGCCTAAGGGATAGACACCTTGGGCTGTGGCTGTGGGACCAGGCAATGGACACTTTAAACCACAGCTGAGGACTAAGGGACAGATACCTTGGACCACATCAGCAGGACCAGGGTACAGGTACCTTGGTCCAGTGCTGCAGGACCAGGCGCACATGCTTTGGTCCATGACTTCAGGACCAGGGGACAGACACCTTGCCCTGGACTATGTATTCTGGGGCTGGAGCACCCAGAAGAGCAAAGCAAGAGGCATTTCCCCTACTGAGAGACACCCCCCAGCAGCACCCAAGGAGAAGCAAAGGGATGGATCCAGTGGGGTCCCTTCAAGTGCTGGAGCTCAGTGTTGCTTCCCTGGCTCCATTACTGCCACCACAGCACTCTGCAGCCACAGTCCCGCAGTAAATGAGATGATTTACTTACTACCTATGGAATTGCCCAATTAATTCACTATCCACATTAATATTATGGCTCGTTTTTAACTTTACTGTCTCCATCGTTCCAATTTAGTGCTGTTCGGAGATGCTGCCGCTGACCTTAATGGGTTTTTCATTATAACAAAGAGCACCATATTAATCACCAGGGGGTTTCAGCTGGAGGCTGCTGCTTGAGCCCCATTGCTTTGGGAACCTGCTTTTTAGTGATTTGGGGACCTATTTTACTCCTTCCAGGCTTCTCACCCTTACTCTGTGTACAAACCCTTGTGCTGTCCAGGAGGAATCAGTTCCACACTTCCAGGCACAGAGATTTGATGCAGCAGTCGAGCTACACTGAGGATATGTAGAGAGCTGAAAGGATGCACCAGTCATCCCCGATGAGCCTCTTATTGCTCTGTATAGAAATCAAATGGCTTTTAATCATTTCAAATGTTCTTCTGGGTATCAATTAGTCACACATTAATATCAGTATTGCTTCTCTTCCGCAGCTCGCATCAGATTAAATTCTCCCCTGTCATATACACTGGCGCTCATTAGCTTCCAGGAAAATTAGTGATTGTTCCCTTTCCATTGGCACTGATGGGAGATTTCCACTGCAACTGCTTTTTATACAGAGAACCTGATTGTCATCTTATAGAGGGTTCCCCCCCCCAAAAAATAATGTTGTCTTTTCATGGAAAGACCTTTCTATTTTTTCTTTATCTGACACCCTGAATGCTGAGACAGAGAATTTGGAAATAGAGGGGAAAAGACATTCCTGAGCAGCACTGTAGACTCATAGAATGATTTGAGTTGGAAAGGACCTTAAGATCATCCAGTTCCAACCCTCTGCCATGGGCAGGGATGCCTCACACTAGACCAAGTTGCTCCAAAACCCATCCAACCAGGCCTTGAACACTGTCAAGGATGGAGCATCCACTTCTTTGGGCAACCTCCTGTGGTTTCTGTCCCTCTCTTCATCCCAAGTATCCATCACCCTATTGGGATCCAGGGGCTGTCACACAGCGCTCAGCTGCTGAGAGGAAGGACTATTTGAGTTGCCCAGCGACTTGCTGCCCTGGTTCAAGGCTGGATACTTGTAATGCTTTCTATGGAGGGATCCCATCCTGCTCCCTGCATGGGGGTCAGGACACATGGGGCTGGCTGCACATGCATGCATTGTGTGTGCCTGCACTGTGTGTGCTCAATCCCATTGCTCCCCATCCCTTGGGCCAGCAGTGCCCATAGGCTGCAGCAAGATGAGGTCTCCATCCCAGTGGTGAGATCCCCACCACTTCATCCCCACCACTCCATCCCCATCACTCCATCCTCACCACTCCATCCCCACCACTCCATCCCCACCATTCCATTCCCAGTACTCCATCCTCATCACTCCATCCCCACCACTCCATCCTCACCACTCCATCCCCACCATTCCATCCACAGTACTCCATCCTCACCACTCCATCCCCATCACTCCATCCCCATCATTCCATCCCCACCACTCCATCCTCACCACTCCATCCCCATCACTCCATCCCCATCACTCCATCCTCACTACTCCATCCCCACCACTCCATCCCCACCACTCCATCCTCACCACTCCATCCCCATCACTCCATCCCCACCACTCCATCCCCACCACTCCATCCCCATCACTCCATCCCCACTACTCCATCCCCAGTACTCACCGAGCTCCAGAATGGTATTTATGGAGTTTTGTTAACTCCCAGCCTGGGGGGGTTTCACCCCTTCCAGCTGACTCCTGCTGGCATTCCAGTGCTTGCCATTAAAAACCTTGACATTCCCTTACAACAGCAATAAACCAATCATGCTTAATTTGCTTTACGAGTGGTACTTGCAGTGTTCCCTGTGCCCCCGGTGGGGGCATTGTGAAGATGGGCTGCTCTGCTGATCGGCTGTGCCTGCTTAGTGGCACAGCTGCGATCCTCCCCTGTCATCACAGCTGTCTTTCAACTGAGCTGCTCCAAAGTTTTCCTTTGAAACCCTGTTTTTGACAGGGAAAGAAAGCACTTCCCAATACTTCAGTTTCTAATGAATAACAAAGGCTTCCAGGGGGAACTTTCTGGTGGGAAGTGAGGACACAAAGCCCGTGTCTGCACAGGGTTGCTGCATTTAGATTGGGTGCTCTCAAAGGCTGCCTGTGAATGCTACTGTCCATTGAAAAGAGATGTTTCTCCTCCAAATAACCTGCTGTCTTTCACTGCTCGGTATGGTTCCCTTCTGTTATTGGCCTCTCCAATATTACACTAACCCCCCCTTGGTGTGTTTTACATCCTGGAGCAAGTGGTACTGGCTTAAGGGAAGGGGAGCCGGCAAAGCCAGCACTGGACCTACTAAAAGCAATTTCTCCATTCCCCACCCTGAGCCAAGCCTAATGTGGGTTTTCTTTTATAGCAGTGCAGTTTTAATTAGTGCATGATGCACTCCAGGTTTATATTAGATGAACAGCTTGGAAAAGCAGCCCGTGCCAGCTCCTCGGCACCAGGGAGCCTCGTCCTGTTCAGACTGGAAACTCCATTGCTGGGAATCTTCCTTCAGATGGGTTCATTTCCATGCAGAAACGGTGCGACTGCAACAAATGGGAGCTCTGGAATGTCGAGACAAGTAGAAAACTTAGTCAGGAAATTCCTGGCTAAGCCAATGGGGAGAGCTTGGGCTTCATACTGCATTGCTGTGGGCTGGCAGTGAGTGCATGCACAGCCATGCATACACATGTGCATGTACACACCCATGCGTATGTGCATGCCACCATACATACTTATGCAGACACATGCACCCACACATATGTGCACGTACACACCCATACATACACATGCACACGCATGCACCCATACATATGTGCATGTAGACACTCATGCGTATGTGTATGCACATCATATATACATATGCACACGCACACACCCATGCACAACCATGGCCATGCACACACGTTCCCCTGGTGCCATGTCCCTATGCCATGCAGGGACCCCACAGTGGCATCTCCTGGGCTGCAGATGTGCCCCTGGAGCATGTAATCATATAATCATGGAATCATGGAACCATATAATCATGGAATCATGGAATCATATAATCATGGAATCATGGAATCATATAATCGTGGAATCATGGAATCATGCCATTGCATGTCCCCATGCCATGCAGGGACCCCAGTGGCATCTCCTGGGCTGCAGACGTGCCCCTGGAGCATGTAATCATATAATCATGGAATCACAGTATCATATAATCATGGAATCATGGAATCATATAATCATGGAATCATATAATCATGGAATCATGGAATCATGGAATCACAGACTAGTTTGGATTGGAAGGGAGCAGCCCCCGAGAGCATCGGTGCCCGCATCCCCGCAGCTCAGGTGTGCCCAGGAGCCCTTGCCCATCCATCAGCGCACAGGCAGCAGCGCTGGGCAGGAGCAGCCCAGAGCCCTGTGCCCTGCCCCCGGCCGATGGACACCGCTCCCTGCAGGCTCCCCCCCAAAGGCTTGGGAATGGCGTGCGAGCAGGCAGCGCTGCGGGAGCTGCCGGGGGAAGCTGCTGCACCGTCAGGACCCGGCCCTCCCTGCTGCATGTGCAGCGCGGAGCCGCTGTGACTCCACCTCGGAGCGGGCTCGCACACGGAGGACACGATGGGAGGCACGGCTCGGGACAGCCCGGAGGACTGCCGCTTTCTGGATGTGAGTTCAGGGCTTGCCTTGCTGCTCTGCCCCCCCTGCAGCTTGGCAGTGTCTGGTACCCGTGTGTGCGTGCCCCTGCTTGGGTCACCGGCATCAAACATCGCTCTTTGTCACTCCTTAGGCAGAAGCATCCAAGAGGCGAAAGAGGACCTGCTCCAGGTACCAGCTCTGCGGGCTGCTCTTCAGCGTGCTGCTCATCTCTCTTATCCTCATATTCTTTGGTGTCAAATACCTGCGGAACCCAGCGCCCAGAAAAGTAAGTAAAAACCCCCTGATCCAGCATTACAGAGTGCTGCTTCCCCAGACAGAGCCTTCCCCCTTCCCCAACCCACCGAAACTGTTAACTACACCCCAAAACCCAGGCGACTTCACAAAGATGCACTTCCTTAGACCACAAGCATTCATGAGCCATTTAGAAATGTCTTTATTATTCATAACTAGCTTTTACTTTACACAGGCTGGGGTTTATTTCTCTCTGCCACCGCATTCTGACAATTAGAGGGGATGGGAGCTATGCCACGAAGAGTTAAAGTTACTCTTATTCCACCGGCAGCAAATTTCATGACAAGTAAGAAAATATTTTCCATTTCATTTCAATTATCTTGCCAGAAACTGGTGGAAAAGTCATTATGCCACCGCATAAAGAGGAGAGAGAGCCAGGACGCGGCCGTGATGGATTGTCATGGATTGTATTTCTTACTTTAATGTGTCTGCAATGCGAGGGGACGCTGAGATGGATTAGCCTGTGGAGGAGCTCCTGCTAACTGGATTGGGCTCCTTTATTCCCAGCTCTGCAGACAGACGCTGCTCTAAGTGCTGAGTGTGTCGGGGGCAGCAGCAGGGCTGCACGTCTCCCATACATCTCTGCCCAGCGTCTTGGCAATCCTGCCTTTTATATCCTCCCGTACCCCAAGCAAATCACTTAACCTTGAATCATAGAATTAGCACTGACGCCAACAGCTCGGTGCTCCTCATCCTCCTTTGAGTGCCCATGCCCATTGAGGAGGCCCCGCTTTGCACCCTGGCACCGGAGGGTCTTGCCAGCTGTCCAGCATCCCCATGCACAGACAAAGTGACCCCTTTCCCACATGGAATCTCTTCGCTCCTCCCATGCTGGAGCCGCAGCATCCTGTCCAAGCTGCCCTCCTGCTGGGCAGAGGAAGCGCCCTGCTTGCTGGAAACTTGGTCTTTTTATCAGCAAATAGAAATAAATACCTCCTAAAAGAAAAGAAGCAGCAATCAAAGCCATATGTGCCTGCGGGCTCCTGCCAAGATCGCTATAAAGCCTCCACTGTTCCTCGAAGAGCAGGGTGCGTGCCAGCTCTTAACCCCTGGAGGGGAGGTTCTCTCTCATAGCTCCAGCCCTCAGCATCCTCACTGGTGAGCACCAGGGGAGGATGGAGCCTGGTGGTGTTTCTGGAAGCCCTTCACAAGGCCTAAGGAAGCAAAGGTGTTCCTGCAGTGGAGCTGCATGGGATGCTCCTGGTGTCTGGCATTGTTGGTGTCCATGGGCTTCTCCAGCTGGGCCAGGAATCCTGTGGGAAAGGCAGGATGCAGGAGGCTGGAAGTTCCTAACACTCAGAGCTCTAAACCAAGGGGAATCAAGCTCTTTGAAGAGCAAAACTGCCTCCAAGCTCCCTTCATGAAACCAAGAAGTGGAGAAAAGGCCTTAAAGATGACCTGCTCCTCTGAGGGGTGGCCTCTCCTTGGCAGCATCCAACACAGCAAGTGTCACCTTTAGCCCTATGACATCTCACAGCTCTCTGAGCATCATGAGCCAGCAAAGTCCAAATGGGTTACCTGACCTCTGCAATGGCAAAAGTCATTCTTCATAGATGGAGAGGCACTCGAAGATAAGGTACCACCCGGGATCCTAACCCCTGGAAGTTATTTATGGCACTGAGTGCATTTTGTCAGGTAGAACCAATGGGTTTCCAGCCATTTTAGGCTGCAGGCTCTTTCTGCCATGCCACTACATCCATTGTGGCTATATATCTTTAGAAAAACCTCCTGCTAACTAAAAGGAGATGCTCATGGATACCCAGGCGCTCATCACTCTTCTAGTTTTAAGCAGAGGTAAAGGTACCCTGCAGTTATCACTTGCATGGCCAGTTCTGCACCCAGGCTGCAAAACAGGGGATGCTGTTGCTGCAGACGCTGCTGAGAGGCTCTGAACCCCTTCATGGGGAGAGATGTGCAAGGATCAGGGGACCCCAAAAGGGGATTGGGTTGGGGTTTCAGAGTGCTCCTTTCCCAGCTCCACAGCCATGCCAGCGGATGAATAGAGCATCCCCATCCCCATGCCTCCATCATCCCCCTGTCCTGTGGGTTGGAGGGGTTCTGCACAAGCCCTTTCCTTCCTCATCACACCATTAGATTTGGGAAGAGAGGCTCCCCGAGGCGCAGTGCCAGCGGGATCACTTCTGTGCTTCAAACAGCATCTGCTCATTCCTTAAGGGCCAGGCATCGGCAGAGACTGGAGCGCTGCGGGGCTGGCTGCATGCGGGGAGCACCTGAGAGCAGCAGAGGGCTGCTCCCCCGGCACGGCTCCCCCGGGCTCCCGCAGGGATGAGTACCAATGGGAAGCCGGCTGCTACGCCCCAAAGCTCTGCACCAGCCCTGGAGGAGGGCTTTGATCCTCAGGCAATCCCTCATCTCCTCCAGGCAGAGGGAGGATTTACCTCAGCTTTTCCAGGACAAACGGGAAGTGCAGTGATGGAGCAAGGGGGATAGGGATGCAGTGATGGAGCAAGGGAGATGGGGATGCAGTGATGGAGCAAGGGAGATGGGGATGCAGTGATGGAGCAAGGGAGATGGGGATGCAGTGATGGAGCAAGGGAGATGGGGATGCAGTGATGGAGCAAGGGAGATGGGGATGCAGTGATGGAGCAAGGGAGCTGGGGATGCAGTGATGGAGTGAGACAGGGATGCAGTGATGGAGCAAGCAAGCCAGGGATACAGCGATGGAGCAAGGGAGCTGGAGATGCAGTGATGGAGTAAGTGAGACAGGGATGCAGTGATGGAGCAAGCAAGCCAGGGATACAGTGATGGAGCAAGGGAGCTGGAGATACAGTGATGGAGCAAGGGAGCTGGAGATGCAGTGATGGAGTAAGTGAGACAGGGATGCAGTGATGGATCAAGTGAGACAGTGATGCAGTGATGGAGCAACAAAGTGAGGTCCTTTGGGCTCTGGACTTCATTCCAGCCTGGGATGTAAACAGGCTCATGCCACAGAAAGCGCCAGCAAAGGCTGAGCCATGGCCAAGCTCCTGGTGCAAGTGTGAGATGAGCATCTCCCAGGCTTGACATACATGTTCCCCACACAGCCTGGCCTCATCCCACCCTTCTTCCCAGCCCTGGTGCCTGGGAGCTGCTTCTCCTTTCACTATCCAGGTGACCATCCTGGCTCAGAGCTGTCCTGGTGGAGGGTACCCAGAACCATCCTGCTCACCCACCGGTCAGAGGGTGAATTCAGGTGAGGCTGAGCCGACCCCTGTGTGGTTTTGCCCCTCGCAGGTTTATGACATGGAACACACGTTCTTCAGCCACGGTGAGAAGAAGAAGATTGTGATGGAGATCGACCCGGTGGCCAGGACAGAGACCTTCAGCAGCGGGAACGGCAGCGAGGAGATCCTGGAGATCCATGACTTCAAAAACGTGAGTGCAGCAGGGTTTGTCCTTGGGACCATGCAGCAGGACCAATGGGATCCCTCAGGACACCACAGGTCACTGGAGCAAGCCCCAGCCCTGCGTCAGGGAGAGCAATACCCACATGCAGCATCCCTGGGGATGCTCTCAAAGGGAAAGAGATGTGTATCTACATAAGCTTCCACTGGTATTTAATAGTGGAGTGGTTCAGTTCCAATGAGATGCATCTTTAAAAGCAAGCCCCAGTTATTGGATTTACCCTTGCGAAGGAACGCAATCACCATCAATCTATCCGAGCCCTGTGCATCTTTCTGTCTGCAGAGCATTAAACCCTCATGACAATGTTGTAGGGCTCTCTCTGAAACCTAATTAAAACGTGTAGGGAAATATCCTGTGCAGTGACATATGGCAAAACTTTAAGCTAATAGCCTGGCAGGAACCGGGGGCTGGATGTTCATATACCCATAACGGTCAGATGCTCTTCTGCACGTTTTTATTGATGATAACCACAGCTCCTGAGAGTTATAAGGAGAAGGGGAGCAAAGGAAAATGTTATTGCTGTCTGCCTTCAAATATCTGTAAAAAGACCAATTCTGCCAACCCATAAAGTGCAAATCCCTTAGGAGAACCTCTTCATGCATCTTAGCACCACCGCTGAATGGGGTTTGCACAAGAACATCTATGGGAAAAGCACAACTAAACCCTCAACCTGGTGCACTTACAAGGATGCAGAGGGACTCTTCATCAGTGACTGTAGTGATGCGACAAGGGGTGAGGGGCTCAAACTGGAACTGGGAAGTTCAGGTTGGAGATAAGGCAGAAGCTCTTCCCTGTGAGGGTGCTGAGGCGCTGGCACAGGGTGCCCAGAGAAGCTGTGGTTGCCCCATCCCTGGCAGTGCTCAAGGCCAGGTTGGACACAGGGGCTTGGAGCAAGCTGCTCCAGTGGAAGGGGTCCCTGCCCGTGGCAGGGGTGTGGAACTGAATGACCTTAAGGTCCTTTCCAACCCAAACCATTCAATGATTCTATGCACCCTCAATACAACAGGATTGCTTCTCCTGCTTTGCCCTGACTGCTTGTCTGCTGTTTGTTCTGATGCTGTAGGGAATAACCGGCATCTTCTTTGTGGGACTTCAAAAATGCTTCATCAAAACTCAGACTAAAGTCCTGCCTGAGACGACAGAGGCCAAGATCCCAGAGCTTGAGGTAGGTGCATAAAGCAGGACACCCTTGTGTTCCCCTCTCGTGTGCCCAGCACTGGGAGCTCAGCATCATCCCCGCCGCCCTCCCACCTGCTTCTGCCTTCCAGTGATGCTGCAAGAAAGGAATAATGAGTTCTGATCGCTCATAAAACGATCTTGTTTCAGAGGATTGCTTCTAAAAACAAGTGGAAAGAGGCAGGATTAGGCTGCCGGCAGGCAGAAACCTCTCAGCACAATACCGCAGATCAAGAACAATAATCCTGTTGTAGTCAAAAGGTCGCAAGGCAGCTCAGGATTAGCAGGCACTGAGAAGTCAATCAGATTGGTTTCTCCCAGAGCTGAGCCTCGTGCTCTCAAGCAGAATGAGGCAGAAGTAATGAATTTAAAAGAGCAGCCGCCTTTAAGGAATGGGATTTGGGAGCGCAGCCCTGGAGGTGGGAAGCACGGGGCTGGGGATGCCTCCCTGTCCTGTGTGAATCCATACATTGGTCTTGTGCAAGGTGTCCCGGCCCATGGCAGGGGTTGGAACTGGATAACCTTTGAGCTCCCTTTTAACACAAACCGCTCTGGGATTCTATGGTTCTATGGCTTTAACCCCTCTCTGACAGCCTATCCTCAGCTCAGTGCCTTGAAAGCATCCTTACTTGCCCCCATCCCCAAGCTCCCTATGGTGGCACAGCCCCCCCGCATCCCCCTTTGCGGGATGCAGGGTGTTAGCACCCTGAGCCCCCCAGGGAAGCCGTTGCAGATGAAGCACCAGCAGGACCCGTGTTTGAATCAAAGCATGGGCAGAAGCGATTCCCTGAATCCTGACCCAGATTCCCAGATGCTGATTCTTTGATTATGCCATAAGATGCCCATGGATCTCTTCAGCTACCACTGTAAAAGGGAGAGGATTTCCCAGGCTTCAGCAGACATTGCCCCGGGTTGAGAGCTGCAATGTAAAACCCAGAGAGATAAACGTCCTTCAGGTGGCACCTCTCCAGACCGATCCAGACTGGGTCAGGTTAATGATGCTCTGCAGTGCAGGATGCGACCAATCCAGCCACACAGGGAGAGAAACCCAGCTCCATGCCCTGCAGGAGGCAGAGGATGCTGCCCTATGGTAGGGAATGGGAGCCAGGACAGGACTTGCACCCAGAGCAAGGTGAGGAGCACCAGGAAGAGGGGTTTTCCAACCTGAATCCTAAGGGATTCAAGCTCTGAGGGGTGGCATCCCCTTGGCCCTGCCCCACTGATGCTGCCCAAGCCTCTGGCCCCACAGCATCGCACAGCGCTTAGGTTGTGCTGGCTCTTCCCTAAGACTTCCCAAAACCATGAGGAAAAGCTCTATACAAGAGAAATACAGCTCCAGACGCCTCCTGGAAAGCAAGGAGATGCCATTTGCCACCTTGCTCTATGGGCTACCACCACCACCACATACAAGTGGCCTCGGCAGATAGCTCAGCACAGACCTGTTCAATAGTCTTTATACATCTCCCTCCCTAAGTGCCTGCCAAAACACACCGTGGGCTAATGCACGGGCAGAGACATGTGCTATAAATTACAGTCTATGGCCGTGCAAAGAAGTTCTGTGAGGAATAAATTAAAGCGTTCGATCACAAAATCAGCAGCAGAAGGAGAGAGAAATTAAATAGTAAGAGAAAAGCAGAGGGGAGATGCTTTAATCTTGGGTTAGAAATGAGCTGGGGCGCTCCAGAAGGCTCCTCCAGATGGTGGGGACCACGCAGGAGAAGGCTGCTGAAGCATGATGAACAGGGAGAGGAGAGCAGAGGGGTGGTGGCTGAAAGCAGGTAGGGGAGATGGGGCTCATGATGGGAGCAGCGGGGTGTTGCATGTGCATCGGGTGAGCACCATCAGGCAGATGAAGCCAAGCTGCTCTCTGGGATGGGTAAGCCGAGGGGGGCACAGGGTGTCACAGTATCACAGTATCACAGTATGTTAGAGATTGGAAGGGACCTCAAAAGATCATCTAGTCCAATCCCCCTGCCGGAGCAGGAACACCTAGATAAGGTTACACAGGAACGTGTCCAGGCGGGTCTTGAATGTCTCCAAAGAAGGAGATTCCACAACCTCCCTGGGCAGCCTGTTCCAGTGTTCTGTCACCCTCACTGAGAAGAAGTTTCTTCTCAGGTTTAAGTGGAACCTCTTGTGCTCCAATTTGTACCCATTACCCCTTGTCCTTTCATTGTTTGCCACTGAGAAGAGCCTGGCTCCATCCTCGTGACACTCCCCCTTTATATATTTATATACACTAATAAGGTCACCCCTCAATCTCCTCTTCTCCAAACTATAGAGACCCAGCTCCCTCAGTCTTACCTCGTAAGGGAGATGCTCCACTCCCTTCATCATCTTAGTTGCCCTGCGCTGGACTCTCTCCAGCATGGTCTCACCATGCAGGGCTGAAATCTGGCTCTTCTTGCAGGGAGAAGAAATCACGACCACGTACTTGGAGCAATCCGTGGTCTGGGTGCCCGGGGAAAAGCCCATCCAGAACAAGGAGTTCCTCAAGAGCTCCAAGATCTTTGACATCTGCAGAAACGTGACCATCTACTGGATCCACCCCACGCCCATAGCAGGTACAAGGAAACATCCCCCATCCAAAGCACATGGGAGCCCCCTCGCTGGGACCAGCCCCATCACCCACCACGTCCCCCAGTGCAGCAGGAACCCATTTTTGGGGGTTATTGTACACCTCAGACATGAACATGATGTTGACCATGACCATGAGAGCATGGCCAGTGCAATAACAGGAGCTTAGCAGTGTGGCCACTTCCCTTTCTCATAACAAGGCAAAACTAAACCAAACCCTGAACCTTTTGTACCTGTAAAGAAGCCAGCGCTGCTGGAAATGGGGACACCTCAATGCTCATCACTGCGGGAACACCCGAGCACAAGCAGATGTCTGCATCTAAATCACACAAATGGGGTTGCAGCTCCAGCTGCTCACTACAGAGCCCTCACAGAGGTTGTGGCCTCTGAGATGTGCCAGTGCAATTACCCACTCACTAACCCACTCTGAGCTAGTTTCAAACACCCTCCCTCCGCTCTGCAGCCATCGAGGAGCATCTCATCCCACATGGGTACCACTCAGCTCATAGCCACTGATGCTCCTGGGAGCAAGTGGACATCAGAGATCCCCATTGCACAGGGAGGGAGGCTGCTGGCCCCTTTCTCCTCAGTCCCCACCATCAGACCCCATTTGCAGTTGAGTTTCAGCAAAGGAAATCAATGTCACTGTGGTGCTGGGCCTAATCTGCCCCAAATCCCATCACTGTGCTGGGGCTCTACAAGTTCCCCCCACAGCAGCACCATGAGGAGGTTCTTCCCCACAGCATGATGATAATGCAAACACCACCCATGGGTACCCACCACCCATGAGCACAGGGGGGGACACAGGACATGCCTTCTCTACCCTTTCCTCTCACCGTATTACCTCCCACAGCCCTTCCAGGCTTGCTAAGAGCAGGAGGCAATGGAGTGCAGCTAGCTTGCTGGCGGGCTTTTCTTGTGCCTTAGCACCAGATTTTGGCACATTAATACCTGCTGCTGCGTTTGTCCCTCTGCTCCCTGCTTGTTGACAGCAACATTTGGGCTCTTCCTGCAGCTCCTGAGCTGGCCAACCTCGAAGGGACAGAAGAGGAAGACCCTGAGCTGCTCGTGGACAGCCAGAGCTGGTTGGATGGGGGGACAGAACATGAGGTGGAGAAGGATGCGCAGCCAGGGCCCAAGCGCCGCGCACGGCAGCTCACCGAGGAGGACCTGCCCGTCAATGACTATGTGAGTGCAGGGAATCACACCCTGGGGTGTCCTGGCCATGGTCCCAGGATGTCATGGGGTGTCCTGGGGTGTCCTGGCTCTACTCCTTGGGATGTTCTGTCCATGCCCCTTGCAATGTCCTGCCCATGCTCCTTGGGATGTCCTGCCCATGCTCTGGGATGTCCTCCCCATGCTCCTTGGGATGTCCTGCCCATGCCCTGGGGTGTGCTGCCCATGCTCTGGGATGTCCTCCCCATGCTCCTGGCTTTCCTGCCCATTCTCCTTGGGATGTCATGTCCGTGCTCCTGGGATGTCCTGCCCATGCTCCTTGGGATGCCCTGCCCGTGCTCTTTGGGATGCCCTGCCCGTGCTCCTTGGGATGCCCTCCCCATGCTCCGGGATGTCCTGCCCATGCTCCTTGGGATGTCCTCCCCATGCTCCTTGGGATGTTCTGCTCATGCTCCTTGGGATACCCTGCCCATGCTCCTTGGGATACCCTGCCCATGCTCCGGGATGCCTCTCTCCCACATCCCCCTGCCTGTGCTGACACTGCTCTCCCGCAGTCGGAGAACGGGCTGGAGTTCCACCCGCTGTGGGACGAGCGCGGGTACTGCTGCGCCCAGTGCCGCCGCGCCAACCGCTACTGCCGGCGGGTCTGCGAGCCCCTGCTGGGCTACTACCCCTACCCCTACTGCTACCAGGGCGGCAGGGTCATCTGCCGCATCATCATGCCCTGCAACTGGTGGATCGCTCGGATGCTGGGCAGGGTGTAGGCTCATGCCCCCCGCGCACCCATCCGAATGCATCCCAATGTACCCACCATGCAGGTCATTACCTGACTGGGTGCTGCCAACCACAGCACCCTCACCATGCACACACCGCCTGCCCACTGGCATCCTGCACTGTGCTATGGGGCTGGATGGTCCGTGTGTTCACACATCCCCGCTGCAGGGATGTGTGGTCCCCCTCCCAAGGGCTGTGGGGTCCATGCTCAAGCCCGTCGTGGCCACACTGAGCGGCAAGAGGCAAACAATAAACGTCTTGTATGAGCGATTGCAAAGAAAATGGGAAGCCGTTTAGTCTCAGCCTGGGATGCTTAATGGGTCTGGGAGTGATCTAATTGCTCAGCTGCCTCGTCACAAGCATCCATAACTCAAGGAGCAGGACTGCCAGCGCTCACCTCATTGGGAACGTGTCGAGGTCCCTAATTTGCTCCTTGATGGCACTGGGAGTTGTTCAGCTCACCTCAACCTGCTGTTCCAGTGTGCTCTGATGTGCTCAGTGACAGCTCCAGTCCCATTAGGAGTGATGTGGGCAACGGGGAGGCAGGAGTATCCCTGGGGAACCGGGTGGCCAAAGCCAAAGGGAGCAAAGGTCAGGCCCTGCTCAGTGCCACTGTGCTGGGTGCCAGCCATGGTGTCCCTGGTGCTGCCAGGCCCTCCCTGCATCCCTGCGGCTCCCATGGGGATGTAAGCACGTTTTAAGGGCAGCTCCCTCCATCCCTGCCCACAGCTGTGCTGAGCAGAGCAGCAGAGCTCCACAGATGGCATCCCAAGGGACACCAACAGCCCTGGCGATACGACGTGTTCCTGATGCATCCCTCAAGGCATTTATCCCCATGAGAGGGGCGGTCTGAATGCAGCAGGGACATGTGAAACCCACCCAGACACAGCTGCTGCGGGAAACCAGTCTGTGCTCGTGTCCTGGCTCAGTGGGTCCAGCCCCATCACCAAGGTACATCAATGCCTTTGCCAGGATAGCAAGGCATCCCCATAGCACATGCCTGTGCCACTGGGATACACTGATGCCTCTGCAAATTAAAGTGAGGTGTCTACATAAGCACTATTTAACTGGGTGAGATCTGCACCCTCTGATGGGTGCCTGTCTCTGGCCACAGGGACCAGCAGGCTGGACAAGCCTCTGTGCTCCCCAAGTCAGCACAGACCATCAGTGATGGCTTTGGAACCTCTGGGCTCCCCAAGCCGCTCTCATCACCCCATATGTGTGCCCTGGGAAGGAAGCTGCCAGCAGAGGCAGGCACAATTCCCTCTGACACGGATGGGTTCATCCACACCTGGCCCTGCTTCTCACACGCTCCCGTCTCCCTCCATCCATCAATCACTGTGGGCTGATCTCTCCGATCTGGTTTCCATGCTCTGACGCACGCTGCCAGTGCTCCGAGTGACTCACCCGGCTTCAACGCAACACACACCAGGGTTTAGGGTGTTCCCTTGGGGTTCCTCCGTCAGCAGCGGGGCTGCCCCGTGCTGGGTCACTGCAGCACCATGGGGCAGCTCAGCCAGGCGTGCGCTGACGGAGCCACCGCTCCTACCCATGGCTTAACCACCCCTTCCTCTGTGCTCCACGCCACAGCCGTGTCACTTCCACCCTCCAGCCCCAAGGATCCCTCACTGCACCACAGGGCACCAGCAAGGCACAGCTGCCTGACAACAGCCCCAAGATGAGCAGTACCAAACGAACACGGATGCTTCAGTACATGTCTCTTACCCAGAGGAGAGGCTGGGCTCACAGGCAGCTCCAGCAGCTCTGCCCTGCCCCTCGCTCCGAGCGATCCACACATTTACATGGGGTTGGGATGCTCCAGGCCTTCTCCTCCGGCACCGTTACACAAGCACTGTTATGAAGAAATGCAATTACAGGAGTTACTGGTAAGCAGGAGTGCACCAGTGAGCACTGGTGTTGTGCGCTGCAATGGTACAGAGCTTACCGGTTGGCCTGGGGCAACCACATCACCTCCCAGTGGGGTTTGCTGCTCTCCCCAGTGCCAGGAGATGGAAAGAAAAACCAAGGTGGTTTCATAGGGTAAAATATCTTAATATTTATTGTATGTCAGGACAAGAGAGTTCTACTCAATACATAAAATGAGTGAAAGCAGCACGTAATACTGACAATCAAGTCACAGCTGACTCGGTGCAAGGACACCTACCAAAGGAAAGGCACCAGGAGCTATATCACCAGACCTTGCTACAGCTTACAAAGAATCACTATGGCCTGTACCTCAGAGAGTACAACTATAAAGGAGTATATAAACCCCAGGGCAGGGATGAGAGAGAAGAGCTTGGCATCAAGCAGAGACCTTGCTGAGCCAAGGGCTTTGGCCAGGCAACAGCCCCATCTCAAGGGCAGCCGCATCCAGAGGGGCTGCTGGAGATGCGGGAAGTGTTGCTTTCCCGATGGAGGCACTGAGAGGAGCACCAGGAGTCCCACAAGGCACAGCACAGAGGCAACGGAGGAGCATGCTTGCTGTAACCACCGCAGCTAAACCGATTACCCCACACGGTGGCACAGCAGAGTAGTGTTAGGATGAGTCCCCGAGCGCACCAGGACACTGCTGTGCTGGTCCCTAGGAGCTAGGGGAGAGGATCAGTCAGTTCAAAGCAAGATTCCCGAAGCGGCATCCAGAGGAAAACTGGAGGTGGTGGAGAGCCATGGAGAGCAGAGCCTGCAACACATGGAACAGCGTTAGCAGAGCAGGCTGGGCTATGCACAGCTTAAGGTGAATCATAGAATGGATTGGGTTGAAGGGACCTCAAAGCTCCTCCAGCTCCAACCCCTGCCACAGGCAGGGACCCCTTCCACTGGAGCAGCTTGCTCCAAGCCCCTGTGTCCAACCTGGCCTTGAGCACTGCCATTTGAGCACTTTTAGGCACTGGAGCTGCTCTAAGGTCTCCCCTTCAGGAGCCTTCTCTTCTCCAGGCTGCCCCAGCCCAGCTCTCTCAGCCTGGCTCCAGAGCAGAGCTGCTCCAGCCCTCGCAGCAGCTCCATGGCCTCCTCTGCACTCACTCCTACAGCTCCAGGTCCCTCTTGTGCTGTTGCCCCAGAGCTGGATCAGGGCTGCAGAGGGGGTTTCCACAGGGAGCAGCAGAGGGGGTTGAATCCCCTCCCTCACCCTGCAGCTCATGCTGTGGGGATGCAGCCCAGCACACATGACAGCAGATACTCTCTTGCCCTCTATCCCCACACCCCCAGGTGGTACCCATCACCATGCTGAGGGTCCCCAGGGGTGACCAGGCAGCAGTCAGAGATGCAGAGGCTGCCCGTTGCACTTACATCACTGGACAGGCCTACCTGGCCACAGCCACAGTGTGCTGGAGGCCACCTACACCATCTCGTACTGATTGTTGGTGATGTACTGGGACAGGCAGCAGGCAAGAATGATGCCAACCAACTGAAAAAGAGAAAACACACATCAGAGGTAGCCACAACCAGGATATGGTGGTTTTTGAGGGGTAAAGCCTGATATATTGCTCCAGAACCCCAGTATTATAAAATCCAAGCATGGACAGTGGGATTTACAAACCACAACAGAGGCTGCTGTGCCCTGCTTTGGAATAACTGAGAGGCTCAAGCAGAGCATCCTGCAGGTATCAGCCAAACAAGCTCCCCACAAGAGATGCTCCTCATGCCATCCTGTTACATTTTGCTTCATGAAGCATCTACTGTTTTACAGTAATTCTGGAGACTACATGGATCTCAGGAGCATCACAGCCAATTACACAGCCACTAGAGAACAGCAGCCACCTCTCCTCGTGGCAAGGACAAGGCTGGTGTTTTCCCATCAGCATCTGAAGGACACGCTCTTGTTATCACAACACATCCTCCCAGCCCCTGTGCAGACATTTGGGGTCACATCCTGCTGGAGTCTGACCTACACAAGCAAAGTTAAAGGCACATTTGCATGATGGGTCCCAGCCGGCCTCATGGCTCAGCAAGGCTTGCTGGAAGAGGGATAAAAGCCAGGAACCGGTTACAACCCCCAAGCCTGGCATCAGCCGGGATAATTCGGGATCTGGGAGCGTGCAGCTCCCCACTGCATGTTGTCTCAGTGACCCCACAGCTCACTGAGGAGGACAGTGTGGTCAGCGGTGCTGCAGCTCCAGCTCTCGGTCTCTCCCACTTCCATCCAAAAGCACTTGGAAGCACAAGCTGCAGCCAGGAGCTGCTGCTCCCACTTCTCCCCCAGTTCAACCCATCTCTTACTGGGAACACACAGCAATGTGCTTGCTATGGGAGGAATATCCTAGTGGGGTTCCTTCCCCCTGTGCTGGCGCAGGTTGACTTCCACCTGGAAGCTCATACCACAGCCCATAGGTGCTGGATAACAAAGGTGAATTCCAGCCCCTCTGAAGTCAAGGCCATCCCAGAGCCCAGGCTGCAGAGCACTTCGGGAAACCCCATCACGGCGTCAGCGTGCCCAGTGCTCAGCCTACAGGAGGGGCCCAGGGGCCCCTTGTTTCCTGATGGGATAAAGCCTGCTGCAGCTCCTGCAGGAAGTGTCCTGCAGGATAAAGGAGGGCTTGGGGAGAAGGACACAGAGAACAGGGTAAGTGGCACAAGTGGTGCCCTCCACAGGCACTCACAGGGATGCAGCCACGCTGAAGCGATGCCAAAACACCCCCCTGCTGAAGAGGAAGGTCAGTGGCTAAGAAAAGGAAGGGCACGCATCTGATCCCAACAGCAAACGCAGGGGGTTTGCCCAGCACAGGCTCCATCTGGTTTTCCCTGAAGCCGGCTGTTTGAGGCAGGAGCTCTGGTCTCAAACAGGGCTCACGGAAACAGAGCTGGTGCTTCAGTATGGGGTGTAAGAGACTGGGGACAGCACTACAGTGAGGTTAAACCCAAGGGGAACGTGCGGGATAGCTGCTCCTCCCTGGCTGACACAGGCACACACACCAGCCTTTGTGCAGGAGTCAAATACCTGCAGAGCCACAGCAGTGCCTGCGCTCCGCTCCTCCTGTGCCAGGCAAAGCAGGCTTACCTGGGAGCACGCAATGCCAAAGGAGATTCCAGCCACAATGCTCATCTTCGACTCCATCACTGACGTGACCAGGAAGAAACACCCCTGCCGAGGAGGGAAAGCAGGCACGTGGCTGCAGTGCTTATCACCACAGCACACACCAGCTCCCATTCTCCTGCCTGACCTTGTCAAAGTCTTTCCCCTATCAGTGAGCAGCTCCCAGCCCAGTTATCAAGGGGAGGGCTGCCCCTGGGCTGCTCCCAAGGGAACTGGGTTGAGCAAGGTGCTCCTGGTCCTTGCCTTGAAGCAGTGACTCATCGGAGGCACATCCCTTGCATCACCTGCAGGGTGAGGTCAGTGCTGCCTGCGCAGCACCGGGGCAGGCAGACGTCAGCAGTGCCCATACTTCACTGGGACATGACATTCTTATTCAGCTGCACACAAACACTTGCGTCTGGCTGGTCCCTGAGCTCCAAGGGAGGAGCGGAGGGGACATGAGGCACAAGGAAGGGCTCATTTCTCTGTACCATACCCCCACATCCCCCCTTGGGGAATTCCTGGGCTGCAGGGAGCAGTTCTTTCCAGCCTCATCAGGAAGGAGAAGCCCTTCTCCACCCACCCAGCCCTGCCCTGCCCACCTCCAGGGCACGCAGGGGGATTTGCTGAGCATCACTTACATCCACAAACACCTTCAGCTTGGCCTTGCCCAGGTCTTTCAGGTCCTCCTCTGAGCAGTCATCCTGGCTCCTGCAGCAGCTCTGGGGGATGCCTCTCTGGGTGAAGTATTCAGTTCTCCCCCAGTCCGAGTAGTTCTGCACCCCACAGCAGTGCAGCTGGAGGGGGAAGGACAGTCATCCATATCCCACCATCACCCCCATGCCCTTAGCTCCCCACAAACTGCCCCCATCTCACCCAGCATCTCCCAAACTCAAACCTCCCCGGTGCAGAACCATTCTCCCACCACCACTGTGGAGCACTCACGGTTCTCTGGATGGTGTCGACAGCCTTGCTGTGCTGATCTGCAGTCACGTTATAGTCCTTCAAGGCCACGTTGAGGTTACTCTCAAAGTTGGTCTTGATCTGCAAAAGAGAGGTCTCTGCGGTGCTGCCGTCCCCTGCCGTGCTCGGGGACCCGTGGCCCCATGTTAGTCACCTCTTGGTGATGGCAGGAATGAGTCTGGCCATGGCCAGCAGCCGTTCCCTGTCCCCAGGCAGGTGAAGGCTGTATTCAAGGGCAGGCTGGGGTGCTGTGTGTGTGTAATAACAAGGATGTGCGCGGTGCCGGCTCCCCCCAAGAGGCTGCTCCGCGGTGCAGGAAGCCTCAGAGGCCTTCATTTAATGAGTTAATTACAGAAATTACCGCAGAACATAGACCAAAGCCAGGAATTAAAGTCCAGGCTACTCAGCCTGCTCTGGTGGAGGGGCAGCGTGCACACAGCCTCTCCCCTATGGGGACTTTATGGGCCCCTCAGGACCAGGCTGGACACAGGGGCTTGGAGCACCCTGCTCCAGTGGAAGGGGTCCCTGCCCATGGCAGGGGTTGGAGCTGAA
Source organism: Neopsephotus bourkii (assembly GCF_033783945.1). Classification (NCBI taxonomy): domain Eukaryota; kingdom Metazoa; phylum Chordata; class Aves; order Psittaciformes; family Psittacidae; genus Neopsephotus; species Neopsephotus bourkii. Next base: position 3,931,123 of record NW_026901483.1, read on the forward strand.
GGAGCTTTGAGGTCCCTTCTAACCCAAACCATTCCATGCTCCATGGTCTTACAGGGACCAAGCTGCTCTTTAGGCTGGTTTAAACCTATTTTAACTAAAGCAAGCACCGCTCCCACTGGTCCCTCCAGTGCCATCACTGTACCTGGGTTAACACCAGCACCAGACTCACCTCGTGCCTGAAGACAAACCCCACGACAGCGGCCACCAGGACAATGAGGAAAATGAGGGACAGGAGCATGGCATACTGCAGGCAGAAAGGACGGGGTGGGACGGGCCGGATGGGATGGGATGGGGTGCGACAGGACGGGGTTGCAATAGGGTACGATGGGAAGGGGCTGGGATGGGGTAGGATATGTCAGGGATGGGATGCAGTAGGGTGGGACAGGGTTGTGATGGGGTAAGATGGGATGTGGGTGGGATGCGGTAGAATGGGACGGGACTGGGATGGGGTAGGATGGGATGGGGCTGGGGTTGTGGTGGGGTACAATGGGACAGGGTTGTGATGGGGTAAGATGGGGCAGGACAGGGTAGGACAGGATGGGGTTGGGATGGAGTAGGACATGCCAAGGTCTGGATGAGGTAGGGAAGGACGGGGTTGTGATGGGGTAGAACAGGACGGGGCCGGGATGGGGTAGAATGGGATGGGTTGTGGTGGGGTAGGATGGGACAGGGTTGCGATGGGGTAAGATGGGACAGGGCTAGGGTTAGGGACAGGATGGGGTTGGGATGGGGTAGGATATGTCAAGGTTGGGATGAGATAGCCCGGGACAGGGTTGTGATGGGGTAGGACAGGACAGGGCTGGGATGGGGTAAAATGGAATGGGATTGGGATGGGGTAAAATGGAACGGGATTGGGATGGGTTGTGGTGGGGTAGGATGGGACAGGGTTGTGATGGGGTAGGATGGGATGTGGTGGTGGGGGGCTACAACAGGACAGGGTTGCGATGGGGTATGATGGGGTAGGATGGGACTGGGCTGTGGCGGGGTAGGACAGGACGGGGTTGCGATGGGGTGGGGTTGGGATTGCGAGGGGAAGGACGGATGGGACGGGGAAGGACGGGGCAGGGAGGTCGGGGACGTGCCGGGAGGGGTCAGGAGCGGGTGGGCTCCATCCACGCACCAGCTTGAGCATCCATGTGCTGCCGCGGCAGGTGGCGAAGCAGCCGAAGGTGCCCAGGAGCACCACGACGGTGCCGGCGCCCGCCAGCACGAAGGGGACGTTGGTGGCCTTCTCGTCCAGCAGCGAGAAGTACACGGCGAGGCTCACGCTGCCCCACACGCCCACCGCCAGCAGCACGATGCCCGACACCTGCGGGCACGGGGCACTGCTCGCCACTGTCGCGACAGGGCGGCGCGGGCGCGACAGGCGGCGGGGCCGGGATAGGCTCTCACCCAGAAGACGAAGGTGTAGGTGAGCAGGACGCTCTTGAGGCAGGTGATCACCGGCTTCGTCTGCAGCCGCCGCGACGGGGACGCCATGGCCGACACGGGCCGAACGCTGCCGCTCACGCTCCGCCCCGCTCCGCGCCGGAGCCGCCCGAGCGCTGCCGGAGCAGCCCGAGCGCTCACGGAAATGGCCGAGCGCGACCGAAGGCGTTGGAGCTGCTGCCTCTATGTGTCGCCCCCTGCAGGCTACACGCCGCCAGTGCATCACCTCCCGTGTGCCCTGTGTCACCCTCTGCTTGCCCACGCCACCCAGTCCTTGCTCTCCTGCCCTATACCACCCCCTGCCTGTCCTATGTCACCTCCTGTATCCCATGCCCCCACCCCCAGCACTGTCGATACACCCCTGCCCCACCATGGCCCCCGCTCCATCCCATATGTCCCCCTCAGCAGAGCAGGGACCAGTCTGGCAGCCACATGACACAGCCACCATAGGGCGGGCACCCCATCCCCTCCCCGGGGGTGTCCCCACACATGGCCTCTTACCCACCCCCCCCGCTGCCAGGCCAGCTGTGCTGTTAATTACTCTGCTGGCTGCCACATAATTAGTGCATTCAGGCAGAGCCCCCCCTCCCTCCGCTCCACGCCAGCTCTACCTGCCCATGCCAGGCTCATCCCTCGCCCGCCCTCATCACTATGCTCCAGACCCCAAACCCCTGCCTCCTCCCATTCAGCCCCATGGACTCGGGTCCTAAGGATCGTGCTTCATTACCTCTGCGCCGCGGGGCCGAACCTCAGCTGGAAAACAGCTCCCAGCTGGAAGCGTTTGCCTCCGGACCGCGTTCGGAGCCCGCAGCTGCAGCGGGGCTCTCCCTCCCTCCCGGCACAAAGGGTCCTGGATCCCAGGGGTTCATCCTTAGCATCCCAGAACCCCATTCCCGGAGCTTGGCACAGGCTCGGCTCTCCCCTGTGTTCAGATAGGCTCCTGGCTCTGCTTGCGAAGGGAAAGGATCCCACAACCTTCCAAAGCCAGGGGGAAGCCGGAGGTGCGTTGGAAAACGGGAGATCCTGGGACTTGTTATTTTTAACAACCCCATCGTTTTGGGCCTGACTCACGGGTTTTGAATGCTGGGGACGGGCAGCAGAGGGGAGAAGCAGGCTTGCTGAGCGCAGGCAGCAGGGCCGTGGTCCTGCCCCCAGCCCCGCACAGCCCCCAGCATGGCGCAGGATGCGGCCCCCGTCCTGCTGGTTGTCCTGGCCAGGCTGGTGTCATCCACGTGGCATGAAGGTGAGTGCTGGGCTCCATGGGGATGCAGCCGGGGGGGTCCTGCTGCCATCGGGGGGGATGGAGGGAGGGGGAGAGCAGCGGTGCCTGTGGGGTACGGGGCGCTGTGGGGGAGCAGAGCGGGTGCTGGGGGGCATCCAGAGAGGAGCAAAACCATCCCTCTGCATCGCGCCTGCAGCGTTCCCGCTGACCCCCTGCTCCCACGGGACACCGCATGCAGATGTTTGCTTGGATCAAGCACTCGGTCCCACAGCCGGGTCAGGGATCAACGCCTTTGTCCTGTTTGGGGGGGTTCCCCCTTCCCTGCTCCCATCCCATTCCCATCCCCTTGCCGTTATGCCAGCACCGCTGGCTCGGGATGCTCCTACCCAGTGTCCCCAGGTGAGAAGGAACAGAAGGGGAATGTCACAGTGAAATGGCACATCTGCCTGCAGGGATACAGTGCGATCCATCCATAGAGCCCTGGTGAGGGGCTTGATAGCCCCCCAGGAAGCATCCTTGCTTGGGGGGGGGCACTGACATCCATGGATGCCAATCCCGCTCCCCAGGGCAGCGTGGGAAGCACATTGGGATGAAAGGCTTGTGGGAACGAGTGGGCAACTCCATGGAGCTTGTGGGAAGCGGCAGGGAATTGCTCCGTAATAAAGTTCATGTCGGAAAGATTTGTAATGGAGTTTCCTCCCCGGGGCTGCTGCTGGGAATGGGCTCGGTGGATATCCCCTTCCTGAAGCCTGAGTAGGGTGAAGGGGAGTTGCAGCCACAGCAGGGGTGCTGCTTTACCGGGGCTCCCTTCGCTCCCAACCCATCGGGAGCAGGGAGCGCGGTGGGACGGGATGGGATGGGATGGGATGGGATGGATGATGGCGAGGAGGGGGCCAGCGGAAACACAGCGGAAACGTGAGCTCAGAGCTGGGGAATGCCGCGGCTGCCGCGGCGCCGATGGGGAGGACAAAGCCCTCAGCCCCTGCCTGCTGGTCCCTGGCCCATGTGGGGACAAGAGGATGGCAAAAGGCTGTCCTCCCGCTATCCATGGGTCCATGGGTGGTGTGGGGCCAGCCCTTCCGGGAACTTCACATTTCCTGATGGGAGCGGGGGGCTGCAGCATCCCTTGCCTTGGCCAGGGGCTCCGCTGGGATGAGAGGGCAACTCTGCTCCTTTGGGATGCTGTATTCCTTCGGGATGCTGGATGGTGCCACGGAGCGGGTGGAAGCACTTCCCAGCAGCGCAAAGCCAGGGGTCGGTGCCAGCCCGCTCTGTGCCAGCGCCTGTTTCCTGCCATAACCACGGCTCCTGCCACTGTTTAGTCTGCAGCCAGTGCCAGCACACACAGTGTCACTGGGGACTGGGCTCACTGTCTGCCAGGCTTAACCCTTGGTGCCAGCCCCAGGAGCAGCAGGACAGGGATGGGAATCTCTCATTGGGATGTTTCAGTGCCGGGGGGTGCGTGGAGCCATCATCACCTGGGTGCTGCTTCAACCACAAACCATCTCACAGCAGCCCCTTTATCTCTTTCCTCCTCCCCAGGGTCTGGTTACTACCCCTCCGAGAGCCACACCAACGAGGTGTACACAGAGGACGTGCCCCCAGAGCCTGCCCTGGACTACCACCGAGGTACCCCCACCCCAACCCATCCCTCGGGGCTCCCCATGGGCACACCGGCTCACCGTGGGGCCGGGTACCCCCCTCACTTGGCTCCTGCCCCGCAGTGCCGCAGTGGTGCGCCCCGCTCAGCATCCACCGCGGCGATGCCGCCTGCTTCTCTCCCCGCGGCGGCTCCTACCGCAGCAGCCTGGGTACCCGCTGCGAGCTGAGCTGTGCCCGCGGGTACCGGCTGGTGGGGCCCAGCGCCGTGCAGTGCCTGCCCAGCCGCCACTGGTCCGGGATGGCGTACTGCCGACGTGAGTGAGCCCCCCAGCCCCACTGCGAGCCCTGCCCTCGGGTACGGCCCGGGAGCCCCTTCCCTCCCTCCCTCCCTCCCCTGTTGGCTTTGCCCACGGCAGAGATCCGGTGCCATGTGCTGCCCGCGGTGCTGCGCGGCTCCTACGTGTGCTCGGCCGGGGTGCAGATGGATTCCCGCTGTGACTACTCCTGCCTGCCCGGGTATCAGCTGGAGGGGGACCGGAGCCGGGTCTGCATGGAGGACGGGCGCTGGAGCGGCAGCGAGCCGGTCTGTGTAGGTAAATTCTCCCCCTCTGTCCTCAGAGCGCCATGCATGCAAGGAGAGGTCACCTCCATCCCTGGGGTGCCGGCAGGTATCACCTCCACATCCCACCCAGGCATCGCTAGGTGCCAACTCCTGCATCTCGTGTCCTTGGGCACCCATCAGTGATGCTCCCAGAGATGCTGTTATTCCCAAAGCATGGGTAGCACAGAGCACATTGGTCCACGACTGAAGCATTCCACAGCAGGTCTTGCTGGCTCTGGGATGCTTGTGCTACGCATCCTGGAGCGCAGCACCCTGGGGTGTCCAAGCACCGGTACCCAGCTCTCACAGCCTTCCCAACTGCCTCTCCTCCCTATGGGCAGACATGGAGCCTCCCAAGATCCGCTGTCCGGATTCCCGGGAGCGCATAGCCGAGCCTGGCAAGCTGACTGCCACCGTCTACTGGGACCCCCCCCGTGTGAAGGACTCTGCGGATGGCATCATCAAGAGGTGAGGTGAAGATGCTCTCAGCATTGCTGGTAGGGCTATGGACCATGCTGGGTACCACTGATCTGGATGAAACCCTTCTGCTGGATGCAGGGTGATGCTGCGGGGCCCAGAGCCCGGCTCGGAATTCCCTGAAGGAGAGCACATCATCCGTTACACGGCCCATGACCAGGCCTACAACAGAGCCAGCTGCAAGTTCAGCATCCGTGTCCAAGGTGAAGCCACCCCCAGGCTCCTCACCCCATGGCTGGGACCGTGCCCCATCGCTCCCAGCCCTCACCAGCCTTCCCCTTCGCAGTGAGGCGCTGCCCTGTGCTGAAGCCCCCGCAGAACGGGCACCTCTCCTGCACCTCCGACGGCAACAACTATGGGGCTACCTGCGAGTACCAGTGCGAGGGGGGCTACGAGCGCATGGGGAGCTCCCTGCGGGTCTGCCAGTCCACACAGCAGTGGACGGGCTCCCAGCCCATCTGTGCACGTAGGTGTGGGGCAGGGTGAAGGGATGGGGAAGGGGCGATGGGGTAAAACCCTCCCCTCTCGCCCCAGCCATGCAGATCAACACGGATGTGAGCTCGGCCGCCAGCCTGCTGGACCAGTTCCATGAGAAGCGCCGTCTCCTCATCATCTCAGCCCCCGACCCCTCCAACCGCTACTACAAGATGCAGATGTCCATGCTGCAGGTGAGGAGACCCTTCCCACTGCCTCCCTTCCCACCTCCACCCCAGCATCCCATCAGCATCACCCCTCCCATCCACAGCAAACTGCCTGCGGGCTGGACCTACGTCACATCACCACTGTGGAGCTGGTGGGGCAGCCGCCGCACGAGGTGGGACGCATCCGGGAGCACCGGCTCTCCCCTGGCATCATCGAGGAGCTCAGGTGAGGGGGGACCATCCCTTACCTCGGTTGTGGACAAACCAACCCAGCTACAACCTCTTGTGCTGCAGTGTGGGGCACCCCCGTTAGGTCTGGATGCAGCATCCCCAGGCCTGAGGAAGCGATGGGAGCCAACACCCGCAGAGAACACAAGCGTTGTTGGACGGGGTGGGCAGGCTCAGCCCTCCATGCACCCCCCTCCAGCCTTAAGGCTCCCCTTGCACCCCTCAGGCAGTTCCTGCGCCTCACCCGCTCCCACTTCAACGCGGTGCTGCTGGACAAGGGGGGCATGGACCGGGAGCGCTACATCCGCCCCGTGAACCCCGATGAGCTCTTTGTGTTCATCGACACGTACCTGCTGAGCGAGAGGGAGGCGGCGCGGCGGGCGCAGAGCGGGGACCCCTGCGAGTGAGGCAGCGATGGGACCCCTCGGACACCTCCCTCCCTGCTTTCCTTGCCCACTGCAGAGGAGCTGCAGGGAAGGGGAGCCCCGTGCCCGCTGCTCTGGCACAGAGCAGGGATGGGGCCATGTGTGCAGGACCATGGTGGGAGACACTGGAGGGCCTCTGCTCAACGCCAGGGATGGGGAAACAGAGGGGACAGGCAGGGCAATAAACAGCCTCTAATAGAGCAGCTTCATCATCATCATCCTCACCCCATGCACAAGCTGAACCCGCTCCCTATGGCCCGGGTCAACCCTGCTGGGCATGGTCCTGCCATAAAGTCTGTATTCAAAGCTACAGCCCCACGCTCAGCACAGCCAGCAGCAGCCCAATGAGGGCTCAGCATCTCCCCCTGCCCCTTGCTTCCCCTTACCAGCCCCAGGCACCCTTCCTGGGAGCAGTTCTGGCAATAGAATTAACTTGAAATAAATGTATTTGTTATTAAAAGTCAGTGCTGGAGGAAGGTGTGTTGAGGACAGGCTTGGGAATGAATGCTTCATGGAGAGCATCATCCCCAGGTGACCCTGCATGGCTCCATCCTGGCCCTCTCCAACACCATCATCACCTCCAGCCAGGGCTGGGATGTGCAGGGCTGCCCCAGTCCTGCAAGCAGGCAGCAGGAGAAGGGTGGAGAAGGCAAGGAGGGAGCAGACTGTGAAACCCAGGGGGTGGGAGGAAGAATGAAAAGGACTAAAAACCCAACCACATCTCAAAGCGTTCTGCCTGCGGGGAAATAAAGGGAGGATCCACAAGGACTCCAGTTCAGCCTGAACGCTGGTGCAAAGCCTAAGACAAAAGGAACAAAGCTGGGCCAAGAAGACTTTCTGCCCGAGCCTGTTTAGAGAAGGTGATGTTTATTAAAGCCTAAGGGTAAACCAGAACAAGCCCCGTTTGGCAGCTCTGCTGGGCCATGCAGTGACTGTATTCCCCAGTCCCAGTGCCTACAGCTTCAGCTTGGCCATGGTGGAGCGGAGCTGAAGTGTCCCCTCTGCCCACGAGCCCGGGTACTGACACATCTTCTGCCAGAGGTTCAGCTCCTCGCCCGTGGAGTCCATCCAGTCCACAGCTTGCCCATTGCTCATGCCTGTGGGAAGGATGGATGTGGGCAGAAATCACTGCCCCTGCCTGCAGCGAGGCACTCCCAGGCAGGGCTGCTTGTGCCCATGGTTTGATGGACCCCAAGGCTTCTCATCCCCACGCTTTGATGGACCCCAGGGCTCCTCATTCCCTTGGTTTGATGGACCCCAGGGCTCCTCATCCCCATGGTTTGCTGGGACACAGTGCTTCTTATCCCCACGGTTTGATGGACCCCAGTACTTCTCATCTCCATGGTTTGATGAACCCCAGTACTTCTCATCTCCATGGTTTGATGGACCCCAGTACTTCTCATCTCCATGGTTTGATGGACCCCAGTGCTTCTCATCCCCATGCTTTGATGGACCCCAGTGCTCCCTGTCCCCATGGTTTGATGGGCCCCAGGGCTCCTCATCCCCATCGTTTGCTGGGACCTAGTGCTTCTCATCCCCATGGTTTGATGGACCCCAGGGCTTCTCATCCTCATGGTTTGATGGACCCCAGGGCTTCTCATCCTCATGGTTTGATGGACCCCAGGGCTTCTCATCCCCATGGTTTGATGGACCCCAGTGCTTCTCATCCCCGTGGTTTGATGGACCCCAGGGCTTCTCGTTCCCATGGTTTGATGGGACGCAGGGCTCCTTGTCCCCATGCTTTGATGGACCCCAGGGCTCCTCATCCCCATGGTTTGATGGGCCCCAGTACTTCTCATCCCCATGGTTTGATGGACCCCAGGGCTTCTCATCCCCATGGTTTGATGGGACCAGGGCTCCTCATCCCCATAGTTTGACGGACCCCAGAACTCCTTGTCCCCATGATTGATGGACCCCAGAACTCCTCACCATTGCCCACTCCAAGCCGGACACCGCCAAGGAAGTCATTGCTGGACAGTGGCTCCCGGTCCCAGACCGTCAGCTCCAGGCAGATGTGCTGCAGGTCCTCAGGGTTGATGCCGGTGTAGACGAAGGTGTGGTTGTAATGCGGGTTCAGGGTCTTCTTCACCACCGGCGTCTTCCTCTTGGAGGCTTTGGTCTTGTGCGGGAGGAGGTAGCTGGGGAAGCAGCCCCTTGGGTTTAGCAGCATGGCCTGAGCCCACCTTCCCTCACAGGGCTTGGGAACGGGGACCACTGCAAGGGGCTGGGGCTCTGCTCTGCCTCCTCTAAAGCTCCTCAGCAGACTGCAAGCAGTCTGAGGATGGGCAAGGGCAAGGACCAGAGGCTGCTCATCCCATCCCATCCCATCCCAGCTATGCTGCCTGGTGCCTGTGGTGGCAGCTGGAGCCCTGCCCTGCACACAGTGTCCCACCATCACCTCTCAACCAGCAGAACCCAGGGGATTTGGTACCAGGAGCACCTTCCCTCTGGGCAGCCAGCAGAGTCCCTGTCCTCCCCATGTCCCCACAGCAGTGCTAGGAAGTGCCCTGGGATGCAGCCGGGGAGCACAGCGCCCATCCAGGACCCACACTCACCCCTTGACAAAGCTGTCCGAGGTCCCCCCGGATTTGGCAGCCGTGAGGTTCCTGGCTTCTTTGATCCAGACCTGGAGCTCGCCCCCTTCCCCTGTTTTGCCTGGGGAAAGCCCACCACAGCACAACCAATCAACCCTCATCTCCACCACCTTTCTAGCAAGGTCTTGCCAAACACATTAGACTCGGGCACAGATCACAGCTACATCCATCCCTTACTGGTGAGGTGAGGGCAGACAACTGGTCCAGCCGCATGAAGGCACTGGGACCACTCGGCCAGCCTGAGGACAGCCAGGTGTGCCCCAACCCAGAGCATCATTGCAAGCACAGCAGAGGGGAAGGCTGCAGTGGCACCATGCAAGAAGCCCACCCAGACCCAGCTCTCACGGCCACAAGCAGATCCCACACACTACACATTGATCCACAGCACTCACCCTTCCTGCTGTGCCCAGCCACAGGGTGCTTGGGAGATGGGATGTACTTCATGGACACCACCAGCTCCCCCTTGTACTGGTGAAGACTGGCAGCATCCACCCCAATCTGCAAAGAGAAAGACTCAAACACTGCTGGTGGGTGAAGTGGGCATGGTGGTGGTCTGGCCTGCCTGCAGCACCCCCCCATGCTGTGCCAAAGGGGCTGGCCTCTCCTAGATGTGGTTTAGTTGGTACAAATGCCTATGGATCATCCGCAGCATCACCAGGTCTGACTTTGGGATCCTTCTTTGGCTCCATCACTTCCCTTAAGAAACCCTATTTAAGGGTTTCCACAAGCCTCAACAACACAAAACTGAGCCCACACTGAGTTAGTCCAGAGAAGCAGCCTCAAGCCCAGCAGCAGCATCTGCTGCCAGGGAGCTGCAGTAAGGCCATCCCCACTTTGCTCTGGAATCACAGCAGGATATCCAGGCCAATTTCCACCATTTGTTTCCCTGCATTGGCTCCAACTCCTCCCAGCTGGGGCAGAGCCAGGAAACAGCATGGAAATACTTGATGGAGCAGAGACAAGCTTCACAGCATCACACAGGGGACTTAGCGAGGAAAAGAAGGGGGGCTCTCTGCCCTTATTTACTATGGCAGCTTTGCTGCCTGCTGCTGGGGGCTTCACTTCCCCAAGGGTTTGCCTTGAAACAAGCCTTTGGCAGCTCCTGCATCCCCTGCATCCCGCATCCCCCGCATCCCGCATCCCCTGCATCCCGCATCCCCTGCATCCCGCATCCCCTGCATCCCGCATCCCCTGCATCCCGCATCCCCCGCATCCCGCATCCCCCGCATCCCGCATCCCCCGCATCCCGCATCCCCCGCATCCCGCATCCCCCGCATCCCGCATCGCCCGCATCCCGCATCGCCCGCATCCCGCATCCCCCGCATCCCGCATCCCCCGCATCCCGCATCCCCCGCATCCCGCATCCCCTGCATCCCGCATCCCCTGCATCCCGCATCCCCCGCATCCCCTGCATCCCACACCGCCCCGGGCAGAGGGATGCTGCGGGCACAGGGCAGCACCTTGCCGTGCAGGGGCAGGAACTCCTCCAGGTGCCTCTGGAAGTCCCAGGCGTGCAGCGGCACCTCCACCTCGCCCAGGAACGTGTTGCGGCCAAAGCGGTCGTGGTGCCAGACCGAGAACTGCAGCGTCCTCTCGGGCAGCAGGGACCGGTGGATCTCGTACTGGGGGGAGGCAGGAGAAGCCCCGTGAGCGGGCAGGGCGCACACATCAGGAGCAATGGGAGCACACAGGATGCTTGTCGTCCTTCCCAACCCCAAAGTGCTGGGGCAGTGGTGCAGGAGACCATGCTCTCCCCAGAGCCCATACAGAGGCAGGACCAGGGCATTCATGGCATCCAGCCATCCCACCCCATCCCACCACAAGCGGAGCTCTGCCAGGCCACTGAGCCTCAGGTGGTGAAACCTCAGCAAACACAGGGTGGTAGGAGCCTGGGAACCAAACTAATTCCCACTTTCCATCCCTGCCTCCCTAGGGATGCGCTGCCAGGCTCCAGCATGTAGCCAGCCAGTCCTATCACCTTATGGAGGCTGCAGTGGGGATGGTGAAGGGCAGCACCATGTGCCTCTGGGCTCAGAACCACCTTAGCTCTGCCCCAGCAGCCACGCTGCTTCCCTCCAACCACTGCAACCTGCCTGCAGTGTGTCCAGGAGCCTTGTCCATGGAAAGCAGTGCACAAGGCAAGCAGAACCGAGCGCTGGGGGATGCCACAGGGCCAGGAAGGCAGCCTGTGACCACATCCACATCTGCACCTCCACCCCACTGTGGCCCCAGGGCTTGACACCACAGCCCCATCAGAGGCCTGAGTGGGTCTTCCCAGCCTTCAGGGTGTTTGGATATGGGTCCTCTGCAGAGCCAATCCCGCCATGGTTTGGAGCGCATCCCTCCCCTGGTTGGTCCAGCAGCATCCCCAGGGCTGAAAGCCTGCATCCCAGCTATCCCCATCACCTTGAGCAGCTCATTGTACAGCGGGTTGATGGTGTTGCGTTTGATGGTTGTCTTGCGCTTCCCCTGCCGGGATTTGTCGGGCAGGAGGTAGGTCTTCACGTACCTGATGGGAGGAACAGCACCAAGGCCTCACCACAACTGACCCACTGAGCCTCCCAGGGCAACCCCAGAGCTCCTGCCCTGCCAAGACATCCCCCCCCAACCCAGCCATCACCCCATGGCTCTCACGGGTTGGAGCGCTTCTTGCCCTCGTCCCCATAGGCCAGCTGGCGGCACTCCTTCACGTGGATGAACAGGGTCTGTGTCTTCTGCTCGTAGCTCAAGGAGAAGGAGATCCCCCCCGTGACCGCGACGCTGCCGAAGTCCCCGGCCTCGCTGTAAATGCTGACCATGCTCCCCAGTGTGCTCTGGAAGACACGGCAGGGCTGAGCCAGTGCAGCATCGCTTATAGTCCCGCCTCATCCTCAGCAAGGCCTCTTCTGCACAGCCACGCTCATCCCCGTGATTGGGAATGGATGCTAAGTGCATCCCATTGCATGCAGTCTTCCATAGAAGAGAGCTAGGTCTCCTTGTTTTGATTCCCTTCAAGCCCCCATACCCACATCTCTTGTCCATGCAGCCCAGAGGCTGCCCATCCTGCCTTCATCCCACCCATTCCCCTTCTCCACCATCTCTTCCCACAGCAGAGCAGAGCATGGCCCCATGCCATGGGGACTCTGGAATAGGCTGCCAAGGGCAGTGGTACAATCACCATCCCTGGAAGTGTTCAAAACCACGTAGAAGAGGCCCTCAGTGACATGGGTTAGTGATGGCCTTGGGGTGATGTTTGGACTCTTTTCCAACCTGGTTGACTCTATGATTCCATGACTCACGGAGGAGGTGCCGCTGCGCAGGCTGCTCCGGGCCACCCTCTGCCGATGGATCTCCACCAGGTTATCGATGTCCTCCTCCTCCTCCTCCTGCAAGGAGATGGACCAGCCATGCATGGGGAGCATCAGCAGCCAGGCAGCCAGCTCCATGCCATGATGAGGGTCTCACCAGCTCCGTGTTGAGGCCTGGGACTGACTTGCTCCTGTCCCCCAAAGAGCCGCCTTCCCCCACGAAGTCCTCGGGGCGCAGGTCGATCACCGACTTGGTGTAGTCTGCACAAGGGATGGGGAGGAGGGAGGCAGTGGTGCAGGGCATGCACAGCCCTGATGCTCCCACCCGCACCAAAATCCCACCACCCCTGCCAGCACCCAAACCCCCCTGCACCACACACAGCGCTCACCCGCCGGCCTCACCACCCGACGCGGGTTCTTCTTGAACATCCTTTCGTGCTCCTCCAAGGCGCTGCTGCGGCTCCCCACGACAGCATCCTGCAGAGGACAGGTCCCATCAGAGCACGGCAGGGATGGGCATCCCATGGGGATCCCGGTCCCACAGCCAGGACAGAGTACGCACCCGTCCGGAGAACACGTGCTTGGAGTGGAGAGGGAGGGTGAGGCTGGAGGCAGCAGGTCCTGCTGGTGCAGGAACCTGTTTTCCATCTCGGAGAGGGGCGGCTCTCTCCAGGGAGTTACTCCTGTGGAGGACATGGAAAGGTTTGTCCCAGGCTGGGGCAGAGCTGGGAGAACAAGGGCTGGCCAGGATGTGCCATCTCCCCACAGGCTCCCTGCAGCACTGGACCTGCCTGCCTACAGACAGGCTTCAGCCCTCACTAGGCTGGGAGAGCCAGTGGCTTTATCCAGCCCACCAGGGGAGCCCCTCACCTGCCCCCCAGCCCACCAGGACTCGGTCTGTAGCCATCCAGGCTCATGTTTTCCATGGATTCTGTGTCGCTTTTGCCATCCCGAGGGTCTGAGGCATCTGGAAACAAGCTGCAGACAAACCAAACCACAGGTATGTCCTGTTTGGCAAGGAGGAGGGACTGAGAGGGAGCTGCTGTGCCAACACCGAGCCAAGCAGCATCGCTCCCATCCCTGCGGTGAATGCCTGGGGCTTGGAGCGGAGCAGACAGCGGGATCCTCACCTGGGCCCCTCCCGCGGTGCTGGGGGGCTCTGCTTCTGCACTGGGGAGGAGCTTTGGGGCTCCCCAAGCTGGGCTTTCTGGAGGAGGGTTTGTCCAACCGTCTCCCTTTTGCTGGCTGGAAGGAGAGAGGCATCAGGAGAACCAACGCACCAAGCCCATCGCCTGGAGCAGTAGGAGCTGCTCCCAGCCAAGCAGGGAAGGCTGGAGCACCCAGAGGGCCGGGATGCAGGAGGAGGCATGGCTGTGGCACCCCTACCTGCTGCCTTGTGCCGCAGGGACAGCCGCACCATGTCGCTGCCCAGGCGGTTGGCGAAGCGGTTGACCCTCTGGTCATAGAACCAGTCGCCTGTTGTCTTCTTCAGCTCGCTGCAGGGCAGGGGAGCAGTGAGGGTGGGCAGGGGGGCACCCCAACAGCACCCTCAGTGCTGCCAGCAGGCAAAGAGAGCATGATCACAGCGGGCACATTCAGCAGGTGAAGATGCACTGGGCAGATGATGGACCCAGCAAATATGGGAGCAAGATGGGGTTTATAGGACAAGAACAGCCAAGAGGAAGGACCTGGGGTGCTCTGAACACAGGATGACAAGGGGCACGGGGGATGCTGAAGTAAAGTAAGGGGGGAAACAGAACAGGAGGGCACAAAGACCCAAGAGTAGGTCCTAACCCAGCTCTCCATCACCCAACCGTGGATGCCCACCCTAGGAAGTGACAGCAGAGACATCTGCCCTGCGCTGAAGACCAGTGGGGGTAGGCAAGGACCATGGGGCATCAAACTGGGGTAAATGGGACCAGGAGGGGCACGCAGCGGTCCCAGCCCGGTACTCACGCCTCCTTGGAGCAGACTTTGCATCGCCAGGCGCTGTTGGGGCCGTAGGAGCGGCAGTCCCGACACACCAAGTGGTTGCAGCCCCGGCAAGTGTTGGCCTTGGGGCTGACCCGGCCCAGGCTCTGCTGGCAGCGGGCGCAGGTCCGCTCGCTGTAGCGCTGGCTGCCGCGCTTGGCCCCCTTCCGACGGATCTCCAGCAGCTCGTTCTTGAGGCGCCTGCTCGGACCCCAGCAGTGTCAGAGCCGCGACGGCTCCCATCGCCCCTCGGAGGGAGGCAACCAGCGCCCTGCCCGGCCCCAGCCCCACCTGATCCTCCTCTCCTCCGCTTTGCGGAGCTCCTCATCGCGCTGCAGGACCTGCAGGATCAAATCCTTCTCCACATCCGACAGGAAGGACAGATCCACGGCCTCCGACATCGCTGCGCCCGGGATCGCTCGCTCTCAACCAGCAGTGTCCGGACGCGTCCGTGCTGGGAGCAAGCCCTGCTCTCAGCACAGCCGCATCCCGGATCGCAGCCCTGGGTGCCCCGGTGCCCGCAGCCGGGGCAGGGCTGGCTCCCTCCTCCTCCTCCCCGCCCCGAGCGCCCGCACCCAGCTCCTCCCGGCCCTGCCCAGGGCACGGCGCTGCCGCGGGCCGCCCGCCAGCCCCGCTGACCTCAGCCGGCCCGGGGGGAAGCGCTGCCCCAGGCTGCTGCACCCACACACACACACACCCACAGACCCGGGGCGGCGGGGGCAGGATCCGGCCGCGCTCCGCACCGCAGCGCCCGCCCCGACGGAGCCGGTCCCGGGGCGCCCACCCGGGGGTCTCTGCACACCCGACGGCACCGGAGAGTCGAGGCACGGACGGCGGCTGGGAGCGGCTGCTACCGAGCCCGATGGAAGGGACCTTCCTGCCGAGCGCGGGGGCAACAGGAGCGAAGGGACGGGACCGGGAAACAACGACGACACCGACCCGGGCCGCCGGGGCGGGCACAGGCGGCAGCCCCGAGGCTGACCGGGACGGGACGGAAGGGAACACCCGCCCCCCCCACTCCGTTCCCCAGGTACCTGCCTCGGCTCCGGCCGGCGCCTCCCGGCAGCAGCGGGGAGGGAAGGGAGAAGGCGGTGCCGCCTCCTTAAAGGCACCGCACCCGCAGCACCTCCGGCACCGACGGCGCGGCCCGGGCGGGAGGCGGTGCCCGGCGTGTCCAACCCCGCGGTTGGGGCTCAGCAGCCGCCTCCCCTCGGGCACAGCTCCGGGTCCCCGGGGACGGCTCCCCCCGCTCGGTGCCTGGAGCAGGGCGCGCTGCCCCCGCTGCTCCCCTGCACGCAGCCCCGTGGGAAGCAGCTCCTCCCAGAGAGCACACACAGACAGGCCCGTAGGAAGGGCACAGGCACCCGAACTGCCCCTAGGGGTCCCTGCTGACAGCAGGATGTGATTGAGACCCAAGGGCCTCACTGCAAGGTTCCAGTCTCTGTCCTTGTCCTTCGTGGGCAATGTGGTTCCTATCAGGCTCCTTGTGCCCGCAGCAGCACAGGCAATAGGGAAACAGGACGAGGTGTGGGAAGGTGGCTTCTTGGCACGCAGGGTGTGGGAGTGAGCTGGGAGCAGCCCCAAAGCAGACGTGAGGGCTCTGCCCACACGCTGGCTGCATCCCAGGGATCCCTGCCCTAGGACAGAGGTTCCCAGCGCTGCAGGAGGAGATGGGGCATCTACATAGGGGAAGATGCACCGAGACACCAAAGAGCCTGGGGGAGATCCCTTGGGAATGGAGGCTTCTCTGCAACGCAGGTACAGACACAAGGCTCATGCAGAGGGCTTTGGGCTCACAGGTAGAGCTTGAGAGCAAAGACTCTTTTCCCCAAGCCCCTCCACACAGCACCCTAAGACTCAACCTCCTCAGGCCATAGCCCCACACTGGCACCAGTGTTCATGTTTTAAATGGACACCAACACAAGAGGTAAGAAACATCCTTATTTCTGCAGAAAGGTGAGAAGAAACCGAGATGAACAGACCTGGTTTCAGTACACTGAAAAAGCACGTTGGTAAATGGAGACACAATGCCTGTCCCTGACTTGCTGAAATGAAAAGCAGCAGGAATCCAGGGTTTATTCTACCCCGTGGCTCTCTCCTGCGTGAAAATGGAACTGGAAGTGCCACTATGAGTCCAAGGCAGTGATGGGCAGGACTGGAGTGCTCTCAGCTCCAACTTGCTCCATCCTCAGCCTGGATATGGCTCCTGGAGGGACATCCCATGTGAGTGCATCCTCTGGTGCCGCCGCAAGGCACTGCCGTTGGGAATGAGGGGATGCAAAGCACAGCCAAGCTATCAGCAGGCAGTGGTGGCATCTCCCACCACCCGTGCTCCAGCATCACCGTCCTGTGGGATCTGGGGTGACGGGGGAGCTGGCAGTGGGTTCTGTGGGCAGTGCTGGCCGGCACTGGAGGTCCAGCACGAGGTGATGCACATGGGGTGCATAGGACTTCACCGCCTCAATGTGCAGGATGCTGGTGCTCCACGCCTGCCCATGCAGCTCTGCCAGCAGCCCCCGGATCCGTGATGCTGTGGCTTCAGCCCATCTCTTCCATTCTGGTCTGATCCTGGCCCTCTGCTTCTCCTTGCCACCACTCTCCGCTGGGTGCTGTGCTTCTCCATCAGAGCTGGATCCCGCTGGGACAGACTCCACGTTGTGATGGATGTGGAGAACACCACCCGTGGCCTTCTTGAGGACGCGGCACGCCACCGGCCAGCCCTCCTCCGAGCTGGGAATGAGCCCCAGGTTCACCCTGTCCGCCACGTCCCGCAGCTCCAGCTGGAAGGAGAGACAAGGGGTGGTGAGGGGATGCAGTGCGGGGATGGGGTCCGTGGCTTGGGGCAGCGCTCACCTCCCGGCTGTCCCCGTGGTGCACACGACAGCGGTCCTGCACGCCGTTCAGCACCAGGTTCCTCCGCAGGGCCTCCACGGCGTGGCTGTTCCACTCGCAAGCATGGGCAAAGGCGGCTGCTGCGTGTACCAGGTAGGGCAGGGTGAAATAGCCGATGCCTGGGGGGGCAGGAGGTGGCAGCAGCTGAGGGAAGGGGCCAGGCACCTCCCCTGGGGCAGGGTGGGATGCGATTGACACCCTGGGTCTCTGAACCTGCTCTGCTCTGTGTTGGAACAAGCCCAGACACTGGGGAATGGAAATTCATCCCTCCCTCCTCCTCAGGAGCAAACTGTCCTATTTACAAAGGAGCTTATTTTACCTAAAACAGGGGAAGCTCAGGTTAGATATAAGGAAGGAGTTCTTTAATGTGAGGGTGCTGAGGCGCTGGCACAGGGTGCCCAGAGAAGCTGTGGCTGCCCCATCCCTGGCAGTGTTCAAGGCCAGGTTGGACACAGGGGCTTGGAGCAAGCTGCTCCAGTGGAAGGGGTCCCTGCCCATGGCAGGGGTTGGAGCTAGAATATCTTAAGGTCCTTTCCTTCATGAAAGTGTATCCATACAGGCTCAGGAGCCTTTCAGAAATGATATGAGGGCAAATGTTTCCCTTGGATCCACCTGATTCCCATGACCAGCACTAGGTACACAGCAGTGCAAGGTCATCTGAACTGTTCAAAGGCACCAGGGACACAGGAGGGACAGCAGTGCCAAGTTAACTGAGGGCTCACAGAGCAGACAGGAGCTCTAAGCCTGGGTGTTTTTCCAATCCAGGCTGGAAATGAAGTTCCACATCCACCTGGATGCCACAGGTCCCTGCACCACTGCTCTCTGCCCTGCCAAACCCCTCCATTACCTGCATAGAGATCCACCAGCACCTCCCCAGCGCAGGGCAGCGATGCCACCCGCAGCTTCTCCGTGATGTTGCCCGGGGAGAACATGCACTTGGTCACATCAAACGTGTACCTGGGAGACACCACGGACCCGGTGAGGGCAGCCCCTTCCCTGCAGGGGCCACATCCTGCACCGCAGCTCCTGCCCTACCTGATCCCATTGTCCACGTGCTCCACCCAGGGGTCCTGGCCCAGCAGCAGGGTGACACTGGGGGACCGCATCCCGCCTGGCAATACCCGTCCTCTCCTGGCCAGCCGCCGCGCCCCCAGCGCTGATGCCACCGTCTCCCAGAGCACCGGACCTGCAGCACATCCATCCCGGGAGCTCTGGGGAGAGCCCTGCGGGCAGGATGGGGCCGGCAGAGCCCGTCCCCCTTACCCAGCTGCTCCCAGGGCGCAGCGCTGAGGCTGTCCTCGCTCAGCAGCACCAGGTCCCCATGGCGCTGCCAGGCGCGGGGCACATCTCGCTCCAGCTCCTCCGACCAGCTCTCGCCCAGCAGCCGCCGCAGCTCATCCCGCAGCCTCTGGGCAGGCGTCCGCCGGCGGAGTGCCCTGGAGGGGATGGGATCCTGCGGGAGGGATGCACGTGGGGATGAGACCTTAGTGACAGGACAAGGGGTAATGGGTTAAAACTGCAACAGGGGAAGTTTAGATTGGATATAAGGAGGAAATTCTTTCCTGTGAGGGTGGTGAGGCACTGGAATGGGTTGCCCAGGGAGGCTGTGAATGCTCCATCCCTGGCAGTGTTCAAGGCCAGGTTGGACGAGGCCTTGGGTGAGATGGTTTAGAGCGAGGTGTCCCTGCCCATGGCAGGGGGTTGGAACCTGATGATCTTAAGGTCCTTTCCAACCCTAACTGTCCTATGATTCTATAGCAGGGCTCAGGGGCTGTCCCAACCTGGATGCGGACCAGCCCACAGGGCATCTCCTGCGGCAGGCTCAGCAGGGAGAGCTTCTCCTCCAGCACGGGCAGTGCCACATGGCCCCCCGGCACCTCCTGCAGCTGGTAGCGCTTGTCCAGGAGCTGCTCCGCTTCCAGATGCTCCCTGCAAGGCCAAGGCATGGTTAGGACCTCCCCAGACCCACAGCCCACCCCACTGCAGGGAAGAGACCCACGGGTGTGGGGCTGGCCCCCTTTGCCTGCACCCTGAGCAGACACAGGGCTCCCCATTGCCCCCTCCGGGCTCACCTGAGGCACTGGGCAAACCGGGGCTCCGTGGCCAGTGCAGGGATGGGGATGGGGGTATCCATGGTCTCCATCCTGCCAAGCCCCAGGGTGGAAGGATGTCATCAGAGGGCAGGGATGTGGCTGCCTATGAAAAGGGCACAGGCTGCAATGGAGAGCCAGGGTCCCTGTCACTGCCATGCGAGATCTGGCTGCCCTGGAGCGCAGCCGGTGCCAGGGGCAGTGGGGTACCCAGGGAGATGGGATCCTCTGGGGAGGGGATGGGGATTGGCTGCTGCATGGAATGGGGTGCCAGCTGGTGGGATACCTGTGGGGATGGCGTGTCCGGGATGTGAGGGAGGGCGTGCCCGAGGGATGGCGTGCTCCGGGGTGGGATTCCCGGAGGATAAGGGTTGACGTACCAATGGATGCGATACCGGCCGGTGGGATACCCGGAACGCTCTGCCTTAGGGCCGGTGCCCGATTGCTGTGGCCGTGCGGCTGCCCCGGGAGCCGGCACCTTGTGTCCGGGTGGGCTCCGCAAGCATCCAGCGCCCCTCGGCCCGGTGTCTCTGTATCCCGGTGTTCCGGTACCCCAGTATCCCCGTATCCCGCTCCCCGCTCCTGCCGTGTTTCCGGCCGGATCGCTTTCCCCGGTGCACCGCCGCCCCCATGTGAGCTGCGGCTGGAAGCGGAAGCGGAAGTGGGGGGACGGTTGTGGTGCCGGACCGGCGGCGGCCGCGGCGGGGGCCCTGCGGCGCCATGGCGGGGCTGTCGGTGCGGGACCCGGCCGTGGACCGCTCCCTGCGCTCCGTGTTCGGTCAGCGCCGGGGCCGGGGCCCGGGATAGGGGCAGGGATAGGGATGAGGGCGGGCGTTGGGGCGAGCGGGCCGGTTGGGCCCGGGGTCGCCCCCCTCGCTGACCGGTGCCCGCTGTCTGTGTCCGCAGTGGGGAACATCCCGTACGAAGCCACCGAGGAGCAGCTCAAGGACATCTTCTCGGAGGTCGGGCCTGTGGTCAGCTTCAGGTGAGGGTGGCGGCTCCCTCCGCGCTTCCTTTAGGTTCCTTTAGGGGAGGGTGGCAGCGGAGCAGGGCGGCCTTGAGGCTGTGGGGGGCCAGGCACTGAGGTCCCGCACCGGGGTTCCCTAGGGATGAAGGGGTTAACGGCCCTAGCACAACAGCCCATGGCAGTGGGGTGGGATTGAGTGGCTTTAAGGCCCTTTCCAACCCAAATTGTTTGGTGGTTCCATGGGGTCTCCAGGCTGGAGGCACTGGTGGCATGGATCTGAGGCAGGTAAAGCTTTAGGTCCTGCTGAGGCTCTGTGCAAAGGGATGGGATTGCTCCACAGGGATGTTTTCTTGGCTTGGCACCAGGCTTCAGAGAGCTCTCAGTGAAGGATTTGGGAGTTCCGGGAGCAGCCAGTCCGGTTCTGTGTCCTCAGAAGTTGCCTTTGGGGGGTTATGGGAAGCATGGGGCTTGTGCTGGTGGCTTTCCTGACACTGGGGCTTTGGGAACAGCCATCAGAAGGCTTTTGGCTCTCAGTTAGGGCTTAACCTGACTCCAGTGCCTTCACACCTGCATGGTGCACCCCAACATCCCTCGTCAAGCACTGGGGGGCGGTGGGCACTGCTCGGTGCCTGCACTGCCCTCAGCAGTGTGGTTCTCTCCTCCTCGCTCCGCAGGTTGGTGTATGACAGGGAGACAGGCAAACCCAAGGGCTATGGCTTCTGTGAGTACCAGGACCAGGAGACAGCGCTCAGCGCCATGCGGAACCTCAACGGGCGCGAGTTCAGCGGCAGGGCCCTGCGCGTCGACAACGCCGCCAGCGAGAAGAACAAGGAGGAGCTCAAGAGTGAGTGTGAGCTCTGTGCTGGAGAGGGCACTGCTGTGGTGCTGGGCCTGCCCTTCCCACCGTTACATATGGGCCTCTGCTGTGGAGCTGGCAGAGAGACTCATGGAAGCAGCCTCTGCTTCCATGAGACCTCACAGAGCTGGCCTGCTCCATGCGATGCACCAAGTAGTCTTGAAGAGGGATGCATGCCCTCGGCTGTTTTCTCTCCCAGATGATCCTGTTTTCATTGCTTCCCTTTCCTTATGATGGTGTGGGGCTTCCCTTCTGATGAGCCCATTACAGCCAGTTCATGTTGCCATAGGAGGTCACAAACTCTATTGCAGGCTTGGGCACAGGCGCACCCATCATAGAATCACCCTACGGGGACCCTGTCAATCCTGAAGATGCCCCTGAATCCATCAGCCGGGCGGTAGCCAGCCTGCCACCCGAGCAGATGTTTGAGCTCATGAAGCAGATGAAGGTGAGTGGAAGGCTGCACCCTGTGAGCACAGCTTCTGCCATGGATGCAGCCCTTGTGCCTTGCTCCAGCTCTGATCTCGTGTGTCTTCTCAGCTGTGTGTCCAGAACAGCCCCCAGGAAGCCAGGAACATGCTGCTGCAGAACCCCCAGCTGGCTTATGCCCTGCTGCAAGCCCAAGTGGTCATGAGGATTGTGGACCCGGAGATCGCACTGGTTTGTCCCTTGCTGCCTTGTCCAGGGTTGGTTGGATACTGGTGGCAGCCTACTGAGAGGGGAAGAAAACTCCTTTCTCCTTCTGCCCCTAGAAAATCCTGCATCGCCAGACCAGCGTTCCTCCTCTCATCTCAAGCAACCAGCAGGCAGTGCCAGGGCCAGGACCTGGACCAGGGCCTGGGCCAGGGCCAAACGCACAGCTGAACCAACAGAATACCCCCTCATCCCAGCCACAACCCATAGTAAGAGCCTACACGATGCATGAGCTGTGCAGGGCAGAGCTGGGCATTGCCAGCTCCAGCTCTCCCAGCTGGGGGGCAGGTGCCTGGGTACTGGGGCTTCCCTGAGGTCTGGTTTCTCTCTGGGCAGGGTGGGATGCACGTGAACGGCGCTCCCCCTCTCATGCAGCCACCCATGCAGGGAGGAGTGCCAGCCCCAGGACAGATGGCAGCCGCTGTGCAGGGCCCCGGGCCCTTGGCTCCAGGAGGTGAGTCCTGAATGGGTCCTGAAGACAGACCCCCCCATAGCTCCATAGGTGATTAAGGGAGTGGAGCATCTCCCTTATGAGGAAAGACTGAGGGAGCTGGGTCTCTATAGTTTGGAGGAGACTGAGGGGTGACCTTATTAGTGTATATAAATATATAAGGGGGGGAGTGTCACAAGGATGGAGCCAGGCTCTTTGCAGTGGCAAACAGTGAAAGGGGAAATGGGTACAAACTGGAGCACAAGAGGTTCCACTTAAACTTGAGAAGAAACTTCTCAGTGAGGGTGGCGGAACACTGGACCAGGCTGCCCAGGGAGGTTGTGGAGTCTCCTTCTCTGGAGACATTCAAAACCCGCCTGGACACGTTCCTGTGTAACCTTATCTAGGTGTTCCTGCTCCGGCAGGGGGATTGGACTAGATGATCTTTTGAGGTCCCTTCCAATCTCTAACATACTGTGATACTGTGATAGCCAGAGGCTTGGCTCTGTGAGAGCACACATAGTCCCATACCGTGTATTGTGGCTGTGGCTGCTGCCAGCAGCGGTCCAGAGAGTTGGCTTATCCCTGTGTTCAAGTAAACCTCCAGATCCTTGCAGGGAATGGGGAGGTATTTGGGGGCAGAGGAGCCTGATATTAGTGCAGGGATGGTTGAGGAGGGCTCTTATCTCTTCCTGTTCCCCCTCAGGTGGGATGCAGCCGCAGGTTGGGATGCCAGGCGGAGGACCTGTCCCATTGGAGCGTGGACAAGGTAAAACACACATGGGTCAGTGCTGTGTGCCATGTGAGCCTCCAGTGGGGCCCGGGGCATGGGTGCTGAGCAGAGCTGTACCAAGAGCCCCTGCCAGCTCCCTGCAGCCTTCCCATCCCTGTCCCTGGGTCTGTTCGCTTAGGCACAAGGCTGCAGCAGCAGCTCTCCTGCTCCACCCCACACACACACCCCACTTTGTTCTGTGCCATGTTGTGCTCTGGAAGCCAGGAGAGCTGCCAGCCCCTGCAGAGCCCACCGAGCGGGACATGCCTGTGTTTTCCACCTCTCTGTGAGCCCGTGTCTGTCCCTGTGCTTGTGCAGGCAGGCACAGCTTGCCCTTCTCTGGTCCCTGTCCTGCTCCTCCGCTGCCTGGGTGCTGGGAAGCAGCTTGAGCTGCAGCCGCGTCGCCGTGCCCGGCAGAGGGAGCTGGGCCCTCGCTTTTGCATGCAGAGAGAGGGCGAGGCTTGGCAGGGAACTTCCCAGGGGAATGATGCTTGCCTTTCCCTCCGCAGGCACGGTCTGTACGGCCCAGCCCCGCAGCCGGATTCCTTACGGTGCACCCGCCGGGTTCCCGTTCTCCCAGTAATGAGGCACGCAGGCACTTGACACCCCTGTTGCCTTGACTTGTATCATAGGCCTTGTTTGAGGAACCTGTTCTGAGCCCCTCTGGTCTTAGGGGCATTGGACTCTTTGTTTTCTTTGGGGTGGGCACCATCTTCCTGAGAGCAACCAGGTAGTTCTTGGCACCCAGAAGGTTTGGAGCAGGCAGAAAGCTGGCACTGGGGAGTGCTGTAGGGAGCTGTGAGGAGGGTAGGAGCTGGCTGTGCATCGTGGGGCACAGCGTGGCCCTGCAGCATGCCCGTTGTCCCAGCAGGATGTCCTCTTGCCTTGCATGTCACACAGTGAGTGAGGGAAGGGTTGTGCCAAGCAGTGCATCACGCCTGTAGTGGAAGAGGTTGATGGAGCCAGATGCGCAGCGTGAGCATCCCCATAGGTTTTCCTAGGGGACTCGAGGGAGCGGAGGTGACCCTGTGCTGTCCCAGAGCTGAGTGCATGTGTGCATACACTATTTACGTGTCTGCTCTTCTCCCTCTCTTCCTGCTGCTTGCCCAGGGAACCTGCAGCTCTCGCCCGTGGGACCTGCCAGGCCTGCGTCTATCGAACGCGTTCAAGGTATCCCAGTACCCGCCTGCTCTCTCCTGCCATGGAGCTCGTGTGGAGTGTGCAGAGAGCAGCGCTGCCTCTGCTCTGCTTGGGCTGCCAGGTCCCTCTGTGTGCCCTGCTTGAGAGGAGGAGGCAGGGCGTCCTCTGGGGCTGGAGGAGAGAACAGGCTAGGGCTAGGCACTAGGAGAAACCTTTGCTTAGGATGCAGCCCCCTTTGACACCTCACTACCAGGTCTTGCTTTGCTCCTGGCCCCACATCAGCAGGGTTTTGATGCCTGTGCTTGTAGGGCTGGCCATGGGGGCACCCACACTTGGTTTGGCCACCTGGAGCTATAAGAACCCTGAGGCAGAGCCAGAGAAGGATAAAACCAGCAGGCGGAGAAG
Source organism: Neopsephotus bourkii (assembly GCF_033783945.1). Lineage (NCBI taxonomy): Eukaryota > Metazoa > Chordata > Aves > Psittaciformes > Psittacidae > Neopsephotus > Neopsephotus bourkii. Next base: position 3,955,844 of record NW_026901483.1, read on the forward strand.
GGGTTTTGGTGCGCTGTGGCCCTGTGTGAGGGGCTGCCCCGTCGGCAGTCAGCACAGCTCACCCACCCGCACCAGGGGAGCAGTGTGGGGCTGCCCCACACCCCGAGAGCGCTGGGGGACAGTGTCAGCACCGCACTGGTCATGCAGATCCTCACGAGCTCTTGTGTGTCTCCCTGGCAGTGCCCATGCCAGACCCGAGGGCCCCTATGCAGCGTGGACCTCTACCTGCTAGTGGCCCGCCGCCCCGAGGCCTTTTGGGAGATGCCCCGAATGACCCTCGCGGAGGGACCCTGCTCTCAGTCACTGGAGAAGTGGAGCCCAGGTGAGGGGAGAGGGAAGGAGAGGAGCTCTTGGCACCATCCCCTGCCCAAGGGTGACCTCTCGCTGAGGACAGGGATGGCACCGTGTGTGGTGCTGCCCATGGGGGCTGGCCCAGTTCCCCGGGGACGGGGCATCCCCGGGGTGGTGGCAGCAGCCCTATGGCATGGGGCCCACAGCACCCGTCCCTGTGCCAGCCTCACCCTCCTCCCCTGCACCCGGCTTCGGGGGCACATCCCAGCGCTCTGCCCAGACCGTGCCAAGCCAGCCAAGTCTGATTCACAACTCTCTCGCTTTTTCTCCTCCTCCTGCTTTGCTCTCCTCGTCTCTCTGCGTCAGAGGTTACCTTGGGCCGCCCCACCAAGGAGCCCCTATGCACCATATGCCTGGGCATGACAGCCGGGGCCCCCCCCATGAGATGAGGGGGGGACCCATGGGAGAACCCCGACCACTGATGGGAGAGCCGCGGGGGCCCTTGATGGATGCTCGAGGTGAGAGAGGGGGCATGAAATAATGGGTGGCTTTAAAGAGCACAGGCAAGGAGTCAGAATGGAGCCCACTGCCCCAGCAGGAGACACAGGACGGGGTTTGGGCAGTGGAACAGCTGACTCCAGGGCAAGGAGGGACAGTCCCGTGGGGGAAAAGTCTTCTTCCAGCCATGTCCTCCCTGCCCCAAGGCCTGCACCTTCTGACCCCCAGACACAGGAGGTAGGGGGCTCGCTCCATGCTCCCTGCATCGCTGCTCTCTCCAACATCTTGCCTTGTCTTTCCTCTGCAGTCGGGAGAGATCCCCGAGGGCTGGAGCCACGAGGATTGGAGCCACGAGGGCTGGAGCCCCGGGTGATGGAGGCGCGAGCCCTGGAAGCGCGAGCCCTGGAGGCGCGAGGGCTGGAGCCAAGAGTGCTGGAAGCCAGGGCTATGGAGGCCAGGGTCCTGGAGCAACGGGGCTTGGAGCCTCGAGGGCCTGGTCCCAACCCGCGTGGCCCCATGCCTGGTGGGATACAGGGTCCTGGGCCGCTTAGCATGGGAGCCAGTGGCCCGCAGGGGCCCCGCCAGGTACACACAGCACCTCTGCTCGGTTGGATGCTGGTGGTGTCTTGTAGATTGGGGCTGGGTGGGGATTGATCACATCCTGCAGCAGCAACACCTCTGGGAATGCAAGCCTTTGGTTGGAGCATCAACCCCTCTCCACAGGCATCTGTTGGGGACAGGACAGGGCTTGGGCCTCTCCACCTCCTTCTGATGTGCAGGAGTTGGAGGGGCAGGAGGGATCATAAAACCCATGTCTCTTCATGCTCCGGTGTCTTCAGGCTGGCCGTGAGGGCATCCATCTGATATCTGCTTTATGTTCCTGTATTCACATGGCTGAGTCCAGAGACCCCCTTGGTCCTTACCTTATCTCTTGTGCCCACAGGTTCCTAACATGGCCGGGGCAGGCATGCAGGGAGGAGGCATTCCTGGAGCAGGAGTCCAAGGAGCTGGTCAGCCCGGCGGCTTTAGCCCTGGCCAGAGCCAGGTCACCCCCCAGGATCACGAGAAGGTGAGAGGACAAAAGCGAAAGGGTGAGGCATTGGGAGCAGCACTTCCTATGTGCCTCACAGTGGTGGGAGCAGCCGTTCCTGGCTCTGGTAACCCTGTCTCTGACTCCCCCCTGTCCCCACAGGCAGCTCTGATCATGCAGGTTCTGCAGCTGACAGCAGACCAGATCGCCATGCTGCCCCCGGAGCAGCGCCAGAGCATCCTCATTCTGAAGGAGCAAATCCAGAAGTCCACAGGAGCCCCATGACAAGGTGATGGCCTTAACCCAGCCTGTGCCTGCTCCCCTTCAGTGAACCAGAGCTCAGAACGGGGCTCTGCTGTTCCTCTCCATGCTGGGCTCACTCTTACCCTTCCTTCCTGCAGCACTCACTGGCTGGTGTGTGGTGAAGGTGATGCTCCATGGCAGCTGCTTCCCATTGCTGCCTGAGCTGATGCTGCATTCGGGAGAGGTTTCTCCTCCCCCCATCACATTTTCCTTTCCCATTCATCTTTTTGTTTTCCTGTGTGTATATTTTATGATGTTTGAAATAAAGTGGGAGGAGGGTTTGAGTAAAGTCATGTCTCTGGTTGCCTTGTTTGGTCTCTCATGAAGGCCGAACGGGACTGTTGGGTTCTGGGAGCATCCAGGCTAATGCAAACCACTCGCCTACCTCCCTTCTCCCAGCAGCAGAGCAAGGATGGATTTCTGATGTGCCATGCTGTTGTTCACAGCTCTCCACAGGGGGTAAGCAAAGGGCAGGATGGGGAGCTCGGCTTTCTATCCCGTAAGTGATACAGCAATCGGATACCAGCCCAGCCTGCACAGGGAGGGTGGTTTCCCCTCTTCCCTGCATATGCTGGAGCAGGATTTGTTGCCTTTGCTGCGTTTGGATCATGGAATGGTTTGTGCTGGAAGGGGCCTCAAAGCTCCTCCAGCTCCAACCCCTGCCACGGGCAGGGACCCCTTCCACTGGAGCAGCTTGCTCCAAGCCCCTGTGTCCAACCTGGCCTTGAGCACTGCCAGGGATGGGGCAGCCACAGCTTCTCTGGGCACCCTGTGCCAGCGCCTCAGCACCCTCACAGGGAAGAGCTTCTGCCTAAGAGCTCAGCTCAGTCTCCCCTCGGGCAGGTTCAAGCCATTCCCCTTGCCCTGTCCCTACATCCCTTGTCCCAAGCCCCTCTCCAGGTTTCCTGCAGCCCCTTTAGGCACTGGAGCTGCTCTAAGGTCTCCCCTTCAGGAGCCTTCTCTTCTCCAGGCTGCCCCAGCCCAGCTCTCTCAGCCTGGCTCCAGAGCAGAGCTGCTCCAGCCCTCGCAGCATCTCCATGGCCTCCTCTGCACTCACTCCAACAGCTCCACGTCCTTCTTGTGCTGTTGCCCCAGAGCTGGATCAGGGCTGCAGAGGGGGTCTCCCCAGAGCACAGCAGAGGGGGGACATTACCTACAAGGAGCCTTCTAGTGCAAAGGAAATCAAGTTTAATGTACCCTTTCATGCAGAGGACTGCTTAAACCTGGAGGGACACGCTTATCCCCAGTGCCTGCTCAGCATGGTCATGTCCCATCCCTGTCCCACAGTTCTGCCCAGCCTGCTGGGTGCTCCTGCTGCTTCCCACTGCTCCAGCAGCATCATCTCAGCACGTGCCTCTGGTTTATCAATGGGGGTCCATGCAGAGCAGTCTTTGACCCTCGGGTTTCTCATGGAGAGGGAGTCTTGCCTTGTCTCGCCTGGCTTCAGTGCACGTACCCTTCAGGAGATGCTTACCCCCGGCATGGGGGATGAGGTGAGCTGCGTGGTCCCCTGCCCGCAGGGCTCCCATTCTGCCTGCTTCTTAGAAGTTCTCCTTGTTGAAGTAGAATTTGACCTTCCTGGGATCCAGGCTGGAGTGCTGGTGGCAAGACTTCTGCAGGCTCTTCGCCAGGGCCCCTGGCCCGCAGAGGAACACACCGACCACCGACCTGCACGCAGCATGGGGGCATCAGCACCAGGTAAGGGGCTCGGGGAGGATGGGTGCCCCCAGCACCCTGACCCCCCTGCCCTGCTCTCACCTGGGGTGTGCTGCAGCCACTGACGTGAACTCACTGTTCCACATGGGCCGCCCAAAGATGGTTTTGTGCCTCAGCCCCGTCACCGTGTCCACAGCAGTGTCGAAGCGCAGCGCCGCGTTGTTGGCCTGGGCAGAGCAGGGGCAGTGAGGACCCTGCCACCACCCCTGAGCCCATCAACGGTCCCTCGCCATGGAAGAGCATCCAATGCTGATGCCCACCAAACGCCACTGCCTGTAAGCCATTGCCGTGGTTGTCCAGGGCCACCCCATGTGCCCCCCTTGCCCATGGTCAACTCACAATGCTGGTGTCCCAGCCAGTGAGGAAGAGGCGGTAGGTGAGGAAGTCAGCCTTGCCCGACTCAGCCATCTTCTGCTCCAGCGAGGCAAGCAGGTCATTGAACCAGGCAAAGGCGCCCTTGTCCCGGCAGAGCCAGTAGAAGTAGATCTGGGGTGCAGAGAGGGATTGCTTGCAGTAGAGCAGAGCAGGAGGGGTGGAAGGATGACATGTCAAACCCACGCTGCTCCCATGGGACATCCATACCTTCTTGGTCTTGAGAGTCTGGTCACCCTGCTGGAACTTGTACCAGATGGACTTGAGGATGGAGGCAAAAGGGGTGACACCGATGCCTGCTCCCACCAGCATGGCCACCTCGTACTGGAACACATCTTCACTGGCTGTGCCGAAGGGACCATCCACCTCGATCCTGGCCAGGGAATGAGCTGGATAAGAGGCCGGGCCTCCCCACATCAGCCCATTTGAGTGGTCCCCAGCCTACCTGGGCATGTCCAGCTTCTGCTGCTGGAAGGTGTCGATGAGGCGCTCGGTCCAGTCTCCAGCTGCCCGGATGTGGATGGAGAAGAAGTCCTCCTCGGGCGCAGAGGTGAGGGTGAAGGGATGCCACTCCAGCAGGGAGATGGAGGGGCAGTTGACGAAGATGTACTGCCCCACTTCCATGCGGAACCCCTTCTTCTGCATCTGCAGCTCCAGCACGCGGGCAGGGTGCATCACCACCTGTGGGGAGGGATGGGGCTCAGCACCCAGAATGGCTCCTGTCCATCTCCCCATGGCCATCATCAACACGTGCTCCTGCTCCACACACCTTGGTGACAACCACCTTCTGCTGCGCACGCCAGACCCGCAGGATCCGCTCGAAGATGTAGAGGAGGACGGGGGCCAGGACCCACTTCCAGGACTGTGGGATGGAGCAGAGCAAAGGGCTGGAGCATCCCAAGGGAAAGGCAAGAGTTTCTCCCCCTGCCTCCATCCTAGCACTGCCCTACCTCGGCAGGGATGCTCCCGAACTCAGGGTCCTTGCAGCAGTCATGGTTGCAGTGCTTGTCCTTGTGTGTGAGGTACTGGGCGCAGTGGTGTGGATGCACCTCCTTGATGCTCTCCTCTGTCTGTCCACGCACCAGCCCGCTGTGGGGAGATGAGGGTTGAGCCCAGCTCATGCTCAGGGTTTAGCCTCAATGCACGAAGCCAGCTGGGAATGGGGAGCCCTGGGAATGGGGACCCCAACTCCCTGCTGCCCAGAGCCTTACGCGATGCCATGGATGACGAGCCCAGCAAAGTAGATGATGAAGAGGTGATGCGTGTACCAGAAGACCTCAAAGTAGTTCCTGCGGATGAACTCGGTGGAGGACGTGACCATGAGGATGAGTGCTAGTGTGATGATGACCCCCGTCAGCCCCGGGATGGTGGTGAAGGCCACGTACTCGACGGTCTATAGGAACAGCAGGATGGGTTAAGGATGCAGGGGCAGGTGGTGATGGGGAGCTGGATGCCGGGACCACACTCACCGTCTGGTTGGAGTGGATGGGGTTCAGCCACTTGTTGCTGCCCTGCAGGTGCATCTTGGAGAGGACAGCGGGCAGGCTGTTGTCCATGGCCTGCTGGCTGCCGTTGTAGCGCTCCAGGTTGAAGAGATGGGCAATGGTGTGCACGGCTGGCAGGGGACAGGCAGTCACCGCATGGTCGCCTCCCGGTCCCCACCATACCCCAGCCTGTGCGGGGCAGTACCTGTGAGCAGGGCCAGGGTGTACGCCACCAGCTTGTGGAAGGTGAGGTTGTGGTCCAGCTGCTTCCGCAGTGTCCGCCGGCAGCACTGCGGGACAGGCAGGGGCGTTGGGATGGGGATGGGGATGGAGATGGGGATGAGGGATGGGGATAGGGATGGGGATGAGGATGGGGATAGGGATGGGGATGGGGATAGGAATGGGGATAGGGATAGGGATGGGGATGAGGATGAGGATGGGGATGGGGATAGGGATAGGGATGGGGATGAGGATGGGGATAGGGATGGGGATGGGGATAGGAATGGGGATGGGGATGAGGATGGGGATGGGGATAGGGATGAGGATAGGGATGAGGATGTGGATAGGGATGGGGATGAGGATGGGAATGGGGATAGGGATGGGGATGGCCACACTGTCCGTGCCACCATGGAGCACTCACCGAGCAGGTCCCACGGAGGAAGGAGAGGAGGTTGCGGCACACGGGCAGCAGGATCAGCATGCTGTTGAAGTTGAGGCACTTGGCTGATGCTCGAGCCCATGCCAAGGCGGACTGGGGAAAGAAGGAGGAGGGATGAGCGCTGCTGTTCCATGCCACAGGTTGGGTACGTCTGCCTGCAGCCGTGCTGCTCAGCATGGGGCTTGGGTGGGATGGGGTTGAGCGATGCTGCCATGGGGAATGGAAGGTGGAGTGATGCTGGGGTGGGGACTGGGAAGAGGGGTGATGCTGAGCCAGGAAAGGGCAGTTTTGTCCCCAGAGGGTGGTCAGGCATTGGAACAGGCTTCCCAAAGGAAGTGGGTGGAACCAGCAACCCTAGAAGTGTTCAAATCCATGTAGATGAGGCCCTGAGTGCCATGGGTTAGTAGTGGCCTTGGCAGTGCTGGGGAATGGTTGGTCTCAATGATCTTAAAGATCTTATCCAACCTATTTGATCCTATGAAAGGACTGGGAGTGGGTGATGCTGGGCTGAGACATGACAGGGACCAGCATGGGCTGTGGACTGGGATGGAGCAGGCTGGGAGAGGCCAGGACAAGGAAGAGGCATGGGTGCTGCAGGGGAGAACCTTACCCCGAGGATGGCCCTGGTGTAGAAATACCGCTCGTCCCGGTCGAAGAACAGGAAGTAGTAAGTGAAGAGGAAGATGTTGATGCCCAGCCAGGCTGCCTGCGGGGACAAGCCGCAACCTCATGGGGGACCCCCCTTTCCCCCTAGCATGAGGGTGCACCAGGACAATGCAGCGCCTCCTGCTCCATGGGAGCTGCGGCAGCGCATGGGGCCGGGACATGGGGATGAAGGTGGGGAGGGTGAGTGGAGCAAAAGGACCATTGGGTCACCACAGCCCCATGCATCACCATGATAAGGAAGGAGGAAAAGCGGGTGCAGATCCCAGTGGTGGTTGGGGCTGCGTGGGGAAGACACTGGGAGGAGGAAGTTGCAGCCCCATGGCACTGCCAGCCCCTGCCCAACCCTGCTGCACCCCATAACACAGAGAGCTCCCAAAGCCCCGATGTCTTGTGTGGTTTGCTTTGAGGAGTTTAAAGAAATGAAGGTGACCGGATGAGAGCTGGGCTGGGGCAGCCTGGAGAAGAGAAGGCTCCTGAAGGGGAGACCTTAGAGCAGCTCCAGTGCCTAAAGGGGCTGCAGGAAACCTGGAGAGGGGCTTGGGACAAGGGATGTAGGGACAGGGCAAGGGGAATGGCTTGAACCTGCCCGAGGGGAGACTGAGCTGAGCTCTTAGGCAGAAGCTCTTCCCTGTGAGGGTGCTGAGGCGCTGGCACAGGGTGCCCAGAGAAGCTGTGGCTGCCCCATCCCTGGCAGTGCTCAAGGCCAGGTTGGACACAGGGGCTTGGAGCAAGCTGCTCCAGTGGAAGGGGTCCCTGCCCGTGCAGGGGTTGGAGCTGGGGGAGCTTTGAGGTCCCTTCCAGCACATTCCATGATTTTAAGCTGCACATCCCCATTTCCCATGCACTTGCAGCTCCTCCCAAGCAGCGCCACCCAGACAAGCCCCATAACACCAGTGATGCCACGGCACGGCACCAGTCATCCACAGGGTCCACCATCACCTGGTGCAGGCCCTCACAGGAGCTTTCTGCTTTCCCATGGGGAGAAGAGATTCCCAACCAAAGCAGCCAGGCAAAGTGGTGGCATTTTGAAGCTTTACCTCAGCATCCCCTTTTCCTTTAAGTCACATTTACCTTGAGCTTTAGGAACCCCATCCCTCCCTGGCCACCGGTGCTTTGCAGGTTGGCTGAGCAGAGGGGATGCTTGTCTCTCCCTGCCCATCAGCCCCCTTTTCCCACTGTGATCCTCCCCATAGCCCCATGCATTGCCCCAGCCCCACACACTCACGAGGACTGCGGCAGAGAACCAGTGGTTGACCAGCCAGTTGCCCATGGTGCACTGTCAGTACCGGGGCTGCCTGCCCGGGGCTTTATGGAGGCAGCGGCAGCCCCGGCCATGGGAGCAGCTCCTCAGGGACTTTCCCCTCCGGAGCCTTTGAGGAAATGCGGGCTGGTTTCAAAGGCTGCCTTCCAGGAAGGCAGGGCTGACCCCATCAGACAGCCCTGACATCAGCCCCCTGCGCTGGATGGGTACGGTCACCATGGAGGGGTTCCCTATGGCACCATGGCTGGGTGCTGCAGGCCATCAGGGTGCTCCTTGGGTGTGTTTGTGCTATCTGGGGACAAAATGTGCTTGGAGGAAGGGAATTTCCAGGTGGGAGGAAGGTGCAGAGGGTTCGGCTCTGTGGTGTTGCTCCCGGCCTTCCTCACCAGCCCTCACTGCCCCTGCTCTACAGGAAACCATTGGAGGAGGAGGAGAAGCATCCCAGCACTGTGCTGATGCCAGGATCCAACCCAGGGTGGGTAAGTTAAGACTAAGCACTGGTGGTGCTGCACCTCCATGAGCACCCTCAGCTTGGCACCGGCATCCTCCCCCCCGAGCTGACCCCACAAAGGATGCTGGGGATTTGGGGGTCACACTCCTGATTTGGCACCGGGATGCCTGGGTCCAACCAGCATCCCTGCTGCTGTGTCAGCCACCCTTCCCCTCCTGCCTGCCCCCCATGGCAGCGCCCTGAGCCCTGCGGTGCTGGGTGCTCTGCTGGGAACAGCAGCCAGGGCCTGGAGGAACAGGTTGGACAGGATTGCTCCTGGCCCGCGGCCATGGCCACGCTGACGGAGGTGCAGGATGAGGCAGGCCCCTGTCCCGAAGTGCTCCTGCCTCTCTTCCCAGCTCCTCTGCGGGGCTCCCCCTTCACCCCAGTGCCCACTGGCACAGCCCCTGCTTGGTACCCGTGAGCACAACCAATGGGTGCGCACCCATGCCAGCCCCGGCGCCACGGTGATGGTCCCACCCTCACATGAATCAGCGCCAGCACCCGGACACGCAGCCACAGCAGAGGTTCTTTACTGCTTAAAACAGTCCCACTGTCCTCGTGTCCCCAGGGTACCGCAGCGGGCAGCTTGGGCTGTCAGGGCACCCATAGGGCTGTGCACTGCACAGCGGCTGCTTGCAGCGGCGCTTTGGGCATCCCAAAGTCCTTTATGTCCATGTGTGTGCAGGCAAACACGTTCCTGTCCCCATGGCGCTGTGGGATGCGCAGGGACCAAGGGCCAGCAGTGCTTGGTTTGTGCCGCACATCCTTGCGTCCATAGCCAGGTGCTGGCTGTCCTCAGACGATGCTGTGCCTCACACCAGGCTCGTACGGTGCTTCGAGGTGCAGAGGGGTCCCCGGCGGGTGCCGGCGGCAGCAAACACAGTGCAAGAAGTCAGCCACGTTGTGCTGGAAGAGCTGTCGGCAGGGATGCAGGTACTGGAAGAAGAGGAGCATGAAGTAGATGCCCAGGCAGTAGCCGAGGAGCAGCTGCACCACCAGCAGCGGGGTGCAGACGTTCTCATAGACATCCGTCTTGAAGAAGTACCAGAGGACGACGAGGGCCGTGTTCTCCATCAGCCGTGCCACGTAGTACACAGCCAGGCGGCCCCAGTCCTGAGACTTGTCAATGAGGTCCCTATCCGCCAGCTTGAGCTGCACGGCCGACCAGCAGAACATGTTGATGCTGGCGTAGAGGAGGGTGAAGGCGCAAAGCACCACCACGGTGCCCACGCGGCTGAAGTTCTTCTCGATGTTGTCGGGCAGGCGGGTGCCGCTGCGCCAGAACTGCACCCAAGGCGTGAAGAAGACGATGAGCAGGTTGGCCAGGGCGATGGGGATGATCCAGTGCTTGAAGACGGTGCTGAAGAGCACGAGGACGGCCACGCGCGTGGAGATCTCCAGGCTGCGCCACAGCACGATGCAGAGGAAGGCCAGCGGCCGCAGCTGGACCTTGTAGTCATCGTACTTGACCTGGATGGACAGGACGTTGCAGACGAGGGCTCCGTAGGTGACTGACACGAGGCAGATGCCCATGAGGACCGCTGCAAAGGGAGAGGGCAGAGGAGTCAGGCAGCGCTGGGGACTGTAGCCCACCATGCACCCCAAGAGCATCTCAAGAGGCAGCCTCATCCAGGGGCAAGATAGAATCATAGAACCACAGAATGGTTTGGGTTGGAAAGGACCTTAAGATCATCCAGTTCCAACCCCCTGCCATGGGCAGGGATGCCTTACACTAAACCATGGCACACAAGGCTCTGTCCAACCTGGCCTTGAACACTGCCAGGGATGGAGCATTCACAACCTCCCTGGGCAACCCATTCCAGTGCCTCACCATCCTCACAGTAAAGAACTTCTTCCTTAGATCTAACCTGAATTTCCCCTGTTTTAAGTTTGAACTCATCCCCCCTAGTCCTATCACTCAGGATGAAGATCACCCATAGGGAACACTGGCACCTGCTCCCATCCACTGCACCCAGGAAAACTGCAATGGAACAAATGGGAAGTATCTGGTCCCAGCTGTGCCATGCCAATGGTGATGGCTGTGAGATGCAGGACTGAGCTCAGGCATCAGATCTGCAAGGGAATGACCTGGAATGTGGCAATGTTCAAGGTGAGGTTGGAGGAGGCCTTGGGTGATATGGTTTAGTGTGAGGTGTCCCTGCCCATGGCAAGGGGGTTGGAACTTGATGATCTCAAGGTCCTTTCTAACCCTAACTATTCTATGATTCTATGATGTGACAACCTGGATTCACCTCCTGCATCTGCTGCTGGAGGGCCACTGGTGCTCACCCTCCCTCTGATGTTCCCCCTCCCTAAAACCCCCTTTCAGGGGGATATGGCCAAGGAGGGGGTTTCTCTGGGGCATCCCCCATGTTCCCTCTTCCATGGGCACAGCTCTGGGCTCCCAGCATGGCCACAGAGTGGGTTGGTGAGGGCAGCTCCGTCCCCAGGCGCTGCAGTGCAGTGGTGCAAGAGCTCCTGCGCGTCCGGCTCGGCAGCATGCCGAAGTGGGAGTTAAGAGCTTGCTCTGGCACATCCAGCCCCGAGCACATCAACATCCTGGGAGCAGGCAAAGGAGCCTGGCAATGGAAGCACAGGACTGGGAGCTGCGGCTGTTGGGAGAGGCGCAGACATAGATCCAATGGAGGGGCTGTGAGGAAGCCAGAGCATTCTATTCTATTTCCATCTATTTCTACTTGATCTATTTCTGTCATTGGAAATAGATCCAATGGAGGGGTTCTGAGGAAGCCAGAGCATGTAGCTAGCTGGAAAACAACAGCAACTGATGCAGACTGGAGCAACATGGAGCAGGGACATGGCATTTTCATGGGACAGGACACTGGGTGCATGGATGGCTTTGTAGGGCAGATATCTGTGAGCGGTGGGGCTGGGAGCAGCATGTCCAGCTCTTCCCACTTTCCCAAGGATCACATCCATCCAGAGAGCACAGAGTGGGAAAAGCAAACCAGGGATGGGCGAGTGCAGGTTGTGCTCCACGTTATCCAGTGGCCACCATTCCCCCAGAGCTTTGTGGGGTGCCAACCATCACCCATGGCTATGGAGCCTCTCCCTGGGGGTACCCCATGCAGCGGGCACGCTTACCTCGGGCAGCAGGGACGTACTTCTCCAGGATGCTGATGTAGAGCTGGACGCTGAGCTGCGGCGTGGAGCCCAGGAAGGCCTGGATGACCGCCATGCGCTTGAAGGCGTTGCGGTGCGTGGCCAGGCGCCGCTCCGAGTGACCCATCTCCTGCTCCATCTCCACCTCGTAGCCCTTCCGCAGCCGCCGCTTGCGGGTGATGGTGACGTAGGGCTCCTCCTGCCTCCCCGACCAGCAGTACACCACCAGCGCCTCCATGCACCTGCAGGGATGTGCCAGTGTCACCCACAGCCTCACCGTGACCCCCCCCTCCCAGTGCATCCCCCTTCACCCAGTGCTGGATGGACCCTGACCCTGCTGAGTGCAACCCAAATGATGTGAGTGAGCGTTCAGTAGTGCTGGCCCTTGGATGTCAGGATGAGGACAGGGTCACACCAGCACCATGAGGATCCCTGCTCCAGCACTCAGGGTGAAGCATGTAGGGCAGGGGGACAGCAACCACCTCAATGAGGGATGCAACAACCGATGCAAGAGGTGCAGCATCCAGGGTACAAAACCATAGCTCTTCTCAGAATTAGAGCTACAGGAAGTGGTTCGTCACCCTTGGGCTCCGTTTCCCCCATTGGCACAAAGAGCATGTCTTCCTCTAAGCAGAGGCCAGAGAAGCTTCTGATATCGCTTTTGATCTCTCCTCTTGTAGAAGGCTTCGATGCTTGCTTCCTCCTTGGTGGGGCCGGCAGGAAGGGGAGCGCAGGGGGAAGCTGTGTGTGCCATGGGGAGATAAGAGAGCGCTTCTGCAGCCCTTTCCCCTCAGGACACCCTCACGTGTGCGCAGGGGATGCTGTGAGGAAGGATCCCCCCTCCCCTCCACACACAGCCATGCAGTGGGGTGCATGGGCTGGAGGCGATCAGCAGAGGAGGACCCATCCAAGAGGCTTGGCTCCCACCCAGGGATGAGCTGGCTCTGGGGCCAATGGGATGTAATTATCTGCGAGTGCTCATTAGGGCAGCAGGAGTTGCTCTGTTTCAGACCCAAATGGAATGAGGTTTCTGGATACATTCTCTTTCCAGATGAGGCCAATGCGCATGGCTCACTGCAACCTCTAACGGGAAAATGGCTCCATCCATGAAGTCTGGCTCCATGGGCAGTCCCAGCAGTCCCAGTGCCCTGCCAGACCTTCTCAGCTCCATCTCCAGCCCAGCAAGAAGCATTCCCTGAGCATCCCTGGCTGGCTCTTGCAAGCAGCCAAGCACTCTCATCATCATCTGATGCATCACCATGGGTCAGCATGGGCTGATGTGTCCCCACAGCCCATCAAATGGCTGATGGCACCGAGGTGAGGCTCCCCGGCCCCCTCTGAAGATGAAACATCACAAGGATGTCTCCAGCACCTTGCTTGCTCCTGGTGCCACAGAAGTGTGCTACAGGCCATGGTGTGCCCCAAAGCGTGCCCTTGGAGGAGGACCCATCAGACATGGTGGCTCTGCCATGCTGCCCACAGCACTCTCTGTGTGCTCTCACGGAGCAGGGTGGCACAGCCCAGGGAGGCTCCACAGCATTCCCAAGCAGTGAGAGATGAGCACCTCTCCGGCTTGTGCAACACCCGCCTCCTCTCCCAGTGCGGTTCAGTGGACCCCAGCTTCCACACCAGCCCCACGCCTGCACCAAGCCCCTCTCTCCACGGCCCAAAGCTGGCCCCAGGGCTGGGGACCTTTTTGGGTGTGTGTGGGGGCGCAGGACCCCTGTTCCCTCGAGCACCCAGCCAGGATTTACATCTGTGCTCCCAGCCCAAGCAAGAAGAGGGCAAAACCCAGAGGCAGAGGGAACGGTTGGGCTGCAGGAAGCAGCAGTGGGAAGAACCTTTAGAGCAACTGAGATGCAACAGGCTGGCAGAGCCGAGCAGTGCCTGGAGGAGAGCAGGCAGCAGCCCCTGGAGAGGACGGTGGCACCGCTGGGTGCTGGTGGCTGAGCACAAGATCCCCATGGGGCAGGAGCAGCAGAGCCCCCAGGAAGGAACAGGATGGGGGCACATCAGGAGCAGCTCCGGGCTTGCCGGGAGAGACCCTGCCCTCACCCCTGTAGGGTATCCCCGCGGCACTCACCTGATGATGGGCCCGAGCTGGAGCAGATGCATGAGCCCGATGAGGGGCCGGTCCCGGCTGATGTCGCGGTGCACGAAGATGAGCGTGAGCTGCACCAGCACGGACGGGCAGAGCATGAAGAAGATGGTGAGCGCCAGCCAGAAGCGGTCGTCGGAGTGGCTGTAGGAGAAGCAGAGCACGGCGGCGGCCGCGCTCTCCCCGCAGAACAGCGCCGTCGAGAACACGATGCCGAGCGGCAGCTTCGGCCGCAGCGGGGCGGCGGGCGGGCACCCCCCGCTCGGGCCGTCCATGGCGGCCCCGGCCCGGCCGCTCAGCCCCGCCGCGGCCACATCCCGGGCTGCAGCGGGGAGAGGAGCCGCGCTCAGGGCGGAGCGGAGCGGGGCGGGGCGCAGCGGGGCTCCCCCGCCGCTCTGTGACACCGCCGCCGCGGGTTCCCTGCCCCTGCCCCGGCCCCGCCGAACCGAGCGGAGCCAAGCGGGGACGGGACGGGAGGCACCGGCAGCGCTACGGGCCCGCCCCGACGGGCGCAGGGGGCGGGACACCCCGGCCAGGGACCCTCCCGGTGCGGTACCCGGGTGCCCACCCGTGTGGAGCCCCTGCCCGAGGAGCCCCAGCACCTCTATCCCGGGATCTTCCTTCCCTGCCTCTGCCGGGTACCCCCATTCCAGGACATCCCCACAAGCCAGGACCCCCATCCCAAACCCCCTACCAGCACAGGGCACCCCTGCAGCACCCACAACCCCATCAGCCATAGCCCTGCCACTCCCCCTGCAGCCCCCAAGCATCCTCCCTGGGACCTCCCTGCAGAGTGCTGGCTTCCTTGTGTCCTGGCAGCCATCAGCACCCCAAAGTGCAGCTACATCAGGAGGCCACTCAGGCAAGGGCTGTCATCCCTGGAGACAGCAGGGTCCCACCATGGGGCAGGGAGCATTCCGGCATTAAGCAAGTTGAGCTGCAGCAGGAGCATCCCTTTAGGTCTGCAGGCAGCTGGGATGGGTCTCGAGGTTTGGGGAGTGTGTTACAGCAGAAATGTGGCCTTTCCATCCTGGATGCTCCCAGCTCCAGGCAGGAATTAGTAAAGACCACATTGTCCTACAGCTGAGCAACAGGGTGCTTTTCCCATTGCCTTCAAGGACACGCTTTCAAGGGGACGGGATATATGACCTCATTGATAGAGCCTAACATCCCATTGCTGAGCCCACCATTCAGCCCCACATCCCCTGTGTCTGTGGTCCAGCCCAGGGCAGCAAGCTGAGCCCCACACCTCAGTCACCACACAGCCATGAGGTCCCTGCTCTGCCCATCATGCACTGAGACCCTCACCCCTGCCTTTCCCTCACAAGCGGTGGTGCTGGCACCAGGATGCCCATGTGCTGCCTTCCCAAGCATGCGCTGCCTGCCAAGTTACTCAGCCCAGCCTGGGCACACGCTGGCTGTCTGGGAGAGAAGGGACAAGGCAAGGAGCGTTTGAGGTCCCCCGGTTTCCCCTGCTTTAGGCAGACTTCCAGTCTTAGGTGGCTTTTAAATCCCTCAGCAGCCAGACCTCACAGGGAGGTGCCCACGCTGTGTCCATCACTCCCCCAGCCCCATGCAAGCCAAAAGCATGAACCCTCCCGAGCCCCACACACAAGTTCCCCCCATTTTTTACCAGGCTTATCAGTGGCAAAGCTGGGAACGAAACCACCTGAGCCCTCCGAGGCTGCGCCCACACAGAAGCAATCCCGGTCTCAGCACTTTTCCTTCCGAGCAGCTGAGGAGCTGCTTTGGGAAGCCACAAGCACCATGAGCTCATAGGGACTGGCCTGACCGGCGCAGATGGGGACCCACGTGTGACCGCTCAGCTCTGGTATGACAGTCATGTATTTCCCAGCTGGTTTTGGAAACAGCCTCTCCAAAAGGAACCCCAGTGGGACAGAGGGCAAAGGGAACAGCATCCGAAGGAAGGAGCCGAATGCTGTGGATACCCAGGATGGGAGCTGTGCATAGGCCTGGGTTGGCACTCAGATAGGGCACTGCCAACTGCATCCAAACCTCTGCAGCAGCAGAGCAAGGGGCAACTCACACCATTTATGCAACTCCCATTTAACCAAATTAAAAGCACCCCCCGGGAGCCTGGCAGGGCACCAAGCCTCGCCTGAGCAGAGCCTGGGCTCCGACTCATCCCATTGATGATTTCATCTTCCCTTGTTTCGTGATGAAATGAGCAATTGTTTAAGCACTCAAGAATTCCAGTCCTGCTTCGGGCAGTGCCGGCACCCATGATGGGAATGGTGGGATGAGCCTCACTGCGCTTCCCACACCAGCTATTATCCCATTTTCTGACCCAAGCAGCGGGCTGTGTCCTGGTGCACGCTGTGAGTCATCCCTCCAGCCTAACCCTACCTGGCTGCGGTGTAAACAGCAGGCCATAAACACTCCCTGTGTCACAGATAGCACCAGCCACCCTGTCCCCATTGCCACCGCCGCTCCCTGGACCCGTGCTTCTGCCTGCAATCCCAGCACTGCTTTAGTGACACCGAAGGACATCCCACCCTTGTGTCCCCAGCCGCAGCGCCTGGATGCTGGGCCAGAACCCTGGAGCAGAACTGGGCCTGGATGGGGTGAATGTGATGCAGAACTAGCATGGAAGTGCCCATAAGGCTATAAGCCAAGGTGCCAAACAGACGAGGACTGTGCTGGCACCTCCTAGGACCACTTAGGAAAGTGAAGGAGTTTCGATGGGCTGCAGTTCACTTCTATTTGGGTTGTAAGGGGCCTTAAAGCTCATCGAGTTCCAACCGCCTGCCATGGGATTCCCAAAGCCCTGCCACCAGTGCCGGGTGTCAGTGCTGGAGAGAGAGCATCCCAGCTCCATTGTTTTCTTAATCCCAGCCTCCATTATTTTGTCAGTGCCGGTGCTCACACACACTGAACACGGGGCTGTCTGCCTGCCGGGATTTGATGTCTATGGGAGCCTGGGCTGAGCGTGGGGTGGGAGCAGGCTCCAGCTCTGAAAATAGCCGTGTGTGCTTTACACATGCCTGGCGGCTCAGCTCCTGTAAGAGGAGATGGGAATGGAAGGCAGCTCCTTGCCAGAGCCCTTAAAGAGCCCAGGTGGGATCGCAGCCCGCGGGCTCTGCTCTCCCATCCTCACCGCACCGCACTAGGACCCGGAGCGGCTCCCGGAGCCAAGCGCACGCTGCCGGCTTCCCAAATATAGCCCCGCACATAGCGTGGAGCAGGGGGTGTGGGGACCACGCTGCCCTTTCACCCCCAAACCACCCCAGCAACACGCTCCGAGGAGGATTAAACACTCAGCATGGCGGGGACGTGCTGGGTGAGGTGGGAATCAGTGTTCCCTGGCTCCGCACGCAGCGAGCAGGGACCTCACCGGGGTCCCAGGAATCTCTGAGCCGGGAATGCTTTACTTAGTTTGGAAATAGCTTTGCTGGTTTTGACAGCCTGAGCTGTTTGGGTTCTGCATTGCTGCCTCAGTAACTCAGCTGCCTTTTTTTCCTGCCCCAGTTGCCTGTGGAATCGTTTCTGGTTGGGGAATTTCTTTCCATTTACTTCATCATGAGGCTGCTTTTACCACCCCAGTTCCTCATCCAGCTTCTCTCCCTTATCCTGCTGGGATATAAACTCATGGCTGCCCTGAGGAGCTCATCTCTATCTCACTGCAGTGCTGGGCCTGGTGCTGCCCATAAAGCAGGCACCCTGTGCTCCTCTGGCATGGGCCAAGCCACTCCTGGCTTCAATTCTTTAACAAGGAAAGAGTTACCATCTTCAAGGTAACTTCAACACATTTATGGGTGTTTGCAGTAGTTATAGGTGGTGCCTCTTTGGGTACAGTCCCAGCTCAGGCACCGGGTGATGCTGTAACAGAAAACCAGGGCAGGAAGGGTTAAAATGACTTTAATTAACCGATCCCTCTGGTCCCGCCTCCTGTAAGAGTATACAGCTCACCCTGCTAACCCAGCCAGGAGGCACTGCACATGCCCAGGCATCCAGGCAGGCAGGAGGGATGGGTTACACTCTCCTCTGCACGGTAATGCTCTCAGCAAAACCACTGTAGGAGCCTGGGTAGGGCTTGTAGCCATCAAAAGGGCATCATAGAGCTGGCATCCTCCGCAGGCGCCAGGGAATGACACAAACCCCAGTCAAATCCAAGCCTCTCCTGGGAATCTGTGTGTGCTGTGGCTGGGAAGCACCCGGCTGGAAATGGGGTGAGAAGCACCCAGCTCCCTGCACCCATCTCCCCTGCTCCTGTTCCTGGTGCGGGGTGATGGTAGTGATGGAGGGGGAGCAAGGAGAGCTCTAGAAAAACAACTTTCTGTGCCTAAAATAGCTCAGAGGGTGGTTGCTGGGCTGGTGGTGGGGAACACAACCGGATTCCACTGTGCTCGGTGCCCGTGTGGAAGCCATGGTGCAATCCTGCTTTAGTCCCTGCCACCGTGCCAGCAAACACCCCCGCTGCCCCATTGCCACCAGGTCTGCGTGGCACAGGCTGTCATTATCTTGCATTTCCAGCCTGACCGCTGGGCCTTCGTCTGTAATTAGCTCTTGGGATTTAGGAGCTCGTATGATCCGGGTTATCGGTAACCACCAGAGCCGTGCTGGGATTTAAAGGGACGGCGCATCTATCCGCGCTGCCTCCGTGTGCCGCCTCGGAGCCATTCAACAGAGAGATGAGTCCCTCCCCAAAGCCTGGGCATGCCCTCGCCCTGCTTTTTTGGCCACAGTCGATGCGATCCCAAGCAAAGCAGAACAGCTTGGAAATGCTCCTGCCAAGCTTTATGGGTCCTTGCCATCACCTCGGTTTTCATCACCCCAAGATAAATGCTATAGGCAGCCCCCACAGAGCTGCACTGGTCACTGCTTTCCCTTGCAAGCCGTCATTCCCCATGTGCAAGCTCCCCATCCCTGCCACTGCCGTCCCCTCACTCAGCCCCTCACCTTGGGGTCTCATTGGGGTTGATGATGCCAGCTGGGGTGCATACTCACAGGGTCTAGGGAAGCCAAGGCAGGGCAGCCCGCCAGCCCGTGTCCATCTGCGCTCCTCTTCCCTCCTGTGCTCTCGCCTCCTTCCCTCGCCCGCGGCACTCCAGCGAGGCAGAAATAGCCCCAAAACACGGGGAAGCGATGCCAGGGGCTGAGCAGCCCCAGTGCCCCGGGCACAGCCTTCCCTGGGGGGCTCCGGTGATGGCTCCGGAGAGGAACACCTCCAGTTATCCAAGAGGATAAATTCTGCCTCGGAGTTTCTCACCTGGCAACAGTCACCAAGGAAACCCAGGCGGCGGGTACCCACTGGCACTGCCCGGGGGGTCCCTGCCGTGCGGGATGAGGGGCTCCCTCTGCTCTCCCCGTGTCTGTGTGGGATGAGGGCCAGCCTCTGCTCTGCAACCTGAGCCCATGGAGCTGGGCATGGCCCTCACGCCGCCGCTTGGGATTCAAGGGAGGGTTCTGCCAGGTTTGGGATGGGTTTGGAGGGTTTCCCAGCCTCTGTGCCCATTGTGGTACGTGGGGAGGTGACCTGGAGCTGCTCCAGGCTCCCGGGGGTTCCCAGTTGCTGGCACCAGGGATGTGGGGCACTTGTGTTAACAGCAGCAGGGCACCCATTGCTCTGGAAATCCATTGCTGCTGGGGGGACGGACACCAGCTCTTGCTGCCCCTCGGGAGGCTATGCATGCCTCCTGACGCATGGCAATCCCTATGGATAGCACCTCTGGTCATGCCTCTTCCCGGCCCCTGCCTGGCTCTCACTGGCAGTGCCTCCCCTAGGCACAAAGGCAGGCGTTATCGCTTCCAGCGAGTCCTTTTGGCCCTGGTGCAGCTAATTCTGGCACAGCAAAAAGCTTCCTGCAAACCTGGCACTGCTGCTGGTCCCATAATGGGAACAACTGTTCCCAGCATAACTGGAGCTGAGTGGGACAGGGCTGTGTCCCACCAGCAGCATGGGGTGAACAGCAGCCCCAGATATCGTTGTGTGTGGCTCTGATACGCTGCAGGAACCTCATCAATCATTAACCACCGGTGGTTCCCTGCCCATGGCGTGGCTCTGGGCAGCTCCTCACACACTGCAGTGTGTGAGGCTGCGGTGAGGGGCTGCGCCCTGGGTAACCCTGGGGCTGTGGGATGCCTGGAAGCATCTCAGCATCCTTGGCACGTGGATGGTCAAGGTAGTGCTGCTGGCACTGGGTGGTTTAGCACAGGCCCAGGTGAGCTCGTGGGATCCTTGTTTGGTCCCTGGTGTGGCTTTGGGAGGTCTCATGTCATAGAATCATGGAATCATGGAACGGTTTGGGTTGGAAGGGACCTTAAAGCCCCATCCAACCTGGATTTGAACACTGCCACCTCATATTGAGCTTTTCATTCCCTGCCCCACTGTCTGAGGGTCCCCCCCCGCCTCCCTGCTCCCAGCCAGGTGCCTGCTTGGGCTGGTTGGTGTTTCTCTTGCAGGCAGCACAGGACCTATTGATGCTCAGGGTGTGCTTCCTTAGCACGAAGTAGCAGCAGTGAGCAGTGATGTCCTCAGAGCAGCACAGAGGGGACCCTGGGTGGCCAATGGAGCCGTGCACACCATGAGGGGCTGAAGAGATGCATCCACACAGGGATTAGGCAGCAAGGAGGCAGGGATAGAGCAGGCACTAACTCAGCTGCCCATCCCATGGTTGCCAGGCCATGTCCCTGCCACATTGATGGAGACACAAAGCAGCCGGGTGGGTGACGCAGTGCTGTGCCATGCTGTGCTATGCCACCCAATGTGGTGTGCAGCCCCATGGCATTCCATGTCCCAGTGGCCACCGGCCTGGCACGACCCACTGGGATTAGGGAAGCCGCAAAGAGTAAACCATTTAAATCCAGATTAGGTTTAAGCAGCTGCTGAGCAAAGGGGATGTGAGAGGGGCAGCACAGCGGGGACGAGAAGGTAAGAGGCTGTTTGGATGCAAGAAGGGGTTAATGGGGGTCCAGACCCGTGGGGCATCTCCAGTGGGGCTGGGAATGGGGTGAGATGCTCCCTGCCATGGGGAGAGCAAAGGAGGATGCAGCATGGGGACACAGCAGGCTCCTCACTTCATAGGTGCTGAAGAGAGGCCGTCCCTCCCCAGGGAGCATGTTCCACCTCTTCTCCCACTGCTGGTCGTGGCTGCAGGCCATACAGGAGCCCATCAGGTAGGTCCCTGTGTGCTCTCCTTGGGGATTGCCAGGGGGGTTTATCCATGAGCTTATCAGTGAGGGCACTGATGCAGGAGCACCGTGAGAGCTGTGCTCATTGCAGGGACTGGCCCCAACTGCAGAGCGAGGCACACGCGTGTCCTCACAGGCAGGAGCTGGGCGGGCAGGGGTGGGAACACTGCCAGTGGGGTTCCCCGGGGAGGATGGGGATACCTGAAGGGGGCCAATAGAAACCTGGAGAGGGGCTTGGGACAAGGGCCTGTAGGGACAGGGCAAGGGGAATGGCTTGAACCTGCCCGAGGGGAGACTGAGCTGAGCTCTTAGGCAGAAGCTCTTCCCTGTGAGGGTGCTGAGGCGCTGGCACAGGGTGCCCAGAGAAGCTGTGGCTGCCCCATCCCTGGCAGTGCTCAAGGCCGGGTTGGACACAGGGGCTTGGAGCAAGCTGCTCCAGTGGAAGGGGTCCCTGCCCGTGGCAGGGGTTGGGGCTGGAGGAGCTTTGAGGTCCCTTCCAACCCAAACCAGGCTGGGATTTGCATGTGCTGGGAGACCCAGGTTAATTCCCTGGGGATGGCGCTGCCCCAGCCCGGGCAGACCCTGCAGCAGTGAGAGGTTTCATGGCCCTGTCCCTCCAACCAGGACACGTTGCTGTAATGCCAGCAGCAGGGCTGCAGCACCCACAGTGTGTTTAAGGAGGAAAACAACACTGGGAACCACTGCTATACCAGGGGAAACGTTCTGTGCATTGCTGCACACCAAACAGGGCGGTTTGGCAGCAGGAAAAACCTCCTGAGCCCAGGCAGAAGCTCATAAAATGCCCTTGCTACCTCTCCCTGGCTGTGTAAACCCACAGCCCTCTACAAGGAAGGGCACAAAGAGCAATCATTAACTGTCTGCATGTAAGGAGTGAGTGATCATTTTGGCCTGTGCATATCATTGCTTAATCCTGTGCGATATGGAAAGGAATCCTTGATGTATGTAGCACGTTGAATGGTCTGTCCCATTGTGCTGGGGTGGGTTCCATCAGCCTGCCCTCATCCTCAGCTCATCCAGAGCCTGTATCACCATCTCCTGAGGTAGCAGTTAACCACGGGCAGGGTTAGGGGAGCCCTGGAGCCAGCAGTGGTCAGTGGTCCCCAAGGGAGCACAGCCTGTCTCTGGGATGCGCACATCCCATTGTCACTCCACAGGAAGGTCACGCTCCTCGTGCTGGGACTGGACAACGCTGGGAAAACCTCTGTCATCATGGACCTAGACAGAGGTGAGGAGCTGCACTGGAGGCAGCAGCTTTATGGTCCTTTGCAACCAAGTGCTTGAGCCTTGCAGGACCAAGGCCCACCTGCAGCTGGCAGTGGGATGGGGAGCGGGAGGCACAGAGCACAGGGATGCTGCGGGCTCACCGCCCCGGTTCTCTGCCCTCTGCTGCCCGCAGCACTGCCCAGCGAGGGGCTGCCCACGGCACAGCCGGGCCAGAGCCGCCTGCGGGTGGAGCGCTTCGAGGTGACCCTGCTGGACCTGCCCGGGGCCCCGCGCTCCCGCAGCGCCTGGCGCAGCCACTACAGCGCAGCCCATGGGCTCCTCTTCGTGCTGGACTCCAGCGACCTGGCACGGATGGAGGAGGCCCGCAGGGTCCTGAGCCGCGTCCTGAGCCACCCTGATGTCTCCGGGAAGCCCCTCTTATTGTAAGGCTGGGTCCTAGGGATGAGACCTGTAGGGTTTGAGGTGAAGGAGGGAGCGGGGACTCGTTGCTAGGACTTGGATGCTGAAGGGATGTGGTACCTAAGGGGCTGTTGGGAGGATGCTGGGACAAGGGGACCTCAGTGATGCTTTAGGGGTATCCCTGGGGTGGGGTTTCAGTGCCTGGCAAAGGCTTGGGCAACACTTCACCTAATCATAGCCAAACTGGGAGAAAGCATCCAGCCTTCCCTGCGGCCAGGCGCCCAGAGGCCGGGGTGATGGTCACGCTCCTCTCTCCCCATGCGCCAGGCTGGCCAACAAGCAAGACGCAGCGTCTGCCCTGCTGCCCTGCGAGCTGATCGAGCGCCTGTCCCTGGAGCGCCTGGTCAACGAGAACCGCTCCCCCTGCCGCATCGTGAGTGCGGGGCTGCCCCGCTGCCGGTGCCCGCTCCGCGGTGCCCGTCGGGGTTAACCCTGCCCCTCCGCCGCAGGAGCCCTGTGCCGCCAAGCGGGGCCCCGCCGCCGGCCCGCCCCGCACCACGCTGCAGGGGCTGCGCTGGCTCCTCCGCACCATCCCCACCGGCCCGGCCCCGGCCCCGCCGCCCGCCGCCGCTCCGCAGCCCGGCCCCGGCCCCAGGGCAGCCCGCGGCCGCCAGCCCGCCCGCAGGTGGGTGCGGGGGTCCCGGGGTGCCCGTCCCTGTTCCCCGTTGTCCCCATCCCCATCCCGACCCCTCGCTGTGCTCTCGGCCCAGCAGGGACCCGCTGCTCCCCGCGGAGGATGCCCGGGATGGCGCGGGGATAACGGGAGAGAACCGGGTACCGCGGCCCGTGCCTCGCCTCCTGCCCCTGGTGAGCGCCCCCCTGGGATGGGATGGGGTGGGATGGGATGGGATGGGATGGGGTGGGATGGGGTGGGGTGGGATGGGAGTGGGATGGGATGGGATGGTGGGATGGGATCGGATGGGATGGAGTGGGATGGGATGGGGTGGGATGGGATGGAGTGGGATGGGATGGGATGGGATGGGATGGGATGGGATGGGGGGATGGGATGGGATGGGATGGATGGGTGGGATGGGATGGGATGGGATGGGTGGGATGGGATGGGATGGGATGGATGGGTGGGATGGGATGGGATGGGATGGGGGGGATGGGATGGGAGGGGGATGGGATGGGATGGGATGGGATGGGTGGGATGGGATGGGATGGGATGGGATGGGATGGGATGGGATGGGATGGGGTGGGATGGGGTGGGATGGGATAGGGTGGGATGGTGGGATGGGGTGGGATGGGATGGGGTGGGATGGGATGGGATGGGATGGGGTGGGATGGGATGGGGTGGGATGGGATGGGATGGGATGGGGTGGGGTGGGGTGGGATGGGATAGGATAGGATAGGGATGGGGTGGGATAGGGTGGGATGGGATGGGATGGGGTGGGATGGGATGGGATGGGATAGAAGGGGAGTTCCGATGCTTTCCCTCTCCACCCTTACCCTGCCCAGGAGGACAGCGCTAAGGGCACTGGGAGGAAGAAGAGGAAGGTGAAGGTGAGGAAGAAGAGCCTGGGCCAGCCAAACCCAGCCGAGGAACCGGAGGGACCAGGAGGAGGGGGTGACGGCCGAGTGGGGGCTGCTGGGGGGCTGCTGCCCCCCAACAGGGTCGGGCAGGAGGAGCTGGTGCCCACAGCGATGGCCACCCTGCAGCCAGGTGAGAGGGGCTGGGGGGCTGCACTGCACACAGGGACCCCAGGGCCACCCCACAGGGTGTTCTGGGGACAGCACAGCAGAGCTGCACCCCCGCTCCCTGCCACCTCCATCAGATCAGCTGGGCACAGAGCGGGGTCACAGAGATCCAGCTGGGAAGAGGAGACATCCGTGAGCATCTCACAGGGGCTGATGTGTGGAGGTGATGGAGGACTGCACCAGCCGCAGTCCTCTCGGTGGTTCGGTGACAGTCGCATCCCTGCTCTGATGTAGCTCCTCACGTTGTGCATTCCTCCATCCAGTGCAGGCCGTGAAAAAGAAAAAGAAGAAGAAAATCAAGAATAAAATCAAGTCGCAGGATCCCGCTGTGGAGCAGCAGCATGAGGAGGTCTCAAGCACCTTCGGTTCGTATTTCCCAGGGCAGATGCTGCTGGAAAGCACTTGGGGTCTGTCCTGTTAGCAGAGGGCCATAAGGTGTGCACGAGCACTTGGCCATGGGGTGCTTGGTGTGGGGACAGCACAAGCAAGTGCTGCTGCAGGGCTGGGGGGGTGTTGGGGAGGCAGATGTGCCACCTCTGGGATGTGGGAGGCCACCAGAGTGCCCTGTGCTGGAGCCTGGCTGGCTGCTGGGCCCTGGAGCTGCCCCTGTGCTCAGCCCTCCCCATGTCCCTCCTGCAGACCTGTACCGCCGGGCGATGCTGGCCCTGAAGATGAGGCAGGAGCAGAGGAAGCAGCCGTCTGCCATCGCCCCCTGAGCACGGACAGCACATCCCAAGGGATGCGTGGCTCCGAGGAGCCCCACACTGCAGTGGGACCCATGCTCAGGCAGGGCCTATGGGGTGCTTGGCCAGGGCTGGCAGTCCTGGGGCATGAACAGCATCATTGTCCTCTGCACGGCTGGAAAACCAGGGATCGCAGGAGCGAGCCAAAGCCCCTTTGTAAGATGCCTCTCTGGCAGCCGGGCTGCAGTCCTGAGTGAAAGGGGAACAGCGGGCACTTCCCAACCCTGTGTTAGTATGCTGTGGAAGGCTCGGTCTGAACCCGGCTCAGTGTGTGGGAAAGAGGAAGATCAGAGCAAGCATCCCAGGGGAAAAGCCCCTCTCGAGCTGACCTGTGCCCAGGCAAAGCTGTCTGTGCAGGTCAGGGGTTCATTCAGCCCCTCATTCAGTCCCTGGTTGCAGCTGGACAAGTCTCTTTCCTGCTGGTGAAGGTGGTCATGGAGGGTCTGCAGAGGAGCTTCATCCATCCCCACTGGCATCACTGACAGTGGGCACCCTGCAGCCCCCCTGGTGTGTGCTCTGCGACTGGACCACGAGCACCATCTGCATCCCAACACATCCGCGTCCAGCAAAGTGATGCTATCACAGGGACTTGGCTGTATCCAGAGGGCTCCGGGTTGGTCCATGTGCTGGGAAACCATCCATCAGCCCAGGAAACACTGGACATGAAGTCACTGGTGCAGCAGTTTTCCCTTCCTGGCTTGACCCGTGCTCAGCAGCACAACCTGAATCAGCTCTGCTCCCATGGTTACTGATTAACAGGCACTGCCTCTGTGGTCCGGGGGAAGAACAATCACTGAGGCCCTTCCCTGGGCAGGGCTGAGAAGGGAAAGGAAGAGAAACTGGGGCTGCTCCACCTTGACCAGCCTGCTGTGAAGTCTGCATCACTCGGGTTCAACTGCCAGGGACAGAGCCACCAGTGACCAGGTGGTCTTGAAGGTCCCTTTCAACCCTAACCCTTGATTCTATGACATAATGGACATTAATAGACTGCTAATAGGAACAGCACAGGTTAATACTGGCCTATAAATGCAACACTTTTAGTAACCCTTTGTCTCTGTGTGGTGGAGATCCCTGTGGTGCTGCTGCTGTGAGTGATGCGGGAGGGCGAAGCAGGGACCTGTGCCTGCGGTGGAGCCCCTTCTCCTATGGTCAGGGCTATGTGTGCCCTCATGGGGACCCACTGGGGTTACCAATCAGTCTCCTTCCAATGGATCACTTCCATGGGGTGCTCCCTGTGCCTCCTGGTGGTTTGGGTCCTTGGTATGGGCACCAAAGCTGGAGAAGACACCAGTGAGACCAGTCCAAAGGCAGAACTGGCCTGGCTGGTGCTGCGGGGCAGCTGAGTGAAACTTGCCCTGGGAGTGAGCTCTGA
Source organism: Neopsephotus bourkii (assembly GCF_033783945.1). NCBI lineage: Eukaryota > Metazoa > Chordata > Aves > Psittaciformes > Psittacidae > Neopsephotus > Neopsephotus bourkii. Next base: position 3,982,503 of record NW_026901483.1, read on the forward strand.
GAAACCGGTTCTGTTCATCTCACACACTTTCCCCTGGTCCCCAGTGAGTGATGAAGACAGGCGGTTCTCATGTGTTCCAAAAGCAAGCCCCTTTATCCTGGTGTTTCCATGGCTGTAGAGCCGCTAAACCCTACAGCATCCAGGAGCCAATCCTGGTCTGCACCTACCAAGGGTTTTTATCTTCTATAGAAGGTGAGCAGCAACCACCCTGTGTTAAAAATGGCCTATCCCAAAGCCAGAAACATCTCAGAAATGGGATCTTGGGACCTACGTGATCAAAGATAACCTGAAAGTATCAATTAATGGCCATGGGCAATGGGTTGGGCTGCTCCTGCCATGTGTGAAGAGCAGTGATTGGAGCAGGAGGTGCGTTCTGGAATGGGCAGGGCTCCTTTTGCCATTGTTCTCTTCCTGCTATCCATCTTACAGCCTTACAGCTCAGTAACCAGCAAGGGAAGGAGGAGTGCTTGGTCCTGCTGCCAGTGGGGCGAGGTGCAGCTCTGCCCAGGCACGTCCCATCTGCTGGCAGGTGCACCCAGCACCAGTGCTTGCCTTGGGAACACGTCCCATGGGGGACTGGCACCTTCCCACAGATCCTGGGTTTGTTGGGGAGCACTGAGCCTCCAAGTGCCAAGACAAATGAAGTGATGCAGCAGCAACCACCCCAGGGAGATCCATCCTCAGTCTGTTGATGCAGGAAGTCCGTGGTACCAACAGCATCTTATGCAAGGAGCAGCTTTGCATTAATCCATTTTATATTATCTAGCACATCCTTCTGTGCAGGTTTCCAAAGGGGCTGGCTCAGGTGGGTCAGGCCAGGCCAAAGCTGGTTCCTGCTGCCACGGGTGTTTATCGTGGGTTGTGGATGTGTTCATAGCAACCTGGTGACACAGGAGTGTGTTTTGCATGTCTGCATCCCACTTCCCCTCGATGATGCTCATTCAGGGTACCATTCGTCACGGCCACCGGCAGCTCTCTCCATGGCACGTGTCCTTCTAAGCCTGAAGGATGGAGGGCAACAGGGAGGCTGCACTTGTCTGAGCTTTGCAAGCTGCTGATGGAGCTGGATGGCGAAGGGAGGAGGTGAGGAGCTGTTCCAGGGAGAGCCTGTGGGCACACACCCACGCCTGGTCCCTCCTCCTCACACCAGCGCTGCTTTGCACAACCGCGTTTTGCCTGATGCCTGTTGTCGCTATTGAAATCGAACTGTGTGGGAGGAAGAGTGAAGGGGAGGAGGCAGAGTGCGGCTCAGCTGAGAAGAGGGGTGGGGAGAACAGGGCTTGGGCAGGGATGAACACACTGCCCAGCCCTCCTGTGTACAGGGCATCTGGAAGAGATGAGGGAGAGCAGGGCAGATGGGACCATGCGGCCCTGACTCTGCTGTGCTGTCTCCTGCTTCTTTATGCTGGTTGGGCTTAACCAGCACTTACACTTCATTGTAACCCTTCCTTGCTCCTCTGTACCCCCAGGAGAGGATGAGGAAGGTGATGTTGACTGAAACCCCCACTGAGAGCTCTTGACTTGTCCCACAGATGCGGCCAGGGCAGGAGATCCCCCATGGCACATCTCCTGCTATACCACCACTGTTGTATTGCATTAATAAAAACCAAATCAGGTATATTTCCCCCCCTGTATGAGCCTTGCTGGGGCAGTGTGAGCCACCGTGGGTCTCACCATCATTACCACCTTTCCAGAGATGCTTTGGGAATCAGGCTTCCTGGCACCTGCAGTGAGGATACACCATGCCCCAAGAGACAGGACAGGGGAGGTGAGCCCAGGTTTGGGATGCTCCATGTGTCAGGGCTCCTTGTCCACTCTGTCATTAACCCCAAAGTGCAGGAGAGGGAGCCAGAGACTGGGATTTGAACATTGCCCAGAGAAGCTGTGGCTGCCCCATCCCTGGCAGTGCTCAAGGCCAGGTTGGACACAGGGGCTTGGAGCAAGCTGCTCCCATGGCAGGGGTTGGAGCTGGAGGAGCTTCAAGGTCCCTTCCCACCCAAACCACCCTGGGATTTAGTGCTGTAAAGGCAATTGAGTGCAAACAACACTTGTTAAGGGGTGCGTTGTGAGGCAAATGCAATGGGTCACATCCTGTAGGGTGCCTGCAGGTGCTCCTCATTCCCTCCCTATAATTGCTATCACAAGTTGTAGGGCATATATATAGCCAGGGGAAGGGTAGGGCTCTCTTGGGGTGGTGAAGGTCTTTCCTGTGCAGTTCTCTCTCTGTTCTGTCCCAAAGGTAAAAAGTTAATGAACTTATAACAGTAGTAATGAGCTGCTCTTGCCCTACAGCAGCAGTAGCTGGTGGGAGCGAGCAGCCTCTGCTCCCTGGCTTTGCCATCCCTTGGGATAAGGCTGGATGTATCACAAGCATGCTGACCAGGCAGCGCTGAGGTTTGGAGCTCTTTCTCAGGTTGCAGTGTTGCTGAAGGCTGGTTGTGGTATGTATGTGCTTAAGTAGATATATATGAGCAAGGTTATTGGGTTTTAAACCTCGGAATGGGTGTTTGGGTTGGTGAAAGCCTGGGGTGGGTGGGTTTTGCAGCTTGAGAAGTTGGTTGTTATATAAATAGAGGATGTTCAGGTTGGAGATAAGGCAGAAGCTCTTCCCTGTGAGGGTGCTGAGGCACTGGCAGAGGGTGCCCAGAGAAGCTGTGGCTGCCCCATCCCTGGCAGTGCTCAAGGCCAGGTTGGACACAGGGGCTTGGAGCAAGCTGCTCCAGTGGAAGGGGTCCCTGCCCCTGGCAGGGGTTGGAGCTGGAGGAGCTTTGAGGTCCCTTCCAACCCAAACCAGGCTGGGTTCCTGTTGTTCTATGTACGCTCTCCCATGGCTGCAGCTCCTACCCTTTGTCTCAGGTGGGCTGGGAGCCAGCAAGCTCCTGGGGCAGCTTCCCAGCTGAGTCAGAAAGAGGAAGCATTTGGAAATACTCCTGTTTCTTCTGGGTAAGAGCACCAGGGCAGGGCTGATCTCCATGGCAGCAGTCCCAGCATGGGCTGAAAGGTGCTGGTGTGTGATGTCGGGGCAGCTTGCCCTCTTCCAGCTCTCACTGAATGATGAATGACCATGAACAGGGGCTCTGCTGGGTATTTGTCAGTTGTAGATCCTCTGTTGTATCCTGTTAAAGATGAGAGCTGGGTTGTTTGCTGTCATGTACCCTGCAGAGCTATTGGGGGAAAGCAAGGCGATCAGGTGAGAGTAACTCCTTAAGCCGCTCTTGATTCTTATGGAAGAGGCTATGAGGACTTTGCAGGGAAAGAGATGGTAATGAGGACTGGGAATGAAGGAAATGTGAAAACTCTCCCTTCCTAGGTTAAATGAGCCTTGTTGGAGCTGGTTTTGCTGGCAGGAGGAGGAAGGAAGGAATCAAATCTGCTTAATGGATGTATTTGTCTCAGGGCACAAGGGAATGTGCTGGGGTCTGAGCTATATGGGTTTGTCACAACACAGACCAAATATATTTGGTGTTCCCCCCCTTAGAAAAAGCTTGGCTTTAAAAGGGGATGTTTTCAACTAAAACTGGTGGTGTCTCCTAAGTTATCACTCCAAGTCACTGCGTATTTGAATAGACTAAAAGGGGAAAGTGCCTCTTGAGAAAGATTCAGTGTATTAATTAAAGGGCTTTTGCTCCAGAGCATCACTGGATATGGGATCAAGAGCCCCACTTGTTTTCCTTTTAAAGCCCTCTGCAGTGCTCAGAGCCCAGGCCTTGTCTGTGGGAGAACTTTCACCTCATTAAACTGCATTTGTGTTTCAGGGCAGCTGGGTTTAGAAAGACCCTAGCCACAGCCCCTGACCTGGTGGTGTAAATCTGTTTCTTGCCATTCAAACTGGACCCTGCATTAGACTTTACAGCTTGCCTTCTACGCGTAGCACAGCTGTAGAAAGATGATGGGGGTGATTCTGTAGGTGTTTGAGGTACAGTTGGTGCACAGGCTTGCAGAGACCAGCATCTGAGCTCTGTGCCCTATTCCAGCAAACCAGCTGCTGATGGAGGGATGAACTCACTTCAAGTGGACTTGGGGTGGAGGAAAGCGTGTGCAAATCCTCTCGCTCTGTGGATACCGCAGCAAGGATGCTGCTGCTGAGTCCACTCTGCAGTGCTAGTGCAGGCTCTGACCTTGCCTGGTCCTTCCTCTTTCCAGGAAGGCTGAGGAAAGCTCGGAAGCGTTCCCTGGGAGGTCCCTGCTGCAGGTTGTGACTTCCCAGAGGAGGCTGTAGGACCAAAGCAGATGGTTTTGGCACAGGCAGCACAGCAGGGCTTTGGAAACTGGCACTGTGTGATGCTCTCAATCAGTGCTTGTGGGGCCCAAGTGATCCAGGGGAATGGGATGCATGGGGCCCAAGGGAAGCACTGAGGAATGCCTCAAGTGAACCCCTCTGCAGACAGTTACTGGCTTCCTTCCCTCGTGTGTGTGTTGCAAGGATGATGCAATTCCTCCTTGTAACACCCTCAACGGCATGTTGGATGCTCATTTGCTGCTCCTGGTCCTGGATGAGACCTGCTTTACCAGGCAGAGGAGCACAGGGGGAGGATGAAGCCTACACCATGTCCTAGTGAGGGGCAGTGGGAAATACCCATGGATGTCAGCAGCTAAAGGCTGTGTGTGGAACCCCAGCAGATGCAGTGTTTGGGTGGCTTTGGCCTCTTTCAGAAAGCCCATCAGTCAGTGCTGTGCAGACAGGATAAGCAGAGACCACATTGCAGGGCTGAAGGTGGATTTGAAGGTCTCTGTGTGAACAGACCAGGATCCTGCCTTGGGATCTGCTGGCAAAAATGTTCTCCATGTGAAGCAACCATTGTCACCAGATCAGTGAAGGATCTGCCCCATTCAGGAGAGAGGGATAATGGTGTTGTCAGCTCCTCCTTGGCATCTTTCCCAAGCAAGGCAGGGAAAGGCTCCCATGGACCGGAATAGAGCCCTGCCAGTCTCTGCACAGTGCAGTGACTAGAGCAGCCCTGAGCATGAACTCAGACTTTCCCAGATGGAAATGGCCTTGGGATGGTTCCCAGAGGGCCAGGAATCGCTTCCAAAGGGGGTAGCTGTGATGGTGGTCAGATAGTGCCTTTTCCGTGATCTTATTCCCCAACATAAGCATAAGATCCACAAGCTGCCCACATCAGCTGCCAATCTGAACAATTGGATTAACGAGATATACTCCAAGATATCACAACATTAAAGGTAAACCTGCAGTAGTCATGAGGAGGTGGGATGGATCATGAAGCAATGCGTCTCCATGGACTTCAATACACCTCCGAATGCCCTGAGAATCCATAACCTGGTTTAAGGCATAGCAAGCTGCTGGCCTGCTCTAGTGACAGCTCTCATCCTCCAACCAGCCACACGATGGCAGAAAAGCAAAGAGCATCACAAAAAGAAGGGGTTTAGCTAAAACAAAGCAGCGAGGCTGTATGTGTGTGTTCTAAGATTAGGGGGGATGCTGGCTCTGGACTCTTATTAATCTACCTACCAAGCACTGATGTCCGAAAGCTTCCGTTGCTGCCAATATTAAAAGCAAAGGTTTCAGGACTTAAACTGTCCTGTGAAAGGATGTAATGGACTCTCCCAAGTAGAGAGCAGCTCATAGCAATCCCTTAGGTCACTCCTAGTTAATGCCCTGGTTGGCAGACTGTCAAGGAAAGCTTGGCTGATGGACCAGATAACTAGTTTCTGCTGCTAATTGAAGTCCCAAGTGAGCTGTATCATGCAGAATTCCCCTTGGGATCTGCCCCTTGTGGTTCCCTTGCCACGGGCAGGGCATGTGTGGATGCAGGAGGCCCCTTTGGTCCCCCTGTGTGTTGTCTGCATAGGGACCAGCTGTCTGTGGCGTTAAAAGGCGCATTAAAAGCAGATTCGCATGTAAAAGACCTGGGAGCTGATGCAGTAGTTACCGAATCAGCAGCTGAATCACCCAGGCTGTTTGAGGGTGTGAAAAGCCCAGTCAAGGCTCTTGTTTCTCTTTGTGGGGATGGTTTCTGCTGAGATAGGGGTTTCACTGCCCCGAGGCCACTGTGTCAGCAGCTAAAGGGGAGGTGGCAGTGGCTTTGGTTTCTCCAGTGAAATCCTGCCCTTGCTGTGCAGGGTAAATAGGGAGATGGATGGATTTAAGCAGTCTGGTTCATGGAGGGAGCCTGGTTCTTGCTCTGGATGAGCAGGGGAGACCTGCTTCATCTGGGAGCTCCTTGGAAAAGAGGCAGGGATATGCTCTTTAATACCTTGGTCACAGGCATTGTTGACAATGCATTAAAGGTAATGAATTACCTGTTTGATGCTTAATTCCGTATCACAGTGCTGCATTTTAGTTCTAATTCCAGCAAACCTCTATAAAAATAGGGACATCAGCATTCCAAACTAAACTGGATAGAGGCTGCAGCTAGTAAGGGTGAGAGATGAGGAGTAACTGCATCTCTAGGAACATACTGAAGGGCAAAACATAGCTGTCTTCTATAGGCCAGGTAAACCAGGCTGCCTTGGCAACAGTGGGTGCCTGGCCACAAAGGCTGGTGGCTCACCATACTCACTGCTCTGTTCAACACGCAAGCAGGGAACACATCAGAGAACAACAGCTCCCTCTTCTAGCCAACAGAAACAGGCTTGATATCCATCAGAAAAGTAACAAAAGCAGTGCCAAAGGTCTAAGTTTAGTTCTGTGCTGCTGTTTTGTGGGGAGGGAAGCCTGGAACTGAGCTGGTCCGGCATTATGTGAAGGTGCTGAACAATCCCCATTCATTATTTAGGATGTGTTTAAAAGTACTGAGCATTGTTTCCTGGTTTCCTCTGTTGTGGTTAGGCTTTTGTGTGGCAAGGTAAGGAGCAGTGCAGCTGCACAGGGAGGAGCGGAAGGGTTGCACTGACACACAGGTGGTGCTTCCTAGGGCAGACGTGGTGGTTTGAGCCTTGGCCATGGAATCAGGGAATGGTTTGGGTTGGAAAGGAGCTTAAAGCTCATCCAGTTCCAGTCCCAACACCTTCCACTGGAGCAGCTTGCTCCAAGCCCCTGTGTCCAACCTGGCCTTGAGCACTGTCAGGGATGGGGCAGCCACAGCTTCTCTGGGCACCCTGTGCCAGCGCCTCAGCATCGTCATAGCAAATCACTGCGGTGCTATTCTTGCTTTTAAAATGCCAAGTGAGAATCAATGTGTTTTCCAGGTCTCTGGAAGCCCGTAGCTGTCCTCTGGCCCCAGTCGTGGTGCAACGAGGTGAGTTTTGCTCAGTGTCCGGGGGAAGTCTGCTTTCAGACTGGAGCGATGCTGGCTGCTGAAATGAAGGCGGCTCCTGGGTGTTGGGACTGAGCAGCCCTCTGCTTCCCACAGATCCTTGGGGCTGCCAGCAAGGGGAAGCACCAGGAAAACTCTCTGCCCAGTGCTGTTACAGGGGATATTGCTCCAGAAAAGGCTGTTTTACCATCAGGCAATAGCAATGTCAAAAACATGATAGGATTTGTTAGGTTACATCTTGTCTTTCTCAGTGCTGGTGGTTTATGTGGAAACATTCCCCTGTTCTGTACCCTTTGGAATGGGAAGATGCTCCCTTGAGGAAGCATTTCAGCTAAGTGCTGTTCCTGCTAGTGTTATCCCAACCGGGAGGGAAGAGGGGTGTGGGTTTGGCCTGTGTGCAGCCGAAAGAATGGGGACACCGGGGAGAACTGGTCAGCTTCTGTGCCCGGGCATTGCAAAGCTGCTGCAGGAGTGAGCCCGGACTTGCTCTTTGAGCTGCTTTACCCACCCAGCGCTGTCCCTGCGGGATGTGCTCGTCGGGATGCGCATGGAGCCTCCCGGGAGCAGTTCGCAGCGGGAAGAAGGAAACACCTTCCCTGGTCAGCCTTGTCTGGGGGCAGCGCTCCGAGGCGCTTGTGATGCTCGAGCATCTCGGCGGTGCCTGCGCCTCCGTGCCGGAGCGTTATCCCGCGGCACAGCGCTGGGGGGCGGGCAGCGGGGCTGCCGCTGCCTCCATCCGCAGGACGAGCCCCGGGGGCTGTGCGGGCTCCCCCCGCCGGCCCCGTCCCGCACTACAGCTCCCAGCCTGCTCCGGGGCGGGCGGCGGCGGGACAAAAGCGGGGGCGCGGGGGAAGTGCCTGCAGCCGAGCGGGGCCGGGCCGAGCCGTTCCGAGCCGAACCGGGCCGGGCTTTGCCGTGCGGAGCAGCGCAGCGCGGCGGGGCCCCGCCAGCATGGAGCGAGCGGGGATGCGGCGGTGAGGGCGGCGGGGCCGGGCGCTGCCGCGATGCTCCGCCGCAGCCTCAGCCGCCTGGTGAGTGCGGGGCCCGGGCGGGAGGAGCTCGCTGTTGCTGCTGCCGTTTCCTGCTGCTATTTCCCGTTTAGCGGTGGTTTTCCCGGGGTGCGGGGTCGGGGTGGGGGTGCAGCGCTCCCGATGGGAGCCGCAGGGGAACCCCACGGCAGGGCCCCGCCGCGCTGCGGCTGCAAGCGGGAACTTGCTGTTGCTGTCAGTGCCCAAGCCGTATTCTTCCCTTTCCCACCCCAAAACCTCGAGGAGGGCACATCCCGGTGCCTGGAAGCACGCACGGAACCCGCGGGTTTATCCTGGTGGGATGCAGGGCACTTAGAAGGGTGCTACCGGCCGCTTTGGCACCCGGGGTACCGTAGAATCCCCTCCCGGTGCCACATAAGCGGCTCGGAGATTTCACCGTGACCTCATTGCTTGGCCTGAACTCTGTAATTACTCATTTTTTCCCGTCTTCCGCAGCAAGTGCGCTGAACCCGGTGTTTTAACGGCACTGTCAGGAGCTCCTCTTTATTTACGGGTGTCATTTATCGTGCGGTGCGTGGTTCCCGGAGTTCCTGGAGTTTATACACCAGCCGTGTGTGGTTAGAGCAGCGAAGGCACCCGTGGAGCTTCAGGAGCTGTTCCCTGAGGCACATTGCATCTCTTGGCACCCCGTTACCTGCCAGAATAACGGGCTCTGCCTGCAAGGCTGGAACCCCTGGGAGATGCATTCCCACATCCCCTTTTGGTGTGGAGCGAGCTGTTTGGGCTGGATTTCCAGGCTTTCTGCACAAGGGACTTTAATCTCATCCTTAAGTCTGGAGGGGGGGAAGAAATGGTTCCCTTTCCCATTTGCAGGCTGTGTTTCTGTTGCAGGCTCTGGGTAACCCTGTGGAGAGCACACCTACTGCAGCTGCTGGTTTGCAGCCCTGGGGACAAACGGCTCTAATCTCAGCTTCTGGCTTTGATGGCTCTGAGTTTACCTCTGCCTTGTGTTATGTGTTTCCTACCCCAGGAGGTGGTTGGGGAATGGAGCATCTCCTCTGAGTGCAGCTGAAAGTGTTGCTGAGGGGGTTTGGACCTTGTTTTCCACATACTGGCTTTGAGAGTGGCATTTGGGCAGTTGAGCTGTTTGTTATCAAGCTGGTGCATGGGTCCACCAGCCATGGGCAGATAGCAGCTCTCACTGTGCTGCAGTGGCTCTGCCTTGTCCCCAGCCTTGCAGGATCTCGCAGGAGCTTTGGGTCCCTGTTCCTGCTCTATGGAGGAGAGGACAACCCATGGTGTTGATATGGATGAGCAGCACAGGGCTTCAAGTGATGCTTCTATTCTGGCAGTGGCATTGTCACTGCAGTTGTGGCTGCCCCATCCCTGGCAGTGCTCAAGGCCAGGTTGGACACAGGGACTTGGAGCAAGCTGCTCCAGTGGAAGGGGTCCCTGCCCGTGGCAGGGGTTGGAACTGGAGGAGCATTAAGGTCTCTTCCACCCAAACCAGTATGTGATTCTGTGTTATTAAAGGCTGCAGTTTATCTGACACTTAAGATCCCATAGGGCTACTTAGACTAACACTGTCACCTCTGCTCTGTGGTCTTTGTGAGAGGCTCAAATACCAATGGATATTAAACCCTGTTTGCAGATGTATTTCAGAGCTTAGGGATGATGAACATGCCTTGCCCTATCAACATGACTGTTATGTGGTTCTGTTTGTCCCTCCCATAAGCTTCTTATCCTGGGTAGAGTATACAAGGGGATGTTAAGCAAGAAGGGCAGAGTGGTGTATATGGGGCTGCTTTGCTGCGGAAGCAAATTGGGTTCTGAACTTCAATTTACGCTGCTGAAATCATCCCCGCTGAAAGCAGAGCGGGGTTGGGATCGCTGTGGGGAGGTGGGGTTGAATTGCCACAGGTAATCCACTTCCAGGACACACTGTTCACTTGGAAATAGAACTTCAGTTCTTTATTGGGAATGGATTCTGCCGTCGGAGTCTTATTTATAGTGTCATGCTCCTTGTATGGCTGCTGTGGGGAGGGTTGTGGAGTAGAGTAGGGAAGTGCGTTGGTGACCAGGGAGTTTGCATCCGTCGCCTTGTGTAGGATTTCGGGATGAGTGATACCCACTTCCAGCCTCCCTTGGCAGCACCTGGGAGCTGCTGGTCCCCAAGTCATGCCTCAAAGACAATGTGCTTGTTTTCCCTTAAGGACTTCTGGGTTTTTCCAGAGGTAAGGCTGTGTGCATCCATCAGGCCACAGCTACAGCACAGCTCTGTCGGTGCTGATCCAGCTGCTGGGAGAAGCAAGTGAGAAACACAGCAAGAGAAGTTGCTGATGCCCCTGTTGTTTACAGTTCTTCCTCCTATTTAGCTTGTATTTCAGCTGCTGCCCTCATCAGTGCAGGAAGGATGGGGAGCACCCATGGGTGCCATCCCCTGTCTCGGGATGCCTGGTGTTGGCTGAGCATCCCGCCTGGGTCTCTTTGCCTCTGTGCTCCCTGGTATTTTCCTCCTCTTGTTTAAAACCCAGGGTAACAACAATCAGTCTATAATTGGGAGCAGAAATTGTTGTGTGTGTTTGTGCAGGGTCTAACAGGACCATTGTTGTGTTATTCCCTTTTAATTAAATACCCTGGGGCCTGATCCTCTTTGCTGCCCATGCCCTGCTAAATCCCTGGTGCTTAGCAACTGCTGGGGCTCTCCAGAGCATTGTTGGATGATGGGGGAAAGGAGATGCCTCTTAGACAGGCATGTGGTGCTTGTCCCTGGGCTGGACCTGTGTTGTGACTTTGTGCCTTTGCCTTGTCTTGATGTTCCTTTACCAGTTTCCTAGGGTCTCCAGTGATGGGGTTACCCCTGAGTTGGCTATGCGGCTGTGTGGGGTCCTCCAATGGGATTTGGCAGCTTCGCTGGGTCAGGACCTGTTCTTTGTTGTCCCCATTGGAACACATTGCAGAGGGACAGTAAGGAAAGCACAGGGGTTTGCTTGGTGCAGCCCTAAAGCCTCTGTAACCATTACTCATAATTTGCATGCTTGGTGATGCTTTCACTTGGAGCTTTTCCATCCAGGGCTTATTTTACCTAATGTGAAAACCAGTGTGTGACCACCCCAGGGCAGGGTTGAGGGGATGGGTGCTCAAGGCTGGCTTTAATGTCACCTATGGGGGGGTCCCAGGCAGGCTCCCCTTGCTCTGCATCCCCTGGCTGTGGCCACCGTGCTGCCACCAGGAGGGTTTCTGTCATTGAAGTCATTCGGAGTGTCACAAATCTCCTTTCCAAACCCTTACCCTTCCCAAAGTGGTGTGGGACCGATCCTGTGCCTGTGAATGGGGGCTTATATATGGACAAGTGGTGCCTGGTGTGGGATTTAGGGCTCCGTTGAGGCTTTGCTGTAGTTCTGCATACCCAGCCTGTGGTCCCCCCATCCTTAGATAGCAGGGGGAGAAAGGCTGGTGCTGCTTGGAGAGGGTCTTGGTTGGGATGTCCCACCCCAGGCAGAGCCATTGGCAGGACCAGCACAGGGTGGTTTGTGTCATAGGATGCTTTGTGTTGGAAGGGACCTTAAAGCTCCTCCAGCTCCAACCCCTGCCACCGGCGGGGACCCCTTCCACTGGAGCAGCTTGCTCCAAGCCCCTGTGTCCAACCTGGCCTTGAGCACTGCCAGGGATGGGGCAGCCACAACCTGCTGGCCTCAAAGCCTTGGGGAGGAATAGAGGCAGGAGGAAGGTCTCAGAGAAGGTGTTTGTTGACCTAAGAGGTGTGTACCGGAGGCTGGGGAGGTGACTCAAGCCTGGGAAGAAGTGGGGCATGCAGTGGAGCACTACGGGGCATGTCCTACCCAGTGCTCTGCAGGAAAACACCCCCATTGAGACCCATTCAACCAGCAGACAATGAGAAATGGCCCAAAGTCCCTTTATAGAAGGGGAATAAACTCCCCATTGGCTTTGGGGAGTGGGGGAGCCCCGGCAGCGATGTGGGAGATGTCTGAGCGCGGGGTGGAGGATGCTGGTTTACGCTCCCGTCTCTGGGTTTTGCAGCAAATGTGTAATAAAGTCTATTTTAGGACCTGGAGCACATCTGTGATTTTCTTTCACGCTCGCCTTTTGATAGAGAGTGTGAACCAAACATGCCAGTGTGTGACTGCAGTTCCCATCCTAATAGGAAAGAAGAGCATAGGTGGGAGTTGGAACCCTTTCCCCCCCCCACACTCCAGCTATGTTAACGCCTTGAGAGCAAGTCTCTATGTCAACTACCTTGTGCCTGGCTCCAGCTGGCACCAGAAGCATTTTGCTTCCATTGATGTGACCAAACCCTGCAGCAGCAAAGGTTGGGGTTGGGGGTGTCTCCGTTCTGCTGCCAAACAGTGTGGATTTCAATGGAGTGACTTTGTTTCATGGCCGTTGCTGGAATTTATGGTGTTTGTTTAACCTGATAAGGACCAGTTCCCCTTTAGCAGCTCATGTGCGACCACAGAGACATCAGAGGCTCAAATGGGGAACTTGGAGCTGCAAAAGGCTCTTTCCCACTGCTGCAGTCCTTACCCTGGAAAATAGGGACATGGGGGTTGGAACTTGATGATCTTAAGGTTCTTTCCAACCCTAGCCATCCTATGGGAGTTTCTCAGATCCCTGTACCCATCTCTTTAACCGTTCACAGCAGTGTCCTAACCGTAGCCTTACTCCCAGAAATAGCTCAACCATTTGGCTATAAATACATAAAACTCAACCAAAAACCTCCTTTCCCAGCACTGGACAAGCAGCTGCATGAAAAATTCATGTGTGTAGTTAAAGTTTGGAGAGGTTGGGAATCGCTGTAAGGGGGGACTGGAGAGCACTGGTCAAACATTAATGGGAAATGGGGCTGCCAGTTAAACCTGTGCTGTGCAGGAACATCCCAGTGGGGAGGAACACGTGTCTCGAGGCTGTGTTTTATTCAACACTCAGCATCGTTTGTGCCTCCAGTTGCATAGAAGAGTAATAATGCTAGTGTGGGCTGTGTGGGGAAGGTCCGGAGCTGCAGCTGAAGGCATGGCAATCTGCTTTTAACAACCAAAACTGTAAAAGCAAACAGGCTGGCTATTAATAGCGTTGCCTCTGATTTCATCCTGTTGCCTTTGGTTTGTGCACTTCCTTTCTGAGTAAAACTGCCGCTTTCTGGCTGTGACCGTTGATGTCCTCTTGAAGAGAGAGGTTTCTGTGTTAATACCAGTTAGCAGCAAAGCTGCTGGAGGCTGTTGGTGGAGTCTGTAAGCCAAGGGGAACCGTCACACCAAAGTTGTTATCCTGCCAGTGGCCAAGTTTGTAGTGATGCAGGATGGGTCCACGTGAGCATCCTCCTCCCGTGGTACCCACGCTTCTTGCATCTCTTATCTGCAAGACATGTGCAACAGGAAAGCATCATCTGGCTGTGAATTCCTCATGGTGTGGGACTGTGTATCCCTTTGGGGGACTTTAACCCACTGTCCTTGTGGGGTGGACAAGGAACGTGGGCATGGGGTGGGTGAGTGCACTGTTAACCCCTTTGCCCTGCCCTGGCGGCATTTGGTTGGGGTTTTCTGAGAGAGTTTCCTGTATGTATGTAGCTGTGTGCAGGAAGTGGGTGCTGGGGCTGGAGGGTGCTGTGGAGGTTCTCCTGTGTGAATTCCCCAGCTTGGATGGTGGCTTTGGTGCCCTTCTGCCCTAAAGTGTCCTCTGGTCCCCACTGAGCCCTGCCCAGGCGAGTCAGTTAGGCTATGCTAGGAGCAGGTGGCTGCTTTTGCCCTGTGCCTAGATATTTTATCCCATAGTGAGCTTAGAAAACACTTATCTATGGGTTCAGATTTAAATCTGCTTCTCATTGTCCATCCCATGGCCATCTGTTCAACCTGGAGTAGAGGAGGCTCCTTAAGGGTGAGACCTTAGAGCAGCCTAAAGGGGCTGCAGGAAACCTGGAGAGGGGCTTGGGACAAGGGCCTGTAGGGACAGGGCAAGGGGAATGGCTTGAACCTGCCCGAGGGGAGACTGAGCTGAGCTCTTAGGCAGAAGCTCTTCCCTGTGAGGGTGCTGAGGCGCTGGCACAGGGTGCCCAGAGAAGCTGTGGCTGCCCCATCCCTGGCAGGCATTATCTGGTGTTTCCCCTTGTGAACCTGGAGCTTTGCAGCTTTCTCTGCCTGGTGGGACCATGCAGAGGCCGATCCCAGCAGCTCAGGGTGCTGGGCTGTGGCTCTTTGCTGCATGTCAGTGATGAGCTCCTGTATTGAGGAGCCTCATGCTGCTGGGTGGTTGTTAGCAGTGATGCTGCATGAAGGATGCATCGGTGGAGATGCTGTGCTCAGACTGTGTCTTCCCCTTAGGGACACCGTGCTGGTCAGAAAGTGTGCCCTGCTCACTGGAAATAGGGAGTAGGGACACTGCTGCTCATGTTGCTGATGGCTATAAGCCATTTCTATTCTCTTCCATAGTTTTGCTCTCCTGTGTCTCCTGCACCCTTTTCTCAGGCTGGCTCTACAACTACAAGGCAGCCCCTGCTGCTTTCAGTGTAACCATCACACTGCAGCTTGCTGAATTGCTTTGAATTATCCAGTATCCCACCAGCAACTTGTTCACTACTTGGTTACCATTTGATTTGGGCACTTAGCATTTGGCTTTTTGCAATAAACTTCACTCCAAGACTTGTGCATGGAGCTGCTGCACGGGTTGCCATCACCCGTACAGGGTAGGAGGGTGATGTTGGTACTGCAGGGGATGGGCATGCTGTTTTAAGCTTGGTTTCCTAACTTGTAGCCTGAGGAAACAGTGAAACTTCCCTGCTTTAAAAGGTCTCCTGCCCTTTCCCAGCTCCTGCCTGGCTGCTGTGTCAGGAAAAGCCTGTTCTGCCCACAGGCTGCAGTGACTTCAATATATATATGCATTAAATATACATGTATACAATGTGCATGCATTCATTATGTATATGTGCAATATATAGGTGCATTAAGTACGTATTTTTGTATATGGGCTGTTTCTCGGGTGTAGCCAGGATGTTTTGTAGCATCCCATAGCTTTAGTCATTCAGTTTAAGGTGGAATTCGAGCTGAAGCCAGTTTAATCTAAAGGCATGCCTGCTCTTGACATCCAGTTGTAATGGATAGCGGCTGTGGTTCAGAGATATTTGTCCTGCTCTCCTTACTGAAAGCCTGATGCACTTAGTTCAGATCCGGCTGTTTGTAAAGGGCTCTTTCCTCTCCTCCTGCAGCAGAAAGGAGGGATGAGCGCACGCCAGGCCCTCATAGCCAGGTATTTTGAGAGCAAATCCGGCTCCTTGGTGTTTCTCACAACTCAAACAGGTTTCCTGTCAAGCTCCTTTGTGGCCTTGGGTGAGTAATGCTTTGCTGTGTGCTTTTCCCTTGTGTTTTCAGCTGGATTGTGCAGCATCTATAGGTGAAAGGGCCCTTGGGCTTGGTAATTCCTAGCTGTGTATTTTCAATGGGGCAGCAAGCAGTCTTTATGTCTGGCCTATCTTAAAGCACGCTGTATACCTTCATAAGGTGATATAAAGCTATTAAAGCAGGAAGCAGAGGCAACACTCACTTGGTAGATGTAATTTGTTTGCAGTATTGTGGCAGAGGCACTGATTTTCAAGCCAGAGGGATGCTATTTGTCTTGTTAAGGCTCTAGAAGAGCTGTGTAAGATGTGCAACAGGCCAGACTTGACTATTTGAAGCTGCTTTTTCCCTTTCTTTGGTATTGCAATCCAAGATCTTTTCAGCAGTAATAAAACCCAAGCACCAACAGGCTGCAGTGATGCTGGGCTCCATTGCTGGAGTCTCAGTTGGCTTAAAAGGGAAAAAATCATTATAAAATCTCACTGCTGGGAAATTAAATGTAGGGAAAACACAAAATGCACTTCGTGAGCAGCCCTGCCACCTTTTGGGGTAATTTCTGGGGAATTCCTTCCTTTTGTTCACACAAAGCCAAGCTACCTGTAGTGCCCTGAGCACTGCTTTGGGGCTACACTGGGGGTACCCGCTCAGAGCAGGCTTGCTCTTATATGGGCTGCAAAGCCAAGCTTAGAATGCAATATTGATTGATTTCTAATGTTTTAGTGGTGTTTGTGTGTCAGTCTTGTTCGCTCTGAGCTGTGGATGGGTTTTATTCCTATTTGTTTAGTTCTTACTCTATTGCCCTTTACTTCCAGCTCCCCTTTTCTTACACATGTTTGCTGAGGGAGTGCACTAGAATTAGCTGTGATACCCAGAGGACATCATCCTTGCATCAGCCAAATCAACACTCTCAAGCACATAGAATCAACCAGGTTGTAAAAGACCTTTAAGATCATCAAGCCCAACCTTTACCCCGGCACTGCCAAGTCCACCACTAAACCGTATCACTAAGACATTGTTTCTGCGGGGTGGTTTCCTCCTGGGCAGTTGAATGGATGGAAGTGGGACTTTCCACTTGACAAGTACCATTCCAGTAAGTGCAGGGTGGGAAGATCAGATGTGCAAAGAGAGGAAACATTGGGTTTGAGCTTCTCTTGTAACTGTGAGGGTAGGAACACCCTGATCCCAGTGGATGGGGATGGCTCTGAGTCATCTCCCGGGATGCTGCCCTGTTTTGCAGCTGATGGACCACACTGAAACCCTTTGAGCACCAAGCCCAGCATCCTGGAGCTGTCCCAGTCCTTGCCTTCATGTCCCTGTGGATAAGTGGATTTCCTTCCCACTGCAAAATGCAGTGCTGGTGTTGCTCAGTGCGGATGCTCGGTCAGCCTCAGGCAGTTGTGCTTCACTGGAGCTGCTCTGCAGCTGCTTCACCCAGCCTGGCAGGAACAGGAGCCAAAAGGATTTCCTGAAGTTAAACAGTTCTAGGCCACATGTTGAGGGTTTCTGTCCTGACTGGGTGGATTGCACTGATTCAGTATCCTTGTGTAACTGTGCCTGCAGCCCCGTGGGTGAAACTGGTGGTTAATGCGGTATCCGGACATAAACTGCTCCCAGTGAGATCTAGGGCTGATTTTGGATGTGGAGCAATGGGTAAAGTAGGTAAATTCTCCTTCTCTTCTGCCTTTTATCTCCTGCTACTTCTGTAAAGACATTTCTCTGCAGTAGAGCACAGGGTGGGTTAGAAAAACGCAGCTTTTAGGGGTTTTTTGAGTTGAAAAACTTCATCTGAGTGGAGGGGCTTGGACCTTGGGTACCCATTGCAGTACAGGTGATGATCACCCCATGATGCTGGTGTGGGGCTCAGTCACCTCATGACGCCTGGACCTGCCCTCCCATCCCTCTGGGTACGTGGGAAGTAGGACATCCTCCCTGCAGAAAGCTTTACCTGGAGGATGCAGGTTGGGCAGCCCTGGGTACCAGCCTCTGGGCTGCTGCAGTGATGGCGTCTGCAGCATCTGCCCCTGTTGGTGAGCATCCTTGCTTCCATAAGGAAAGGGAGGAAACTGCTTTGGGAAATGAGTTCCTTGCTAATTTGTTAGCCTGGCTCTGAAATGATGGGAAGACTTAAAAAGGGGCAAAATGCTTGTAGGAGGCAGAGGGCAGAGTAAAGCCTGGCTGGGCTGGGATGCCCAACATGGTATTTAGGGTGCATTTTTGTTTCCATAACTGAAGAGCTCAGGCGCTGGAGGACCAGAAAGCAACGGGAAAACCACCAAATTGCAGCTCTGCTGGCTGATGCAAGCTGGACAACTGCAAACTTGAAGGGGTTTTTTTCCAGTTTGCTCTTATTTTAGCTTTTGCCAGGGCAAATCACTGCTCTGCAGAGCTTGTGCCCTGCTAAAATAGCTGCCGATGAGCAGACATATGCTCACAGCTTGAGCAGGAGGTTCGGAGATGGGAAGACCTCGTTGTATTTGCTTTGTGACCTCTGCAAAACATTTGGCTCTTGTTCAATATCCTTTTTCAGTTCTCAAGTTTGAAGTGTTCCTATGAGCCTGAATCCTCAGTGCTGGCAGCGTGTTGGTCGGACTTTTCCTTTGGACTGCCAAGAACAAAAAGACTGCCTGTATTCTAAGATGAGAAAGGGGAAGAAAGAGTTGAGATCCTCAGAACTTCTAGAGGTTGGATAGTTTGAAGCAGGAGCAAGAGGTTTCCCATAAGCCAGCAGCGCTGAAATGATGCTGTCCCAGCAGATGGATGCTGGCTTTGCTGTATGGCTTTCTGCATCATATGTGAACCTGACAGTAAACAGAAGCTGTGATCCATAAGGAGAGGGCTGGACCATGCTGTAAATGTGTTATCTAGGGAAAGAAACTTGTATTTCCTCTCTCCACCCTTCCTAAATCTTTCAAGTAGCCCTTTCCCCTGCTCCCCCCGCCCTGCCCTGTCTGTCTCTGCTTTTATCAGTGCCTTTATTTGTCCAAGTCAGCTTTTCCAGGAAACAGCCTGGTTGGGCTCTGCTGTTCTCCAGCCCATCGTCCTTGGTGAAGGTGACCTTCCTGCATGCCCATATGGTGAAACAGCATGTCCACGGGACAGGGGAGACAACGGGACAGGCTTTGGCCAGGGCTACATGCATCACTGGATGCACTTTGAGTGGCATTAAGTATAGGGCAGTGTGGGTCGATAATGCTGTGCTGCACATCATCCATCACATGGTCATCTCCATGAGGACCACGGATGAGGTCAGGGTGTTGAGCCTCATCATATGCTGACCATGGTTTAAAGGACAAAGTGTTGGTTCTTGGTAATTTCTTTTATTAATCCCAGAGAAGCTGTGGCTGCCCCATCCCTGGCAGTGCTCAAGGCCAGGTTGGACACAGGGGCTTGGAGCAAGCTGCTCCAGTGGAAGGGGTCCCTGCCTGTGGCAGGGGTTGGAGCTGGAGGAGCTTTGAGGTGGTCTTTAAGGTGCAGAGGAGAAGCAGAGCAGCCAGGCTGCTCCTGTGCTCCCCTGCCTTGCAGAGCAGCACGGGCAGAGCCTCTGCCATTGAACTGGGACCTTTGGCTTTTGTGGCTGGAGCCAAACCCTTCATGTCCCTGAAGGCAACCCCCGGCCTGGGTGTGGAGACAGCGACTGTGAGACTGCAGAGACAGCACACGGCAGCTTTTATTGACGATAAATGATGTCATTTATATCAGAAATACCCCAGAACAACAGTAACTTACTCCTATGCTAACCTATACCCTATCTCTACTCTGTGGCTGTTCCTATCTACCTCCGCCTCCGTTTTGGTGCAGAGGGGCCACTGGATGCAGCAGCCCCGCGCCTGGTGCGGGTGGAGCGGGTGGCTGCAGAGGGCTGGGTGTTGTGCTGCTCCTCTGCAGCTCCTGCACCAGGCTCAGCACCACGCTGGTGGCTTCTCGTCCTGGTGTCCTGGACGCTGGTGCTCGGGGGGGCTGCAGCGGCTGCTCTCAGGCGCTCCATGGCGCTTTCTGCCATCCTCTGGATCTTGTTGAGGTTGGGGTAATCCCGTTGGAAATACGGATGGTAGAAGAAGAGCAGCTACAAAATGCAAAGGAGAGGAGTCAGTTGGCATCGGTGCAAGGAGGAGAGAGACAGAGAGCCGGTAACTCGGCATCTGCATCGGAAAAGGCAAACGCGGGTGTTCCAAAGGACTTTGTGGGGCATTTTAAACCTCAGCAGTTTTGGCTGAATGCAATGGTAGGGTAGAGTTTTGGTCAGTCAGAACCACCCTTGTGTTTCCAGTGCTGGGAGCAGAGAAGTGTAGGGGCTTCAAAAGGCTAAAATTAAATGGAGAAGCCCAAAGAGGTCTCATTTAGAGCACCTGAGTGTGGCATGGGCCTGTTGGGAATAATGGTGGTGCTGCCGTGTATCTTGTCAGCACTGAGCAGCTGCCACAAGGTGATTGAGGGTTCTTTTGTGTGTGGAGGAACCAACGTACCTGTCCCAGAGCAGGCCCTGCTGCTGTGACTGCCCGCAGCTCCCTGATGGGGATTTCCACTACCATATCATCCTTCATTCTACAGAAGCCATGGAGGTGGAGGCGGTCGATGAATTCATTCAGGCTCTCAGCATTGAGGGCCCTGCGTGCTTCCCTCCTGCTGAGAACTTCAATCTCAAATTGGTTATCCGCGATAACCACGCAGCTCCCGTTGTCTCCCCACCAGATGGAGTGGAAGTGGAAGCTGGAGACGAGGTTCCATAGGAAGACGAGGAAGGAGTCGGGTGCGGAGGTCTCTGAAACACAAAATTGCATGGTCAGGGCCCAGGGTTCATCAGGCAAACCCTGAAGGAGTTTTCTTTTGTGGGAGGTGCGGTGGCAGCAGCCCAAGGTGCTCCCGTGTCACCTCTTTGGGTCATGGCCCAAGCTGAGGATGCCTCCTCTGAAGAGGTCTCTCTCGTCACTTGGTTCCACCCCTTGGCTCCAAGTGTCCCCCAAGCAGCCAGGCTGGGTCCTGCTGCTCAGCAGACTGAAGGGGTGTGGCCCCAGCAGCCCCTCAAGTTCTCCAGCATCACTGTGACATCAGGGTTCCATGAGGGTTCCATGGGTGGTGCCCATCTCCTGGCAACAGCAAGGGGCAGCAGCAGAAGTTGCTAGAAAGCCTTCTCCAGGAGGGAGCTGTTTAGAGCTGAGAAGTGACCCCAACTGCATTTGCCTTTGGCCTGTGCTGCTGGGGCCGTGCTGCCTCCCATTGCCCCTGGGAACTGGTCCCCAAGGCGGGATGGGGAAGGCTGCAGCGTTGGGCATCAGAGTGCCCAGACCTGAAGGTTCTCCCTTGGGCACCTTCCCCCCATGCAGAAATGCCCCAGGCCTCTTGTGTGGAGTAACCCCGCTGTGATTGCAGCAGCGCTGCTGCTGTCACAGCTGTGCATGTGCTGGGTGATGCTCTCAGCTTTCAGCAGGGCTCCGTGCTGCTCTGCAGGATGAAGTACAAGTGAAACACCACCTGCACTGATCCTGCATGTGAAATAAAGCGGTGCTCTGCACTCCTGTGCCTTTTTGGGATGGGTTCCTCTGCTTTTCCTTGAGCCAGAACCGTTAGACCCAAGCCAGGACACTCAGTGATGTTCTCTCAGCCTTTTGAAAGCTGTCACCCCAGTCCTGAGTTGAAGGACCATGGCTGCAGGAACAGTTGTGTCAGCTGCAGGTTCTGAAGTCCATGGAGCCTGACCTTAGAGCAGCTCCAGTGCCCAAAGGGGCTGCAGGAAACCTGGAGAGGGGCTTGGGACAAGGGATGTAGGGACAGGGCAAGGGGAATGGCTTGAACCTGCCCGAGGGGAGACTGAGCTGAGCTCTTAGGCAGAAGCTCTTCCCTGTGAGGGTGCTGAGGCGCTGGCACAGGGTGCCCAGAGAAGCTGTGGCTGCCCCATCCCTGGCAGTGCTCAAGGCCAGGTTGGACACAGGGGCTTGGAGCAAGCTGCTCCAGTGGAAGGGGTCCCTGCCCGTGGCAGGGGTTGGAGCTGGAGGAGCTTTGAGGTGGTCTTTAAGGTGCAGAGGAGAAGCCGAGCAGCCAGGCTGCTCCTGTGCTCCCCTGCCTTGCAGAGCAGCACGGGCAGAGCCTCTGCCATTGAACTGGGACCTTTGGCTTTTGTGGCTGGAGCCAAACCCTTCATGACCCTGAAGGCAACCCCCGGCCTGGGTGTGGAGACAGCGACTGTGAGACTGCAGAGACAGCACACGGCAGCTTTTATTGATGAGAAATGATGTCATTTATATCAGAAATACCCCAACAACAACAGTAACTTACTCCTACCCTAACCTATACCCTATCTCTACTCTATGGCTGTTCCTATCTACCTCCGCCTCCGTTTTGGGGCAGAGGGGCCACTGGATGCAGCAGCCCCGCGCCTGGTGCGGGTGGAGCGGGTGGCTGCAGAGGGCTGGGTGTTGTGCTGCTCCTCTGCAGCTCCTGCACCAGGCTCAGCACCACGCTGGTGGCTTCTCGTCCTGGTGTCCTGGACGCTGGTGCTCAGGGGGGCTGCAGCGGCCGCTCTCAGGCGCTCCATGGCGCTTTCTGCCATCCTCTGGATCTTGTTGAGGTTGGGGTAATCCCGTTGGAAGTAGGGATGGTAGAAGAAGAGCAGCTACAAATGCAAAGGAGAGGAGTCAGTTGGCATCGGTGCAAGGAGGAGAGAGACAGAGAGCCGGTAACTCGGCATCTGCATCGGAAAAGGCAAACGCGGGTGTTCCAAAGGACTTTGTGGGGCATTTTAAACCTCAGCAGTTTTGGCTGAATGCAATGGTAGGGTAGAGTTTTGGTCAGTCAGAACCACCCTTGTGTTTCCAGCTGCTGGGAGCAGAGAAGTGTAGGGGCTTCAAAAGGCTAAAATCCAATGGAGAAACCCAAACAGGTCTCATTTAGAGCACCTGAGTGTGGCATGGGCCTGTTGGGAATAATGGTGGTGCTGCCGTGTATCTTGTCAGCACTGAGCAGCTGCCACAAGGTGATTGAGGGTTCTTTTGTGTGTGGAGGAACCAACGTACCTGTCCCAGAGCAGGCCCTGCTGCTGCCACTGCCCGCAGCTCCCTGATGGGGATTTCCACAGCCATATCCTCCTCCATCCTGCAGAAGCCGTGGAGGTGGAGGCGGACAAAGAATTCATTCAGGCTCTCAGCCTGGAGGGCCAGACGTGCGGTCCTCTTGCTGAGAACCTCATCTTCGAAGAGGTTATCTGCGATAACCACGCAGCTCCCGTTGTCTCCCCACCAGATGGAATGGAACTGGAAGCTGGAGACGAGGTTCCATAGGAAGACGAGGAAGGAGTCGGGTGCGGAGGTCTCTGAAACACAAAATTGCATGGTCAGGGCCCAGGGTTCATCAGGCAAACCCTGAAGGAGTTTTCTTTTGTGGGAGGTGCGGTGGCAGCAGCCCAAGGTGCTCCCGTGTCACCTCTTTGGGTCATGGCCCAAGCTGAGGATGCCTCCCCTGAAGAGGTCTCCAAAACTGCCTGGTTCCACCCCTTGGCTCCAAGTGTCCCCCAAGCAGCCAGGCTGGGTCCTGCTGCTCAGCAGACTGAAGGGGTGTGGCCCCAGCAGCCCCTCAAGTTCTCCAGCATCACTGTGACATCAGGGTTCCATGAGGGTTCCATGGGCGGTGCCCATCTCCTGGCAACAGCAAGGGGCAGCAGCAGAAGTTGCTAGAAAGCCTTCTCCAGGAGGGAGCTGTTTAGAGCTGAGAAGTGACCCCAACTGTATTTGCCTTTGGCCTGTGCTGCTGGGGCCGTGCTGCCTCCCATTGCCCCTGGGAACTGGTCCCCAAGGTGGGATGGGGAAGGCTGCAGCGTTGGGCATCAGAGTGCCCAGACCTTTGGCTTTTGTGGCTGGAGGCAAACCCTTTAAGGTCCCTTCCAGCCCAACCAATTCTGTGGTTCTGTTATTTTCTGTTGACTCCCTTTTGCTCTTGCGTGTTGTTCTTCTTGGTCTGGGGCTCACATGGTTTTCATCTGCTTAGGGGTGAGCAGTGGAAGTCCTCTCCTGTGGTCAGTGAGTTTGGAGCTGTGTTCACCTTCAGCCCTTTCTCTTGGACCTGGGGGTTCTGTGTATTTGAAATGCAATGTTCTTTTTTCCCAGAGGACTGTGCGTGTTATCGACCCTTTCCCTTAGGGGAGGGCACTGGGGTTGATCCCAGTCGCTGGAATTCTCTCTCTACATCAGGACATCTCCCTAAAAATGTGGTCGCTGTGGGTAAGCATAGTCCTTGCTGCTGAATTAAGGCTTTACCCAGAGCATCGCTTGTATTTGTTTAGAAATGACTAAGGACAAAGAGGGAAAGAAACATTGGTAGGAATCTAATGCAATTCAATAGATAGTGGGTGGGCAATGAGGTCACTGTGCTGGGAGAGGCTTTTCCAGGGCGGTTTGGGGATGCAATGCTAAATTTATGGAGCCTTTTTAGCCTTGTGGATGTGTTTTTCGGGGTGGCTCTGCACTGAAGGAGCCGGGAGCTGGAACAGGCTGTGTTTGGAGGTGGTGTTATTTCTGCAGGCTTTTTTGGTAAACCAGGTCGTCTTCTCAACTACTTCTGTGATAAATGGAGCAATACGGGAGTGATTTGGCTTTAAACCATTCACGAGTTCTAAGCTGCGTAATGTGATTTAATCTTTCCCCTTCATCTATTTAATATAAGCTGTGATTCCATTGAAAGGGTTGAGCTTTGTGCTTGTACTGTATAATTATCTCTTGTTTTAGCAGATGACTCCTTTAAGATGCCTGTGGTTTGTATTAGGCCTTATTTTCCCTCTGTTATTTAGTGTTTACTTTGTGGCTTGAAGATATCTCCAGCACACATGAAAGGAGTTCTTTCTGCTCTCAGTTCGCTCTGATTTCGGTGCTTTCTGAGACTGCAGTAAACGGAATGATGGGGATATGTCTTTTTCTGCCACTATTTCTCTGGAAACGGGGCCAGCAGGTAGCGCAGACATTTGTTTTCCATATGGAGGATATAATTAAACCCTGTGTTTTGCAGCTGCCCTAGAAATAGCCCCCTTCAAGTGGCTGCTTGTCAGCAGCGGCATCAGAGCGCGGGTTCACCTCTCCTGTTGAACTCGGTCTCGCTCCATTAATTTTTACCCAGGTTTGCTAATTTTTACCCAGTTTTGCGGTTTTTTTCTGAGTGCCAGGTCCTGTGCCTGCTCCTGTGATGGATTCCCAGAAATACAGGGAAAGAGGAGCTATTCCAGGCGGGAGCTGCTGTGCTGGGGCAGGACATCCATGTGGGAAAGGGGCATGAAGGGAGGCTTGTCTAAGCTCAGGCAAAGAATATGGGGAGTGGTGTGGGCTGTGAATGTAATTCTGCCATCTCTGTGTAATGCTCCAACAACTCCAAGTCATAAATGATGCTGGGTCATTAGCTGCATCCATTGGCTTTTATGGTGCTGATCTGGTGCCCTTTAAATTGTACCTGTTCCTGACTCCTCAAGAAAAGCTTGTAGCAAAATGCCAAGCCTCAGTTGACCTATTGATGTGTGTTGATGGGCTTTTTAAATGTGGACAAGGTACAAGAGCATTATCCCATATGCCCTCTTTTCAGAACTGCTGCTTTGGGCAATAAGTGAGCTTTATATCAAGTTGAAAGCACAGGGAAGTTGGGTTACATGGAGATATTTAACAGGAATACGTTCTGTATCTGGATTTATCCATGGCGTGAGGGGGGACGTAGTACAGCAGCACTCTGCCCTGCTGTGTGTGCCTGCATCAGTGGCAGTGATGCTGTTATTGATTACTGCATCCCAGGCACCTGGTCCTGCTCGAGGTGTGCAGTGAGGATTGATGGTGAGCTGCCAGCTCGAGAGGATGCTCCTGGCAGGACAGCATCACTACCGTCATCTTGACCTCCCGTGATTTGTGTTTCACTCTGTAGGTGTTGCCTTCCAGCTGAGCTCCTTCAGGGGACATCTGGTTTGGATGCCCTCTTGAGTGATTAACTCAATGATGGACTGGGGAGATGCTGGGGGAGTGGAACAGGAGCCCTGAACTGAACCTTGAATCACTGCAGGAGAGACCTGCATCCCTAGGGATGCTCTTCAGGCGATGCAGGCAGGGCAGTGGCTCTTCTCAAGAGCAACCTCCTCCTCTCCATCCTTTTGATTCCTGGGGTGTGTGGTGTCCCCTGGGGTGCTGTTGGGAGCTCATCTGGGTTATTGGGTCTCCCAAGAGCACCCCCAGACCCTCATGTGGGCAGTTTGACACCACTCATCCCTATGGATCACTCTGGTCTCCCAGCGCTCCTGTGTACACCATGCCTGAGGCACAGGGATGTGATGCAGGTGTATGGGGGGAGCACAGTCCTGTTTCCCTCCAGTAATCCTTTTGCCAGGCTTCGCTCTAAACAGCAGAACAAACTGGCTTTTGCTTGCACGGGCTGACCCTTGTGCTGTGGACCATGGGCTTTATAAAACCCCCCAGGCAACGAGGCTGCTGTTTGAATTGGATCCAAGAAATATTTTCTTCCTTTTTTTTTCTTTTTTCCTATCAGAATTAATTTTTTCTTTTTATGAAAAGCATTTGGGAAAAGTCTCTAAATCCTCTCCTGCTGATCTGCATGGGTTATGGTTTTCCCCAAAGCCTGGCAGTTACTCCCTAAATCTCGTCTTACGTCTCCGCTGAGAGCTGTTATTAAGACTTAGCAATCTATTAGTGAGCTGTTGGAGGTGGGCTTGTCAAAGTAAGAGCTTTTAATTGCTGAGCTGAGCCAGCACCTTGTGCGGGGCTGTGGGATGGTGGAGGGAATGGGGAGTGAAATGCCAGGAGAGGTGGTGGCAGTCTGGGTAGACCAGAGAGTGAGGACTGGTCCCTGTGCTGCCAGTGCAGAGGGCTCCGGTGCACCATGGATCTTTGTGGGATGTGCTCATAGAATCCCAGATGGGTTTGGGTGGGAAGGGACCTCAAAGCTCCTCCAGCTCCAACCCCTGCCACGGGCAGGGACCCCTTCCACTGGAGCAGCTTGCTCCAAGCCCCTGTGTCCAACCTGGCCTTGAGCACTGCCAGGGATGGGGCAGCCACAGCTTCTCTGGGCACCCTGTGCCAGCGCCTCAGCACCCTCACAGGGAAGAGCTTCTGCGTAAGAGCTCAGCTCAGTCTCCCCTTGGGCAGGTTCAAGCCATTCCCCTTGCCCTGTCCCTACATCCCTTGTCCCAAGCCCCTCTCCAGGTTTCCTGCAGCCCCTTTAGGCACTGGAGCTGCTCTCAGGTCTCCCCTTGAGGAGCCTTCTCTTCTCCAGGCTGCCCCAGCCCAGCTCTCTCAGCCTGGCTCCAGAGCAGAGCTGCTCCAGCCCTCGCAGCATCTCCATGGCCTCCTCTGCACTCATTCCAACAGCTCCATGTCCATAACTGAAGGGGAGTTGAGGGGTGAAAGCCCCAGGGCTTCACATCTCCAGGTTTTCCGTGGCTGTTTATGGATACTGTTACCCAGTGAATCCCTGTGTATGTTTTTCCAGGACCGTTCTAACCAGAGCTCTGTACTTCCCATGTCAATGCCTGTGTTGGGCAAACCCTCACCCTTCCCATCACCCTGCTGGCAGCATGGCAGGGAAGCTCTCATTTCCTCCCCATGGCGGAGGGATGCTCTCCAGGCACGAGCCTGGTTCCAGCTCCTGACAGGGACTTCATGCTTGGGGACAGTCTGTCCCTGCTCCCCTGCACTGCTGTGGCATGGATGAATGGCTCTGGCTTTCACTCCCGGGGTGCATGTTGGCAAGACCAATAGCTGCGACATCCGTAATGCAGCAGATGCATCAGGGAACCTTTTTGGGGTCTGGTTTCTCATTCAGATGTGCTGTTTGCTGCTGTGGGTAGTGGTGATGAGGCTGGGAGGGTGGTCACCCTGTGCTGGGCTGGTGTTCCCTAACTGGGATGCAGATGTGCCCGGTCCATGTTTGGAGGCGCCAGATGTGCCCAGTGGAGATGGGAGCTGCCTGGGTGCTGGTGGCTGCTGCAGGCTCTGCATCCAGGAGATGCAGGGGCATGGGGTAGGGCTGCGAGAAGCTTTGTTCTGCTGCTCTAAGCATCATCCCGTGGAGGCTTGAGGACGTGTAGCGTGTAAAAGCACTGCTGTGATTAAAGGTGCTGCAGACATGGGTGGGGAGCCAGGGGAAGGAAGAGCTGCTGCTTCCTTTGGGCAGATCCTGCTCCTGGAGCAGCCGGATCCATTCAGTTGCCGCTGCTCCAGGTACATGGATAGGGCTGGCTTAGGTTTTTACCTTTTAGTTTAGGCTTTTCCTTTTGGTGTTTTACCCTTCCCCAAGCATCGCTGAGCTCAGCATCGCTGAGCCTTGCTGCTCAGCATGGCTTTTCAGAGTGCCTTTTCTCTAGCTGGGTTTCCCTTGACAAGCTCCCTGCAATGGGCCCTTTGGATAAGCAGGATGCTGAGCCAGAGCCAGGGCTGAGCCCATGACGGGCAGCTGACACGGGGCAGGGATTTGGCATCTGTGGCAGCTGCCCTGGTGGGGTTTCAAAGCAAACAAGCTCTAGGGTTGAAGATTAATGATTAAGTGGAGAATGAACAGTGTCCGCTGGTGCTCTAGCAGCCCTGTGGCCTGTTTATGCCCTTGAACCATGAACAGTGACAAATCCTCTCATGTTCTGAAATCCACAACTCTAAAACCCCCTTAGTTTGGCCTAAGATCACGCTTTATAGGTGTTTTAAGGCCACGCTTTGTAATGTTAGGTTTGACCTTGCGATAGACTTCTTGGTGCCGGCTCTCCTCCCTTGGCTCTGAGCATCTGCGGCAGGGACATTTGTTGTATGCGAGGTGGAACCTGGGCAGAATGAAGAGCTGGTTTTTAACCTATTGCACAGTTCTGATGCTTTTCAAAGGAGGCTTTTCCAGTCCACAGAGAGCCTCGAGGGTGCTGGAAGCTGATGGAAACAGAGCCCATGGTGATGGGCTCCTATAACGCCACTTTGCTTCCCTTCTGAGGTTGTTCTGCTGCAGTTCCCCTCGTCCTTCCCCTGGTGCTGCAGGGCAGCAAGCCCAGGTTATCACTCACTGGTGACATCTCCTGCTTTAAAATAAACCCCCAGCAAGACAAGCGGGCAGTGCTGGCACCCCACGTGTCTGTTGGGAAGCTTGGGGTGTGAAACAGCTTTGTTAGTTCTGGTTTTGTGGGACATATCACAATAGCAGAAGTGCGTCTTCCTTAAGGCTAAATCCCAGTTCTTTGAGCACCAGAGTGGTGTTGGGATGTTTAAGGTGGACTTGAGGGTTTGACAGGAGAGCAAGCGTAAAGGAGGGTGCAGTTTCCATTGTACCCATGAGGTCCAGGTTTAAAGCCTGTGTAGAGACCCAAGGGCTCTACAGGTTGGATCTAGGAAGAGTTGTGTAGCAGACAAATGATATTCCCCATGACTTAAAGTGCTTGGTCAAGATATATTCTCCTTTGAGAAGGAAAACTCGCCTGGCAGATGGGCCTGCAATCATGGCACCATGGAAAGTGTCCCTGCCCATGGCAGGGGGCTGGAACTGGGGGATCTTTAAGGTCCTTTCCAACCCAAACCATTCTGTGACCAGCTGCCCTGCGTAGGGCAGGAGCATGGTGAACATCAGCAAGGAGTTGTCCTGGTGGACTGTGGACCTGGGGGCTCAGTGGCTGAGCAGTGGTGGGGACCCCAGTTGTAGGCTCAGTATTGTATTGATTTTGCTTTATGACCTTATGTGTGCTTCTGTTCTCCATCCTTTTGCTGGAGCAGAGAAGGGAACTTTTAAGGTTCCAGCCACCTTATTTCCAGTGAGCACTGCGGTGCATTCAGCTAGAAGCCGTTAATGCAAATATTTGACCTCTTTTTTTTGAGCTCAAAGCCAATTTCCCCCTTTCCTGTTGCCCCACAGTGTGCTGGGGAGGAGAAGCGGGTCGGGACACGCACCGTGGTGGTCGGGCACCGGCCGGTCTTGGAAACAGATGCGTACGTGGCACAGAAGTTCTGCGACAACAGGATCGTCTCCTCCAAGGTGAGCTTGATCCCCTTGTCCACAGTAACGTAGGGACTCTGGATTCCTCAGGGATGGATGGCAGGGTCTCTTTGCAAGTGGAGCAGCCTGGTACGTACCATACACCACAGCTCCAGCCTCTCTATTGGCCTCTTTTCCTTCCTATCAATCCCAGTGGGGGTGTGTACAAGTTCCTTTCTTCTAGGCTGGGTGAGAGCAAAGCACATGGACACATTGGGTTTGTGGGGTTGGTTTGGTTTGTTTTGGGGTTTCCTTTTAAATGTATCTTGGCATTCCCTTTGGGAAGAGAGGACAGGTGAAGTGTAACACAGGGTGAGATGCCAGCATCTCAGGTTTGCAGAAGGCAGTGGGAATGGTATTTTATAAATGGATAGGAAAACACAATTCCCTTATTTCTTTTTTTGGTCCATGGGTGTTTTTTTTTCTCCTCTCCTGAGATAGGACAAAAATAACCATGCTCTGTTTATCCCTTGGGATGAAAGGGGAAACATTCAGACGGTATTAATGCAGCTTTTGTTTATGGTGGAGAGCTGCGATGACACCCATCTGCCTTCTGCTTAGCTTTTTCTTTCCATGACATTCATGAAGCTGTTTCAAAAGCTTCGAAGCCAATTTGAGGGAAATATCAAACAAGTGGCATCCCATATTGTCAACACAGCTGGATACAGATTATGTCGCTTAGGATTCAGGATGCTCGGCATCAGTTTCATGTCCTTGAGCTGTAAGGGGGGGGTTTCCTTCTTTCCTTTTTTTATGCAGCTTGGATCTTACTTGTATTTATGTCTATGCTGTCTCAGCTTATGCTGAGGAAAGGTTTTATGTTTAACTTGTGTCACATTCCCATTGATGCTTCGCTGGCACACAAGAGGGTCCTTCCTGTTTCAGTTCCCTCTCTAACAATGCTTTGCTTTAGCACTAATTCTGCTTCTTCCCTGATTTATTCTTGAATGTAGTGTCCTTGCTGTTTTTTCTCCATTTACGTTTGCTGGGCATGGATTCTTCTTACCTGACCAGTCTTTACTTATCAAATGGACACTGGTCTTGAGACTTGGCTGCTTATTACCGCTTGAGGCAGACTGAAAGATCAGATATTAGACCCATTATCTCCCACGTTGTTCTTAAGTTCCCCATGTTCTCCAAAGCAAATGATTCAGCAGCCTTCTGAAAATGATACTGAGCCACAATCTAATAACACATTTATGTGGGCAACAGGACTTTCTTTTAATGGAAGGCAGCTCTAAGATGGGTTTTGGAATCTGAGCGCTGTGTGTTGCCTCTTCATGAAATCAGGTCTACCTAGAAGCTGTCTGCTGAAACAGATCCTGGTTTTATCTTCCCTTCACCATCTCCAGCCACGTGCTTTGGGTTAGTTTGACAAAAGAGAAATAGTTTCCTGCTTTAAAGCAGAGAAACAAAGCTGTGAGACCAGTGTTTAAGGATGCAACAGGGAGGGCTGGACCTGGATGTAGAAGCAGGAGCTCGGTGGTACCCATTGTGCTCCTGGTTTTGAAGCAGGGACCTGGACCTTTCCCTGGAGCACACCAGCCACCTCACTGTGCTGCTCCTCGCTGGGTTAAAGCACCAACCCCTTTCCTGTTCTGTGCAGATGCTTCCCCTTTTGTAGCTGTATCTCCTTGGTGTGTTGGTGACCCCCCCTTGTCTCCCCGCAGTACACCCTCTGGAACTTCCTCCCGAAGAACCTGTTCGAGCAGTTTAGAAGAATTGCCAACTTCTACTTCCTCATCATCTTCCTCGTGCAGGTAAGAGCTACGCCAGGGGTGGGTTTCATGCACGCACAGCTTGAACTGAGGTTCAGCAGTGGCCGTGGTGCTTAGAAAGAGATGTTTGGGCTCTTCTTTAGTTGGAAGCTGTGTTATAATTGAGGTATCCCAAGCATTAAAGAACTGGGGACTGTCTGAGATGATGTTTGACTGCTACAACAATCAAAAAGCTATGATAACTCTTTCAGTGTTGAGATCACTCAACTGGTGACGGTACATTTGATGCTACAGAATTAAGGTCTAGTTTTTTGGTCACTTTTATTACTTCTGTTGTGTTTTCCCAAGTTATGTGATATCTGTATATCTTAGTTAGAGGGAGTTTCCAGGCAAGCAGGAGAGACAGGCTATACTCAGGCAAATGCATAGCTTGAGCTTTGGGAAGGTGAAGCTGCTTTAGGGCTGAAGATAGGCATTAGAACACTACCTCAGCAAATTAAATGGCACTGTGGGGCTACTAAGCATCCTGCTGTTAGATGGACTTATCTGGGGTTTGGTGCTTCATGTCTGGGGTATCACTGTCTTCTAGGCTGTGTGTTTAAGAGATGAGTGTCTAAAGTGCTTTATCCTTGGAGTCAAGAGTTATGATTTGTAGTCATTTCGGTGGCTGCTGCAGAGGGGGGATCCTGGGATAACGGCCATGGATGGCTCATCCTGGCAGCATCACATGAAAGGCCGATCTATGCGGCATCATCTGGCTTGCCTCCATCTCCTGATTCCACTGGCCTTGCTCCATTTTGTCAGGCTGAATTTGTAATCCACCTCGAACCCAAGCGATGCCCTGGGATCAGGATGTCCTTTTTGTGTAGCTGGCCATTTAGTGATGTGGTATCACGTTTTATCTTCGACCCTCTGACCGTGAAGAACATGAGGCATTCTTTTATACTTCCAAAACCAGCTGTAGTTCAGCTTCTTGCCCATTTTAAGCACAGGTTTATGTGGGTGAGAAGAGCCTGGCTTTCCCTCCTTGGTTTTATTCTGTGGGCACCTTTAAAATAGGGAAGCAACCCTTATGCTCTATTAGAGAAACAACAAACCCAAGTGAACTAAACCCAACCTGACAGCGCTAATACACTTGCTGCTGTATAGAGTAACCGACTGCCCCTGGGTGCTTGTTGTTCTGGGATGCCACCTGCCTTAGAAAAGCACTCAAGGCCACTCCATTCACTTAAAATACCAAGGGTTATACCTCGATAAATGGTATCTATAGCTTAAATGTTGCTGCTTATCTTTAAACTAATGGAATTGCCCTATGTGCTGCATGAGAAGTATCACAGCGCTTGGGGGTTGCTTGGTGCATCTGTTCTACCTGCTGCTGAAACCCTCTATCAAAATGGCTATTACTCCTTGATTCCAAATGCAGCTCTTGTTTTAGAGAGAGGAAGTACATGCATTAAACAGAAAACACCTATAGAGCACTAACAGTAGTGCTTTGGTTCATCTACTGCAACATTCAGAGGGAACTGAGAGTAAGCTCCTGGTGGAAGAGGCTGGTTTGGAGTAAGCATAGTCCAAGTGTGTTTGTAGGCAGACCAAGCTGATGGCACTAAGTTAATTTAGGAGGTGCCAGCAATGAAAAATGTCCCTTGTGGTTGATGGGGGTGACTTCTGGACTGTTTTTCAGTCTCCTAAACAATAAGTTAGGAAGAAACTATTAAATAACAAGATTTTGTCACTTTTAAGTGGATCCAAATGCAGCTGCTGAAGTCCTGAAACAGCTCAAAAATAGCTTCAAAGGAGTCTGCCTTTGATGTTCTGGCTTGTTGCTTGTGTGTCCCTCGGCTTTCTACCAGCCACAAAGGGGAAGAGCAGTATTCAGCCACGGGATGCGCTGGGAATGCAGTGTCCAAACACATAAATGAGTTATTCCAGGGACTTCATCTCATGTTTGTGCTCCTGTGTCCATAAAACAGTGTTTGTGTGGGCAGAAATCATTTTGTTTAAGCAAAATACACACAACTGTGTCTTCAGTGCCTTTGTCAGCTAAAAGCCGAAACTCCTTTGGTATTCCCAAGATCTGACTTGCCTATATTCAGTGATGCCACCCTGGTTGACTGGCCATTACATGTGCTGTGTGCAATGTGTCCATGGATCTATCCTCTCATGAAGTTGTTATTCCAAAGTCTAGTTTCTACCTTTACACCAGTTGGAATGAGCCAGGGCTTTGTGTTCCTGGAAGTTCCTGTTGTGCTTATCTTAGTTCATACTTAACTCATACACCCCTTACCTGGCTGCTTCTTGGGGTGTATTCCTCCCACTTCAATACCTTCTGGCTCTTCTCGCTGGGGCTGCAGTTCCACAGGGTAACATTGCAGAGTGCAGGGTTAAAATCCACATAGCTTCCTGCCAGCTGATAAGAGCAGCCCTGTCCTCAGCACAGCTTTCTGCAGGCAGCCAGAACAATACACATACAGATGCTGCTGGTTGTGAGCCTGCCAGGGAAGTGCAAACAAGTGGAGGCAGACAAAGCCCTTTTGTGGGCACACAAAGCCTTTCTGCCGAGGTTCCCCCTCTCCACAGCCCTCACCATCTGCCTGTTGTGCTCCCATCCTCTGCAGAGACAGCAGGGAAATGGCCAAATGAAGGGGGAGCAGTCCTCCCCTTACGTTGTTCCCTCCTAGTTATGAACCTATTCTGGTGTTCATACCCTTCAGGCTAACTCATGATACAGTCAGAACCTGCAGCCCGAAGGTTTAGTTAATGATGGAGGAGCCTGGGTTTGCTGCTTGAGTGCCACAGTGAGCTCAGGAGGGATCCAGCTATCTACCCCCGAGGCAGTCGCTGTGCTTAAATCATGCTCAGAACTCCAAATTGGAGAGCTTGAAGGCAAAGTGTGGATGTCTGTTTTACTTGAATACTCAGGTTCCATTCTGCAGTGTATTTCATAGGTCATTTGGGCTGATGCATGTTATTTTTAACCTCTGAGTGTTGATAGTTCAAGGCAATGGGTGTTGTCCTCCTCCTCATAACCAGCTGTGTTTTAGGTTTCAGATGTGCTCCATCTTCACTATTAAAGAGGAGAAACAACCCTCCTGTGGTTCAGTGAGAAATTAGGGTGTTTCTCCCTTCATTCATTGCTTCTGCCTCTGCTCATCGTCCTTCCTTGCCTCAGTCCTCTGCAGAGCACCCCATGGTGGGAGCAGGCTTGTTGGCATCCACACTTTGAGTACTTGTGCTTACATAGCCCATCTTCATTAGCCCATTCATTCAGGCTTTTGCTTCCCACTACAGCAAGGTCAAATGTAGGTTTTAAGCTACTTCTGATAGGGTTTTTCCCACCCAAGGATATCCCATGGTCTTCAGGAGGAGGTGGTGGAGATGGAGGAGAGTACTCCTGGGGATGCCTGTGTGGTCCTTCTCATGTGTCCCTTCCTTCTCTGATGGGTTGTTACGTACACCCAATGGGATAAGCACCATTCTTCCTGTTACCAGAGTTCTTGCTGCTTCTGCTTCCTGCAACCCACTTGTCAGCAGTCCATTTCTTCTCTCTGCAGGTGATAGTGGACACGCCGACCAGCCCGGTGACCAGTGGCCTCCCTCTCTTCTTTGTCATCACTGTTACAGCTATCAAACAGGTACCAGTGTCAGCATGGGGAGAGGAAGATGCTCTTTGGCACTTGTGGTAGAGGAAAACCATGAGTGTGTGGTTTGAATACAGTCTGAAGTCACCAAAATGGGCTGGTAGGTTTGGTGAACCCTTCTCAGGAGGTGAGGCATGTGTACTGGTGCTTTGCAAGAGAGGCTGCGAGCACCAGTTGAGTGTGGTTATTGGTCTCTCTTGGCAATATGAAGCATCTCTGTAGGCACTGTTGTAAGCAAACTGTGAGGGTCAGTAAAGGTTACAGCTGAATTTTTCTTCTCTCTTTAGAAATACTCTCTGAGTCTTTGCAGAGCCATGCTCTAAGCATAGCCCACGCTCTGCTCCCATGGTGGTAAATGGAAAGGCCAGTTTCTGTTCAGCCACTCAGCTGCTGAAAATGTGTGTCCTCATCTTGTTGGTGTTAAAAGCCCTTTTTCCTCCCACCATCTGGACGTGGGCCATTAAAACTATCCTCTACAGGGGGATTGAATGATAAAAGAAGCTTCTTCTACAGGGGTCAGAAAGGGAGAGCAGGAGTAAAACCCATTTGCTTCCAATCTGAATGTTTCATTCTTTCACTAAGGACTGAAGAGGAAGAGTCTCATCCTGCGTTACCATAGGGAAGAGTTGCAGGGTGCTAAGTGTATTATTCATATTATCAGCCTGTTCTTGCCAACGCTGAGGATAATAGCAACACGTTACAGTGGCTGAGCTGCTCGTTGCATGCACTGCATATAGATTGTGTGTGTTATTTTTAATCTGTTCTGAATCTGTCAAATATGCATATGAAGTTATTAAAATAAATTGATTCAGTCTGAGCCACTTTGGTGGATGCTTTGTCACGCACGAAGGAGGTCTGAGGGCTGCTTGGTTTATTCATGGCTTTAATATCTCTCCTCTCCATCCCTACTCATCCTCTTGTGTTAGTTTGCTTGCTACCTCCTGAGTTTGTGTCGCCTGTGTTTGTGTGCCTAGGGATACGAGGACTGGCTGAGGCACAGAGCTGACAACGAAGTGAACAAAAGCAATGTTTTCATTGTGGAAAATGCAAAGCAAGTGCGGAAGGAGAGTGAAAAAATCAAGGTAACTCTTCACACAGAACTCGTGTGTGGGTACCGCTGGAGCCGATGGCAACGCGAGGGTGTGCGGTGCGGAAACGGGAGCAGGGAGGAGGGATGCGCTGAGGTTCGAGCTGCCCCAGTGAGCTCGCTGTCGGATGAGGTGCTCCAAGAGCTGTTCCTGGTTCAAGAGAGAAGCTGCCTTTTGTTTGATTGCTTTTGAGAAGCTGTCTCACAAAAGCTGTACCGGGGCTGACAAGTGACAGATCCGTCAGCGCTCTGCGCTTCCCCGGGACAGGCAGTCCTCTTCCATTTCCAGCTCTCTCAAGGACACCAGCAAAGTACACTTAGCTTTGACATTAATTTATCACATCACACTTCAGACAAGTGCAGTCTCTTGTTCTATAGCAGAGGAGTAAACGCAGTGCCACGTGGGCACTGTGAGCTGGTGCTGGGCTGGGTGGACCTGTTGGGCTGTACAGTGATGCTCAGGGACCAACATGCCTCTTGAACCCTGATTTCCCTTTCAGCCAACATCATTTCTTGTAGGTTTTGAGAGGGGCTTAATCTGCGACCATCTAATGACAACAGTAAAGCTGTTCATCTAAAAAGCTTCCTTTTGTCCAGGTTGGAGACATAGTAGAAGTGAAAGCCGATGAGACCTTCCCCTGTGACTTGATATTTCTGGCCTCAAGCAGCACTGACGGGACGTGTTATGTCACTACAGCCAGCCTCGATGGCGAGTCCAATTTCAAGGTGATGGGAATGGATGGGGCAGAGTTTGGGAGCTGGTGCTTGGAGGTACTGGGGGCCTGGAGCTGAAGCCATGCTTGGCACAGGGTTTGTGTGTGTGTAAGTGGTGGGTGCTCCCGTGGAGCCCATCCCCGTGGCTGGATTTAACAGCTCTTCCCTCTGTCTGCTCCCTGTGCATCAGCACCGAGGGCCCCTGGGGGTTGTTTTCTGCTTTATCTCCACCAGCCATTTCTGCTGATACTGCCCCAAATGGCACTGATACTCATTGAGGCAGCTTCACTGCCTTGTGCCCATCACGGGAAGTGTGTTAGTGCTTCCCTGCTCCAGCCCCGTGTCGGTAAAGCAGTACCTGCAGCTGCTTCAGCTCCCTTTCCAGGCCATGCCAGTGTATTTGGTGCTTAACTCAGCTTTCCCTGTGCGGGCAGGGACTTTCTGAGGCAGTATTTCCAGATCCGATTGGGGAATTCTTCACCAGCGTGAGAACAACATCGCCTCTGGGGTTTTTTGTTCTCCCTTTCCCTGAATCAGGCACTGGAATTTAACACCACTCTCGCTCAGGATGGATCTCCTCCTCAGCTTTAATTCCTTTATTCATGCTGCCTGCTCTAACCTGGGGAAAGAAGCAGTAACAGCAAAAAACCCTGATAGACATCAGAAGGCATGAACATTTCATTGCACTTGTGTGTCAGAAGTACTTACTCCTGCAGTTGCTAGTATCTGTATAAGACTGGAAGGTACTTCAAAATGACCTGATTCATTCCAGCGTGCTCTGAAGTCGGTGGGGATGCTGTTCTCAATCTGATGTGTATGGTACGGGCTCTGTGGCTTGTCTCTTTAAGGGTGGCTGTTGATCAGTGCTGGAAATCCTGTGTAGGAGCTGGTGCAGTGCTGGTGCACCAGGCTGGTTCCACTAGTGAAGAGGAGTGGAGCTTTGAAGTGGCTTGAGGCTGGGAATAGGTAACCATGTTGAACAGGCAATTGCTTACTTGTGTTAGGTGTATTGTATGCCTGAGCTCACATAGCCTCAGAGTCTTCGTTGTTACTGACTTTTGAGTCCAAGTGCAGTGTGGGATTGCTGCATGAAGCACTGCAGTGGGTTTTCTTCTTGCTTTCTGGATTCCTGTAGGTGACTGGGAGCTGTCTCCTGTTTCTTGATGAGATGAAGAGGAGTTTGAAGGGGAAGGGCATAGAAAAGGCAGTGCTGTTTGGGGAAATAGGTTTAACGTGAGGAACCAGGGTTTGCTGCACAAAAGGGGTCAGGGAAGCACGGCCCAAACTTCATCTGCACTGGTATCTGCTGGCCACCTGGTGGGGATTTTTGTGGTGTTTGGGGCATGTCAGGTCAAAGATGCGGGAAGGATGCCTGGTTGTGAAACCGGAGCAGAGCTATAGAGGGGATCTTGTCAGGGCTCTTTGAAGCACAAATCGTCAGTCATAGGTTACCTAAAAGAACATGTTTTCTAAATACATTAAGGGACCCAGGGTGCAGAGATTGTGGAGTGGAAGCTTTCAAGTACTACTCAGTAATTGCACAGCATCCATGGTGACAGCAGCATCAACCCCCCCCTCCAACAAGGGCAGGGTTTGGTACGGGGCAGAGCTTTGCATCACGTTTCACAAACCCCATGGTTTATACCAGGGGCATTTCTGTGTTTGTGTCTCTGCCTCCCATACAAAAAGCCAGGCAGGCTCCCACACCAGCACAAGGGTGGGCGTTGCTGATGCCATGACCACAGTGCGTGGAGCGTAACGGTCCCCCGGGGATGCATGAGAGGGGGATGCGGCCGTAAGGAGCGGAGGAGCTTTGTGATGGATTTGTTGCTGGGGATGGATGGAGGCAGCCTGCCGTGCAGCCAGTGTGCCTTGGAGCTCTGAGTAGCTCCTATAAATAGAGCCCGGGAGGCAGCGAGCGGATCCTTTGTGGGCTTTCCAGTTAATTGTGAGAGATGAACCTTCGCAACAGCGGCTGCTAAAAATAGGCTGGAGTCTGAGAGCGCTCTGCCTCGTCCCTGTGCGCCTGAGCTGCTGTCTGGATACCCTCAGGAGCATTGGATCGGTGGTCCCCGGGAGACCCTGTGCCCTGGGGGCACCTGCAGCATCACCCCACCCTAGGGACAAGCCAAAGATGCTCTGCTTGTGGAGCACGCCTTCCTCGGCAGCTCCTTCCTGCTGTGGTTCCTTTTAAACTTACAGACTTCAGCCTATCCCTGAGAGATGCTCTGTGGGAGCAGGGTGAGGGTTTGGGTGAGCTGCTGGTGCTGACAAGGCTTTGCTGGTGGTGTTTTAAGTAATGGGGTATAAAACGTGGGGATTGGGTTGCTGGGGGCTTGTGGTGATGCTGTGCTTCTCTGCCCAGACTCACTATGCAGTGCGGGATACCACTGTGCTCTGCACGGATGAAGCCATCGACACCCTCACTGCTACGATTGAGTGTGAACAGCCACAGCCTGACCTCTACAAGTGAGTCTGCCTGTCCTGCCCCTCCGGCCCTGCACCTGCCTGGTGTCATCTCCCCACAGACACCTGAGTACCACCAGTTAGGGCATCTAATAATGGGGGAATGGCTTTAAGATGAAAGAGAGGAGATTTAGACATTAAGCAGAAGCTCTTCCCTGTGAGGGTGCTGAGGCGCTGGCACAGGGTGCCCAGAGAAGCTGTGGCTGCCCCATCCCTGGCCAGGTTGGACACAGGGGCTTGGAGCAAGCTGCTCCAGTGGAAGGGGTCCCTGCCCATGGCAGGTGTTGGAACTGGGTGAGCTTTAAGGTCCCTCCAACCCAAACCAGTCTGGGGTTCTGTAAAGTTTCAATTCAACAAAGCAAAGGGTGTTTTCATCAGAGACCAAAAGGTTCTCAAGGCAGTGATAAGCTGCCAGGTTTCTCCCATATGAGGATGGTGAAGTGGACACTGCACTGCTCCAGGGCTTGGTTCCTTCACAGCAAAACCTCCCTGCTGCAACACTTGGCATGATGAAATGATTTATTCTTTGTTGGCTCAGCTGTGGTCATGGTCCATGTGCCCATCCTCAGGCCACTCTGCTTCCCGAGTAAAATGCACTGGGATGAATGACTTCCAGGATAATTGGTTCTTGTGGTTAAATCCCTTGAAGGAGGGTTGGTGGGTTCTGTGCTCTGTAATGGGGATGTGCTGGGGTGCACTGACATGGTCAGGCACTGCTTCTGCTGCTGGCTATCCCTGGCCATAAGGGCTGTGTGGCTTCTCCCTTCCCTGCGCGCAGCCACGCTGCTGAAGCACTGAACTCTCAAATGCACGTGTTTGTGTTTGCTTCCATCTCATTACTTCTGTTTAGTGTGTTTCTAGTGTTTGTAGCACAAGCTCCTCGTGTTTTTATTGCAGGTTTGTTGGAAGAATCATCATCTACAGAAGTAACCAAGAGCCCGTAGCCAGGTTGGTCTTGCAGCCCTCTCACTGGCCCTCCTCAAAGAGGTTGGGCCTCCCCATGGAACTTCAAGGATCTGAACTTGTGCCGCCATCATTAGGGTTTTTCTTTCACCCTAAATGGTGGCTTTTACTTTAACCACTCCATGTATTTCATTACTAAGGGAGGCCTGTAGTCAACCTCTCCACTTACTGCCCTGCTGTGATTTGTTTGAGCCCCTCTTGGGGAAGCAGTGCAGGACCATCGGTAATGTCCTCCATGCTGGTGGGGAACAAATCTACCAGGCAATTGCCAAATGCTGATATTCAAAGGGAAGCAGAAACTTAAACTTCACAGTGTTTCAGGTAAAATACAAGCAAATTATGTTTGTAAGTCACCAAACCCCAGAGTGATGCTGGCTGTGATTTGTGCCGTGGTTTGTCTGTCTGGACCCTAGAAGCAACAGAGGGTCGTGGGTAGGGGTTTCAA
Organism: Neopsephotus bourkii; assembly: GCF_033783945.1. Lineage (NCBI taxonomy): Eukaryota > Metazoa > Chordata > Aves > Psittaciformes > Psittacidae > Neopsephotus > Neopsephotus bourkii. The sequence goes on from NW_026901483.1 coordinate 4,023,057, forward strand.
AGAGAAATGAAAACATGAACGGGAGCAAAATAAGCCATCAATTTTGGTGCCATTGATTGGCTGTGTTAGAATGGACAGGTTTTTGAGGGCTTCCAAATCTGGTTTTTATGTAAGTATGGAACATGTGAGATCTGAACATTCGGCACATATTCCTCAAAAGCCTCTCTGATAATCTCCTGTTAAATCTGGAACTTTGAGCACCAAGAATAGTCTGTGTGACATAAAATGGAAATATAAGTATATAAAGAGAGAAAGAAACTCAAGCAGTGCCCAATTTAACACACAGATCCAGTAATCGGGTCTAAAAAACATCTGTTTAGCTTTATGGTCTATCTCTGGGTCTAAATTCTAAAGCAGTTTGAATGTCCTATGAGTGATGTAATGCTATAACTTCTTTTACATTTAGGTCTTTGGGTCCTGAAAACCTGTTGCTGAAAGGTGCTACCCTCAAAAATACCAAGAAGATTTATGGTGAACAGTTATTATTATATTTATTTACATAGTTTGGATAAATAATGGCAAATGTAGATGTCCATCACTAAATCTGGAGAGGAAATGCAGCTACATTTGGTATGCAAGCTGATAGCAAAGGTGAAGGGGGGAAATCAGGAGGTGCTGGTTGTATCTGCAGTGCTGCCAAGCTGTGCAGGTTGTGTTAATACACCTGAACAAGCTTTTCTTGTTACCTGAGATGGGAAAAGCAGGGAGTTGATCTCAAATCCTTCGCTGAGAATGTGCTAGGATCACAGTCCCAGACACTTGTGATTGAGGATGATGCTGCTAGGGAAGACTGATGGCTTTTCTGACTGTATGTGGCCCATAGGCTCCTGCTCAATGCTCTGGGATATACACAGTTACATTACTTAGCAGCCTTGGAGGTTTCTGTAGCTGAACAGAAGCCTTTCTAAGACTTGAGTTTCATGTAAGTGCTGATGCCCCATACGTGTAAATGCAAGCTGGGTCCGCCTGGGGCTGCAAGTCCCTTATGAGCCCTGCTTTAATACCCTGTAGGAGTTGCCGTCTATACTGGAATGGAAACGAAAATGGCTTTGAACTACCAAGGGAAGTCTCAGAAACGATCTGCTGTAGAAAAGTGAGTATTTCTCATCTGCAAAAGATGGGTAAAGCGTTTGGGTTTGGGTTTCAATGGATGACTTGTAGAGAAATAATCCCCTAATCTGCTGCCTTTTGTTTCAGATGCTCTCTGATTGCATAGAAAATGTGTGTATTTGATTAAGTTATCTTTCAAGAAGCTGCATCGCTTAATAGCTGTTATTTAAGGGAAACAAAGTTAAGAGATGTTAATATACATGAACTGACCCTGAATATCAAAAGCGCTTGTTCTGTAATTCCCTTCTTAAAAGGAAGTCTTGTTCCTGCTTCTTTGCATGGTTTCCTGCATAAAAATAGCTGCAAGAACTGAAGGAAGAAACCTGTTTTTCAGATCTATCAACGCTTTCTTGATAGTGTATTTGTGCATCCTATTGAGCAAGGCCACTGTGTGCACCACTCTAAAGTATGTGTGGCAGAGTAATCCCTTTAATGATGAGCCTTGGTACAACGAAAAGACTAAGAAAGAGAAGGAGACGTTCAAGGTAAGGGGATTTGCGTTTCAGCCCCTCCTCTGGCTTTATATGGGTGGGTTTATTTAGTGTGATAGAGTCTGTTACCAGACCAGTGAGCCCTGTGGCTGTTGTTTCCTTCTGTCTCTCCTGCTCTTTGTGTTGCTTTCCTGCCTCTCTCGTGTTTGTGCACTGCAGTGCTTGCATGGAGCAAGGCAAAGCATAAATACTCTCTATCATAGAAACACAGCAGGCAATTTAACCTGGATCCTTATCTGAACCCGAGCTATCTTTGAGCTTTGAGTAGGCAAACTTGAATTGGGGTCACGTCAAGCAGCTTCCTCAGCTTGCTGAGACACAGGCAGTCAAGCCTGAAAGAGTGAGTGGAACTGTATAGAGATTGGTTATTTGATGGATTATTGAGTAGGATTTACAGGGATGTCACTCCATCAGTTGTACACTTGCCGTAGCTTGCTCCTTGTTCCTATTGCTTGAGATCAGAATGAGCCTGTACTCTAGTGTATTTTGGAGGGGAATATACTTGAATAAAACATCATTTGATCACTGTTAAGTAGTGAGGTGCACTCTTGTGTTCTACCCTTGTAGATCTGCAGAAGACAGTGAGATTTCTGCATCAAAGCAAATTGGAGTTTGGCTTTGTATCTTAGCTGTATTTTCAGGTTGTCTTTTTCCATTTAACCTTAGAGAAAAGCTCTCTAAACCCCCAGAGGTGTTGATGTAAATCACCCTGAACGGGCACCGACTGCATCATCTTCTCCCTCTTTTCCATCGCAGGTCCTGCGGATGTTCACAGACTTCTTGTCATTCATGGTCCTCTTCAATTTCATTATCCCAGTCTCCATGTATGTTACGGTGGAGATGCAGAAGTTCTTGGGCTCCTTCTTCATCTCCTGGGACAAGGAGATGTATGATGAAGAAATAAAAGAGGGGGCCTTGGTGAACACCTCAGACCTGAACGAAGAGCTTGGGCAGGTCAGAACATGCTGTTTGCATCTGCTTGGGTGAAAACGTCCCCCCTGATAGAAGCTTTGTTGTAGCAGCCCTTTGTGGTCCCCTCAGGGCAGAGCTTCAGCCGGTTTGGTGGCACTTTCCATTTAATGTGATTCCACTCGCTCCATGAAACGGATAAGGTTATAAATAGTGCATGAAAGAGCAGGAATTGGGTCATGCCAATTGTTTCCATATTGGGGAATATCGGGCACAGGGCTCTGCCTGTCGGGATGGTTTTGCTTTCACTGCCTCAGTTTGAAGATGAAAACCCTGATGTCTCTTCAAGGACTAATGAAAATTGCATGCTCAGAGAGATGTGCATGAGACAGCTCAGGCTTCCCTTTCCTTATCTGCATCAGGAGAGGGTCTGTGTAGTGCCTCCAGCTTCTTGTTTGCCTTCAAACGCCATAAATAAGTATTTGGAGTAGCAATTACCTGATTTAAATGCAGCACCAACATGAAGCCCCCAAAGGAGGCAGCAGACCTGCAGCAACAGCTATAGAAGCACTAGGACCTATAGCAAAGGACCCAATAAAGAGGATGAGGGGAAAGAGATGAGCATAGAAATGGATTTCAGTCTTCAGGCACCTGTGAGCTGGAGAACTAAAAGGAGCTGCTCTGAGGAGCAAAGTAGTAGAATACACAGTGGTGTAACTCCTATTGGGTGTGTTTTGGAGGGGCCAGGTTAGGATAGCAGCAAAGTACCCCCCACCATTGGCAGAGGAGCAGTAAAATGCCTCAGGCTTGCTGTTTTGGGGGGCTCCTTGTCTGGTGCATGGCTCTGGGGTGCAGTGGGGCAGCCTGCTTGCTTGCTTCTAGGTGGAATATGTCTTCACGGACAAAACTGGGACTCTGACGGAGAACAGCATGGAGTTCATTGAGTGCTGCATCGATGGGCACAAGTACAAGGACTGCATTTCGGAGGTGGATGGCTTCTCTCAGACCGACGGACCCCTAAAGTACTATGGCAAAGCAGAAAAGGTAGGGAATGTGCGTGCTGATGGCTGTTAGGGGCCTGTGGCCGCCTCCTGGCTGGGTAAATACAGCCAGAAGAGTGGGTGTTGGTGATGTGGTTTTAAAGCGTGCACACACCAAAAGCACCACCAGGGGCTGTGAGGTGGGCTCAGTGCGTACATCCCTGGTGGCTGGACAGAGCCTTGAGTGCCATGGTTTAGGGTGAGGTGTCCCTGCCTATGGCAAGGGGTTGGGACTGGATGATCTTAAGGTCCTTTCCAACCCTAACTAGTCTATGGTGTTAAGCTGGTAACAAGGCCTCCTTTCCTCCTGCCTAGAGCCGTGAGGAGCTGTTCCTGCGAGCCCTCTGCCTATGCCACACTGTGCAGATCAAGGAAGCAGACCAAGTGGATGGGCTGATGGGGCAACCAGAGCGCAAATACACCTACATCTCCTCTTCCCCAGACGAGATTGCGTTGGTGAAAGGCGCGGAAAAGTAAGGATATGAAGGTGTTGGGATGTTCATTCCCTCTCTCTGGTGAGGGTTATATGAAGGAAGTAGGCCCCTTTCCCCAGTTAAGACCATAGTGCTCTATGGGAAGCACATTGTGATACCAGCACTGGGCCTGACCCTCAGCTCTGTGAAGCAATGTGAGCCTGTGGGTTTAAATGAGCTTCGTGTAACAGGGATGCTCTGCAGAGGGTCTTCGCTAAGCAGCTTCTTGGTGCTGCAGAGCCTGGCTGGGGCAGAGGCTCCTTTGGTGGAGCCCCCATAGCCATGTGTTTTAACCCACAAGAAACAGGGAACAGTAACTGTGTGCATACTGCAGCCAGCTTGCATCCTTGATGTGCAGTGGGATGGGCTGTTGTTCCCAAACCCACATTGCAATCCTGCCAAAGATGCTCAAGGCCAGCTTGGATGGGGTTTTGATCAACCTGCTCTAGTGGAAGGTATCCCTGCCCATGGCAGGGGGCTGGAACTGGATGAGCTTTAAGGTCCACACCAACCCAAACCACTCTATGCTATTACCAACCCTTAGGTTTTAGACAGAGCCTGTTGCAGCCCTATGTACTTGCTCATGGCTTGTAAATCTACTGGAGACCCAGAGGGCTGCACCCAGAGGCTTTCAGCATCTGTGCACTGCGATGCCAAGCTCCCCCAGGTCATGGCAGTGCTGCCAGCCCATCATAGCAGGCTCTGCATGGAGCAGGCAGACATCCAGTCAGGCTTTTTAGCTCGGGCTCCCTAACTTCATCGTTCTGTGCTGTGCAGGAGGTGAAATGAGAACGCTGTGAATGTCTGACCTGTGCCAATGGGTGTTTTCAATGTTGTTCTGTCCTTTTGTTTATTGACAGGTATGGTTTCACTTTTCTAGGACTCGAAAATGATTTCATGAAAATCCGAAACCAAAAGAACGAAACTGAAATGTAAGTGCTGGGGGTGGTGGTGGTGATGCTGCTGAGGAGCAGGGCTGCTTGTGCTGCACTGCCTCCCACCCAGCCTACATTGAGCGTGGTCGATGTGGCCAACCTGGCAAGGGCAGAGCTGTTCCTTTGTGAGGGTTGTTGGACCATGCTCACCTGCCCCAGCACTCACATCCCTTTCAGAGTGCAGCACAGCAGGGTGCAGGCTGAAAGGTTTTGCTTGCTAAAAGCAGCTGGTGGCTTTAGTGGTGTCTAAATTCAGGTCTGCAGTCTCTTGCGTGTATCTGTCATCCATACCCCGCTGTGCAAGTGGCTGCTGGGATACATGGGGTGGTTGCTGGCCTTATGGGGCCTCACAGCAGGGTGCTATAACCCTGAACTGTGTGATATGGCTGCCATCCCTTTCTGAGCTGACAATAATGAGACTCCCCCTCTGCTCACAGCTTGGGGGACATCCGAGGATCACTGACCTAATCCAGGCACTTCCTGAGACCTTGCCTTCCCAAGCGAGTTTCACTTCTTGCTGCCCTTATAGTGGAACTCCTTGTTTGACTGTCGGAGGCAGTGTCTCTGCCCTGCAGTACACGGTGCTGCAGCCTGGGCTCAGTGCACTGCTGGGCACCAGCACCCTCAGCCCCATGCTCAGAGCAGCACCGGGGGGCTTTTGACTCCACTTTCTTGTGCAGTAGCTGTAAAAAGCACATTGCCCAGTGTGGGGGGTACTGATTCCTGCAGCAAAACTCAGTGATTTTATGTCTTAAATAGCTGGTTCTCTTCTACTGAGACTAAGCTGCTTGATTTTCTTCTGAAGGTACCAACTTCTCCATGTGTTGAACTTCGATCCTGTCCGTCGCCGTATGAGCGTCATTGTGAGAACCACCACAGGTACAGTTAAAATGCATTTGTGGACTCATACATGTGTGCATATGTGCAAATATAGACCATATCCTTTACTGCTGTAACCCAGAGGCAAAGCTATGTGGTTTTCTAAGCTGCTCTAAGTTCTGTAGTGGGGCTGGTTGGGATAGAGTTGATTTTCTCCATTGCAGCCATTGGGGACCAGCAGCAGATGACGGGGGGAGAAAGCTGGAAAGCTGCTGCTGGACTTGTTCCAGCCTGAAAGTACAAATACATGGGGGGAGAAGTGAGACCCATCCCCTAAGTAGGATGGGATTTCATGGGGATAGGAGACAGAAACTCAGAGGTCACCATCCATCTCAAGTGTCAGGCCCAAAAGGTTATAGGATGCTGGGTTTATCCTCCCTAGAAAGGTTGCCAGAGTTTCTAAATAGGAAAAACTAAACTGCTGTGTGCAGCCTGTTGAAGAAAGCTTGCTCAGAGGCAGAAGGGACAGCCCCATGCCCAGCCTGAGGGCACGAAGGCTTTGCATAGGTTAGTGTAAGACCACTGGGCTTCCAGCAGTTCTGCCTTTAGTCCTGCCAGATTTCCTCCCTCTGCATCACTTGCTGGGGCTATTGAAGCTGTGAAGTCTCTCTACAGCATGTGATGGCTATAAACTATTTATAATTTGCTTTTAGGGAAGTTGCTTCTCTTCTGTAAAGGAGCAGACTCCTCTATTTTTCCAAGGGTGCAGCAAGAAGAAATCCAACAAACAAAAGTCCATGTGGACCGCAATGCTATGGTGAGCACGTGGATGGAATTTGGCTGGCTCCTGGGGTCAGGAAAGCCTTATTCCAAACATAGGGATGTGGCCTTGCTTTGGAGGGAAGTGTTGAAAATCTGAGTGTCACTTCACATTGGTTTGAAGCCAGGCTTTTTTCCCTTTCTGTTTCGTTGGCCTCCACCTTTAGTTGAGCTTTGGTTTACTTATATGGTCTCCATCACGGTTGTGTCCAAGCATCTCCCATGCCAGTTAAAAATAGACATAACAAGAGCAGGCTGTTTACTGTGGGGGGAGAAGTGCCTGGTCCCAGTTGTGCTCCCTGCTCTCCCTGCTGGATGCACGCTCTCAGCACTGGTCCTTCTCTCTGCCATATTAAATGCACATAATAATCATAAGGTTACTCTGATAGGGAGAAGTTACTGTATAAACACAGAGAAATTGGTCTTCAAGCCACCAAGTTGTCATTGCTGTCAGGGTCAGTACTGCCAGGAAGCACTGTGATGGTGGAGAAAAGCACTAACCCTGAAGTGGGGAGTGGAGAAAACCTGCTTTTAGAGCATTTGTCCACTTTATTTTCCCTCTTTCCCCTACCAGGATGGCTACAGAACGCTGTGCGTGGCCTTCAAAGAACTCACTCAAAAGGAGTATGACAAAATAGACAAACAGCTGAATGAAGCAAAGATGGCTCTGCAGGACAGGGAGGAAAAGATGGCAAAGGTTTTTGAAGACACAGAAGCAGACATGCACTTGATTGGGGCTACAGCTGTAGAAGACAGGTAAAGAGGTGATCGTCACCACCAGCACTGTGGTGTTGCTGCGGTGGAGCTGAGCATCCAGGCGGATGCTGGAAGTGTCCAGGACAATTAATTACTCCATGGCACAACCATTACACAGTGCCCTAGTTGCTAAAATTGGCTGGTGTAGTAAGAATTAGGATTTATTAATGAAACTACGGAAGTACTCGAGCTTCTAGAGGGTGAATTAAGCACGCAGCGTTAATTTGCACATCAAAACAGATCCCGTTTCGCTTGCAGATGTAGTAACTGCATGTGTAAATTAAACTCTTACTCTTGACTTGAGGTCTGGCAGTGTAAAGCAGTGATTGCTTCTTTTGACTGCAAATAACAGCTTGGGATTGCTGACTTCTAATCCTTATTCCTATGGCAGTGGTCTCTCCAGCTTGTCTTGAGCTGGTGTTTCCTACCTGCAGAGTAAGGGTTCTGTGGATGCAGCAAGGCCCAGCCCATGAAGTGATGCTTTGCTGCTTCTCGCAGGCTGCAGGAGCAGTTGGCAGAGACGATCGAAGCTCTGCACGCAGCTGGCATGAAGGTCTGGGTGCTGACAGGAGACAAGATGGAAACTGCCAAGTCCACGTGCTACGCCTGCAGGCTCTTCCAGACCAGCACCGAGCTGCTGGAGCTGACGGCGAGGACGGTGGGCGACAGCGAGAGGAAGGAGGATCGGCTCCATGAGCTGCTGATGGAGTACCACAAAAAGCTGATCCAGGATGTTCCCAAAAGCCGGGGGGGACTGAAGAGGTGAGTGAGCAAGAGGACGTGGCACATGTGTGCTTTGGGTGTAGATGCAAAGCCTATAGAGAAATAGGACCGTGTTATGGCCCTGGGGACCGGCTCCTTCACTCTGCTCATCATCTCTAGTGATGGTTGGCTTTGAACTTAGTTACACAGTTCCATTAGTAAAGGGTGCCTGTTAAATCCAAGCTTTTTAAGATTGCTAAATGGGATGGGGTGAAGATTAATGCAGAAGTGATTCTGGAGCAGCTCTGCTCTGGAGCCAGGCTGAGAGCTGGGCTGGGTCAGCCTGGAGAAGGGAAGGCTCCTGAAGGGGAGACCTTAGAGCAGCTCCAGTGCCTGAAGGGGCTGCAGGAAACCTGGAGAGGGGCTTGGGACAAGGGATGCAGGGACAGGGCAAGGGGAATGGCTTGAACCTGCCCGAGGGGAGACTGAGCTGAGCTCTTAGGCAGAAGCTCTTCCCTGTGAGGGTGCTGAGGCGCTGGCACAGGGTGCCCAGAGAAGCTGTGGCTGCCCCATCCCTGGCAGTGTTCAAGGCCAGGTTGGACACAGGGGCTTGGAGCAAGCTGCTCCAGTGGAAGGGGTCCCTGCCCGTGGCAGGGTTGGAGCTGGAGGAGCTTTGAGGTCCCTTCCAACACAACCCATTCTATGATGCAAGCCGCTAACTTCCTGAAGTCTGATATTGTTTCAAGCATGTTCCTTGCATTGCAGAAGCTGGACTTTGACCCAAGAGTACGGCCTGATTATAGATGGCTCAACACTGTCGCTGATACTGAACCCTTCTCAGGACTCCGGTTCTAGTAATTACAAGAACATCTTTCTGCAGATCTGCTTGAAGTGTGCTGCAGTCCTGTGCTGCCGGATGGCTCCCTTGCAGAAAGCACAGGTATTCACGCTGCTTTTAATGGGCTCAAGCACATCATTGTGTGGTGTGATGCACCTTTATTCCATCAGCTGGGGCTTGACCTGATCATGATCACCTAGGGCTTCTACAGCCTTATGTGTAAGCCTCATCTGAGCTTGGGAGTGTGATGGGAACATGTCAGTCTTTCAAATGTAAACCCTTTGTTTAATATGCCTGCAGGAAGCCACATACCCAAGCCAAGCAGAATTAAGCAAATCTCCCTCTTCTTTTTCCCTTTCCAAATTCCTCAAGTGGAGTCCATGACATCCTCGCTCCAGTGGATGGGATCCAAGCCTGATAAGCAGTGTGTTTGTGCCCCTCTTCCACACAGGAGGGTTTCCTGCCCCCCAAAACGCATGAGAACTCCCATCTTTGGGAGAGCAGGGTCTGGCAGCAGGGAAGGGTGGGATGCTGCTGCCTGGCAGTTGTTTTTAAACGCTGTCCTTCATCCCTGTGCAGCTGGATCCTGGCTTCTGCTCTGGCTGGTGACTGGGAAGGAAGTAACAAGGAGGTTTATTGATGGGAACCTTCCTGGTGTTCTTTTGCCTGGTTGTTTGTCCTGGGGGGCTCTTGCAAATGGGGCAGTTGGGGTCTCTGGAGGCTTTTTAACTGAGTGTTTGGTTTCTGCTCTGTCCTTTGTTGGTTTAGATTGTGCGGATGGTGAAGAACACCAAAGGGAGCCCGATAACGCTGTCCATAGGGGATGGTGCAAACGATGTCAGTATGATTCTGGAAGCACATGTTGGAATAGGTAAGACCTGATAACACCCATCTGATGCCTAAGAGCTGTCTGCTGTTGGCTGGGGCTCAGTCGGTGTTTCTGGTTGCACATGGCTACACTGATCCCACTGCAGGGGGTATCATCATGTACTGCTCACCTTCAGCAGCACCACTCTTCATCAGTCATAGCTACAGTTGGCCTTCAAAAACTCTACAGCCAAACTGAAGGTGGTAAAGGTTGGTTGCTGCTCAGAATAAAGGCAGAAGCAGCAGATTGATGCTGGTTACCGGCAGCTGTGGCACAGGCAGTGCAATGAGAGCACCAGACTGTATTAGGATAACAGATCATAGCTGCCAGTAAGTCCACTGGGCACCCCCATGTGTTTCCTGGGGGCTGATGCTCCGCTCTGTTGTATGCCCCATGTGTGTGACATTGAACCACTGGAGACCTCTGTAGTAAAGAAGGGTTGATGGAAGGGAAGGAGCAGCCTCTTTATGTGGGGCTGTTGGAAATGCCACAGTGCCCTCTAATGAATGAGGTCCCAGGGCAGTTGGGTTGGATGTGGCTTTCGAGAGAACAAAACTGCCTTTCTTGAGCTCAGCTCTGTGGGTACATCTGCAACAACCAGGCGTGTGCTGTGAAATAACCAGGCTGGGAGAGATGTGGGCAAGCCCTGGGGAAACCAATTCCTTATCTGTTATTGGGTTTGCTGAGATACGCCACCCCACACTCCTCCATAGGAGCTCAGACAGCTCCACCTAAATACAGCTTGAGAACCTCCAGAGGCAGGTCTGAGTGGTGTGCAGCCAAAACCATGCTGAGGATTGCAGCACGTCAGTGTGTTACTCTCCTGGGGCACTGGGGGGAAATACTGCGTTATGTCATGCCCTGAGACAGTGATGTGAACAAACCTAGGTAGCATTTGTCCAGATTAATCCTTTGCCTTAACATCTTCCCAGGCTCCAGTCCCTCAGGGATTACCCTGTACCACAGCATCACTCCAGATTCCAGTACATTAGGGATTAACGCTATACTGCAGCATCAATCCAGATTCCAGTCCCTTAGGGATTACCCTATACCATAGCATCACTGCAGGTTCCAGTACATTAGGGATTAACCCTATACTGCAGCATCAATCCAGATTCCAGTCCCTTAGGGATTACCCTATACTATAACATCAGCCCAGATTCCAGTACATTGGGGATTAACCCTATACCACAGCATCAGTCTAGATTCCAGTATGTTAGGGATTAACGCTATACCACAGCATCAGTCCAGATTCCAGTACATTAGGGATTAACCCTATACTGCAGCATCAGTCCAGATTCCAGTACATTAGGGATTAACGCTATACCACAGCATCAATCCAGATTCCAGTACATTAGGGATTAACCCTATACCACCGCATCACCCCAGATTCCAGTACATTAGGGATTAACCCTATACTGCAGCATCAGTCCAGATGCCAGTCATTTAGGGATTACCCTACACCATAACATCAGCCCAGATTCCAGTACATTGGGGATTAACCCTATACCACAGCATCAGTCTATATTCCAGTATGTTAGGGATTAACCCTATACCACAGCATCAATCCAGATTCCAGTACATTAGGGATTAACCCTATACCACAGCATCAATCCAGATTCCAGTACATTAGGGATTAACCGTATACCACAGCATCAATCTAGATTCCAGTCCCTTAGGGATTAACCCTATACCACAGCATCAGTCTGGATTCCAGTCCCTTAAGGATTACCCCTATACCATAGCCTCAGTCCAGCTTCCAGACCCTTAAGACTTACCCCTATACTGCAGCATCAGTCCAGATTCTGCTCCCTTAGGGATTAACCCTATACCACAGAATCAGTCTGGATTCCAGTCCCATAAGGATTACCGCTATACCATAGCATCAGTCCAGATTCCACTCCCTTAGGGATTAACCCTATACTGTAGCATCAGTCCAGATTCCAGTCCCTTAGGGATTAACCCCTTGCCGTGCTTCTGTCTCCAGGTATAAAAGGCAAAGAAGGACGCCAGGCTTCCAGAAACAGTGACTATGCTGTGCCAAAGTTCAAACATTTAAGAAAATTGCTACTAGCACATGGGCATTTATACTATGTGAGAATTGCACACCTTGTACAGTATTTCTTCTATAAGGTAAGGGGCTGTGTGCAGTTTATGCCTTTGCTTATGCTATGCATTACTTCAGGAAGAGAAACAAATACTAAACAGGATCATGTGTAGCTCTGTTTTCCTTCCCTGGATCAGGACATGGCTCTGCCATGTGCCTGTCAATTGGAACTACTGCTTACAGGGGAATGTGAGCGTGATTCCCTTCTGCACACAGTAACTGCTCCTTGGGTTAGTTTTGTGCTTGGTAGAAGACAGTGCCCTGATCTGTGTGGTAGCGTCATGTCAGGCGCCAATGGCTGCTGCTGATAGGAACAATGATTTGGCTTTAGGCTGAGAAGCCCTCAGTGCCCTGCTCACGGCCTGTCCTTTGTTTCCCCAGAACCTCTGCTTCATTTTGCCGCAGTTTTTATACCAGTTCTTCTGTGGATTCTCACAGCAGGTAACTTCCAGTGACGTGTGTGTGGAGCCAGGATAAAGAGCAAGTGGCGCAGTGAGGTGTCCTAGCAGAGACTTGGCTCATAGCACCCTCTCCCTTCCTTACCTTGCCATAGAGGACAGTAGGAACTGACCTTATTGCTGAATGCTGTTATCTAAAGCATAACGTGTTTGAGACCCATAGCTGAAAAGAATCTGCTCTCTTTCCTTTCCCATCCGCCACCCAGGGATAAGTAATGAGAGAGGGGTTTAGCTGGTTTCTCACCACCCGATTTTGCTGCTTCTGCTTCTCTTAAATGAAGCTGTTTTCAAAGAAGCCCTGATTTGTTCCCCTGTGTTGCATTTCCCTGCATTGAAAGTGCCTCTTAAAAGGCAGAACAGCTCATTCTTTCGTGACAGCCTTTGAAAAGAGACATCCCAAGTGTCATCACTTGCTTAGTCCAAGTGAGCGTCAGAGGGACAGATCAATGCGGACAGCGGGGTTCATGTGCTTGGGGATGAGAGCTTTGGCCTTTGTGTCAGCTTAATGGGCTTGTTTGGGTTCCGAAGCAATGGTGAGGAAGGGTAAATGATAGGAGATAATTCTCTGCTTCTCTTGGCAGAAGCACTTGCCTTTTTTTCCCCCTCTTTAAAAGAAGAAGCTGTAGTTCCTCTAAACCACTCTAGCCTTTAGAGAGTCCCAGGAGACATCAAGTGTATAAATAGAACCAGCAGCACAAGAGCAGCCACAGGAAAGCTGTGAGAAGGGCTGTTGAATCATGGTTTTGTGGAGAATGAGCTGGAGATGAGACCAGCCAGTTACCAAACTTCCTGGCAATGGGAGCGGGGTGCTGGCCATGCAGCTTGCATTGCATGGAGCATGACCCCTATCAAATGGAACCATCCCATGTGGTTGTGACAAAGGGATGAATCTGTATAGGGTACATACAGAGGCAATAGCTTGAAACTTTAAATCTCTTTATGGGGAGACTTCTAAAGTGGAATTTCTGTCTCATTTGACCCTTTCCTCCTCTTTCAAGCCACTGTACGATGCTGCTTATCTTACCATGTACAACATCTGCTTCACATCACTACCCATCCTGGCTTACAGCCTCCTGGAGCAGCACATCAACATCGACACGCTGACCTCGGATCCTCAGCTCTATATGTAAGTAGCACTGGACTGGGTAAGCCTGTGCACAGCTTGGTTAACCATGGTTTAAGTTGTGTTGGTGCAGGCGTGTGAGCTGGTGTCAGCACCCGTGTTGGTGATGGGGTCACCATGAACTGCAGTGTGTCCCTGCTGGCTCCGTGTTAGAGCTGAGCAATGTCCTGTTTGCTGCCTATTTCTATAACAGAATTTGGTCTGGCCAGTTGCACTGCTGTGTGTCTGTAAGAAAAATAAACTCTAGGTGGAATTCTTCATCCATAGGAAAAATCAATCCATTCACCTTAGCTTTGGGCCAGGCAGCGTGCGCCAAGCCAATGATGAAGCGTGTAATGGATGGAGGGAAGATCTGCCTTTCAGGGGGAAAAGGAGGTCCTTTCAGTTTGAGAAAGACAAATGTTTCTGAAGCCCAGCTCAGGCAGGTAGTTTCTCAGCTTGTCTAAATGGATATCATCCCCCAGGCTTCCCCTCCAAAGGCCAAATCCCCAGATCAGAGCCTGTTACCAGGGGATTCTGCTCTTTGATCCACACACTCGGAGTTTTCTGCTGCATTGCCCAGGAAAAAGGCAGTTTAAGAGGAGGCTGCCTCTCTCTGCTTTGCTGGTTGCTTTCTCCCCTTCCTTGGTTGCAGTGGGGAGAGGATCCAGCCTCCCATGGAAACAGAGGTGCTTTCCGTCTTCCTGCCACCTTTGTCCATGTACTCACACGTGGGTGCAGCCCTTTAGGAAGGACTAAGGAGGATGCTTTTTTAGGGAGGACCCTGTTCGTGCATCCCTGTTGCTAATTCCCTTGATGGGCAACATGCACAGGTTGGGACTGCTTTGGCCACTGCCCTGTGCAAGCCCTGTCACCACCATAAGATGCTCCTCAGCATGGAGGAGCTGTGTGTGGCAGGACCATGCTCAAGCCAAGAGTGATGCCTTTGCAGGGTCAGGGTGGGGAATCAGACATCACACAGCCTAAAGGCATTGTGTGAATGTTACTTTAGGTATGGAAAAATCAGAATGCAACAAGCACTGTGAGGGTAGGAAAGGGCTTGGGTGCTTTTGAAGTGCATGCTCAGATCTGTGATTGATTAGACCTCCGTCTTCCTCCACTTGTATGGCAAAATGCCACCTCTTGTATCTTTAAATAGGTAATTGAATATTGTGTGACATAGACCAATAACAACAGCCCCGTGCGTTGGGCTGGCGACTGATCTCTGGGGTCTGTTCATTGAGGGAAAGCATGAATTGTGCAGGCAGGTAGCTGCAGGTTGAATAGTCATGCCTATGTATGTGCTGCTGAATGCAGGACTGCTGCTGTGTGCAGTGCTGAGCTGCTGCACTGCAGATCTCTAGTCTGAGGGGCTCTAAAAGCCTGTTTACGATGAGCACCGCAGGACTTCAGTGTGAATGCAAAACAGAGCTCACAGAGGGATGTATTTTCTCTCCTTGCAATGCAGTCTGGTTTATCCATGTTCTTTACTCATGCCCAGATTGTGGTATGCTGGAGCACTGTTGCTGCATCATCGTGCATAGGATTCAACAGGGGGTTGGTTTAGAAATTGCAGTTTTAGGAGCCCAGCACCACACCGGTTTGCAAGGTGCATCTTGCTGGGAATCCACGTATTGCTTCAACAGTTAAAGGTTAAAATGAGAAAAGAATGGGGATTTTTGGTGCATTTCTCCCCCATCAATCTTCAGATTTTAAAGAAAGTAATCTGCAAAGATAAAGATGCAGGAAACTTTGACTCCCTCCTGCCCTGATAGCTGCCCCCCGCTCCCTGGGCTCTGCCTGTGGTCCATGCAGAGCTCTGCCCATCGCGCATCCCTTTGCTGCTGCTGCCTCTGTGCCAGATCTCATCCATGCAGTATTCCAAGCCTCCTGCTGCAGCCCCCGTGTTAAAAACACCCTCCAAACGATTCGGGAGGTTATTTTCAGAAAGACACCGCTTCCAGGAATGGGCTTTGCAGAGCTTTTTTCAACCAGGGACTTGGTGCATTCAGCAAAAAGAGGGGAGCACACGATGCATTCGCTGCATCCCATATGGCTGCTGTGGTTTTGAAATTGAGCAGTTGGTATCAGACACCGTGCGTGGT
The DNA here is from genome assembly GCF_033783945.1 of Neopsephotus bourkii. Taxonomy (NCBI): domain Eukaryota; kingdom Metazoa; phylum Chordata; class Aves; order Psittaciformes; family Psittacidae; genus Neopsephotus; species Neopsephotus bourkii. The sequence continues at coordinate 4,038,589 of NW_026901483.1, forward strand.
GCAGGGGGTGTGGGAGAGGCTCAGGATGGTGTTAGAGCTGTTCACTTTGGGCTGGGTTTTGTTTTGATAGGGAGAGAATATGCTGAACCTCATACGGTCACTCATGACCAGCAGCTGCTTATAGCAGACATCTATGGCAGGTATTTGTGTTTCACCTCCTTGTCCCCTACAGCAAGGCCTTGCTCCAGAGCTGATCTCCTGGCTGCAGAGGGCTTTACAGCACATCCTAAACGTGATGCTGATGTTCTCATTGCTCCCTCTTTTGGCAGGAAGGTTTCTGATAATGCCATGCTGCAGTGGAGGCCGTTCCTGTACTGGACCTTTCTGGGCGCCTTTGAAGGCCTCGTGTTTTTCTTTGGGGTTTATTTTCTGTTCCAAAACTCATCGTTGGAAGATAACGGAAAGGTAATGCCACCAAAACACACCCAGAGGGGAGAGCGAGGACTGCTGCCTCTGTGCCCTATGCCCCTCTCTACGCCTGGCAGGGAATAGCTACACGCTTAATGTGTGCGGTGTCTCGAGTCTTGTCCGACAGCGTAGCCTTGCTTATGGTGTGATTCTGCAGCAGATGCTTCAGATGAAACGTTTCCCAAATCGCCATGGAAACAGGGCAGAGCTGGTTAAACTCGCTAGGTAAAAGAACTAAGTCTCACACACAGCTTTATTCCAGCCCAGCGAGCTTTGCACAGCCTATTGCATGGTTCCGTGTGATGCCAGGCAATGGCCCAGGGGAGGAGCAGGTTAAAAAAGAAATTGGATTTCTCTTTTTTTCCCTTTTTTCTTTCTTTCTTTTAATTCTGCTGGTTCACTGAGTACAGAGCTAAGCCCTGGTGCAGATGCGGTGTCCTGGGCTATCTCAGGACCCTTTCCCCATGGAAGTGTGCAGTGTGTTATCCCATCTCCATCCATGGGAAGCCTCTTTCCCCCATCTCTTCCGACCCCAGAGAGCACCTTAGGCTTTTTTTAGCAGCAAACACTTGGAAAAAAGCTGATGAAATCCATGCGTCTGCATATGTTGCATCAGTGCCGACATTTATAGCCCCAGCTACATATAGTCAAGCCCCCACATTGTAGATTCAGAGCTTTTCTGTATTCATAGCCATTCAGGTTATATTTACTAGAACATGAAGCACTGATTTGCCCTGCAAACGCCTTCAGAGGTCAAGTCTGTGTGGCACTAAAAGAAGCTGTGTGGTTATGTCCTGTTCTGTTGGCACTTCTGCCTGTGAGAACTGCTACCAGCAATTGTTCATGGTATCCATGTCTGTTTGACTGACTCCTTTTTTGCTCCTACTGACTTGAATTTTTGTTGCATTGTTTGGAAGCTTTTACATTTCACTTTCTGTTTTGATGTATGCATTCAGGTCTTGACAGCCTTTGGTAAGCATCCCTCCCATTCATTGCCATCATTTGGATTCATAGACAGTATCTGCTTTTCTTTGTTGTGCGCAGTCGCTAGTTACCTGCAGCCCAAACCAGATGGCAGAATACACCCTGGTGCCTTCTGCAAACTGAGATGATGAGCACAGGTGTTGCAAGAAAGCAGAAACTGAGTAAATTACCAAGAAATCGTGGCATACAGGTGGTCCAATGACTTGTTATCGACATTGCTGTTAGTAGGAGGTTGTACCTGTCACCATCCCAGCTCTGGGTCCTCCGTCTGTGTGGCACTGCATGGCACAGGGTAGAGTAGTGGGTAGCAATCGCCTCTCTGAGCATCAACACCTCGTAGTAGTTTGCTCCATCCCATCCTTCCCGTCCGGTCCCTGCTTGCACCCCTGTCCTCATCGCTGTTGCTGTGCCTCTCCAAGGGGATGGACCCAGATGCCTGTGGCAATGTAACGTGTTTTCCAGGTTTTTGGGAATTGGACCTTTGGGACGATTGTTTTCACCGTGCTGGTATTCACCGTCACGCTGAAGGTGAGCATCTGCCTTCCTTCTGCAGGCACTTGTAGTAATTTCCCAATGCATGTGGATGTGCTGTCGGATCATGCAGTCAATGTGTTGAAGATGAAGTTTCTAGGACTTCCCACCACTTAAATCTTCTCTTCCATAGAGGCAGAACTTCCTCATTGACCATTTGTGTAGTCTGTGGTCTGTATTCCTGGGCTGTACTACTGTAAAGTATTTATGTCTTAGTTGAACTATTATCCCATTATTTGGCCTCTTTTGAGAGCTTCAGTTGATTGTGGTTGATTTCTCCCCACACTTTTACCCCTTGGCATTCAGTTCAAGCAAGAGAGCAGCAACAGAGACCTTGTGTTTGTCCACCTTGTTTCAGACATGGCTTAAACAAGCACCAGAAGGATCACAGAAGCACATCTGTCAGATAACAGCAGCAAACCTGCTTTGTTTCCCAGAGCATTCCAGAAGGAACAGTTTGCATAAGACCTTACAAAAAGTCCTTTATGTTTGGTTCAGGACAGCAGGTGGTGGCAGGAGGCAATTACAGACCCTGTAACCTTTAGACATCTCTTCCCTGTCACAGCAGAGCTTGTATCAGATTTATCCCATTAAAAAGTGTCAGTTATAGTTAGAACCTCACTGGTTCCCTGTTGATGTTGTGCCAATCTGCATTGAAAACACCTGCACTAACAACAGGGGAGACTGATCTGAGCTCTTAGGCAGAAGCTCTTCCCTGTGAGGGTGCTGAGGCGCTGGCACAGGGTGCCCAGAGAAGCTGTGGCTGCCCCATCCCTGGCAGTGCTCAAGGCCAGGTTGGACACAGGGGCTTGGAGCAAGCTGCTCCAGTGGAAGGGGTCCCTGCCCGTGGCAGGGTTGGAGCTGGAGGAGCTTTAAGGTCCCTTGGTGCTATGATTCTGTGTTCCCTGGTGCACCTGTACAGAGGTTGCTCTTTGGAGAACCTTCACCCTTAACGTGAAACCAGCCCGAGATGTCATATAAATACAATGAGGTGTGCTCTGCATGTAATGCCTGTTCTCTCTCTCTCTTGTTACTCACACAGCTAGCACTAGACACCCGATTCTGGACGTGGATGAACCACTTTGTGATCTGGGGCTCCCTTGCCTTCTATGTGTTTTTCTCATTCTTCTGGGGAGGAGTCATTTGGCAAGTATCTGTTCTTCCTTCCGTGGTGCTTTCCTAGGGGAATGCCCAGCACTGGCTGTGTGGGAGACGTGGCTGCAGCATCCCCTCATTTGGGTTATCCAGTAATTTATGGATGTCAGGGTGTGTGCAGCCATGCTCCTTTCTCTACTGGGAAGGGAAGGGATGGTATCTCCATCCAGTTCACACTAACGGCTGGTGCTGGAGGAGGGCTGTTGCATGATGAGATGGCTGGAGGAGGTCTGTCAGCCTGAAAGCAGATAAAGCCCTCGTTGTCATTGAAGTGCTTGGCTTTGGCAAGAGATGGTTTGCTTTTCTGCCTTTGAGGTCATTTCTGATGCTGAGACCCTTGTCTTTCATTAGGAGGTTTTGGGATAAATATTTCAGGATCTGTTTGTGCATGTAGATGGGAACGAAAGGAAGAACCCATGAGAGATACAGAAGGGAAGGAGCAGATGAGGCAGATGCAGAGCAAGAGGACCCAACACTGGGGCAGCGTAAGAGGGAGAGAATAAGCAGGATAAAAGCACAGATCTTGCTGCTGAAATCCTGGATCTGATGAGGAGAAGGAATTCTCATTGATTTGAAGGCAATCAGGATTTTAGTCTTCATGTCTTGCAAAAGCAGGAAAACAAATAGTATGTTACAAGTACTATTAATTTCCTGTTTTCCATGCTGGAATTAGACGTTCATGTTGGCATTCACAGCAGAGAGCATCTCCCATTTTTCACCTTTGCTTTCCCATGGGCTTGTCCCATGGGTTGTTGGCTAAATCCCTGATCCAGCAGCCTGCTAATAAAGATGTGCAATTGATTTAAACAGTTAAACTGAGGGTCACAGGCTTTGTTTAACTCTTCAGTGTTCCCAACCAACAGATGCAGACCTGAGATCTAACCAGGCTTCTGTGCTGCAATGTGTGAGTGTTCCACTGGTGTGTTTAACTCTCATAGCTCCGTATTTTGGGGTTCATGCACAGCACTGGGGAGCCTTGTCATCAGTCATTTATGAGGCACTTTTCATGAGCATCTGTCAGCTCCTCTCCATCATCAAGGGAGGGAAGAAACAACAAATAACCTGTGGGGACCAAGAGTTTCTGGATTCCCTCTATCAAAAGCAAACCAGAAGCTACAGCAAAGCCCAAAGTTGAAATGAACTGATTTGGTTTTTGACAAGGGGAATAATTTATCTTTCAGTGATAGCAGCAAAATCCAAACCCCTCCACACCCTGGAACAAAACAGATGTGGAAGATGCAGAACGCATCATGTAAGGTGACAGGACCTCCAGCACTAGTGCAGCTGAAGGCAGGAGATGCACTGGTAGCGGATGGGCAGTGTGTGTCTGTGCTGTACCCATCCCCATCTGAAAGGGAGGTGTTATTGCTGATGGTGTGATCTGAACCTGCTGTGATCCTGACCTTCTTGGGGAGTTTGTGTTAACCACAATGCATTTGTATCCTTTCAGGCCTTTCTTGAAGCAGCAAAGAATGTATTTTGTATTTGCCCACATGCTGACTTCAGTTTCCACGTGGCTGGCAATAATCCTGCTGATCTTTATCAGCCTCTTCCCCGAGATTCTCCTGATAGTTTTCAGAAGTATGAAAGAGAAGAGCCATCAGGTAAGGAGCAAGGGGATGTATTTATTGCACAGTATTTTTAGGCTCCAGCACCAGCTGAACCCGTAGCAGCACCGTGCGCCACTCGCACCTCGAGGAAGGCTTTCTAGAGTCTCATCTCACTCTTTCACATGCCAGAAATGTCAGGAAGCTCGTCTAAAAATACTGCCTGTGTATGTAGTGAGGAGAGACTCACTTTCCTTGGCTGCCATCACTGGATGGAAACTGCTGTCTCTTGTGAAATGCAATGTCCCTTTCAAACCTGAGCTGAGCAGCAAACCCCTCTTATTGTGTCCTGCAGAAACTCATGTCAGAGAGCACAGCCATGGTGCTCCCCTTGAGTCTGTCCTCGGGTGTTGGTGCAGGGAGATCAGGGTCAGGTCTTGTCATGTCTGCCCACTCCCCTTAATAACCAAGGGCTCGTACTGTGTTACCCTGCAGTGAGAAGGTCTCCTTCAAAGCGGTCTGGTTCCTTAACAGCTCTCCTCTGCTGCTATAGAGGAGGAGGAGGGCTCGTTTTAGCAGTGGAAGCCATCTCCTGCAAGTTGTTTTTGCTGCTCCTGCAGATGGTGAATGCCAGCAATGCCGGGCTCACCACTCACGCCCTGCTGAGTCCTTCCCTTGCTCTCTGCTTGCCCAGTGGTGCTCAGCATCCCTGCAGCACTGCGCTGTCACCCCAGCCATGCCCCCGCTGCTCCCTGTGCCTGCCCTCCCTCCTGCAGCCCTTCTTTCCCTGCAGCAGCAGCAGCAAGTCCTGCCTTGGGTTAGCACGTGGTGCCTTGCCATTGGGTTTCATGTCCTTAGGCAGTGCTAGGGCAAGGAGAAGGGACAGGGGCCGGTGCTGTTAGTGTGCGATAACCCCTGTGCTGACACCCAGCAGATGCTTTGGTGGCTCCTGGAAGGTAACACAGACCAGCAATGTGGTGCCCAGTGAGGGTGTCCATGTCCCAGGAGACCATGGGAGACCTTCCCAACACTGAGGTTTGAAATAGGCTTCTCCCGTTGAAACTCTTGTATGCTGTGAGGTTTCAGTGCACTTTCCTCAACTGGGATAACTTGTTACCTTGGGTCTTTATTATAAATGATAATAGAATAAGACTGGTTTGGGTTGGAAGGGACCTGAAAGCTCCTCCAGCTCCAACCCCTGCCACAGGCAGGGACCCCTTCCACTGGAGCAGCTTGCTCCAAGCCCCTGTGTCCAACCTGGCCTTGAGCACTGCCAGGGATGGGGCAGCCACAGCTTCTCTGGGCACCCTGTGCCAGCGCCTCAGCACCCTCACAGGGAAGAGCTTCTGCCTAAGAGCTCAGCTCAGTCTCCCCTCGGGCAGGTTCAAGCCATTCCCCTTGCCCTGTCCCTACATCCCTTGTCCCAAGCCCCTCTCCAGGTTTCCTGCAGCCCCTTTGGGCACTGGAGCTGCTCTAAGGTCTCCCTTTCAGGAGCCTTCTCTTCTCCAGGCTGACCCAGCCCAGCTCTCAGCCTGATGCTAACCTCAATTTTAAAAGCCTCAATGCAGTAGTAAAGGTTTTCCTCTCCTGTAACATTCCAAGTAAAACTTTGGCCCAGTGTCTGTGGATTGAGATGTGTATCTGCAAGACAAAAACCCCTTCAAACCATTCAAGTTGAAAGCGATAGAGATGGCTGAAGAAGTGTGGTTGAATTCTTTGAGGCTCCATGTAATTTCCTCCTATTAAGTATGATTTAGTAGTTTCCAGCTTGACACCCCCATTGAACAGGCTGGGAGTGACTTGAGGAGGCTGACCTGGAAGGGTGACCCAGGGGTTTCTGAGCCCAAGCTCAACTCCCCTAAGAGGAGGAGGAGGAGCAGCCTTCAGCACTTGGCCAGGGGATCCATTCCCTTGAGCAATGCTTGCTTTCAGGAGTCCTTTAGATGTGTTAAAAAAGGCTCTTGTGAAATGATTTAGCAAAGCAAAGTACATTTCAACCAGAGAAGTCTCTTCATATGTGCAGCCAAACTAAGCACGGGCTGAGCCGTATTTACATGTACATTTTGAGCTTTGGAAGATGCCTGCAGCAGATACCAGCTCTAGATGTCTGTGTCAGCACTCAGGCACCAAAGTCAGTCCCTTCGTTTGTAAAGGCATCCAAGACTAGGTTAGTTGGTTTCAAATCAAGACCCTTTATGAATATTCTAAGGTTAATATTGGGGATCAGTTTCCCATGGGGAGAATTAAAGGACAAACAGGATGAGGGATGTTATTTAGGTGCCTGAACCCCCAAATTGACAGCTGAGGGTCCCCTTTGGAATGGGAGGATAGAGTTGAAGCCAGGTCGGTGGGTATTGGCCCTTAAGTCAATGGGACAGGGATCCACCCCAAGTTCCCTATAACAGCGCATTGGCTCTGCTCAGTCTTTACTACACTTCCTGTGTGGAAATGTGTTTTCCTTTTGTTTTCCTTTCTTTATCCTGTTTTACTGCATTTGTGTTTGCCTCGGTTTCTGCCTTTCTTGTACTGCAATTTTCTGTCTTTTGTGCTGTTGTGAACCAGGTAACGAAGCGCCTTCCTTCCTCAGGAACATCCACTATCTTCATGCTTTCTCAAACTTCCAGCAATCACAGCTTTTCTTGGAGTGAATAAGGTGATTTCCTTTCTGAGTCACTATGTGTTGCTTGCTCCACTGCTTTTTTTCCTAACGCCTAACTCCTGGAAACCTATGTTTAGATTTGCTCACCCAGCAAAACCTTGCTTTCCCTTCTCCTTTTGCTTTAATTTAGATCTTTTGCTTTAATACTTAGGCTGTCTCTTCCCCTTCAGTCTCCAGCTGCACCTCAGGTGGATGAGCTGGTCGTGCTCAGGATGTCCAAGTAGGGTGGATGCAGCCAATGCTGGTTCACTCTCCCCAGCTGTAGTTTTGTGTGTTAGTGGACTAGATGCAAACTACTCTAAAGCGTTGGGCAAGGTGGATTCAACATTGATGGTCCTGTGGATGATTTGGCAAACAGCTCCGCATTGTTTGATGTTGGAGGAGGTCCCCAAGTGCCCATCTTGCTCCATGCATCACAGAACCCCAGACTGGTTTGTGTTGGAAGGGACCTTAAAGCTCATCCAGCCGCAACCCCTGCCACAGGCAGGGACACCTTCCACTAGAGCAGCTTGCTCCAGGTTCCTGCAGCCCCTTTAGGCACTGGAGCTGCTCTAAGGTCTCCCCTTCAGGAGCCTTCTCTTCTCCAGGCTGCCCCAGCCCAGCTCTCTCAGCCTGGCTCCAGGAGCAGAGGTACCACTGTTAGTGCTGCCGTTGTTTGTCCAAGTGAATAACCTGCTGTACTCAACCCTTACAACAAGGGATGGTCTCTGACTTGCTGACCATGGGGATGGTGGGTGCCTGGAGTCCATGTCTCAAGCATTTGGTTTCACTGCAGATCTCCAGTATTGCTCACTGTTGTAAGATACCAGTCACGTGCAGATCACGGATGGTTTCCTCCTCCCTCAAAAGCTCTTGTAGCATAAACCTCACCCAAAGGTGACCATTTCAGGGCTACTTTCTGAACACCCTCTGTGCCTCCTACGCTGCAGAACCCATCCAGAATTCATAACCATGGTATTTAGAGTATGTGTATTGCTCCATCCCTTAGGATGTGACTTAACTGTCAAATGGTGTGTGTCTTGTATAGTTTGACCATTAGGCAGGGGTGTGTGTTGCATGTTCTATAAGTCTCTTTGCCTCGCTGTTGCAGAGCAGCAGGAAGGCACCTGATTCAGTGTCGGCCAGACCTTCTGTCAGACCACTTCTTTTCAGAACATTCTCAGATGAGTCTAATGTGTTGTAACAGGTACCCTATCCAAAGGAGTCGGGATGGTTTTCAAAGGCATCGATTAACCAACTGTAACCTCCCCAGATCAATTAAGCTGTGGTTCTTGTAATCCTCTTGACTATCGGTGTGGGGCAGCTGTCCTTGTGGAACGGAGATGCAATGCTTGGGATGCATTTTAATGTGGGGATGTTGTGCGGTCCAACCTCTTCAGCATCCTGGATGTGCACAGATCCTCTCACACTGAAGTGTTTTGCAGTATGTCAATAAAGCTCTCAATAGAACTGGTATTTTAGTCTGATATTAACAGATAATTGAACGTGAAAATGCAGCCGGGGAATCCTGCTAACTGGTTATAAAAGCTAACACTGGTGTATTTGCAGTGAAGCATTCAAGTGTCAGCTATTAAAATGATTCCAATATTGCATCTGAATGGTATCAAACCCCCTTTTTCTAGGGTGCATGCTCTGTCAGATAGAAATAAGTACGTTTTAATTCATCTGCATAGATTGATACTAAACACGTGTACTTGTCTATGTCAGTGTATGCCTCAGTGTCTGTATGCACATACGCACACAGAGAGCATCCTGGTACAAGCTGATTTGAAACATCGTAGTAAGCTGGTAGCAGGGTAAAACAGTAAAAGTGCCTGATTGAATTCACACTTTTTAGGTGAAATATTATGTAGCTGCAAGCCTAAAACTGCAGGTTTGGTGCAAAGCTTGTTAGTGCTGCAGCCCCTTCAGAAGCGATCAGTGTAATCGGGCTGGCACAGAGAGCCAGGCTTGCCATGCCTCCAATGCATCTGGCATGGATCCTGAGCCGTGATCCCTCCCCACAGACGTTAGGTGGTGCTCTCCACTGCCGTATACTGGTGCTGGAGGCGGCTGGGCTGGGGCAGGCACCACTTTTGGACTTTATGCAGCGTTTTGCTGGCCTGTTACTTGTGAATGACATTTGGCACTTTTACCACGGGCTGATCTTTCTTCTTCTCCTATGAAATGTGAAATATTTCCCTCTAAAAGTAACCCAGGAAAAGGTTTGGGAGTTTGGGAATGTGACAATTGCAATACACGTGTGTTTTCCTTCTGATTTTTGCAGACTGACCCCTTTGATCTGCCTATGTTAGTCTCGTACAAACGTATAGAGAATGGTTACGTGAAGAACGAAGATGCTGTTACTAATCTGGCAGAAAGATATCCTCTCAGGATACTTTGAAGTGCTCCGTGCAAACACTGCATCTTGTCATGCTGTAGGAAAAACCATGGTTTTAACCTTACAGTTCTCTTTAGTCTCACCAAGAACAGTAAGCAGCCATGCTGATAAAGCAGTAGCCAGGGTACTGGCCCCACGGTACCCGTTTGTCTTTGGTCTTGCAGCATCCCCACACCCCCCAGAAATTAAACCTACCAATTCTACATCATTGGAGGCTGAGAAAGCATCTTTAGGAATTCATCCAAAACAGCATGAATTGAAGTGCAAGAGAGCAATGCCAGCCCCATTTCATACGGGGGCTTCCTCTGTTCATTGCAGATCTGTCCAAGCAGAGAGCTGCTGAAGTCTCTTGCTCTGCCTGACCAAAGAAGTAGCACAGACTTAAACCCCATAACAGCCCTTTGGGCTCCCCAAAGGCACGGGAAGAGCCTGCTCCTGCAGATGCAGCCCTGTGAGCATCCGCCTGGTGCGGGGCTGCCCCCTCCCAACTGTGGGTTGCCGGATGCACGTGGCAGAAATACTTGAAAATCCAGGAGGAATCTTCACCGACAGTGCATAGTGCTCAGTCACATACATCCCTCCACTGGGAATGGCTGGAAGCAGCCTGTGGTCCATCTGCAGTGTGGTGTCCATATGGAGAAGCGTTTGATGCTCAGGAAGCGCCTGAGCATCCTTCCGCAGACTGTTTGCTGGTGGGTTAATTCCTGATGGAGGGGGAAGAAAAGATCCTTTTCCCTCATGTTGTGGCTGGGTTTGATGGAAGGAAGCTGTCGTGGATGTTGGAAGTTGGGCTGTGCTGAGCCGTTTTGCCCGGGCTGATGTGGTTGTGCTTACATTGCTGCACTGTGCAGTTGCTTCAACACTTTAAAGGCCTGAGTGACAGTGCAGCCCTTGGATGATCCCGGGGGACATGGGCTGTGCCTGTAATCCTGCAGGCTTATCAAACTGCATCTTGAGTTATTTGCACTAAGGAAAAAAGAAGCCGGTTTGAAAATGAAAGGAACGCAGGAACTTGGATTTCATTTTACATTTTCTTTGGGTTTTAAATTGGCATGTTCTTTTTAATTCTACCTGTACCATGGTCACGGGAACTTTCCTCTTTAGGCTGAGGTGAGATGCCTGATGTGATGTTTGGTTTTATTCTTTTCTCTGATATGTGGAAAAAGCAGCTTTTTTCATTGCGTGGAGTCATAAGCAGTGATGGAGCACCCTGTGTGCCACCACTGCTGGGTGTGAAGGTCCCGCCTCATGCTGCTTTCCCCTGGTCCCGGTGCGCTGCAGAGGCACCGCTGTGGGAAGTGCTGGAGCCTCATTCCAGAGGGGCTGTGTTTGGCTCCTGCTCACTCAGGCTTTGTGTCACTTACATGCAAAGAAGCAACCCTGTGGGACTAGATGAAGATGCCATTCAACAGATTTCATTGAGTCTTGCTCTCCAGCTGCGATCCCTGAGCTCCATCTCTGTCTGCGGGGGAAGCAGGATGCGGATCAGCTCAGGCAGGTTGTGGTGTGCATCACGAGGACTTTGCAATGGGCCTTACCTGAGTGGGAAAGGGATGTGCCCAGTCCCTATGGCCAGTGGCTGCTCTTCTGTCACCCAGCATGGGAGGGGATGTACGGAGAGGACCACTGTATTATACACACTGCACTGGCCTTGATGCAAGCGGTGTTCGTTAGCAACCGCGGCTCGCCTCCTTGCTGCATGCAAGTAAGGAGCTGCACTTCCAGCATGTGTCCCATGGGCAAAGCTTTTATTTTTCCTTCTTTTTTTTTCCCCTTTTCCTAGCTCATTTCATGGACCTAGACTTCAACTTGCAGACCTTGTCCCATTCTCAACTTTTCTTGCTAAAATGTGGTGCCTACAGATGAAGCATACGATGACTACAATGAAGATAAGCTCTATATGCCAAATCTAACCTTTCTCCTTAACTATACAGTTGCTGACTTGTGTTTACATAACCTTTAAAATGCAGGCGCTGAAATGCCTGATTCCTGTGATTCAAAACCATTCCAAGCCCGGATGGTCCCAAGCCTGCCACCTTGCTTCTCGGTTTGTTTTGTGCCGTGCTCTGTTCCTATGGTCCAAGTCTGTTCCTGTGGAGGTTTTGCTGGTTACGTTAGTGGGAACAGAGCAAAGCTTGCCATGTATGTGTGAACTGTCCCAGTAAAGCCACAGAAACGGGCTCATTTCTGCAGCCTGTTTTGAGATGGAGCCTTCTGAGAACCAAACCTTTCTCTTCCCGTTTCCAAGTGTCCAGTCTCAGGATGGAGCGAGCCATTGCAATAGCTGTATGTTCAAACCCAAGGCAGGTGTGCTGAGGGGTATGGTGGAATTAATAGGAGGTGTCTTTTGGGCTGAAATGCAGGTTTTCTTGGGCTTGGATCTTCAGCTAGTGCACTGCTATGGTGTTGGGCAGAAGAAGCTGATCCTCATCATTCAGAAGCAGCAGAAGTGAAATTCCTGTTGCTGTGGATGGGTTGAGATCAGGGCAAACAGGAGACCCCTTTTGGGTTGAAAAGGGAAGAAAAAGTGGTGATAGGAGCTGTAGGGTGTAAGCCAGCGGGATGCTGGAGTGGCAGTAACCCGACAGTGCGATGCTGTGATTGTTCATGTCCCGTACACACGCTGCACTGGTACGGTGCTCATTAGTGAGCTAAAAGGTCAGTACAGGCTCATCGGTGGGAAAACCTGAAGGAAAAAAGGCTGGGGTTTCTTCATCAGAACTGATTGAAGCTTAATCCCTGGCTAGTGACACTGCAAGAGAAGAAATGTAATTAAGATTCCCTCTAAAACTGCTTTGTGATAACAGAGGAACTTGGTGTAGTCACAGCTACTTCTCAAAAACTAACCCTGATCCGTCTGAGGATGTTAGAAATGACTTGGAATTGCAGAAAAGCTTCAAATTGAATTTGTGTCCACACAGATTGAAAACTTACCCAATACTGCACCATTTATCCAATTGCCCAGCTCGGGGGTTTTTAAAACCATGTAGTATATAGGAGGTGTAAATTCTATACAGGCAACAAGAAGATACATTTTCAGCTTCTTGCAAGAATATATATATATATATAAAGAGGACTGCAACCTTACATTTTTTCACTTAAATGCAATTTTATACATTTATGTTGCTTTATATAAAAAGGAACTTGAATGTGAATGTTACCTTTTCTGAATGCAACTTGCTCTTTTTTCATTACAGAGACTTTTGTTTGAAGTAATCAATAAACTTTGGTATGTTGTTCTGATTAATAGATATATTGGTCTTGTCTCCTTGGGTGATGGTTTTAATGTGGGTCTTTTCCAAGGCAGTACAAGAGGGACCATGGGCATTTTCACTGGGGGGTGATACCAGCAAGGCCATACTTGGTTTTCCGATGGGAACTACCGGTTGCTTCTCCTTTTGTGTGTTTTTCAGCAGGTTACTAACAATTTCACTCTTAGTAGCTGTTACACATAGCTGCCCCATGTGCTCTGACCCCATTTCCCTCAGGACTCATGTCAAATTAAGACATGTGAATTAAGGGTATAAACTGATTTATCTTTATAGAGGAGTTAGAGCGTTAGCTGGCGTTTAGGAGCTGCCTAAAACAAGGCAGGTCCACGTGCCTGACTTCCATACAGGCACAAAGAGTTGTTCTTAATGCTGTGCATTGGTTCTGCCATGGCTACCTGTAATAAATGAGCTGCTTTTTTAGTTCGAAGACTAAAAGCACCCAAATGAGGATTATTGTGTGGTTTGTCAAGTACCTGCTGAAGTTCGGCCGGATATTCGCATGGATGAGCCCCCAACAACCCAATGCAACTTCAGGACTCAGTGTTTGTATAAGACACAAGGGAAATATATGGAGTTCCTATGAGTTTTTATAGGAGGCGTGTGATTCAAACCTAAATGTTTGTAATGACAAAGCGGCAGTTTGAAGGATTCTGTTTTGGCTGCTTGGATGTCTCCAGCTCCCATCAGCCACCGGAGGACAGATGGCTGTGCTATTTAAAACAAACTCTAACCTTTAAGAAGCAGCTTGTACTATTGGAAACCAGATACACGCATTCAGAATCTTAATAGCCCGAGTGAGTGATAGTGAGAAGCATCTGAAGAGCTGGGGATGGTTCTACTCCGCGCTGGCTAGCAAGGAGGATGGGACAGCCATAGTAAATGTAATGATGGGTGATGGCTGCGGGTCACCGGCTATTTCAGGGAGCACCAAACTACCATTTAAAATGCTCATGTAGGCCTTCATGTTAGGAAGGAGAAGCAATGTCATTTGGTAAGGTGGTTTTTAGCACGGATGTTTCCAAAGGTCAGGCTGGTAGTGTGTGATGGCAGCTCCTGGTAAGTGAAGGGGCCGCAGTGTCCCCATCTCATCTTGTTCTCCTGCAGCCCTGGCACAAGGGGTTTGCTCGGTAAAGCTCCACATGTCTGGGGATAACCTGCTGAGCTGGAAACACGCTGTGGCCTGGAGAAAGGGTGTGTGTGTGTGCTCCTGAGTGTGTGCTGCCTTCCAACCTGGGGTTGTAACAACAAACAAGGCACATCTTACCCAGGGAACAAGTGAGAGTGGGGCAGCGGAGTCCTTCCTCTTGCTCGCATTGACATAGAGAGAGCTGGGCTGGGTCAGCCTGGGGAAGAGAAGGCTCCTGAAGGGGAGACCTTAGAGCAGCTCCAGTGCCTAAAGGGGCTGCAGGGAACCTGGAGAGGGGCTTGGGACAAGGGATGTAGGGACAGGGCAAGGGGAATGGCTTGAACCTGCCCAAGGGGAGACTGAGTGAGCTCTTAGGCAGAAGCTCTTCCCTGTGAGGGTGCTGAGGCGCTGGCACAGGGTGCCCAGAGAAGCTGTGGCTGCCCCATCCCTGGCAGTGCTCAAGGCCAGGTTGGACACAGGGGCTTGGAGCAAGCTGCTCCAGTGGAAGGGGTCCCTGCCCGTGGCAGGGGTTGGAGCTGGAGGAGCTTTGAGGTCCCTTCCAACACAAACCAGTCTATGAAATCAGTGCAGGATTAACTGGCCACAGTGGGGCCAGGATTTGTGCCAGTCTGGAGGCTCTGCTCCTCCTAGACCAGCTCGGAAACAGTCCATAGTGGATGGTACCCCTGGGTTGGGGGTGATGCTGCCTTGCACATGAAACCTTCCTAAAAATCCCACTTTATGAAAACCAACCAGAGCTTAATTACACTCCTGCACAAGTCTTTGATGTTGCTATGCTTATTCCAGAGGTGAGCAATTCCCTTCCACATCAGTTTGACTCCAAACTACATTTAACCAGCTCTGTTTTTCCAGTTCTCAGCACCACCCTCAGAACAAATCAAAGCCCTCTTACCCCGTTTCTGCCTGTTGGAGTTGGGGCCGATGGGGCTAGGTGATGCGTGGGGCAAAGATGCTTGCAGCAGTGGCGTAGCAGGAAAAATGGGATTTGGGTAAGCCAGGGCAAACCAGTGCGACAATTGAGCCCTGGAGTGATGGGAGCACTTGGAGAAATTACCTGGCACCAGCAGGACTGTGTGTGGGAGCTGGGGCAGGCTGAATTGAGGGTGACAAGTTAAATTACCCCTTTGACCAGAACGTGTTTTCCCCAGCAGCTGTCGGGAGAGAGGTGTTTCTGAAGGGCAGGCTGGGAGATGGGGTGGATTGAGCTGATGGTGACGGGTGAACATTTACCAACATGCTTTCTAACTAAGGGATGCCTCCAGCGATGCGTGGGGCTGGAGCAGCCGGACTCGCTGCTCAGCCCTTTGCTTTCTCTGTGGTCCCATGATGAAAGATGAAGGCAGGAGCTTATGGAAGCTGCAGAAATGAAACCTGTGTTTTCTCTGAGTGATAATACAAGTGTATACTGCAGAGAATTGGCTGTTGGGATTATCCGGATCAGTCACAAAAGGTGATTGCATCACTGTGAGGCCT
Organism: Neopsephotus bourkii; assembly: GCF_033783945.1. Classification (NCBI taxonomy): domain Eukaryota; kingdom Metazoa; phylum Chordata; class Aves; order Psittaciformes; family Psittacidae; genus Neopsephotus; species Neopsephotus bourkii. The sequence goes on from NW_026901483.1 coordinate 4,054,145, forward strand.
CAGATGTCTGTGGCTGCCTAAAATGGACCGTTCCTGGCTGAATAAATGGGTATTTTGGAAGGGTGATTTCTCAAATCTGGATTATGGCACCATTCCCAACAGAACCTTCTAGCCTTCATTTTGGGGGAGAAAAAGAAGGTTTTGAATTTTGTTTGGGGTTGGGGGGTTTCTTTCTAGCCTTTAACCTGGAATTAATGACATTAGGAGGAGTTCTCCCTACACCTTTCTCCCTTTGATTTAAGGGGAAGGAATTGCACCCATTCTGCAAACAGAGGTGCTGCAATTGCAGGCAAGGTTTTGCCTCTGGAAGGGCACTGAATGCTGTTATGGAGCCTGGGTGGAAAATCCCTGGAAAAGAAATATCCGTGTTTCTGGCTGCCTTTGTTTGCTTTTTATCTGTTTCCTTGTTCCTTTTATCTCAGCTTGTCGTTCCTCGGGCGGGCAGAGTGTAACACTTGTCTCTGGGGGAGACAGATATGTGGAACAGCTTCTGGCAGTGTAAATACAAGTGGACATTGCCTGTGCTGAGTGTGTTGCTGGGATAGCTGGGCATTCATCCCGACATGCCCAAAAGGAGGGACTGTACGCAGCCAGGTTTCCGAAACAGGAATCCCTGTGGCCATACAGGCTTGTGAGGGACTGATGCTAAGGAAAAGCCATGACCAATTATCCCTCTGTTTGAGCCAGCGCAGCTTTTCCGTGCTGAGCTGGCTGGTGTTTCCTTGTGCCAGCTGAATTGGCTGGAGGAGATGCTGCTTTGGGAGGTGCGGGATTCCTGCTGGCATCCACTGCTGCAGTCCAGGGGCTCGGATAGGGTGCATTGGCTGCAAAGACCTGGTCCAGATCCAGGCTTCGTTGTTTTGCTTTCTGTTCAAAGGGCAAGAAATGGATTGAGTGCCAAACCTTAGGGATAACATAGCTGTATCTTCCACTGCTTTAGTTGTGCCAAAGCCAGTGTTAGAAGTGGGTATGTATCAGTCAGAATAAAGAAGAGATTTTAGATGGGCCTCATTTCTGCATGAGCAGTTTAGGGGAAAGAGCATTCCTGTGATAAGAAAGGAGGATGAACGTGGCATGGCTGTGTTTCTGTGCTCATAACCTACCATAAGGCTATTTTATAACCACATTTCAGTGCTGTGCACCTGAGCTGGGTGTTTTGATGAGTAACCGCACAGGAACCCTCGATGTCACACAAGATATGCTTCATAACCAGACAGAACATTGCCTGCTGTTCAGTTAGTGAGGATCTGCTGTGCTAGGAATGAGGAGCACTGATTGAATGGGTCAGCGTAGGAAGGGACAAGGTCTGCCAGAAGGGGTTTCTCATAGTACCATTGTTAGACCTCGGCTCCTGAATTAATGGCCCTGCCTGCTGGAGTGCTGGGAAAAGGTGGCTATTCCAGGGAGGAGCGTAATTAAAAGGCTCTTTTGGAAAAACAAGACCATCCACTTCTCTGTGCTGCCTTCCTGGGCTGCTCAGGTTCCAGCTGAGAATGAGCTGGCATCATTTGAACCTCAGCATCGGGGAAACTGAGGCTGGTGGGTCAGGCCGGTGCTGTGCTTAGGGCTCTGCACAGCTCTGGCTGGGGAATGGCTTCATGTTCCCATGTGTTGGTTGGGGAATTTGCTTGAATGGGGCTTGCAGGAAAACACTGGTTATGATTTAATGAGATTCTCCGTAGTGAAGTGCAACAGGGAGTAAGGTGGGGAGGGGGTTTGGCTGCTGGGGGTGTGCTGGGACAGTGGGGAGCAGCTGGGAATTAGAAACAAAAATAGGAAAAGGGGAAAAAGGGGGGGGGGAAGAAAAAAAAGGAAAAGAAAAATAAAGGAAATAAGGATAAAGGGGGGGAAAGGAAGGAAGGAAATCAGAAAAAAGGAAAGAAAAAAGGGAAAAAATGAAAAATTAAAAAAAATGAAAAAAGGGAAGAAAGGGAAAAAGGGAAAAAAAGGGTGGAAAACAGGAAAAAGGGAAAAATAAAAAAACAAAGAGAAAACAAAATAGAACAAAAAAATGAAAAAAGGGAAGGAAAATTAAAAAAAGGAAGAAAGTAAAAGGGAAAAAAATAAAGATGAAAAACGGGGGGAAAGGAAAAAAATGAAAAATGCATAAAGAAGGAAACAAAGGAAAGAAAGGGGGGGGGAAGAAGAAGGGGAAAAGTGATAAAAGGGGTAAAATGGGGATAAAAAGCGGCGAAAAGGGGGCTGACCACAGCCGGAACCACGGCACCGGCGGCGCTCGGCAGCGGGCGGGGCTGGGGGCGGGAAGAGGCGGGCCCGGGGCCCTTCGGCGGCCGCCCGCTTCCCTTGGCCCCGCCTCGGCGGCCGCTCGGGCCCGGGGCGGCGGCGGCGGCGGCGGCGGCGGAGCGGTGCGGGCGGCGGAGCGGAGCCGCGGGGCATGGCCCTGGCCCCGGCCTCGGCCCCGGCCCAGGCCCGCCCGCCGCCGGGGGGCACCTCGGCGGGGGAGATGGAGCGGTACTACTGCCTGCTGCGGGCCGCCGCGCTGCTGGAGGCCGCCGCCGCCGGTGAGTGCTGGTGCGGGGGGCACAGGTACCCGCGGTTATCCGGACACCGCTCTGCGCCGCGGCTTCCGGCTCCGCGGAGGGGCCCTGGGACGGGGACGGGGGGCTCGGGGGTACCCGGTCATCGGGGGGGGGGGGGGTCGGTGTTGTGGTGTCCTGCGGGGAGGACGGGTTCGTGAGGAGAAGCTGTTCGCGTTGTGCTGCCGGTGTGTCCTTGTGCTGGAATGCACGGCTCGAAATGCCGTGGGAAGACGGGAGGTTGTTCTCGGGTATTTGCCGGTGTTAATCCCCGCTCTCAGGCTCCCCATGGGCAGAGCTCGAGAAGTCCTCCCTGGGAAGTTGCGCCTTAGCCTGAGGACTGAGGGCTGTGATGTGCCTTTCCCCGTTTCTGAAGTGGAAGAGCAGTAGATGGGTGTGAAGTGTCTCCCCCTATTCCCTCCCTCACCCTTCGGGCTTTAAACCTCGCTCAGTTCCAGGCTGTGTCGGGGAACGCACTGATGGGTGATGATGTTGCTGTGCTGTATGGCTGCAGACCCTCCATGCGAGAAGCAAGTGCAATGTGATTCCTTGCTCCCTGGCTGTAAGCTGCTCTCCTGCCTCTTTGGATGGACAACGATCTGCTCAGGAGCTGTGGAGCCCTGGCTTCTTTATGTTGTTCCCTTGTGGAGGAGAGCAGTGGCTTTTCTTGCAGTGGTCTCTCAGAATCCCGGATATGTGGTGGCGTTCTGGGGTGCTCCAGCCTTGCGATGGGATGTGTACCTTGTCAGGCGGTGAAGGCACTCATCATTGCTCACTTGTCCACAGCCTGGAGCCCTGCCCGGCACACCAAAGACACACTGACCCCAGAAATGCTTCCAGTCTCATCCCAGAGCACACTTTGGGGGGCAGGAGGAATGTATTGGGAGTACAAGTCATAGGTGAGGATTTTACCAGTGTGTCACTGCTTCTCCGGTGCTGCTTGTGTTCTAATGTCCTGTTGGATGATGCCCATGGCAGCACCTTCTATTGCTGTGGTCCCACCTGTTGGACCCCTGCTGCCCTGCTCCTTTGCCTGCACCCCCCATGGGGAGTAGGGAAACAGAGGCAGGGGTGATGGGGTCAGGCAGCACAGGGAGCTGCTGGAACGGATGTGATTAAAGCAGTCTGATCCTCCTTGTGCTGGTACCAGCGATGAAACACCCACATTGCTGGAACAGGAGCGGGGTGACACGAGGATGGGGATGCAGATAGTGAACAGTGTCTTCTGTGAGCAATGTGATGGGTGAGAGCGGGCAGCGGGTTTCCCTTAGCATGAGCCCTGTCTTCTGACCAGCTCTTGGCAGATGACCTTTGTATGATGCTCATAGGGAATCAAGATATCTCCACAAAAGCACTTCTGTGTGGTTATAGCTGCAGGGTCTGGACATGCGGTTTGGCACCTACATAGAATCTTAAGATGAGATATTGAGAAAGATACAAAGTGGAGTAAGGTTTCCTAAATCACGAGATTAAAAGTAAATCAGAGGGTTTTCTTTCTCCTCTCATCGCTGATTTCCGAGCATTCAGCCTGATTTGGGACCGTGCTTTAAGCATTTCTCTTCATGCATTGGTGTAGGAAACTTGGTTGTTTCCAGTAGAAGGTGGTGTTTTCCCCATACCTGGGACAAGCCTGTATAAATCCCAAGCCTTTTAGAGCCATTCTCATCTCTGCAATGGCTTGGGCTCCCTCCCTGTGGAAGCTCTGTGCTGCCATCAAGGTAGGCCCTGTTGGGTGGACCACGGAGCAGTAGTAGTCTGGGAGCAGTCAGTAGTATGTGGGATGTGCTTCCTCTCCCTACGTCCCATTTGCTACAACCACAGTTTAATGGTTTATCATTCATTTAGCAGGACAAAAGTGAAGTGACAGCAGGGCTGAGTAGGAGGAAAGCAATTCAAGTGTTGTTGAAGTGGAAATATGGGGGGGCAGGGAAGAAGGACTCTTCCAAAGCACTGTCTTTGGCATCAAACTGGAGGATGCTTGGAGACATGGAGCTTACCTTGGAGGGTCGGAGCTCGATGTCAGTGGTTGTGCTTGTGGTAGGAGCCTTTTGTTCAAGTCAGGTTTGGTGGATAGGACTTGCAGGGAGATCCTGGAGCTGCAAACAGGCACCTTTGCACTGACTGACCATGTTGGTGTGATGCTGCTTGTTTCGGTATGTATGGTGTCAGGTCATGCACTCCCCATCTTGCTCTCTGCCAAAGCTTCAGTGCTCTTATCTGCCAGCTTGCCCCACTGAAGGCCATTGCAAACCTGGGTGCAGAGGACCAGGAGTACGAGGAGCTGTGGTGGAAGGGGCTGGGTGATGCTGCCTTGTTTTCCAAACCCCTTTTCCTCATGGGCAACACTGGACTTGGTTTGGCAGCGGTGCCGGGTCAGGAGCTCCCGGGATGGAGAGTGCTTGGCTGGGTTTGGAGATGTGCTTTTGTCAACAGGGGAACGCCAGAATTGGGCATCTCCATTTGCACTGAATGGTTTGTGTTGGAAGAAGCCTTAAAGCTCCTCCAGCTCCATCCCGTGCCATGGGCAGGGACACCTTCTGCTAGAGCAGCTGGCTCCAAGCCCCCTCCAACCTGGCCATAAACAATTTGCAGCTGAGTTTCCAGGTGATGCCACTGTGGGAACCTGGCTTCACCTTTTAGTTCCCTGGCTCTATGAGCTGTAAAAGCAAATCCATTGTTCTGCTGACCTCAGTGAACTGAATTCCATGTTCCCAGGCAGGTGATGGGGTCCTTCACTGCTATCTTCCAAGGGTCGCTTTGTGCACAAAGCTGGAATTTGGCTTGGAAAAAACACCGCTTGCATGGGGTTGAATGGTGATGGGGAAGTGCTTGAGGTGTGTATGCTTTTGTGATGGTTTTATTTGGCTTTGGAAGCCTTTAGTTCCAACCGGGCTGTGGTTTGGAGGCTGCTGATGTTGGCCAGGAAGGTGTGTTCTGGTGGCAGATGCTAAACGTGCCCTGGTGCTGATGCGCACCTGAGCCTCTCGTAATGCCTGAAATTGGGACTAGGAGACAACTAAAAGTACATTGAAGCTCCTAAGTAGCAGAAACACAAGGAACTGGATTTTCTCAGCTCCCACACTGCGTTTGAATCCACACGGGTGGGTGTTAAGAAACTTCTCTTACGTTTCTTGCAGTCGATGTCAATTCCTGTATAGTGGAGCTGGCTTTTATCTTTCCCACTTTTCACTTAGGTTTGGGGTGATGCGAGAAGACAGATAGTTTATCTGACAGAGCGTGGAAACATGGGAGCATCCAATATCTTGTTCCCGTGCATTAGTGGATCTTCCGGAACACACAAGCCTTGTTGCCATGTAGTTGATTTTTGCTTTGCCTTTTCCAAGTGAAGCTTCCAGTTTGTCAGCTGTCAAATCTAAATGGGAAGAGATTCCACACCCCAGAAAACCTCAGTGGTCTCCATTACATGCGAACACCCTGGAGCTTTCAACCCCCTGTGAGCATCCTCCTTGCTGTCAGCATGGCTCAGCCCTGGCTCTTGGGGGCACTTCTGTGCTCACTCCAGCTCTCAGAACTGACTTGCTGGATGGTATTCCCATAAAGGGGGGATCCTGAGCTGGCTGCCCCACTGCCCCATGGTGAGCAGAAGGAGGCTGTGCTGCTTTGGTGTGTCAGTACGGTACCACAGATGTGCCACATCAGTGCTTTGGGTGCTCCTGCTCTCAGCCAGTGATTCCTGATGGATGGATGCTGGAGGGATGCCCATGTGCAGAGGTTCCTGCTCTGGGGCCTGATCCAGCATCACTCCTGATCCAGGGTCACTCTGTGCATGCCTGGATGCAGTGCATCTTCAATGGCTGCTCAGCTCCTGTTGTAAGGTGATGATTCAGCTGCCTGCATGATGGTCCACAAGCCTGCTCTGCACTGAGTTAACATTTTCTCCCTATTTCTTATCTTTATTTTTTCTTTCACATCATTTTCCTTTGCATTTGTACTCTTCTCCCGAGTGTGTATAAATCTAAAGCCTTTTGAAAAGGTCATTCTAGTCCTCCAGAAGCTTCATTTCAGGGTGGTTTTGCTGCATGGTTTCTTAGCTGAACACACTCCCAGCTTTGGGGGATGGAGATGTCTCTGTGCTGAAACATCCGCTGCAGACAAGCCCCAGAAGGCCTCGGTGGAGAAGCACAGCCACTAGGTCAGAAGAGAGGACCATCTGGTGCCGTATCCTGCCTCCTACACTGTGCTGGAGTAGGTGCTTGGGGAGGGATAAAAGGAAGGGCTTGCAAAGAGCGAGCCTTTCCTTAAAATATCCTCCCTAGGCTGACAAAGGTTAATTTAAGGAGTCCTTGAGCCTGGCGTGGTGACCAACCCATCACACCTAGTGCTGGACCAACCCTCTTGAGGCTTTCCACAGCCTTTTTAGATCCTTGGGTGCTTTTAATGTGCTTCTGCCTGATGTAAGTGCTTTGATTTCTCATCTGTGACATGAGGTGATGCTCCTGGTGAAGTTTACATCATGGTTTTCACTGCAGCGTGCTCACATACGGACAGTGATTTGAGGAAGAGGGGTCTGTGTTCATGCCCATGCAGCCATGGAGGGTGGTGGCTGTACTGGGGGGCCGGTGCCTATCATGCACAAGGCATGGGTGTTCCTTTGAAGCAGTGGTGTGGTGGCTGCTGCCCTTTAGGTCCCTGATGAAAACGCCCTTTGCTTTGCTGAACTGGAACTTCACAGAATCCCAGACTGGTTTGTGATGAAGGCACCTTAAAGCCCATCCAGCTCCAACCCCTGCCATGGGCAGGGACCCCTTCCACTAGAGCAGCTTGCTCCAAGCCCCTGTGTCCAACCTGGCCTTGAACACTGCCAGGGATGGGGTTCAGCTCTGCCATCTCTTGTCCCCTGGATTGTGATGATGGAGGTGCAGCTCAATCACCCTGCACAAGTGGGGTTTGCAAGCGCCTCTGTTCAGCGTGTACTGGGAGGTTTGCGTGTGGCAGGTGGAGGTTTGCCATCAGCCTATTGACAGAACAGGCTGAGAAGCCCCATCATCTTCCTCAGGATCAATACATCATGTCTTCCAGAAGTGTAGGCATTATAGACCTAATCTAATTACTGATCTTTCCTCCAAATGAAACCTGGATGTGACTGGCTGTAGTTATGAGCTGGTGCCCAGCGTTTGGGGGATGCAGATGCTCCCATGCAGTTTCTAGTCACAGCAAGGTACAAGCTGTCCCCACGGGCAGGGGACACAAAGGACGTGCAGCAGTTGAGGGTATTGAAGCTTTCTGCCATAAATATTTTAATGGCTCTTTTGTGTTGCTCCCTTGGCACAGGGAATGGCTGCCCCACCTGGAATTACACACTCTGCAGTGTGCCAGGTTAGTGCAGCAGCAGCAAGTGTTGTTCTTCCACTGAGATGGCTAAAGGTGAGTCTGGTCCATGGACAGCATCAGTGCCTTTGCAACAGGTACCCCCAGTGGGTGTCTGTGTGTCAGGGCAGGATGTGTGAGCAGCTGAAGGTGGTTTTGGTGCATACAGAGGTGTGTGCAGCTGAGCACTACTCTTAGAGATGACTGACGGTTACACAGGTAGCTTCTGCAATGTACAATTGCAAATGCAGAAGAGGACCTCAGCAGGTTTTCCACTTTGAACAACCAAGTCCTTAAGTTTCTTCAGCAGCTGAACTTTGCGAGTGTGGAGAGGAGGGAATTTGATGGATGCAGGATGTACTTTGCTCCTCACATGGGGAAAAGGTCCCCACAGGTCTGTATCTGTGACCAAGCTGTTACCTCAGCTATAAAGCATTAGGCTGTTGTGTGCTCTGCAGCCCTGGGTGACTGCAGTGGAAATGAGTAGAAATGTCTCTTACTATTGGGCCCCTTTGCTTTTCTGCACTATGAATCTTTAGGAGTCCTTGTTATAAGCCAGCGTGCTCTGAAAACTCACCTGTAGGGAAGAATGATCCCTTGGCCTCAGATCCATGGGGAGGAAGCCATCAAGTCTATGCTGGTGGACTTCAGTGCTGATCCGGAGACCTTCAGCTCTTTGGTGCATCTAGAAACCAGTCCTGTGGGTTGTGGAGACCTTTTCTTCCCCAGCTGTCCATGTTGGTCCTACACCGTCCAATGTTAGGGTCAGCAGGGGTTTTAACACCCCCCTTTGATGTTAGCTCTTGCTCGACCCATGGACACCACATCAGCCTGATGGATGGGGGCTGCTGAGGTCTTTTCTGCCCTTTGGCATCAGACATGCTCATTGCCCTGTTGTAGCACCGTATCCTGTTGGCACTTGTGTCTGTTCCCATCCCCAGTGAGGAACTGAAGCTGCAGGAGACACAGTTTGCTCCCGGCTACCAAAGAGTTTAGTGTCGAAGCCAGGAAGCAGCCCCAGGACTTGGCTGTCAGTTCTCTGCTCAGACCAGGTCCTGGGGATAAGCTTTTGGTGAATACAGCAGGCCTTGTTGGGGAGCACAATGTCCCATTCTCTGCTTGCCATGGACATGCAGTTCAGCACGGGATCTCCACCAGCGTCACGCTGCCTGGCCAGGGGCTCTCGCTGCTCTTCCATGCACGCATTTGTTCCTCTTATAGCTAAAAATGTTATTTCTGTTGTTAAGGATTCGGCCCTTCCTGGCTCTGCTTCCCACAAACACTGTGTAAACGCTGCTCTGCCTGTACACAGCGTCCTGTCCTATCCTTGGACAGGTACAGGGGTGTGGGAGGGTGGATGAGGAAATGAGGATCCTACTCCAGGGTATGCACTCGTCAGGGCAGCCACTGCTTGGACATGATAGAAGCATAGAATAGTTAGGGTTGGAAAGGACCTTAAGATCATCAAGCTCCAACCCCCGTGACATGGGCAGGGACACCTCGCTCTAAACCATCTCACCCAAGGCACTGTCCAACCTGGCCTTGAACACTGCCAGGGATGGAGCATTCACAGCCTCGCTGGGCAACCCATTCCAGTGCCTCACCACCCTAACAGGAAAGAATTTCCTCCTTATACCCAGTCTAAACTTCCCCTGTTTCAGTTTTAACCCATTACCCCTTGTCCTATGATGCAGGTGGGGTGTGATCCATGGGAAGATATGGGTTGAACACTGCTCTCTGCCATGCCCTGCCCTGCTCCTTCCCAAGGGACAGGCACTTGGCCACTCGTCTCCGTGCTGTGTGACAGACCCCCTGCAAGCATGCTGGTTACTGCTGGTTGGCACTTGGCAGGCAGTGTAACCCAGTGCTTCTGCCATCATCACTTCCCCCATCTTGCTTGCTGGATGTGGTGTGCTGATAGGGAGAACGGGGATGTTCCTTGTGGATTGGGTTGAGTCCAGAGGCTTTGAGAATTGTTCGGTGAGAAAGAAGGGTGAGGCTCAGCCGCTCGTCCTAGGACATGGTTGTGGTTTAACCCCAGCACACAACTGAGCCCCACAGAGCTGCTTTCTGCCCTCCTGGTGGGATGGGGAGAGAATTGGAAGAGTGGAAGAGAGAAAACTCATGGGTTGGATAAAGACGGTTTAATAGGTAAAGCAGAAGCGATGCACGCAAGCAAAGCAAGGAATCCATCCATCACCTCCCATGGGCAGGCAGGTGCTCAGCCACAGCAGCACACATAGCAGTGACTTGGGAAGACAAACACCATCACTCTGAATGTCCCCCTTTTCTTCTTCCCTCATCCACATTGAGTGCACCCAGTGATGGGCTGCAGGGCCTCTCTGAGTGCTTCGTGTGGGTATAGCAATGCAGACTGAGTTAGGGGATCACACTGCAGGGTGGTGCATTGACTGTGTTTCTGTTCCTTGCCCCAATAAATGTTTAATTTTGCCAAGCAGAGCAGCTTCAGCAGGAGGAGGGGAAAGGGCTGCTCTCTGCATTGCACTGGGTTCATGGCTGGGGCACTCTCTCCAAGGGATTTCCTTTCCCATTCCTGCATAAAGCAGATGAGATGGGGATGGCTTAATCCTCACACCCAGCCTTGCTTATTCTCCATGGGCTGTTCTGGGAGGGTCACACTGATGCTGGCATCACACAGGGGCCCCCCAAGCACCAGACCTTCCTGTAAATGCTGTTGGTTTATCCTTAGCCTCAAAGGAACAGGAGGACAACCAGAGGCAGACACTGGCTGGTGGTTAGCCCAGAAAGTCACGGCGAGAAGTGGGAATAGGTTATAACTGTGCTGCTCCGCAGGCTCCCTTGGCACCAAATAAATGCTGCTTTGCTGGGTGCAGACGTCTGAATGGACAAGCAGCCGACAAGAAGCTCAATGTGGTCCTTTACCCGTTTCATTTGATTTACTCCATCTTTGTTTCCTAGACTACGGCAGCAGCCCTCTGAAGAGCTGCCGTTCTTCATTCACAACAAAGCCATCTCCAAACGGGTTTTGTAGCTGCAAACAATATTTGGGCAGTGTTGTGAAGGGCAAAGCGCTTCTCCATCAGCTTGGCAGATGTGTGACACAGCTGCAGTCTGCTGTGAAGTTTGGAAAGGGAAAGAAAACAATAGTGACCAAAGAGCAAGGATCTTCAGTGTTCGTTTGAGGTGTATGAGAGGGAGTTGGACTCAGACTGTAGGTGTCCCCTCCCCACCCTTTGTGGAAGTCCCTCCATGCTTGAATCCCCCCAAAAGGGAGGATCGCTGACAGTGAGCATCATTCTCACAGCTGCAATCTGTGCAACAGCCTCGAGATACGGTCCTATGGAGAGGACCCAGCAAAACGCTGTGGGCTGTGTAAGCCAAATGATGGGGACAGGGCTGAGTCAGCAGGTTGCCTGCTGAGCCACGTTAGTTTTTCTCGATGGGGTACAGAGCTCTGTATTTCCCCTTTGTCTTGTCCCCGCTTGGCTTCATGCATCCTCCAAAACTCTGTGTCATGGCAACGATCTCCTCCATAGAGGAGTCTCTGAGTGTAATAACTGCAGCAGCATTTTATAAATACCCAGGTTAGAGCCTATATCAAAGATGTTACTACACTGTTCTAACAGTTTATCATTGAGATGCTGCTTGGTTTTAGTAAGACCCTAAAGCCTGAGGTCATACTGACTGTATGGGGTTAGCAGTGTTGTTTGGGATGCTGTAACACAAGGCGGTTCAGGCTTGATTTTATAACAGCACAGCTCTAGTCTATAGTAGCTGATGATCTCAAAGCCTATTTTAAGAGGAATGAGTGGACCTGCATGAAACCTGGACTTCCTCTGCCTTGTGCCAGCGAGATGCAAGCTGTGCGGTTCATAGCCAGTGTGGGCTGATCCCTGGGGTCTTTACTGTCCCAAGATAGTCCTCCAAATAAGAACCCCCCCAGTTTGCTAATGCACATCAGCTGAAGCCTTGTTTTTATCTGGGCCCCACTGCTTTTCACTGCTCTTTTTCCAGAGGTTCATATTTGAGGACAAGGGTCATGCTTCTGTAGAGGATTTATAGCAGCATCCCACTGATGTGCCTCAGGCACAGCAACACGCTTGTGAATCTGGTGCCAACACTTGATTTTCCCTAATGTTTGCCCAAGAGGTTGAGTTTGGTGGCCAAGGAGCAGCTCTGATGGGAGCACAATCAGCCTATTGTTGTGCCTTGACCTTACCAAAGGGCAGTTATCCCGCTCCTCTGTCGGTTGTTGGATTCTCCTGCACTACAGGAGATGGGAGATGTAAGGGAAATGCTCCCTGAGTCTTCCCTGCCTGAAGTGAAGTACTCCCACCTAGTTTTTCCTCAAATGAGTTATTTTGGGACTGCTCGGAAGGGGCTGGTTTTCTGACAGGGCTGGGTGCCCTTTTCCAGTAATGTCATCCCTTGGGAAGCAGCTTGGAGCTTGGAGCACCCTGCTCTAGTGGAAGGTGTCCCTTCCCATGGCAGGGCGTTGGGACTGGATGAGCTTTAAGGTCCCTTCCAACCCAAACCATTATATGACTCTATGATAAAGTGTAGGTGAGATGTGAGAGAATAAGCACTGCACTCTGGGGTTAAAACATGCATTTTTGAGATTGTATTCCCTTCTATAAAGTGAGGTTTGAAAGTATTTGTGGGAAAGTGCTTTTTTCCCCAACCATACTTGTCTCCAGCTTGTTTTAATGCTCTCCCAGCCTGTTTCCTTGACAGCTCTCAATCAACCAGCACATCCCTCCCATATCACTGCAGAACCAGAAACAAAAGCCTCATTTACTTGTACACCTGTAGCTGTGATTGCTTTTACAGCTGAGCACTTGAGTCACACAGGGGTGTTCTAGTCCATGGCCAAGCCGTGGGTAGGGAAGGTGAGCTGACTTCACCGCAACTACAAAGGCAGACAGGCTGCTGAGCAGCCCCACGCTGTTCCGAGGCAAATAAGTGTGGCTATGTCTTTGGTCTTGTATTTTCAAAGCCCAGCGTGTTTAATACCATCTGCTTCATGTGTTGGAGCCCCTGAAGTTATTAAATATGCATCTTTATCAGTGTGAAACTATTGACCTGGAGAACGAAATCTACTGGTAGAGGAGAAATGTGTGGCTGCAGCTTGTCCTCGAGTCAGGTGAAGCAGTTGAATGCGAATGTTTGAAATAGCTTTGCAAGACAAACTTCTTCCTTAGCAAGACCCGTTCTGTGGCCTGTTAAAATGAAGAATGCTTCTGTAGATGCCAATTTGTCCTTACCAAACAGAAATCACATTTTTATCTATAAGAGGGAAAGCTATGTGCACGGCAGAGCAGAGAGGAGCCCATGGCAAGTGGGGATGCAGGAGCATCACCTCTTGCACCGCTGGGTGCTGCTGTTCCGTGCAGCCCACTAAGGGCCCAAAAAATCCATAGATAAAGCTGAAGTGAGCAGAAGGCCTTTGGAAACAGTGAAGTAGAATAAATACTGATTATGCTGGAGTGTGTTGAAGTATGCAACCTGTGTCATTTGAAGCAGCCAGAAGATTACTCCCTAGGACCGACTATATAATCAGTGTTTAAAATGTGATTATTGGAGAGCACAATGACTCTAATCTGTATAGATGTGCTTGGGAACCTTTATTTGCAGGAAGAAGGTTGTTTCATTTTAAGCTATCATCCTGTTTATAGATAAATGTGGACCAGCTCTAAGCACCCCTTGTGTTCAGTCTGGTTTGTGTTTCCTTCTCCCAGGTAAAACAATGTGTAACCTTCCATTGCTGCTGACATGGTCAGTGTGCTAAACGTGGCATGGAACCAGCCTCTCCCATTATTTAATTAAAAAGAAATCTAATAACCCAAAGCCAGCACAGCCTTTCCATGGAACCACGAGTTCAGAAGCTCATTTGCTCAAAATTAAAGACTCTAACAGTGTGAAACTCCAGCCTTGTTCCCAGCGTGGCAGCCTTGGATGCTGCTGATGCCAGCAGAAGCCTCATCCCATTGCACTGCCGAGGTTAGGGAGCACTGGGGGAGTGTCCTGAATAGGGAGTGAAGTTAGTAACTTCAAAATATAACAATTAACATTGGATACACCCTGTTGAGCACCCAAACTCCCTTAGTACACTTGCTAGAATACATTAACTGCTGATTTATGGCATTTGCCCTGCTGGAGTCATTAGAATCAGTGTTTTCTAGGAGGTTTCTATGTCCTTTGTTATGAGATTTCATATACAATTCAGGGAAGCTGCACTAGGTTCAAGTCCCACCTTTGGGTGAGCACACTGATAAGCATTTGGAGTTTTACTTTCCTTTCTGATGGCTGCTTTTGCTTTCCCCCTCGCCAGAAACCACAATACCCATCTGTGCAAAGGACATCAGCGATGATTTGATGAAGGGGTTTGCTTTTCTCTCTGGTGAGTACAGTGAACTTCTCTGTGGTAATTAAATAGCCCAGACAAACTTCCATGCTATTTGGCAAAATGATACTCCACATGGGATATTATCCATCAGGTAGCCTCCAGTGCCACTAGAAAGGTTGTTAATAAAACATTGAGGCAGTTTGAAAGAGCATATTGGGTTTCTGTTTCAAGCCATGTAAAATGCTCTTGCCTTCAAGCACTCAACACATTAACAAGGGTTTTGGTTTGAAATGGTTTTCTGTAGGTTCCAGATTGTCCTTGTATTTCTGCCTTCTTTTGCTGTCCCATGTAAAGTACACTCAGTAAATAAAGGAGATACCTGGTACCTAATACGTTTCTTTCTAGCACGTCTGCATGTGTGTTGTGCTTGAAATCAAAGGCAGGGTTCTGTAATGATGGCAGTGTGTTTTCTGACCTAACCTGTGTTCCTGGGCTTTGCTGCTGGCCCTCCTCAAAAGCAACCCAGGGAAGCATCCTTGTCCTTATTCCAGGTGGCCGAGGGAAGGACAAGGCTTGGATTATCACCCTCCCTGACAACGCTCGCTTCAACGAGGTACCTGAGGAGATCGTATCTAAAGTCCTCACATACCTAACATCAGTCCCCAGGTATGTGGCTCCCTTCTGGCTCTTGTCTGTGATGGGTAAGACCTGCTTGGGTCAGGCAGGGGATCTTCATGGTAGTGCCATGCGTTATCTTCAGCCCTCAAAGCAAGTAAGAGGGAAAAGATGGAATGATGCAAGCCCTTATGGAGTCCAAGCGTGGTATTTAATGTGCCAGTCACTGCAGGGTAAAAAGTGGCCATCATCCCTCTGACTTGTTGGCCTGCATGTATCATAAATTGAGTTTATTAAGTTTCTCATTAACAACAAGCTTTCCTTAAGGTTGGACATGTGTCACTGCTTAAATATGCCGTGCTGCTGCAGAGCAGTGTTTGACATGTACAACTGGAGAGTCATTACTGTGGAAAAAGCAAAATGAACCCAAGGAAGGGACTAATTACAGGGACAAAGCGTGCGGGGTCCCCATTCCACGCGCTGGCTCAGCAGCGTGCCACAGCTCCCATGTCTTGGGGTTAAGCAGCCTGTGCCACATACTTAGATTAATGGCCTTCCTATTCCTTATTGCTGAGCCTCGTGACTCAGTTACCTGGAATGCTTAATTTCCTTGAATAGTGCCTGTTTTGGCAAATTTCTTCCTGCAGAAAGAGCAGGTTGACAGCAGCTCCATGGGAGCTTTCCATCAGCGGCTGCCTTGGAAGATGTAAGGAAAGGAAAAGAGCCTTGGGTTCCTTTGGCCTCTTTTTGGATGGACTCTGAAGTCCTGTGGGCATCTGCACTTCCCAGCTCTGCCCAGTTTCTCCAGGGCTTCTGGAAACACCCTGGCATTAGCATGATGAGCAGTCTTGCTGTCCCTCTAATAGGTCCAACTCAATCAAGAAGCTAATGAGAGCTGCGAGCCTGCAGTGATTCAGACACGTTCAGCATGTTTATAGGAGAACCACTTCAGTCATGCTTCTCTGCTCCTCCTGCCATCATAACAGCCTGCCTCAGTACCTGACCATCTTGGAAACAGTGCAAGGCACGGCCTCTGAGGAGTGGCTGAGACCCCTGTGTTTGCACAGTTAGGAGAAAAGGGGGCTGAGAGACAACCTCATGGCTCTGTGCAGCTTCCTGAGGATGGGATGTGGCCAGGGCGATGCTCTTCTCCCTGGGATCCAGTGAAAGTACATGTGGGAATGGTTTAGACTGGCCATTAGGAAGCATTTATTTCCTGAGAGGGTGGTCAGACACTGGCAGAGGCTTACAGAGAGGTGGCCGGTGCCCCAAGCCTGTTAGTGTTTAAGGGGCATTTGGTCAATGACCTTAATAATGCTTGAACTTCTGGTCAGCCCTATAGAGGTCAGGCAGTTGGACTAGATGATCATTGTAGGTTCCTTCCAACTGAAATGGTGTATTCTAATCCCATTTCTAATTCAGTTTCTAATTAAATTTCTAATCTAATTTCTAATGAAATTTGTAATTACTCTATTTCTGATTATTCTATTTTGTTCTATTCTGTTTCATTCTGATCCATTCTGCTCCATTCCATTCCATGTTGTTTGACTCTCCAACTTGCTGATGTTAGACAAGCTCTGCATGTTTCACTTAGATCAGGAAGTGTGGTACAAAGTGATTCAGAGCCATGGCTGATAACACAGAGTAGTGACACTGCAGAGGGTGCTGGTGGCTATAAATACCCCTGAGTTTCAGTGTTAGGCAGCTCCTAGGTCCTGCAGTCCTGCTCTGAGCCCACCAGCCACAGGGAGCCTGTCCATCCTGTGATAAACCTCACAAGTGCAGCCTCCGGGATCTGATTTCAAGTCCTCCTGCAAAGCATCCCAAACCTTTATTTTTAGTCTGATGTGTTCTACAATACACACAAAATTGAGGGGAAGGGGAAAGAAGTGACAAGAAGCTCCCGGAGAGAAGTAATCCTTGATTATGTTCTCTGTCTCCATCATTCTGCTGCTGGATGCAGATGCGCAGCCCTTGCAACCTTAGTGAGAAAGCACTGATTGAATGTTACTGTCCGTCTAAAAGGTACATTGTGGGAGTGGATAGCTGATAAACTGCAAGGCCTGGCTTGCAAACAGTGATGGGCTTGCTCCAGGGTAAATTCAGCGTTTCCCACAGGAGGTTTCAAGGCTTTTGGAACTTTCTCTGTGTCTGTAAGGGAACTGATAGAAGTAGAAGAGTGTGCTTAAAGGTAGCTGAGTATAACCTTGTCCTGAGTAGATGGCAAACTTTGGCATGTGGTTATGAATGGACAGTGCGCTACAGCCTGGCTGCCTTTGCTAAATTACTTGGATTATAGGTTTTTTCTTCAGGTTTCATTCCGCTGGGAGCAGTGCTCTGTGAACACTATGGATCTGGGTCTGGTTTTTCAATGGCAGCCTGCTGGGAAATCACAGAACCCCAGCCTGGTTTGGGTTGGAAGGGGCCTCAAAGCTCCACCAGCTCCAACCCCTGCCACGGGCAGGGACCCCTTCCACTGGAGCAGCTTGCTCCAAGCCCCTGTGTCCAACCTGGCCTTGAGCACTGCCAGGGATGGGGCAGCCACAGCTTCTCTGGGCACCCTGTGCCAGCGCCTCAGCACCCTCACAGGGAAGAGCTTCTGCCTAAGAGCTCAGCTCAGTCTCCCCTCGGGCAGGTTCAAGCCATTCCCCTTGGCCTGTCCCTACAGGCCCTTGTCCCAAGCCCCTCTCCAGACTGGGAGACAGTGGAGGTTGAGGAATTGTTCCACCTAGAACAGAGACTTTTAAAAGCTTTAGGATGGGCTGAAAAAGGGTTTTATTGTCCCTCAAACGAAAGGATCCTTTTGCCCCCTCGCTCCCACCTGAGTCATTTATCTCATGGAGGGGGTGAACAGAGCTGTCAGAAACCTGCATCAGTTTCATGTTGCCAAAACTGTTTTAGCTGGAAAAGATTTTGGCTGAAAAGCCATGCCCGGTGCTGCTCCCAGTGTGTAATCTCACACTTCATTACATGCCAAAGTTCTGTGTTCCACCCATGTGTAAAATACACCATCAGTTCTGTCTGCTCTTGTGTGCTCTGCCTCAATAGCAATGTATACATTCACACGAAACCTTTGCACTTGGGGTGTGATGGTGGAGATCCTAAAGATCTATCTGTAGGACAGAGCTGGGTGCCTTTGTATCTGCTGTATCAGTGCCTTGTTATTATGAGCCAGAGGGAATTCTGTGTCTTTTCCCCGTGGTGCAACCTCTAATTCCTTTTAAGTGTATTTGTGTGGCTATCACATGCCAGAGCAGCGAGATGTGCATGGAGCAAGAGCTCCTTCACTGGCTTCATGCAGTGGAGTTGCCAAGTGTTGTCTGCCATGTGATACCTCCCAGTGATCCCCCATGTGTTTTCACTTGCCAAACATGAGAAGTACCAAAGCCGGTGCCTGCATGGGGCTATGCCTAGTGCAGATACCTGACCCAGCACGTGTACTGGGAGCCTCTCTGCAGCAATAGGGTAGGGACATGCCTAGCACATGGGATGTGTTATCCGGTTTCAACATCCACTAAGTAGGTGTTGTAGATGTTACCTACATCTCCTGTAAATACATTCACATCAGAGGACTGGGTTACAAGCCGGTGTACCCTTACCTGTGTGCAAACATGATGCCAGTTTGTAACTCAGGGTGCCCCGAGGTGTGTATCCTCATGGTTTGAGCTGGTTGAGCTGTGCCCAGTTAGCTTGGGAAGGCAGTGTTTGAATTACAGGTGGGTAAGGAGCTCACTGCCAGCCCAGGCATCCCTGGTGCTGCTGTCTTGACTGGTAAGGATGGGGATTTCAAAGCAGCTTAAAGGCTTTGGGTGTCAGAGGGATGCTAGGAAACCTGTGCATGCAGAGGGTGTTAGAAAGTGCCTCCTACCACTCACCCCCTCTCCAATGGGGCCTCGGGAAGCCCTGATAGCCTATTCCAGCCCCAGTTCCCCCTCTCCCCTTGCCAGGCTGGCATCACTCTTCCCTGGTGTGATGTCTCCTCTATTGCCTTATGCCAAACCAAGTCATGGCTTGGTTCCTGTAACCTGGGCAAGGAGGTGGCAAGTCCCATCGGAAGGAAGAGCTGACCACAAAGGGATGTGCATCTTGGAGCAGCTGCTGCTGCCTCCTTGGACCTCCTCAGAGGTCTTCTCCAGACCAGTGTGGGCTCCAAGGGCAAGGTATTGTCTACAGTGATGTGTGTCTTCACTAATGTATTGCCTCCACCTCCTGCGCAGTTCGAAGTGATGCTTCACCCTGGGCTCACCCTAAGGTGGGCTTCCCAAGTTTCTTGTTGGAATCTGCTCAGGGAACTGTGGCAGTGGCACACTGTGGTTTGTGTTCCGTGTTCTGGAGGTTTTTTGGGGAATAGAATCACATTCCCTTAAGGTGTTGTGTGGTTATTGGTATTTTCTTATCTCACAGTCAACATGAGTCAGACACCAGATTTATCCTGATCCTGGATAGAAGATTGGACACATGGACATCAGTCAAAATGACTCTCCAAAAAATAGCAGTAAGTCCTCTTTAATGTTAATATCTTTTAATGTACTAAGTCATCGTCCTCATTATGTATCATTTTCAAGGAATCAGTGGGAACTAGGAGCAATGATGTTTATGCTTTCTCCCTAGGTCGTAGTTTGGTTTATGGCACTATAATTAACTCAGGCACAGCTCTGTGCCCCATTTGAGGGTGTAAATGAGCTCTTTGAGTATTAACTGATTCATTTGCTTGGTTTTGTACTTCTTCATAGTGGTTCAAATGGGGTTTGTGCCTTGTTCTGTGCTTTTGATGGTGGCTTAATACATGTTCTTTCTAGACACTGGTTATTAATGAGACTATGTTTTACCCAATTGTCAGTGACTGAAAGTGTTAGGATCTTAAAACAGGCTTCACAAGCGTTTGTATGTGGGCATGGGTGGCAAAAGCTATTTTAAATGTCTATATATGCATTCATGTATTTTAAATACAACATATGTTGAGGTGCTACACATCATCAGCACATATCCTGGGTGAACTTACCTCAAAATGAGCTTTTTACAGCTCAGCAGTGCATTGTGTGCTGTGAAATCAGATCATGGGGTTACAGCAGTGCATGCACATGTAGGAATGTCAGGTTTATAGGTGCACGGGTAGGTAGGAGCCAATAAATGCTTTTCCAGCCATCCCATGCCATGTGGGTAAGTCAATGAAAATATTCTGGGTGCCTTTAATCATGGAACAGTTAAAGGCATTGGTCCATCTGATGGAGAATGGAGCAAACGGTTTATACTGAAGGAAAAGCTCTTACCTCACTGTGGTTAGATCTGATAAAGTTAACTCTTACACTGTTTTAGTATGTAACACTGGTCCAGCTGAACTTGGTTCAGAAAGTCAGGCTTTGCTGATGGGCATCCTGTGGAAGGAAGAAGGGTTTACCTCTTTGCAGTGTGCATAAGATGCCTCTGTCGGTATTTTGGGCTCTGGTTTCCCTGGATGTCATAAGCTGAATTTCCAAGCGTGGTTACCATGCCACCAGGGAAGAAAGAGCTTTTTAAAAGTACTTCTGTAAAGGGAGCATCAAAATTCAATTCCACTGCCAGCGTTCGCTACTACTGAGAGCATCTTTTAAGGATGATGCGGTTGCTTTGTGTAGTTTGGAAGTTTCAGATGGAGGGGGGAACCCTGTCCTAATTTCTGGCTTCTACAGAAGTGTCATTTGTTTTGTGCTTAATAAGGAAATCTAATTATGGGGTGACCTTTGAGTATCCACCCTATTTGTGTGCCTGTGTGCACTGCGTGTCCATGTAGAGGAGTGACTCTGCCTGGAGTATCGGGGCTGTCTGTGTCAATAGTGTGGAGGTGCTCTGTGTAAAGAGGAGTGACAAGCAGGAAACCCATGTCCACTAAATCTTAAGACTTGGGAATCTTGCCTTAAACCCAGGGTCTGGTCTTTGTGTCCAGGAGGAGTTTGGCTGGACTTGCCTTTGTGCAGGTAACATAAAAGAGCACATCTTGATTTCTTTCTAGTCATAAACCCATGCTGCGATAAAAAAGTCTTCTGATCTCTGTATGAGTTTGGAATAAAGAAGTGCAAATAAGCTGCATTTCAAATGCACAGTGTCCTATTTTTACAGCATGTGTATATGCGGTTGCAGCTCTGCTCTTGTGCATCTGATCCAGAAAAATGTAGGATCAGACCGATTTTTGCTTAACTCTTTGTGTATGTCTCTAATTGCACGGGCAGAGCAGGCTCACGCTGGTGCTACGTGCATTTGGAAGCAAGGCCGTGCAGCCCGGGTCGAACCTCAGGTTTTGGCAGGAGCATCTTTCCTCGCTCCCCCCCCACCGCTATAATCCTAAAGAACTTGACAAGACGCATTGAGACAAGGCGGGGAGGAAGGGGCGAGAGGATCGCTGCGAGCCCAATCCTCGGAGGGAAAAGCGCCGGCCTTGATTGCAGGATGATTTTGGGCATTCCACCTTAAAAGCAAACCCGGCGCTAAGGAAGGAGCGCGGTGCTGCGAGCCGAGCGCGGGTGCCGGCAGGGCTGCCTGCTGCCTGCCTGCTGCCTGCCCTGCCCTGCCCGGCTGCGGGGCGAGCAGCGGGGGAACGCGGGGGGCTCCGTCCCGTCCGCCCCGTCCGGTGCGGTCCCGGTCCGGCTGCGGGGCGATGGCCGAGGCGAGCCCGCGGCGCGGCGGGCGGCGGGCCGGCAGCACTGCGGTAAGGCTCCGGGCCCGGCTGCTGCAGCGAGCACGGAGAGGGCGGGGGGGGCGGCGGAGAGAGGCCTCGTTGTACCGGGGGGGTGTGCGGGAGGTGATGGAGGAAGCGGGAGTATTGACCGGAGCCGGTTTAATGGAGTGATTATAGGAGCATCCTCCGTGCGGGCGGGCGTCGGGCACCGCTGTCCCGCAGTGCTGCCGCTTGTCGCATCGCGACATGTCCTGGGAAAGGCTGTGCGCGCTGCTGTACGGTACGAGAGAGCCGCTGGCAGGGAGCGGGCCCTGGGTGGGAGGTGTGCGGCAGCGATGCTCGCAGCATCTTCGGGGGTTAATTCTGCAGCCGGCTGTAAAAAAGGTAGCAGAGCGCTTGGGAGTTTCATTTTAGCTCTGGGGGGAGTTAAAGCTCAAACGAGCAGTGCCTGGCATTTTGCGGTGTGACTTTAAGGGACAGCAGAAAGTCATTAAGGTTGGACACTTCTAACGCTCGGCTGGACAGGGTGCTAGGGCATCTTGTTTAGGTCATGCTATGCCATGAAAGGTTGGACCAGATGATCCTTGAGGCCCCTTCCAGCCTGGTGCTCTGTGATTCTATGGCTCTGTGGTTCTATGAACTTCAGCACCTGTATGTGTAAGGACCACTAGCCTCAGTCTCCATCACTCAGAAGCAAACTTAGTGGCAGATACTACTTTTTCTTTGTGTTCATTGATTTCCGACCTTCTGAATATCCCAGTGAGCTGCAGGGAACAATATTCCCTGCAAACCGAATTCCTAAAATGGGGGAAAATCACATTAAATGCATCAGGATGATATATTCACTGAAGAGATAACTATGATGCTTTCAGTGCATGCCTGTGCTTGTGCTTTATTAGCCTAGTTCGTCTATATTGATTATATCAGGGCTGTCTGTGGGGTTATAGTTGAGCATCCATTTAAACAAGCTGCTGAGCTGGGACCTTAAGGTACACACGTTTGTGTCCTCAGAAGGGGGAGCATGTCCTGAGCATGGTCTTTGGTCAGGGAGAGAGTTAATAGTAATGAAGTGTTGCCAACTGCCTGGTTTAGTGGAATTGTGCCCAGAGTTTTTCCCCTTTCCTGGTATGCTGCAGAGCAATAGCAGAGGGCACAGGCTTTAGGAGGTTCTTTTGTGTTTTGTTACCTAACCCCAAGGTCACCAAATGCACAAGGTTCTTTGTAGTGTTGTAAGTAATAAGATAAAACATAAGGCAAGATTAAGGCTCTTTTGTCTTTGCTTTCCCGAATGTATTGTGGGGAAGGGATTTTTTCCAGCAGCATCATTAGAGTTGAGTTTGCAGGTAACTTACTAGACCTCAGCCCTTAGAAACTACAACTGCAGCAGTGATTAAACAGATATAATCCATCTGTTATCTCTCTGAGAAATTACTGGTTTATAATTACATGTATATTTATTTATACACACACACACACACACATATATATATATACGGGGGTTTTAACCTTTATTCCTTTCTCTTAAGTCTGTAGTAGGGTACAGGACATGGTTTGATCGGTGGTTATCTTTCTGCAAGCTTATTTTTGGCTTTGTCTTTTTTCAGTGCTTGAAATACATTAGGTCTCGTTTGCAAAGCTCTGTTTCTTGGTTTGTAGCTACTCACAAGCGCTGACCTCGGATCTATGTGGATAAAATCAGCTGAGAAAGGCCCAAATGCTTTCTGAACTGAATGGAAATCAAATCACCTGGAAACCCAGCTGCCCATTGGGTGTGTATGGGTGTGAAGTTGTGTCAAAGGGGAGTTTGGCCCTGTGGGGGGTGTTGCAGAAGGATGTGAGTGCCAGGTAATGCTCTTTTCCCCTATGTCGTGTTGGCATCCTGCCTTCAGGAAGCAAAAGGTGTCCAAAGGCACCTTTCTTCTCAGCGAGGCATTTCACACCCTGTAGCTATTCCAGTGTGGTTTTGGCAGGCATTTTACCTTTGGTTGCACTAAGAGTGGACTCATTACCGTGCAGAAGGACCTAAAATTACATCCTCCAAGCAATTAAAGCATTGGAAGACCATTGGCCTCACAAGGCTTTGGTTCAAGTCAGTTTGAGCCGTAATGCCGGGGATGGAGGGCCTGTCTTGAAGCATCATTTCCTTCGAGGTTTACAGCTTATGGTGGCTTCTTGGTGATATCTTTGAAACCTTGTTGGAGAATGCTACTGTTAGCCTGTCTGCAAAGAAATTCCCACTGGGAAATGACCAGGATGTAGAATGAAGCAAAGGTGGACATAGGGGTGGGCATGAGGGAATGACACATGATGGACTCACAGGTCTGGAGGGAAGGGCTTGACATTGCCATGAATGCAGACTGACAGATCTCTTTCTGGGATCTCCTAGTGCCTAGTGAAGAGTGTCAAGGGCCAGCCTGGTCAGTCAACAGCCCTGGAAAGAGCAATACCAGCGTTTGCTGGGTTCAATAGAGAGCCAATGTAGTGAGGTGGGAGAGGCAGCCAATTCTCTGGACTGCACGAGAGGATGATGATGAACTTGCCAGAGGCCTTCCAGTGAAATATGAATGCTGTTAATTTTCAGCTCATTCAAGATGCCTACAAGCCTGTGCCAGAGCTGATGGTGCTTTGCTCAGGGTAGGTTCTCTGCATCCCAGTTCTGGTGATGCTTTCCTCAGGGAAGGTTCTCTGCATCCCAGTTCTGGTGATGCTTTCTTCAGGGAAGGGCTTCTGCATCCCAGGCAGAGACTGTCCTCAAAGTGAGGAACCACTCCAACTCCTTGGAGATACCCAGTACCCTGTGGATGATTTTCTTTCTAGTTATATGAGAAACTAAAGTTACGAGTTCTGAACTGAGGAGGGTCTCTGAGATGGGTTTATCATCAAAGCTGTGTCTTGTAGCTGGGCTGTTGGAGAACCTACTTGGGGTTGTCCTGCAGGAGAGCTGATCTTCCTTGTAGAGCTAATTGAGCAGGCACTGGAGCAGGGAGCTGAACCTGGATCTCCTGCAGCCTCTCATCCATGTGCTCTTGGGCAAGACCTCGGAGCTGCAAATCTCTGGTGACTCCATGGTCAGGGTTAGACCTTTGGCATGTTTGATGGGGCTGGATGTTGGTTTGTTGGGTCTCCCCAGGGATGGGTTGTGGCCATCGCTGTGTGCCTGGGGCTGGCAGCAGTTGTGTGCTGACCAGGCACTGGGTAACAGAGGAGCAGCACCCAGGGCTTGGAGCCAGCCAACGTGTCTGTTGTTTAATGGTCTGCTTGGTTGTAATGCCAAATCTTTGTCCCTGGCACCATTCTTGTTGACTTCCAAAGGGTAGGAATCTGGCACTTAATTCACATGAATTCATTTTTTCCCTGCTCCTACTTAAAATAATAACAGATCAATGTGTTGAATTAATGTGGCTTATTTGATCCTAAAACTCATTGTCCTTTTCTAAGTGACGTTGTGGGCAGTGGGAGCCACAACCTGACCTTTCCTACACAAGAAAACGAGTTATGATGCAGTTCATGGATGTGAGATCTCAACTGTAAATCATGGCTTTTTCAAGGAACACTAATGCATGTTTACAGGAGCAGTCTTGGTTTAGAAGGCACAGATTAAGTGCCCTGCAGTGCAAAACACCTAAGCGTGTTCATTACTCTCACCACTGGTATAGATGCTACTACTGTGTTTCAAGGAGGAGAGTAATATATAGAGGAATATATGGAGAAATATAACCTGGCCTGGCAGGATCTCAGAGTAAATCATATGTCTTAATTAACTTAATCCTTTGCATCATGCACTTAGGCATAATTTAATGATACGACACCTACTTGCTTAAAACCTCATTTTCACTCTTAAACACCCTTTCCACAGATCCATTTGGAATGCGCCTGCCAACCATATGCTTGAAGACAGGAACTCCAAATTCTTACCATAAATGATATGTTGCCTGGTAATTACCAGGAACAAGACTATGCTTGATGCAGTTATAGGGTGATTAGTGAGTTTGGCAATACATTTTGCTGCCTCAATCTGTCTGTTATTCCTCTCGATGTTCCTCTGTTCCTTGCTAAGTTGTAGTTTCACTCCTCAAGTCCTAATGCTGAACTTTATGTACATTATAGGTGTTTGGAAGCTGTTGTTGGACCTGCCGTGTCCTTAGAGTGGATTTCCTCTCTCTTCCCTTGCAGGCATCTTTCCCAGGGAACCTGCACCTAGTGATGGTTCTGCGTCCCACGGGATTTTTCCAGCGCACCTTCACTGACATTGGGTTTCGCTTCAGTCAGGAGGATTTTCTGCTCAAGTTACCGGTACGAGCATGCAGGGCTGTTGTGTTTGTGTGGGATCAGTGCACCTCAGGTCAGAGGGTGACAGTGTCCCACTCTGCAGGCACCCAGAGTGTCCCTGCCAGGAATGCCTTATTTCCACCAAATCAGTCTCCATCAAACCTCTCCTTGAGCATTTTTCATCTTCTCTTGTGCAGTTTCCTCCCCACCAGAGTACCATGGTAGTGGCTGGTGGGCTTCTCAGCCTGTTCTCATCCCCCATACAGGCTGCATGGAGGATAAAACCATGCTCAAGAGCTTGTTTAATGTCTAAAAAGTCAAAAGGCATGTCCAGTGAGGCTCTTGCAATGAATTCCACCCATTTTCATCTCAGTCTAAACTCCATACCATCACCATGTTGGTGTTTGTTTCTAAAACAGCGACTGAAATGGTGTTTTATGCTCTTTGAGTCAGAGTTTCCACGGCTTCTAAAGCCACCTTGATCACAGGACATAATAATAATTAAGAGAAGTACAGTACATTTATGGAGTCTCAGTTGATGCAATTCCAAATGCATAAAGCAAACTAATATTTTCCTTTAGGAAATAATATGACTTTCACAAGCTTTGCATTTTTCACTCTAAAATGAATGATTGCCATTTGCACAGTCCTGAAAATTCATGACTTATCCCAGGGCAGATCAAGACACCCAAAGCCTCATGAATATATATTTGTGTGAAGCTGGCTTCATAACTTATTAAAGTGCATATCTGTTTTTCTACATTACTGGTCATTCCTTGCAAAACCCTGCATTCCTTCTGCTTCCAGCTCTGTTCTGCAGTTAGATGCTGCAGCATTGCTCTGTGCTTTGCATTCAAGGAAGAAAGCACTTAGGAGATCAGGGTTGGCCTACCAGAATGGTCAAATACATCAAATAAAAGCCCTATTAAGCCATAAGCATAAGAAGAAAGCCATTCTGTAGAACAGTATTTAGAGCAAACCTGGTTTTTAGATACATAAAAGCTTCTTAGGCTTGAATCGTGTGTAGCTAGAAGTGATGCTCAACCAAGTAACGGTGTTGCCTTGCTTGTAGGTTGTTATGCTGAGCTCAGTGAGCGACCTGCTGACATACATTGATGAACAACAACTAACCCCAGAGTTTGGAGGCACCCTGGAGTATTGCCACAGCGAGTGGGTCATCTTCAGGACTGTAGGTACCGGGGCTGAGCACTGGGGTCTTGGGCGTTTGGGATGGATGGAGGAAGGTTTTCTGTAAGGCAATGAGTAACGGGTAGCTGGAAGTGACCCCTGATGCCAAATGCATTTCTTGTATCATATTTGCAAAGGAATCAAGTGGCATTAGGCACTTGATGGGTTTATAAAGGAATTAGATGATGAGCTCCCTCCTTTTGAAATTGCTCCTTTTGAAGCTGCTTCCAAAAGATTTGTTATTTTAAGTCTTTATTAAAATTCCCTTCATGGTAGATACAAAAATAGGCCTTTTTTATATATACATAATGGCTGTTTCATGTGATTAATATCACAAATGTGTTTGGGAACCAGAGCAATGAGACTGCTCTCTGCATGCTGACCAAATGCAGAGGATTCAGGTGATTTCCTTTATGGTTTTTCTTCTTTGCAAGAATTTTCCTTTAATATTGCCAGGAATGAGGTGTTTAACTCCCTGAGCTGTTCCTTGCTACGTGTTTCTATGCTTGCTGTAATATTAGTTTTAACTGGGACTTTGTCTCCCAGATTGTATCCCTGCCTGTGGTAGAGGGGCTGGAACTAGGTGATCTTTAAGGTCCCCTCCAAACCACACTATCCTATCATTATAAGCTGAATGGCAGATTGGTTTCCCACTTACCTTCCCAACAAATCACAGCACCAATGGAACATACACCAGCCATCTTAGCGTCCCTTGTCCTTCAGCATCATCCACGCAAGCAGATGTGGAGATCAGCATAAAGTCAAAAGCACAAGACACTGTAGCTGGAGTAACTCCACTCTCGCGCCATGAACTTTGTGATGCTTTATGCTGTGTGTCCAGAGCTCCCACTGTCTGCCTGGCATGTGTTTGGAGGTACCAACAGCACTAATTTCCATCCCACTCTGTCCGGTTCATCTCCATTTAGCTCCCTCCCTTACCCTCTGATGAAGCTGCGGATGAGCTGCCCATGGTTCCGTGCTGCATTGTAACCTGCCCTTTGGGCTTGTAAAGCTAGAAACATCCATCATCAAGAAGCCAAATACATCTCCAAAAACATGTGACCTGGAGGAAGTTCCCAGTGTGGTTTAAATAGAGGAATTAAAGGGATTCAGCGCTGGGACCCCCAACATAAGGACGTGGAGCTGTAGGAGTGAGTGCAGAGGAGGCCATGGAGAAGGTGTGAGGGCTGGAGCAGCTCTGCTCTGGAGCCAGGCTGAGAGAGCTGGGCTGGGGCAGCCTGGAGAAGAGAAGGCTCCTGAAGGGGAGACCTTAGAGCAGCTCCAGTGCCTAAAGGGGCTGCAGGAAACCTGGAGAGGGGCTTGGGACAAGGGATGTAGGGACAGGGCAAGGGGAATGGCTTGAACCTGCCCGAGGGGAGACTGAGCTGAGCTCTTAGGCAGAAGCTCTTCCCTGTGAGGGTGCTGAGGCGCTGGCACAGGGTGCCCAGAGAAGCTGTGGCTGCCCCATCCCTGGCAGTGCTCAAGGCCAGGTTGGACACAGGGGCTTGGAGAAAGCTGCTCCAGTGGAAGGGGTCCCTGCCCGTGGCAGGGGTTGGAGCTGGAGGAGCTTTGAGACAGCGACTGTGAGACTGCAGAGACAGCACACGGCAGCTTTTATTGATGAGAAATGATGGCATTTACATCAGAAATGTTCATTCAGAGCAGCTCCCAGTGTGTGAGGGGGCCTCCAAGGGTGCCAGAGAGGGATCCTTCGTCAGGGACTGCAGCGACAGGACAAGGGGTGATGGGTTTGCACTGGAACAGGAGCAGTTCAGTTGAGGAATGAGGCAGATTCTTCCCTGTGAGGGTGCTGAGGCGCTGGCACAGGGTGCCCAGGGAAGTGGTAAATGCTGCATCCCTGGCAGTGTTCAGATCCCGGTGGGACAGAGCCTTGGGAGCCATGGTCTGCTGTGAAGTGTCATTGCCCATGGCAGGGAGCTTGGAGCTGGAAGCTCTTGAAATCCTTTCCAACCCTAACTATCCTACAACTAAACTAAACTAAACTACAACTATCCTATAATTCTATGATTCTAAGAAAAGAATATTGTAGAGAACAACAAACAACAGAACTGCTTACCCCTATAGTAACCTATAACCTATTGAAACCCCAACAACAACAGTAACGTACTCCTATACTAACATATAACTTACTGAAACACCAACAACAACAGTAACTTACTCCTACCCTAACCTATACCCTATCTCTACTTTATGGCTGTTCCTATCTACGTCCGCCTCCGTTTTGGTGCAGAGGGGCCACTGGATGCAGCAGCCCCGCGCCTGGTGCGGGTGGAGCGGGTGGCTGCAGAGGGCTGGGTGTTGTGCTGCTCCTCTGCAGCTCCTGCACCAGGCTCAGCACCACGCTGGTGGCTTCTCGTCCTGGTGTCCTGGATGCTGGTGCTCAGGGGGGCTGCAGCGGCCGCTCTCAGGCGCTCCATGGCGCTTTCTGCCATCCTCTGGATCTGCTGCAGCTTGGGGCAGTCCCGCTGGAAGTAGGGATGGTAGAAGAAGAGCAGCTACAAATGCAAAGGAGAGGAGTCAGTTGGCATCGGTGCAAGGAGGAGAGAGACAGAGAGCCGGTAACTCGGCATCTGCATCGGAAAAGGCAAACGCGGGTGTTCCAAAGGACTTTGTGGGGCATTTTAAACCTCAGCAGTTTTGGCTGAATGCAATGGTAGGGTAGAGTTTTGGTCAGTCAGAACCACCCTTGTGTTTCCAGCTGCTGGGAGCAGAGAAGTGTAGGGGCTTCAAAAGGCTAAAATCCAATGGAGAAGCCCAAACAGGTCTCATTTAGAGCACCTGAGTGTGGCATGGGCCTGTTGGGAATAATGGTGGTGCTGCCGTGTATCTTGTCAGCACTGAGCAGCTGCCACAAGGTGATTGAGGGTTCTTTTGTGTGCGGAGGAACCAACGTACCTGTCCCAGAGCAGGCCCTGCTGCTGCCACTGCCCGCAGCTCCCTGATGGGGATTTCCACTACCATATCCTCCTCCATCCTGCAGAAGCCGTGGAGGTGGAGGCGGACGAAGAATTCATTCAGGCTCTCAGCCTGGAGGGCCAGACGTGCGGTCCTCTTGCTGAGAACCTCATCTTCGAAGAGGTTATCTGCGATAACCACGCAGCTCCCGTTGTCTCCCCACCAGATGGAATGGAACTGGAAGCTGGAGACGAGGTTCCATAGGAAGACGAGGAAGGAGTCGGGTGCGGAGGTCTCTGAAACACAAAATTGCATGGTCAGGGCCCAGGGTTCATCAGGCAAACCCTGAAGGAGTTTTCTTTTGTGGGAGGTGCGGTGGCAGCAGCCCAAGGTGCTCCCGTGTCACCTCTTTGGGTCATGGCCCAAGCTGAGGATGCCTCCTCTGAAGAGCTCTCCAAAACTGCCTGGTTCCACCCGTTGTCTCCAACTGTCCCCCAAGCAGCCAGGCTGGGTCCTGCTGCTCAGCAGACTGAAGGGGTGTGGCCCCAGCAGCCCCTCAAGTTCTCCAGCATCACTGTGACATCAGGGTTCCATGAGGGTTCCATGGGCGGTGCCCATCTCCTGGCAACAGCAAGGGGCAGCAGCAGAAGTTGCTAGAAAGCCTTCTCCAGGAGGGAGCTGTTTAGAGCTGAGAAGTGACCCCAACTGTATTTGCCTTTGGCCTGTGCTGCTGGGGCCGTGCTGCCTCCCATTGCCCCTGGGAACTGGTCCCCAAGGTGGGATGGGGAAGGCTGCAGCGTTGGGCATCAGAGTGCCCAGACCTGAAGGTTCTCCCTTGGGCACCTTCCCCCCATGCAGAAATGCCCCAAGCCTCTTGTGTGGAGTAACCCCGCTGTGATTTCAGCAGCGCTGCTGCTGTCACAGCTGTGCATGTGCTGGGTGATGCTCTCAGCTTTCAGCAGGGCTCCGTGCTGCTCTGCAGGATGAAGTACAAGTGAAACACCACCTGCACTGATCCTGCATGTGAAATAAAGTGGTGCTCTGCACCACTAAAGGGTGCCTGTTAAATCCAAGCTTTTTAAGATTGCTAAATGGGATGGGGTGAAGATTAATGCAGAAGTGATTTTGGAGCAGCTCTGCTCTGGAGCCAGGCTGAGAGAGCTGGGCTGGGGCAGCCTGGAGAAGAGAAGGCTCCTGAAGAGGAGACCTTAGAGCAGCTCCAGTGCCTAAAGGGGCTGCAGGAAACCTGGAGAGGGGCTTGGGACAAGGGATGTAGGGACAGGGCAAGGGGAATGGCTTGAACCTGCCCGAGGGGAGACTGAGCTGAGCTCTTAGGCAGAAGCTCTTCCCTGTGAGGGTGCTGAGGCGCTGGCACAGGGTGCCCAGAGAAGCTGTGGCTGCCCCATCCCTGGCAGTGCTCAAGGCCAGGTTGGACACAGGGGCTTGGAGCAAGCTGCTCCAGTGGAAGGGGTCCCTGCCTGTGCAGGGTTGGAGCTGGAGGAGCTTTGAGGTGGTCTTTAAGGTGCAGAGGAGAAGCCGAGCAGCCAGGCTGCTCCTGTGCTCCCCTGCCTTGCAGAGCAGCACGGGCAGAGCCTCTGCCGTTGAACTGGGACCTTTGGCTTTTGTGGCTGAAGCCAAACCCTTCATGTCCCTGAAGGCAACCCCCGGCCTGGGTGTGGAGACAGCGACTGTGAGACTGCAGAGACAGCACACGGCAGCTTTTATTGATGAGAAATGATGGCATTTACATCAGAAATGTTTATTCAGAGCAGCTCCCAGTGTGTGAGGAGGCCTCCAAGGGTGCCAGAGAGGGATCCTTCGTCAGGGACTGCAGCGACAGGACAAGGGGTGATGGGTTTGCACTGGAACAGCAGAAGTTCAGTTGAGGAATGAGGCAGATTCTTCCCTGTGAGGGTGCTGAGGCGCTGGCACAGGGTGCCCAGGGAAGTGGTAAATGCTGCATCCCTGGCAGTGTTCAGATCCCGGTGAGACAGAGCCTTGGGAGCCATGGTCTGCTGTGAAGTGTCATTGCCCATGGCAGGGAGCTTGGAGCTGGAAGCTCTTGAAATCCTTTCCAACCCTAACTATCCTACAACTAAACTAAACTAAACTACAACTATCCTATAATTCTATGATTCTAAGAAAAGAATATTGTAGAGAACAACAAACAACAGAACTGCTTACCCCTATAGTAACCTATAACCTATTGAAACCCCAACAACAACAGTGACGTACTCCTATACTAACATATAACTTACTGAAACACCAACAACAACAGTAACTTACTCCTACCCTAACCTATACCCTCTCTCTACTTTATGGCTGTTCCTATCTACCTCCGCCTCCGTTTTGGGGCAGAGGGGCCACTGGATGCAGCAGCCCCGCGCCTGGTGCGGGTGGAGCGGGTGGCTGCAGAGGGCTGGGTGTTGTGCTGCTCCTCTGCAGCTCCTGCACCAGGCTCAGCACCACGCTGGTGGCTTCTCGTCCTGGTGTCCTGGACGCTGGTGCTCGGGGGGGCTGCAGCGGCCGCTCTCAGGCGCTCCATGGCGCTTTCTGCCATCCTCTGGATCTGCTCCAGGTTGGGGTAATCCCGTTGGAAATATGGATGGTAGAAGAAGAGCAGCTACAAAATGCAAAGGAGAGGAGTCAGTTGGCATCGGTGCAAGGAGGAGAGAGACAGAGAGCCGGTAACTCGGCATCTGCATCGGAAAAGGCAAACGCGGGTGTTCCAAAGGACTTTGTGGGGCATTTTAAACCTCAGCAGTTTTGGCTGAATGCAATGGTAGGGTAGAGTTTTGGTCAGTCAGAACCACCCTTGTGTTTCCAGCTGCTGGGAGCAGAGAAGTGTAGGGGCTTCAAAAGGCTAAAATCCAATGGAGAAACCCAAACAGGTCTCATTTAGAGCACCTGAGTGTGGCATGGGCCTGTTGGGAATAATGGTGGTGCTGCCGTGTATCTTGTCAGCACTGAGCAGCTGCCACAAGGTGATTGAGGGTTCTTTTGTGTGCGGGGGAACCAACGTACCTGTCCCAGAGCAGGCCCTGCTGCTGCCACTGCCTGCAGCTCCCTGATGGGGATTTCCACAGCCATATCCTCCTCCATCCTGCAGAAGCCGTGGAGGTGGAGGCGGACGAGGAATTCATTCAGGCTCTCAGCCTGGAGGGCCAGACGTGCGGTCCTCTTGCTGAGAACCTCATCTTCGAAGAGGTTATCTGCGATAACCACGCAGCTCCCGTTGTCTCCCCACCAGATGGAGTGGAACTGGAAGCTGGAGACGAGGTTCCATAGGAAGACGAGGAAGGAGTCGGGTGCGGAGGTCTCTGAAACACAGAATTGCATGGTCAGGGCCCAGGGTTCATCAGGCAAACCCTGAAGGAGTTTTCTTTTGTGGGAGGTGCGGTGGCAGCAGCCCAAGGTGCTCCCGTGTCACCTCTTTGGGGCATGGCCCAAGCTGAGGATGCCTCCCCTGAAGAGGTCTCTCTCATCACTTGGCTCCTGCCCTTGGCTCCAAGCATCCCCCAAGCAGCCAGGCTGGGTCCTGCTGCTCAGCAGACTGAAGGGGTGTGGCCCCAGCAGCCCCTCAAGTTCTCCAGCATCACTGTGACATCAGGGTTCCATGAGGGTTCCATGGGTGGTGCCCATCTCCTGGCAACAGCAAGGGGCAGCAGCAGAAGTTGCTAGAAAGCCTTCTCCAGGAGGGAGCTGTTTAGAGCTGAGAAGTGACCCCAACTGTATTTGCCTTTGGCCTGTGCTGCTGGGGCCGTGCTGCCTCCCATTGCCCCTGGGAACTGGTCCCCAAGGCAGGGATGGGGAAGGCTGCAGCGTTGGGCATCAGAGTGCCCAGACCTGAAGGTTCTCCCTTGGGCACCTTCCCCCCATGCAGAAATGCCCCAGGCCTCTTGTGTGGAGTAACCCCGCTGTGATTGCAGCAGCGCTGCTGCTGTCACAGCTGTGCATGTGCTGGGTGATGCTGTCAGCTTTCAGCAGGGCTCCGTGCTGCTCTGCAGGATGAAGTACAAGTGAAACACCACCTGCACTGATCCTGCATGTGAAATAAAGCGGTGCTCTGCACTCCTGTGCCTTTTTGGGATGGGTTCCTCTGCTTTTCTTTGAGCCAGAACCGTTAGACCCAAGCCAGGACACTCAGTGATGTTCTCTCAGCCTTTTGAAAGCTGTCACCCCACTCCTGAGTTGAAGGACCATGGCTGCAGGAACAGTTGTGTCAGCTGCAGGTTCTGAAGTCCATGGAGCCTGACCTTAGAGCAGCTCCAGTGCCCAAAGGGGCTGCAGGAAACCTTGGAGAGGGGCTTGGGACAAGGGATGTAGGGACAGGGCAAGGGGAATGGCTTGAACCTGCCCGAGGGGAGACTGAGCTGAGCTCTTAGGCAGAAGCTCTTCCCTGTGAGGGTGCTGAGGCGCTGGCACAGGGTGCCCAGAGAAGCTGTGGCTGCCCCATCCCTGGCAGTGCTCAAGGCCAGGTTGGACACAGGGGCTTGGAGCAAGCTGCTCCAGTGGAAGGGGTCCCTGCCTGTGGCAGGGGATTGGGACTGGATGAGCTTTTAGGTCCCTTCCAGCACAAACGAATCCAAGATTCTATGGAATGTTTCTATGACTATGTGAGATGGATCCTTTGGTGGCTTCTGCCATAGACCTCCACTATGTAGCAGAAAAAAATCTGAGAATGCATCAGAACAGGTAGCAAATGCCAAGTATCGGGTGTCTCTGCCCAGTACATTCCTGTTGTGGGTTTAGTCTGCACTGTGAGCCACATGTTGGTGGCCGCCAGCTGATCCACCACAGCACACATCTGCACATCCCACCCACCTCTCTCACACCAAGCTGTTTGCCTCCCTGTATATCTGAGCCGTGGGTCTTTGTGCACTGATAATGAGCTGCAGGAGCATCCCAAATCCCATGCTGATTGTAATTCTCATCTCCCACCAGGCCATAGAGAGTTTTGCTCTAACAGTGAAGGAAATTGCCCAGTTGTTACAGTCCTTTGGCACGGAGCTGGCAGAGACCGAGCTACCGGATGACATGTATTCCATTGAACGCATCCTGGCCCTGCGCACAGAGAAGTACTACCAGCTCAAGGTAAGGATCAGCATCATGTTTCCAGCCCCTGTTTGCACCACAAGGTGGGATCTCCGCCTTCCTGCCATGTGTATGTGTTGACAGACAAGATAAAACACAGCATGACTCCTTCTGTAGGTTACCCATCCGCTGAAGCCAATTACCCTGCCAGCATCCAGCAGCCTGTCTCTGTTGCCGCCTCCTTGCTCTTTGGTGTCTGTGCTATGCTCCTCCTGCGGGATTCGCATGTCTCGCTGGCAGGAGGGCGGGTGGGAGGCTTCATCACCTCAGTGTTTGTGCCCCCGATGGGAGTCCTTTTGCTTCATTCCCATCCTGGAGAAAGATGCATGCAGAGATCACTGGCAGCTCTGGAGGGGTGGTTTGCCCAAGGACCCTCTGCCTGATGCTGCTTCCCTTGGGGGGGATTAAAGTGAACGGTGCTGGAGAGCACCCAAAGTGAAGATTTTGTGTGAGCACATTGCACAGAGCATTCCGGATGGGAATGAGCAGGAACCTTCCTGTTTTGTCTTAAACAGCATTGGCTTCTTTAATATTTTAAGGTTAATATTGTGATAGGGTTTAGGGAAAGCTTTAGTGCCCCCAGATGCTGCTATGTCATCCTGTTGTCTTTGCTGCTCCTGCATCTTCCTGGGGTGAGCAGAAGCCTGTCGCCAAACCCTCGCTTCAGAAACAATTCGCTTGTTAATAGCTATGCTGTGTGCCTCAAGGATGAGCTCCTTTGCTGTATGACAGGATTAGTTTCCATCAGTCAAAGAAGTGTATCTATTCTCATTTGTAATCTCTTGTCATTGACATGACTGTGAGTTCACAGAAGGCTGCCTGTAAGAAATACGCAGAATGACATCCAAAGTGTGCTGTGAGTAGGCATAAATGTGTGTGTGTGTAGGGAGTATCTTTATAGATACTGCCAGTAGTCCTTTATTCTTTGAGCATGGAGAGAGCTGTAGTGTAAAACAGCAGCTACATGTATTGCAGTAGGACTTACTGACTGAAACTTCATGCTTAGGATTACATCTGAAGTGTAGGGAGAAAACACAAACTACACAATGCAGTCTTGTGTATAAAACAGTAACACACTGTGGGGAAATAAACTATGTCCTGTGTTTCCATTTGCATATAAAGCACAGCAGCACTCGGTACAAGGCATCTGTTGCTTTTAATGCCTCATCTATTAATTCTGAATATCAAACCCACTCGTTGGCTTTTGACTGAAATGAAATCCACTGGATTTATTCTTCTGTTCCCTCTAAGCCCATGAAGGATGAAAGCAGATGAGAAACCGTGCACAGACTGTGGTGACAGCAAGACACGGGGTCCTTGTCTCTCTCATGACATGCCCAAGACTCATACATGTGATTCCTGAGTCCAGATAATGAGTTGATCAGAGTGATTTCTGTAGCTGTGATACTGAACAGGAGCAGGTTGCAAACACAATGACAAAAATGGCAGAAATTAATTAAACAGAGTAACTAAGAAATGAACCTCTTTGATAGACTGAATGGGAAGAAATGAAGTTAACATCTCTCTGATAGGCCACTTTGGCACGCGTATAATGAAAGCTTTGAATCAAAAGGGGAGTGCGGGGCTCTGGGGAGGGAGATGTATGAGGATGAAATACCAGCTGCCTGCAGTCTAAAGCGTGCTGCAGAATTCCTCATCCCTTCTGGGTCTCCTGCATGTGGTTGTGCCAAAGGAAGAAGGGGTTCTGCCTTGTGATCATCTGCTGGGATGTTTTAGTGACAGGGATGCAATTTGGCAGTGGACACTTTGTGCGTGGGAGAGGAAAAGCTCCTGTGGCCATGTCCTGCTCCTGGGCTACTGCCTTAAAGGTGCTTTTGTGTTTAGGTTGCTCTGAGCTGTATGGGGCAGACAGATGCTTAAGCAAGTCTGTGTTCTCTGAATCTTCTCCTTAAAGTGGTTTTGCCATTGTTTCTCGCAATAGAAATGTGCCCATCTCCTAGGATGGGCTCTCACTCCTCTGTGAGTTGGCTGCTCAGTGGAGCCATCAACAGGTTTCTCCTTCAGGGCTTCTTCAGCCACTCCTATTCCTTCCTCCTGACCTCTATGTGTGGTCTCTTTTCTTCCTGAAAATAAGTGACTAAATGCACCTGTTTGTATGGGGCTGAGCCCAGCACAGCACAAAGCACCTCAGCTGATGCTAGTGAGCACACCAAGGCTTTAAATTGTCTCTAAGTGGAGCCTCATCGAGAGTGGTGATTTGCTTCTACAGGTTTATGGGTACAGGCTCAGTCCCAGTTATCCCACTATGGGATGCTCCTCTTACAACATCCTACAGTGGCCTTGATGGAGAAGCACAGCGTTCAAGCAGAAATACTTGCTTGAATGTATGAACTTGTAGACAGGTATCTAATACCAACTCACCTGCTCCCCAACGAGGACCCATGGTAATGCTGTCCTCCTGCCTCTTGAATCCTTTAGTGGCCTGATGTTTTCAAGTGTGCCAGTTTCCACCCAGCTTGGTGACCAGTCTGTGGTTCAGCCTCCTCCAGCTCCAGGGGCTAACCCTACATTAAGGGTGCTAAAACATCTGCTGGGAGTCCTTTGTTCTGATGGATGCCAGTGCTTCATTTCATACAGAGAAACTCAGGTAGGAGAAGCACAAAACGACTTATCCTCGCCTCAGCAAATGACTCGGAACTGTTTTGCATTATGCAGGAAGATATTACAGCAGTCACCAAAGAGGGAAACTTGCTTTTGAGCAGTTTTGAAGAGCCAGACTCTGGGGAATGCAGCCAGGACCAACCCCGCGAAAGGCCTGGGGACTGGGAGACTGTGAATCGGTGAGTGCACCAGGGTCCTGTTTTGCTCAAGTGATTTAAGCACAGATGTATTAAGTCACCTGTTGAACAGGTAAAGATGCCAGTGTTTGCTCCAGAGCCATCGAATTGCTGGGTGACTTTTGTCAGGTAACTTTGATGTGCTCTGATTTTTCCCTGCACTGATTTGAGGAGGCTGTGGAGCAGATGCAGGGTTCTCATGCCAGGCTCTCAGGTATTCAAAGCCACTTTGGACAGGGCTTGGAGCAGCCTCATCTAGTGGAAGGTGTCCCTGCCCGTGGCAGGGGGGTTAGAACTGGATGAGCTTTAAGGTTCTCTGCAACTCAAAACAGAATGGGATTCTGTGTTATTCAGGTAAATAGAGATAGCAACAACTGCTGCACATGGGTGCTGTCCTCTGCAGTGGTGATTCCATGGGCATTCTCTCTGAGCTCCTCACAACTCATATATATGCATCTGTAACTTCATCCCAAGAGCCTGAACATGCGTTCTCTAGGGATTGTCCATCTCTGCTTGTCCTCTGTTTGTTCCAGTCCTCCCCTTTTCCTGTGCTGCAGGTTACTTGGCCAGCTGCGTGAGATGGAGACTGCTTTTGATGGCTTCTGGGAAAAGCACCAGTTAAAAATGGAGCAGTATTTACAACTGTGGAAGTTTGAGCAAAGTTTTCAAGAGGTAGGATTGGATCCATGCTGCTGCTGGTGGTGGAAGGAAGAGCTGGAGACGGAAAGGAGGGGAGATGAGAGAAGCTTTTGTGCTTTGTATTTTAGGAGGGTTTGATTCCTGCTGCAGTTCCTTGGCTCTGGCAGGGCTGGCGAGCTTGGGGAGACCACTGTGCTTCCTCATTCAGAGCTAATTTAGGTATCCCTGCCCTGCAGTCACAGAGATTTTGCTGATAGAAGCATCTTTGAGTGCAGTAATTAGTTCTTGGACTGTAGTTTTATGCTTGGATTTAGCAGTCTTGGCTGAAGTGTGGTTAACTTCACTCTGAAAATGATTTTCTGCCTGTGCTTTGTATCCTTTTTGCAGCAGTCTTCTTCTTTGTGTCTAGGTCAAGAATGCCATTGAATTTCTCATGGGGCAGCAAGCAGAGCTGCCTGACACTGGTGACAGTGCCCTCCAAGTAAAACAAAGGCTCAAAGACTTGGCTCATTTCGATGGTATGGCTCAGGTGAGAGAATCTTGCATAAGAAAGAGGCACTAATGAAACGCAAGAGGCACGTTCTGTGTTTGTGGTAGGAGGTGTTTTCTGATGTTACCTGCTTCTAGTGTAATCTGTTGGGAAGTGGCTGCACGAAAAGGATCGATTTTGTGTCTTTGCTGTGTGCAGAAATGCTGTGATCACTCTGCAAGGCAGAAACAGGCTATTTAATTATCATAGTTAAAATAAATCGCTGAGCCACCAGGAAGATCTAGAGCAGATAAATGTCTGAACATAGGGGAGGCGTGGGATTTAAGGAGCTGGAAGAAGAATTATTTATATGCAAAGTGCTCTAGCAGTGCTAATAGGCAGAGACTGGTTCCCAGGCACATGGAGAAGCAAAAAAAGTTGCTATCTTGATGTGTCTGTGGTTTGAACTCAACATATGGATGAAGAAAGACTAAGAGATGCAGGGGAAAGAAGAGGGAAGAGAGATGATTCACAGGAGCCCAGTGGAGGATGCGACTTCTCTAAAGGGATGTGCTTGGCAAGTGGGTCAGGGTGAGCGGAGGGATCCTGAAGGATCTGGATCGAAGGCTTTCTGGCCATTTGGATGAAATGTGTGTGGACAGAGGCAGGCAGGGTGCAACAGGGCAGCAGTCCCAGCAGAAAGCCAGCCCTGGAGAAGACACAACCATTGCACTGACCAGCACCAAGCTTTGCTGCAAAGGACCTAGTTTGTTTTCACCATAAACCTTAACTGCCCAAGTTGCCTTTGTTTATGAGCACAGTGTGTTTAAACTGGATATGAGACACAGGTTTTTATGGAGTGCAGCTCCTGGGATGGCAGCAGTACGTTTCCAGCATTGCTAGTTTGGAGAAGTGCTGTTTTCTTCTTCATCCTCTTTTTGGATAGCAAAAGGGTGGTTTTTTTCCCAGCTGATGGGTGGCATTTTATCCTGTGTAAGCCACCTATTCTGCCTACTAACAGCAGTCATCTCTGGGTACCTGAAATCTGGGAAAGGGGAATGGCTTGAACCTGCCCGAGGGGAGGCTGAGCTGAGCTCTTAGGCAGAAGCTCTTCCCTGTGAGGGTGCTGAGGCGCTGGCACAGGGTGCCCAGAGAAGCTGTGGCTGCCCCATCCCTGGCAGTGCTCAAGGCCAGGTTGGACACAGGGGCTTGGAGCAAGCTGCTCCAGTGGAAGGGGTCCCTGCCTGTGGCAGGGGATTGGGACTGGATGAGCTTTTAGGCCCCTTCCAACACAAACCTGCCTGTGATTCTGTGATGTTCTGATTCTGTGTTGTTATATGTAGATATTTTGATATTCAGTAAGTGTGCAATCCATTCTCTTCTTTTCACTGAAGGATCTGATAGGGAAGGCTCAGGTGGTGATACTGCACGGACACCAGCTCGCAGCGAACCATCACTATGCCCTCAACTTAATCTGCCAGCAATGCAACGAGCTGCGGCACCATTCTGATGTCTTGTCTGATGAGATCAAAAGGAAGCAGATGCGACTGCAGAAGACCCTGGATCTCCATACCCGCCTTCAGCAGGTAGAGTTCAGAGACAGCCAGGCCTGAGAAGCAGATATTAGCTTCTCCATGGGGTTAGCATCTCCATTTCTTAGCTGGGAGCATCTAAAAGTTGCAGCTTTGCTTCAGCAGTTCAGAGTAGGAAAGTGAACCGCAGGGATTGGAGGAGTGCCTCACCCCTCACTTAGCTGGTTAAATGAGCAAACAGCTACCTGCTGCTGCTGTGAACAGTCAGCAGAAAGAGGTGGGCATCTCTTCAGAGCACCCAAGTTCAGCTGCTGCTGTTGGTCATGATTTCATTCTGCATCCATCTATTCATTGACTTTCGAGGTTTTTACACTGAATGCAATAGAAGGGATGCTTTTGGATAAATGCCAGCCCGTTTTTCTTAGAGATTTATTAAGAATGAGCATAGCTGACTGTAAAATGAGGTGACAGATTGGTAGATAGGCACAGCTGCTGTGCGCTAGCATGGAAGTGGAGTCGTGGGGCTTCAACGTTTCTTGATATCTTAATCAGCATCAAATACTCATTTAGGGAAATTCACGCTAATTAGGCCAGAAGGCACAGGGCTGTAATATGCTTGAGGCTATTAAGAGAAGCAGTGAGGTTTGGCCCTGTTTCATTTCACTGGTTTGGGGGACTTGAGACTTGTTTTACCTCTGTGTGTTCACCTCAGTATTGCACTAATGTGTGGGGACGAGGCCATTCAGTCCTCAGCAGCCTCTTGGCTGCAAGGCAGTGTCCTCTCCTGGGCTCCTGGCAGTCCTGATTGGTGCTAGTGGGTAGCCTAGGGGCTCTGCTGGAGCATGCCATGGTCCTGCCCTGCATGGTCTCCTTTCCTGTTCACAGGTCCTCTTGGCTGCCCCATCCCTGGCAGTGTTCAAGGCCAGGTTGGACACGGGGGCTTGGAGCAAGCTGCTCCAGTGGAAGGGGTCCCTGCCCATGGCAGGGGTTGGAGCTGGAGGAACTTTGAGGTCCTTTCCAACCCAAACCATTCTGTGATCTTCTCATGCCTGTGTACACTGCAGTGTGTGAGTGCCAGCTGAGCCTATTGCCAATGTGCGTTAAATGTTGGAAGTTTAAAGTACGATTTGAAATCCTTTTTTTTCTTTATTTCAGACATGAATGCAATTTTCTTTGATAATTTCTCACAGTTCAGGCCTGCACCGAGCCAGGCTTTTACCACAAAACCCCTGCCTGTCTCCTTGTAAACTCTGTGGTGTTCATTCAGCTTTCTGGGTTGGATGGATAAAGATCTGCTTATGTTTTGGTTCAACTGTGCACCAAGCAGTGCTGCTGTGTCAGTTATAGCTCTGATTTTATCCAGTGGGAGCACAGCTTAGCTATGTTGAGGGCCCTGCAGACAAAATGTAGCCTTTCTATTAATCAAAACCCAATAGCTGCTGAGCTCTTTAGGAGTACTACTTAGCTCCTTGTTGAACATACAGATCTGGTAAATGATATTCCTCGTGGGAGCGCTGGTTTAGCAGGGGTACCACTGATGGTCCCGCTCTCTGTGCTTGCCCTGTGCTGTCACCAGGCTCTGCAGTGCTGTGATGAAGGTGCCTACCTGCTTGCCAACCAGCAGATGGATAAGTGCCAGTCTAAAGAAGGCGCTCAGAAAGCTCTCCAGGACATAGAAAGGTTTCTTGAAAGCTCTTCAGCCTACTTAAACTATGATCCCCAAGCCCTACACTGCGATTTTGAGTCAGTCTTAACGTCAGAACTAAAGGTAAGCAACCCCTCCAGTTCCTTGTGACACAGCATACAGCAAGTGAGTGGGATTGTCAGCCTTATAGTCCTCTGTTTGGGGTCAAAGTGCAGAATAGTGGTAGTTATTTGATCACAGGAGTCTCTCTCACTCTCCGCAGTGCCAGATACAGTCAGTGCAGGTCAAGCTTGAAAACGTCCGAAGCATGTTTGAGAACCGTCAGTCTTGCTTCAAGAAGCTGCTGGATAAACACGTGCGGCCTGTCCAGTTGGTAGCCCCAAGGCCAGAGAACCCACCCAGATCAAAATCACCGTTATTCTCCCCTAAACATGGTAAAATATTTTACATTCATGGTGTTTTCAGATGATATTTTTCCTTTTGAAGAGTAAAGCTGAGGATGGTTCTGAGAAACCAGCTCAGCCGTGCTGCCTGATCCAGAGTTGTTGTGTGATGCTGAAGGTATATGAGATGATTTATTGTCTTCCCAGTTTTGTGTCCTGCCTCATGTGGAAACACATTTTGTGTTCCCATACGTGTGTGAATAATAGGGCTGGTTGCTTGGTGGTTGTTTTCACTTCCTACTCAGTGAAATAAGAGAGTTGTAAACACTGTGTGCTTCCAGTTCTGCTTTACTAGCATCCTACGGAGCTGAACACTGGTGAATTAGTACTCCAGGGAGAAAAGGCAAGGTTTATAAATGCATTAGCACACCTATTCTCTGTGACTGTCTTGAGCTGGAGCTGACATGAAGTTAGGCTAATGTTTGTAAAGAAGCTTGGAGAGATGAGCTCTAATCTCATGAACAGAACTGAGCCGAATGCTTAATTCCCTTTGATTCCTCGAGGATGTCTTCCTTAAATCCCAATTATGGAATAATTAATGCCCATAAAAGTACAGATTCTGGTTGAGCTGAGGTCACTGAATGTTCTGCCCTGATTTTGGTAACTGGATGTGACACAGTGTTAGCTTTAAATGA
Organism: Neopsephotus bourkii; assembly: GCF_033783945.1. Lineage (NCBI taxonomy): Eukaryota > Metazoa > Chordata > Aves > Psittaciformes > Psittacidae > Neopsephotus > Neopsephotus bourkii. Next base: position 4,097,233 of record NW_026901483.1, read on the forward strand.
TAACATTAAAGCTTCAATCCTTGGCAGTATTCTGAAATAACATCCATGTATTTTAAACCAGGGACGTGCTATGTTTTGTGGGAATATTAAATTTGGTGATCTGACTGAAGAAAGCAATGAAACATTTGTGTTTTAACACAGAATTTTTATGATGAATTAGTGAATATTGGTATGGTGAACTGTAGCAGGTATCATGCAACAGTAATGTGGCTCCAGTCCATAATGTGAATAGCCAAGCTAGTGGAGGGATGGGGATGAAGGTAAAGGCAGTGAGGGGGATAAACTAGTTGAGATGCAGGCCAGTGCAGCAAATTAATCCCAGATTTCCTCTTCCCAGGCTTCACTACACCATGCTGCCTTCTGAACCCTTTTCCTCAATGAGAGAAAGTGCTCTGGGTCTTTAAACAGGAGTATTGCCCATTACCTAACAGCTTACCCAGCTTTCTAGAAACAGGAGAGCATTAGGGAGGAAATACTGACTTAAAGAGTAGGGGTAAATGGGATGTTGTGAGACCTTCGTCAATTGGCTGGACTCATTTCATGCCTTTATGGGATGCACATTCTTCTTGCAAAGGCACTCCATCCTCTTCCTGAAAGAGATGATAAAGTGTGTTGAAATGGGCATAGCCAGCAAGCAGGGAAAGACAAAAGGCTCCTCTTTGGATAGATCATGCAGAGAGAGCATTTAATAGGACCCCTGTTTGATACAAAACATCAAACTGCTGCCTGCCTGCTGGTGTGATGTGCAGTGTCAAAGACACATGCTGGGCTCTGGTGGGAGTGCTTTGAGATGGATGGGTTTTATGGCACGGATTGAAACCAAACCACCTCCGAGCACGGTGCTTTTGTCCTCTTTTTCTCTCCTTTGTTTCTGTCCCCCCAGCCCTTTCTTTTTCTGTCTGAGGACAGACACTTCCTCTTTCATCTCTACCCTGGATTTGAAGCCTGTCTGATAAATGTGGGTTTAATTTTGAAACTGCTTTTTTGGGGGGAGTATAAAAGCTATCCTATCCTGAGCCATAAAACGTAGTGAGATGTGGAGAAGTGGTACAGGAGGCTGCAACAGCGCCCTAGTGATGGAGTAAATTCACCCCTGCAGCAGAACACTGGGGTACAGCTGATGACCATCTCCTGTCTCACTTCCTATCGGTTGTTCCCTTCCTCCCATTGGGACCACTGGCAAGTCCTTGCTGCTTTTAGGTCTTTCTGTCTGTGATGGGTCACACCACAATGCATGCTTCCAATCTGCTCTCCAGCACCCACATCTCTCTCCTTCCTCATGTGGTGTGTTTACATGTGGAGGTCTAAGGCCTTGTGGTGTGATAATACATCATAGCTTTATCTTACAGCAGCTCCATGTGAAGATGGGGGCCCTGTTTTCCATGAGGGCTTTGCATTCCTCTGCATCCATTTTAATCCCTACATACTCTGTTTCACAAAAGGTGGCTCTTCAGTGTCAGTCCTCTCCAAGCCTTCAGTGGCGATACAGTTGCTGTTGCATTTGTATGTGCTGTGATGCCCTTTTCACCCTAATGGAAAGATAGTTCATTAGTCCAGTTAATTCTTTGTTTTTCCTTTTCTAGCCTCTTTTTTCTATATGCAAAGAAGGTGAATGTTGCACATCAGAATATGTTCAGTTTTGGTCCATGTCAGAATCTGGTGCAGCTGCTGGCATGTGGAGCTGTCACTGAGGCTGGAGAAATCCATTATTGCTGTTTTCTATTGAGGAAAAAGACCCTTTGGGTGAAGAGTGACATTGACTACTCAGGATTAAGAAGTATTTGAAAGATGCTGTATGAGTATTACAAATCGTAGTTATTTATTAACAATAGCAATAAACTCTTCTAAGGTGGAGAAACAGTTTATACAGCTGAGCATCTTTGCATTCATAAAAAGACTTTAAACCAGTATCCCAGTAGGCTCCATTTATCCCAGTAGATGCTCCGTCCCTGGCAGTGTTCAAGGCCAGATTGGACAGAGCCTTGGGCAGCATGGTCTAGTGTGAAGTGTCCTTGCCCATGACAGGCGGTTGGAACTGGATGTTCTTAAGGTCCTTTCCAACCCAAACCATTCTGAGTCTCTTATTCTATGATTCTCTTACTAGCTAACTATTCCTTCTTAAAACACATCCCGCTTTTCTTTGTGACTTACTAGTTTCCGTGTGAGCCATCTCCTTTGCTACAGACCCACATGACACCTTTGTGTTTTCTTCTGCCCAAGGTGTGGATTTTAATTCCAGTTTGAAGTTTTCATTTGATCTCTCTCTCCCTGGGAAGAAAACATCAAGAAAAACCCCAAGTTCTCGCAAGGTAAAAACTATTCATGAAATCTGAATGTGTTTTATGCACTGAAGAGCTGAAACCCTTCTAATAACTGGTTGTATTTAGGCTTTCGATTCGAGGATGCTCTTTTTTGTTTCCTTCAGAAACCCAAGCAAACCCTAAACCCTTTCATATCCATATGGTTTAGTTGGGTTACTCCAGTACCTGAGATCTATCTGGGATTGTTTTTCCAAGTCACAGAGACTGATTTCCTGTGTGCTATTTCCTGGATTTGCTGTTTGTATAGCAGAGGTGTCTGTCACTGGACAGGAAAGCTGCCCATCTGCTGATGTTTCTCCTATGAACTACTGAATTACGTTACCAGTGTTCCCAGATTTTATGTAGCAGAGCATTTTCTGGGAATATTTGGCTGTCCATTATCTTCTATGCCCTATAAAAGCTGTATGTTACAAAGGTTTTCTTAAAAGGAAGCATATTCCATCCTTTCCTTAAAAGTTCCTATGTCAACATCAGGGGCTGGGCCCATCCTGGCTCTGCATGACCTCCCTGCTGCAATTCCCAGTGCATCCCATTTCTCTTCCAGATTGAAGTCATGCACGACTACCAGGAAAAAAGGAATTCCTTGCAGTATTTTATTTCAGACAGTGATGACAGCTTGGATATACTAAAAGGGTAAGTTTTAACCCCATTTACATCACTCAACATGATGCTTACTTCTGGCCAGTCCTTGCCCCATCCGTGGGTTCCTCCAACCAGACGTAGGGGGCATCTCTTGTGCTTTTACCTGGTTTATCATCCCTATGCTGGTTGTTCATGAGGTCACAGTATGGTTTGGGCCGGTTGAACTGTGCCATGGAGGTTTTTACACACACAAAGATGATATAATTCTATTTCTTTCTGTATTTTAGCCATGTCATAAATGAGCTTGTTGAAACGGAGAGGGTGTACGTGGAGGAGCTCTTCACGGTCCTGACGGTGAGTCACTTCTTCAGGTTGCTCATTACAGTTCCCTGGTGGCTTGCACAGAGCAGAACCTGCCACCCTCTCAAACCAAGCAGAGATGTGGTGGGGCAGGTTTCCACCAGACTGTCAGATCCCAAGCTAGTCATAAATGTTCATGTTTCCTCCTTAGGTTTTCTTTGTTGGAAGCATCTGCAGGAACAGTTGGTGTCAGGATGAGCTTTTCATCCAGAATGGGGGAGAAACCTTCTGTTTGTACACAGAGGCACCGGTAATTTATCAGTGCCTGGGGAAATGTACAAAAAGCTGTGATTTTTGTAGCTGTTCCTTCATTTCCTTTACCTTTTGGAGACAAGGAAGCTTGTGTTTTCTTCTTGGGAGAATCCTGTCCTGAGTCTGTGAACACAGAATGCACTTTGCTTTAGAAACCAGCTTATAATTTCTCATCCTGCCATTGTAGACACTTCTGATGTATTCCAATAGAGCTCTTGCTGATGGCCAAACCAAGCTGGCTGTTAAAGAGCTCTCCCCCTTCATGTTTAACCCAGGAGCAAGCAGGGTATAAATCTGTCGGGCTCCAGGTAGTTACGTGTAATTGCTCTGCGCTGATGTTTGTTGTGTTGAACCACACTGTGTGATACAGCAGTTGGCAAGCACACAGATTTATTGCTATGCATATCAAGTCTAGATAGAGAAATATGGACAGATAGACTAAAGCTTTCTGAAAATAGTGTTTCCTTTAAAGGGCGCAGCCTGCTTGCAGTGGGTAAATATAAATGACTAATTTTCCAGAGAGTTATCTTCTCCTGCATCCTTAATCAACTACAAGATGCCTGCTTAGTGTAAGGAATACTGATTCCAAGCACAGCGAGTGTGAGAGATTAATTTGGGAAGCCAGAGAAGATGTGCTGTGCATACTGAATAAATTCTTGTGAACATTCCTGCTGCTCGTGTTAAAAGGGCCTCAGTTCTTAGTGTGGCCTTAGCTCCCTGTGCAATGCTTAGTGACTAGCGTGGCCAGCTTGAGCTGTGGCTAATGGCCACTTGATGTCTTCTTTGTGGTGATGGTCCTGAGCTCTAGCCATGCCTTCTCCCTACCCATTTTGGTGATGTTTTTGCATTGGTGTGTTGATGTGACATTCCCAAGGGGAACTTTGCATTATTTCCTGCTGCCACCCAACAGTTCAGAGTGCAGTGGTGTGGTTTCCAGCTCCTCTCTCCTTTGGGAGGCTGTGATGTCGAGAGGGTTAGGGAGCCACAGAGGACAGAGATCATGAGGCATCAAGGAGTGCAAGACTCTAGTGCTCAGCAGGTCTTGCACAAGAGCAGGAAGCCTGTTGATTTTGATATATGATCTCAAGCTGTCTCTGCCTTGTGACAAGCCACCTCATGCACTGCTTCTCGTGAGGTTGTGTGTAACTGTATACCCCAAACATGTTATCACTCCCCTGTTCCATGGTCATAGCAGCAGATGTGTTCAACCCGGACTAGTGTTCCTCTGGGAGCTCCCCCACAGCCAGGCCATAGCAAGGAGAGAGCGGCTGAGATTTGCCTTTGGTGAATAAAGAGCATCTCTGCAGTGCTGGCCAGCCCCATGGGAGTCATCCTAAGCCATTCCCTGCTGCACCACAACCGTTGTTCCCAGGGACTGAAGGACAGGGGTTTGGATACAAAAATAAGGAAATAAAAGGGTTGTTATGTGTTGAAACAAAGCAGATTGTACTGAAAGTCTGTTCATGTCCCCTTTTCATCTGCCTTTGAGGGGATGACAGGCCAAACCCTTACCAACTGAGTGATGAGCCCCTTTTGCATCCTGCAGGGCTACAGAGCTGAGATGGATAACCCTGCCATGCTCATCCTCATGCCTCCTGTGCTGAGGAACAGGAAGGATGTCCTCTTCGGTAACATGCCTGAGATATATGACTTCCACAACAAGTATGATGCTGGCTTTATTCCCATCCTTGTCAGACTGATTTCCTGTGACGATTCGGTACCCAAAGCGTACCTTGCTCACTGCTGCGTTTTGCCTCTTCTCCCATCTCTTGCAGAATTTTCCTGCACAGCTTGGAAAGCTGCCTGGGAGCACCCGAGAGAGTGGGATTTTGTTTCCTAGACAGGGTGGGTGACTCATTTTCACATATAAAGCAGGCTGGAAGGCCAATGTTTCTCCTGGTTTGTCGTACTCTGAGACATCTCAGTTATGCCAGTTGAGCCTGATGCCTCTGATCCACAGCACCAGCAGCGAGACTGGGAGCGTGGGTGCATGGCCAGCAGCAGATGGGGCAAGCAGCAGTCATGACTACACTGTGGTTCCCAGCAATGGGGTGTTTTAACCCAAACTCTGTGACTTTTAGATGTTGAAGCTGGCAACAGAGAGAAAAGCAAATGTAAAGCATGGGTGTTCGTGTGGTTTGGCTGTCCAGCAGGTGTTGTGCATGTGAATGACTTGCCTTTCGGCTTCCCTTACAGCGTGAGGATTTCCAGATGTATGAGAAGTACTGCCAGAACAAGCCCCGGTCGGAGTCCTTGTGGAGGCAGTGCTCTGAAAGCACCTTCTTCCAGGTGAGCTCTTTGTTCCCATTGAGCCAGGCATTATCCTGGGGCACTCACTTGTCCTAAACACCCTCCTCAGCATCCCATGTGTTCTGTTTACTGCTGCATGGAAGCCTCACAAAGATAGCAGTTGGAGTTCATTGTATCCGAGGATTTTAAGGGAAGTCCATCCTTTATATGATTTTGCATGTTTTAATAAAATTCCTTTACTTCCAGGCAGCATATGACATTTTTACATGAAATCTTTGGAGTCATTAAGCCACACTAGTCATGCTGTTGGAATCATAGGGTCATAGAATGGTTTGGGCTGGAAAGGATCTTAAGATCATCCAGTTCCAACCCCCTGCCGAGGTCAGGGGCACCTTGCGCTAGACCAGGTCACCCAAGGCTCTGTCCAACCTGGCCTTGAACACTGCCAGGGATGGAGCATTCACAGCTTCCCTGAGCAACCCATTCCAGTGCCTCAGCACCCTCAGAGTAAAGAGCTTCTTCCTTATATCCAACCTGAACTTCCCCTGTTTCAGTCTGAACCCATCACCCCTTGTCCTATCACTACAGTCCCTGATGAAGAGTCCCTCTCCAGCATCCTCATAGGCTCCCTAGGAATAAGTGGTAGGAATAACTACTGAGTTGGTTCAGAACTCACTCAGAATTCTTTGTTCCAGGAATGCCAAAGAAAACTAGAGCACAAACTTGGGCTGGATTCCTATTTGCTCAAACCAGTGCAGCGCCTGACAAAATACCAATTACTTCTGAAGGTATTTCCTCTTCTGCTGTTAAAGGGCATCAGGAGATAGGTTTGTTTGCCACTTCATTTTCCAGTTGAAGGTTACCTGTAAATCAGCACCAAGCTCTAGATTACATGTTGCTTATCTTAGGAGTGATTTCCAGTGAAGACGGAAACTCACAGAGCTGAAAAAGGAATAAGTGCTTTGAAGAAGCCGTTTTTTAAGGGGAGAAAAACTGAATCTGTTCAGAGACACAAAATGATAGAAACTCTTCTAAGCAAATGCAATCAGAGATGATCATAAGAGTGTGATGAATGAAATACATGAGATTGATGCATCTCGTCTCCTTGGGTTGTTACAGTGGCTGTAGTGTTTAACACATTTATTCTCATGTCCCCTGTTGAAGGCAAAGCAGTGCTGTTATTCCCACTTGGTGAAATGGGAATAACACTGGGGTAGTGGCTTCTGAACCCCACCTCTTGAGTGAAGGATGAGCACACAGGAAGCTGTAAGTGGGCACAGGAGATCAGAAATGAAAGTAGTTTTATATCAATGGTATTATTCCCTAATCTGCCTTCCATTTATTGACTTTAAGGCTCTGGGTTTTATAAATTCTCTTTCTTTTTTTGCTGCGACCTCATTTGAAGGCATATTGGCAGCTAATGGAAAACCTGAGCCTCAATTCCCCTTTCTTACCAAGCAGGAGAACACAACACCAAGAACTCAGATGAGCGTGATGCTGCTTTATAACCTGACACCATCCTTGAGGAAACCCAGCAAAAAGGGGCCATGCTTCAGTGATGTGTCCCACACCTCATACTCATTGTACTTTAGTGTGAGTCTTGTTTCTAATGACATGACAGAAGAAACCCAGGCAGTGTAGGTTGCTCTTGGGCACTGGAAACCTTGGGCGAGATGGCAAAGTCTGCTTTGTTCAAGTGCAAACCTGTGCTCTCCCATTCCTATTTTCAGGAGCTGCTAAAGTACAGCACGAGCTGTGATGGAGTTCAGGAACTTCAAGAAGCTCTGGTTGCAATGTTGGATTTACTAAAGTCGGTCAATGACTCCATGCATCAGATTTCAATAACAGGATATGATGTGAGTAGATCTGGGTGATGAGAGATGGGATGATGCCTTGGGAATAGACAGTGTCCCAGAATGTATGAGCTGAAAGCTGTACTAGAAGAGCTACAAAGTGAATGGGATGATAGAGCTCTTACAGGGGACAGTTTTCCATCTGATTTGGGAAAACAGGCACGTCCAAAGGACCTATCCAAGCCGCATAGTGCCCACACTTGCCACCTGGTGGCTCTTGAGAGTATTTTCCAGCGTGCATCTTAGCTCTGCTGTGAGGTGTCTGCATTCAGCATTTAACAAAATGCTCCTTGCCTGTTGAAGTCGTTGTCTTCCCTAGGGCTTCAGGAAAAGGTGAGGTTTGGGCTTTCTAAGCTGCTGGTCTCAGTCCTGGCCTCTGTGAGAAGTCCATCCTCTGAGACCTCAAACCTCATCTGCCCTCTCCCACTGATGTAGCCCTTGGTCTGGACTTCCGTAGGATATGAAGAGCTTTCCTATCTTCCTAGTTTTCTACTTACTGACTTGCATCCCTTTACACAGCCTAGCCACAGCCCTGCTTCACCTCTGCTTCCCTGCTGGCACCATGCCCTCACTCCCAAAACATCATCTGATCTTTCCAGGAAGACCTATTCTTAGAGCAACGTGCCTTGGAACAGAGCTGGCCCCATTGCCTGCCATTATTTGGCCCATCCTTATGTTTCAATTGATGCCTTTCTCTTACTTGCTTTATTCCTCATGCTCTCCCCAGGGTGACCTGAGCGAACTGGGGAAGGTGTTGATGCAAGGATCGTTCAGTGTTTGGACAGGACACCGGAAAGGCCCCACAAAAATGAAGGATCTTGCCAGGTTCAAGCCAATGCAGAGGCATCTCTTCCTGTATGAGAAGGCCTTGGTCTTCTGCAAGAAGCGAGAGGAGCACGGAGATGGATATGACAAAACCTCATCTTACAGTTTTAAGCACTTTTTGAAAGTAAGGACTTTTTACCTGGGGCCATTGCCATGTCTGTTGTGAACCAGGAACCCTGCAGACCCAGAGAGTATTTTTTCTCTACCGCAGTGGCTTGTTTTCTGCTATTAAGGGCTGTAATGCCCCATATGAAAGTGCTATGTCCATGAAAAGCTATTGGTTGTAATAAGCTGTGAGGACACCCATAGCTGAAGCAGGAGCTGGGAGAGGCTGTGGACTTTGGAGGCACAAATGTGATGGCATCTGCCAGGGACATGGAGCTGTGGGCAAGTCCCAGGGATGAGAAGGTGCCTTTCCCCCTGCCCTAGTCTGCTTTCCAGGCTTGGATACAAGGCATGGAACCAGGGAGGCCCTTTGCATCTTCCATCTGGGAAGCTCCTCATGCTCCTGGTCCCCAGGGCTATCCCTTGGGCTGGGGTCTGCCTGGCTGCTCTGGAGCCCTATTTCCCAGCCAGGAGGATGCAGATAACTCTTCTCCCTCATTGCCTTTCTTCTTTGTCAGGCTCTAACTGCAGCTAAAATTACAATTCTCAGATAAGAGCAATATATGAGGGGCATAAACCCCTGTTAGCTGTAAATGCTAACTATTATCAACACAAATCCCAAAGTGCTCCTCCAAAATTGGCCCTCTGGCATACTGTGTGTGATGAGCACTTCTAACATCTTGATAAATTAACCCCCAATATGGATTTATCTTAAAATGGGGGAAAAAGGGCACTTGGAGGCTGAGCCCCTAGATGCTGCAGGTCCCTGACCTAGCAGGGTCTGGGAAGGAGATGCCACAAGTAGTCAGAAAGTAAAGTGAGAGCAGATGCGTCTGTGCATGTTACCCATTGTGTATTAAAAGCAAATCCCAGGCCATATGTTAAGGTACTTGAATGTTTTCCCCAAACTGCATCATTTTCCTTTTGGAGAGCTTGTTTTCCCTGGAGTACTTGTTTTAGCAGGCATGGTTTTGAAAGAACTGAAGAGGCAGATTGGGGAAAGCCTGCTTGGAGGAGAAAATCCTGCCTTAGAACTCCAGGCAATGGGGCCAGGCTTTTGCTTTGCCTCAAGAGGGCTTATTTTCCAGTTGTTTGTGGTGCCACATGGAGAGGTTGGGGTTAGAGAACCCATGGATGCTGCAGGGTTGCATCCGCACAAAGCCATTTTCAGAACTGCTGTCCTGAGGGCAGAATAATTTCCCTGGAATGTGACATGTATTTGATTCATGGTCATATCAGGGAATTGTTTTTCATTGCAGGAATGTTTCCTTGGGATTCAGAATTAAAGCAAGCTGTAACTGGATGTCTGTTAACACGAACAACAGAACCCCTTAGGATAGTATTTTACACGCTATGCAAAACATCCAGTGGTCAATATCTCTTCAGCTGGAATTCAGTAGCTTACAGGATGCAGGTTCATAGCTCACTGTGATGGCAAGGAAATCAGTGCCATATACTACCATTGCAGAGGATGCAGATGAGCTTTACACTGACCCAGCATGGTCTGCACTGCCGTGAACCCCAGCTTACTGAGGACAGTAAATCCTGGTCAGAGGGAGGAAACTGAATTTCGGATTCCACTGACATGAATGAATAGACCTTAAATATGTCTATTCCTGACACTTCTCTTCACCTCCTCATAGCAGAGGAGGTGAAACTTCTAATTCCTTGATGCCTGGGTAGTGGTGTTGGAGCCTCTCTATAAGCTGCTGTGCTAAACAAGATGCACAGTGCTTGCAGTGTCTGGATGAGGTGCTTTCTAGGCTGCCCTTTCTACATCCTTCATAACACTGTCTTTTAAGTTTTCTAGGTTTTCATAAAATCAGCATGAAGCCTGATGCAGCTTCCTAAGGCATCATGGCACTACACTGCATACCTCTGGACTTAGGTCAGAGACTGAATGAAGTTGACCTGAAACTCCTGAAGGACCTAAGGGTGTCACAAATGGGGTTTAAAGATTTGCTGAAAGAATGAAACATGAAATTAAAGGGAGAAAATAATAACATGGCAGAAAAAAAAATGTATGTAGAACAATAATGTGCCATGCATTGATAGAGCTTCATGTACCCCATCTGAGAAGTTGCATGCTGGAAGTGGTATGAGATGACTTTTCAGTTCGCTCGACAGATTGCCGAATGGAAAGTCCCCTGAGGTCCATTGGTTGGTTTCAGAAAGCATTTGTAAGTACAGCAAGCTGGTGGGAAGTCAGGGTGGGGAAGTCAGGTAATGACTTTCAGTTGCTATTGAAAGGAAAGTTGATGGAATGTGTTAAATTGGCTGAAAACAGGTTTGTTTGATGTGCTGTAAAGAGCCCGGATTGGTAGGGAAAAGGGAGAGGTTTTGATTTTGGGGTTCTTTTGGCTTTTCAGATGAATGCAGTTGGAATAACTGAGAATGTGAAAGGAGATCATCGGAAATTTGAAATCTGGTACAGTGGGAGAGAAGAGGTCTATGTCGTGCAGGTTGGTAGCTTCAGATACCGGGATATTTGTGCATGCTCTCAACAGTGTTAAAGAAGTGTCTCCCATCGATCTTTATGGGATTAGCAGCCATTTAACTTGCATTTCTTCTTCCTCATTCACAGGGAAGCTCTTCCCTGTGAGGGTGTTGGGACATGGGCACAGGGTACCCAGAGAAGCTGTGGCTGCCCCATCCCTGGCAGTGCTCAAGGCCAGGTTGGACACAGGGGCTTGGAGCAAGCTGCTCCAGTGGAAGGGGTCCCTGCCTGTGGCAGGGGTTGGAGCTGGGGGAGCTTTGAGATCCCTTCCAAACCAAATCATTCCATGACTTCATATATTCTCTGTGCTCCTCTACAATTAGATGTCAGAACTACTCCCAGAGCAAAGTCTTAGCTTCTGTGGTGCAATTTCCAGTAGTCTTTTGAGTTATCTACAAAATAGTAACTCGACCAGATTCCTTCTTGTTTGCTTTGCTTTGTTTTCTTTCCTTTTATAGCATTTTGAATAGAAATCTATGATGATGGAATGTTTTTCGAAGAGGGTGTTCAAAGGAAAACCCATAGCTTTCACTGATACTTTTTTTCCTCTATGTTACAACACAGCAGCCTGCTTACATTCATAAAGCAGTTGTACGTAGCCAAGTATGTTCAAAAGGCAGATTTGGCCCTTCAGGTATTTTGTCAGAGGTACAATGCATGCACACGTGTGCTATTGCTGCACTCCCTGTGTTGTACTGATGGCTCCACAATTTCCACTGTGTTTTGCCTTTGTAATGAGGATCACCAGTTTTAAAAGGTCAGGAACGGTTAAAATTTAGTGGTGGCTGTGGATAAAAGGAGATTTCGGATAATAACAGCACAGAAAAGTAAGGTTCCATTCAACCATTATAATGGATGCCTCTTCATTTTCTCTTCTTCCAGGCCCAAACAGTAGATCTGAAGATGGCATGGTTGAATGAAATCAGAAAAATCTTGTTCAAGCAGCAGGAGCTTATAAAAGGTACCTTTCTGACCAATTTCTCTGCAGCAGAACCTTCCCTATTTTCACATTGCTGATCTTCAAATCCACTCATTCTCACCAGAGAATTGATTTGCAGAAGCAGCCTAGCAGCATGATACCAGAGTGAAGTCTTACACAGGGAAATAACATAACTTGGAGCAGTTGAGGCCAGGTGCTTATGTGAAAACGAATTACAGAAGTGCAATTTCAAATTTGTTATCATAGGCTTAATTCAACAAATCCATAGCAGATGCCTAGTTTTAAGCATATTATAATCTTCAGTAGCTTGCTCACTATTGAATTTGTGCTAAGATGCCATCTTAATCATAAATAAGTCTGTGTTTGCCAGAGTCCCTGGGTCTGTTTTTCTCTAAACAGAAATCACTGGGGTTGTATAAAAGGTCTGACCTTTAAAGCAATGCTTCTAGATTGATGGTTCCTAATGAAAGAAATGGGTGTTAAGCTGGTGTTTGTCCTCCCTGCAGTGGAAAAGCAGCAGCCGGGTTTGTGCACAGACCAACTCCCGCTGTCCTCCCAGCTGAGTGATGGGTGAGTCCCATGAGCAACTGTACTTCCCCTCCCAAAAAACGTAAACCAGACCCCCCTGCAGTCCTGATCCAGCTCTGGGGCAGCAGCACTAGAGGGACGTGGAGCTGTTGGAGTGAGGCCAGAGGAGGCCAAGGGGAATGGCTTGAACCTGCCCGAGGGGAGACTGAGCTGAGCTCTTAGGCAGAAGCTCTTCCCTGTGAGGGTGCTGAGGCGCTGGCACAGGGTGCCCAGAGAAGCTGTGGCTGCCCCATCCCTGGCAGTGCTCAAGGCCAGGTTGGACACAGGGGCTTGGAGCAAGCTGCTCCAGTGGAAGGGGTCCCTGCCTGCGGCAGGGGTTGGAGCTGGAGGAGCTTTCAGGTCCCTTCCATCCCAAACCAATTTGGGATTCTATGATGTACTATTATTATTTCTGGCCCTGTTCTGTAAAACCTCATGTATTTTATGTTCATTCATAAAATAAAGCTAAGTTTTGTTTCTTTTTCTTTTCTTTCCTTTTCTGTTTGAACCCCTCAGAAAGCAGCAGAGAGCTTCCATAAGCTCAGAAGAGAATGACTCGGAGCGCACCAGCCCGGTGATGCTTGACAGTGGTCTCCCGTCCCCCCAAAACAAGCCCAACAGAAGTACGGACCCTTCCCCTTCCTTCGGGCATGCTTTGCAGGTGCTGGGGTACCCCCAACCTGAGCTGAACTCTCTCTTGCAGGCTGGCCAGGAATGTCCCAGTCCCTGGAGATCTGCGAGGGGCTGGAGGAGTGGTCCGGTAACCAGTACCTCTCCAACTGCTCCGACACTGAAGAGGAGGATGGGAACCAGCTGGTTAGTACAAGAGATGCAATAGTCCCAGTGCCGGGTGCTGCTTTGATTATCTTGCTCTGTTTTGCTTCACTGCATCATGGATGTGTCTCCTCCAGGACTCTCCTATTTCCCATATCTCAACGTGGGGAATGGGGAGGTGTCTAAGCTGCAGCTTGTAGAAGTAATTTCAGTTAAGGTGGCTGATAAGGCTCCATCATGTTCCCTGAGGCAGTCAGGTATAACAGCTGTGTGATAGGAAATGCAGCTAAAGAGGATCTTTTTGTCTTACTGCCACAGTCTCCAGGAAGGTACAAAGCCCTTGCAGACTGCAAGAGGAGAGGATCAGAGGACCTGCTGGTGAAAAACGGGGATGAGATTCAGCTCTTGCATGAAGATGGTGAGGGACAGTGGTAGGTATTTTAAGATGACTTTGCTTTATCTCTAAGAGAGATACAGGCAGTGCTGTGCAGCTTTGCTTGCCTGGTGATACGCTCATTGCAGCTGCTGATTCAGTTTTAGACTATTCCAGAAAGCTGGAGAGTTCATTCCCTTGCCAAGACTAGAGGCCATATGCACTGGCTTGGCTGGGAAAACATGTGAGGACCTCTGTTGCCATGGGTGTCTGGGTGATCTCTGTTTTACCAATGTCTTCACAGCCGTGCTTCGTGATGCTTCAAGATTGAGCTCTTTGCCCACCCAGCTCAGCTGCTGGCTTTGTTCCTCTGGGCTTATTAATAGCAATATTGAGTAATTGCAGGATATTTTCCTCCCTCAAACAGCTGTATGAGTGTTACCCTGTTAATGGCTGTGGACCACCATCCCTCTGCTGTATTTAAAGCTGTGGCTCACAAGATGACAGTGCTGCGAGCGTTGCCTGGGCAGTCACCATGCCCAGTCTCCTGCCTGTTGAACCATCCTTGTGTCCGAGGGCAGTGTGCCCTCTCCTGATTCTTGGGGCAGTTTGGCTGGTTTCTGGCTCTCTTTCCCTTCCAGGGTGGTTCCTGCCTAGCTCTCATCAGCCAGCCCAGGCTCTGGGTAGGAGAGCGCACAGCACGCTGAGGCTGTGTTTGGGATGTGGGAAGGGTGATATTAGCAGGAGCCTGGATCAGATTGGCACAGTCACTAGCCCATAAATGCACAGACGTGGAGCCCTGTGGAGGATTCCTGGCTGACATCTTCAGCCCTTGCACTTCAAGGGCAATCAGAATGGAATGAATGGAATAGTAACAGACTGTTCTAGTTGGAAGGGACCTACTGTGATCATCTGGTCCAGCTGCATCCTGCAGAACCAGTTTGTTGTTAGCAAAAGCCAGATGCAAGGCATCTCAGTTTTGCTGGATGCTCACCACCCCTCATGGTGTTTTTGGCCAGTGCCAAGCAAAGATTTCTTACAGATTTCTCATACCAAGTCTTTTCTGTTAGACATATTTCACTGCATGAGACAGAGGGATGTCATTTATGAGCATGAGTATTTGCAGCTGCCTCAGTCTTGGCTTGAATATACTTACAGTATCCTGATTAAATTCATCCACCAGTCTAGCTCAATAACAGAGAAGTGAAGGAAGTTACTGCCCTTGGCTCCATCAGTAGTCAATAGAGGAAAACTGGTACCTCTGGAGGTCTCAGGCAGAATAATGTGTGCTCTGGAGAGCCTTGTTCCTCTCCATTGACTAGAGAGGGGCCCAAGGCACCTGTGCCTATGTAGGCTTTTTAATTAGGTTCCTATATTTAGGCGAAAAGAACACTTTAAATGCACACTCAGCTCCTGTTAAAATGCTTCCCTGCTTTGAGCACAATGTTGGTTGCACCCAGAGTTGTGTAGTGCGCCCATACTGAACTGCTCCTTGGGCTGGTTTGCTGCTTTTACTAATGCCGTTGTCGTTCAAAGGTTGGTGAAAAACCTCAACAGAAGAAAAGAAGGCTGGATTCCTGTGCACAGCCTGCAGCTGGTGGTGGGCGACTGCAGATTTCGGAATGCCAAAGTCACAGGTATCATATAGCACGCCTAGCAGGCGTGTCTTGTAACTCCAGTCAGGTCTTTTAAGCCATTCGCATTACACTCGATGTACTAAATCCAGCTGCATATGCCTCTGCAGGAAAAACCAGCAAGCAGCTACTCCCAAAAGCCTGCCAAAGTAGTCAGTTAAGCTTTTACTTTGCTGTTTGTTAACACCTTAAGACACTTAGGCACTAGTAAATTAAAACCAAGCATTTAAATACATAGATTTCTTTGCAAGAGCGCTGAGTAGAAGATTGGGGAGAAGAGATGGAGTCTGAGCAGGGATTCCCAGGACTGCTTTGCCTCCTCGCTGCTGTAGCTCAAATCCCATGGGAATAGGAGGTGTCTAGGCAAAATCTCCTCCTGCTGCCAAAGACGCCGTAGCCTGACCCCCAGCACTTTAGGGGCAATACTTCATTTCTGCCTCCCTTTGCCCTCATTGCTGCCTGCTTGTTAGAAGAGCATTTGTAATAGGTTACCAGGTTCTGGCAGAAGGCTTCTAGTCTCAAACCTCCTATTGCTCATTTTCTAGCCATAAATGTACATAGAAATAGGCAGGGAAGCATAACAGAGGACACAAGAAAATGCCTTAAGAGCAGCCTGTCGCCCTTGCTGTGTATCACCATCACCGCTCCATGTGTTGCCTCATCACCATGCTGTCCGCTGGAAACGGGAGATCAGGGTTTGCCATGGGAGAAGCTCAGAAAACCCACATAGATTTAGTCCAGTTAAAATAAAGATACACTCGTTTTGACCATATGAAACACATTTTGCAAGTAGAGCTCTTTTTAAATACTTCCTTTTTTTTTGTCAGAATCTATTGTTTTGTTGAGCATGAAGGAAGCCTTCTTAAAAGGCTTAAAATCCCAGTCAGCTTGTGATGCTTTTCCAGTGTATTTCAGTGAAATCCTTCGTATAGATGAAGGTATTTTCTGTCCCCTTTGATGCAGGGCAATTGAATTTCACAGATTAGAGGTTTTCTGACTGTATATAAGGGGTAGCTTGTAGCAGGATCTCAGTGGGGCTGAGAGGACTCCCTTTGGCACACTCCCACCCTGGAGTACTGCGTGTTGTCTTCTTAGCAAGCCTGGGTATCACATCTCGCTGCGTCCTGGACCAGAGCCTGTGCAGGAGTGTTCTCCAGCCATAAATTCATCTAGAAAACAGGGTGCTGGCAAACTTTGAACACCAGTGTACTTTGTCAGTGGTCATATCCCCCAAAGCCTGGAGACCCACAGCTCCAAGCTGCTTTGTAATGTTGCTGGATGAGGATTTCACAAGGCAGAACCACAGAGAGCTCCTCCTGGGAGTCTCGGGTGCTTTGCAGTCGTGTTGCACTGGGCTCTGTTTTCCCTGTCAAGATGAAGCCTGTTCTCTCTCCCTGTTGCTGATGGTGTATGCAGTCTCCAGGCATGATTCTAATTTTACATGCACTCCAGGCAATATTGCAGGATGAGGCAGGATGTTTTCCTAGAGCTATTCCTAGAGCTTTTCAGTGACGTGTCCTTATAGCCATAATGTACTTGCACTCTGAAAACACTTTCAAACCGTACCTTTGCATTTAGCAATTCCCTTTCCTCTATGGGCTGGTCATTTTATACTGCAGGTGACTTTGTCCCACTGCCTGCTCAGGGATGCAGTCTGGATTAGGCTCTTTCCTGCTTCTGCAGAAGATGGAGCTCTTGCTCCAGTATAACAGAGGTAGAATTAGGCAGCCAAGCTTGTAGAGCAAAGTAGGGGCAGGAGGGAGCACTGTAGCCCTCATACATTAATAGCTGCTTTGCTGAAGGGCTGTTTTGCATGTAAGCAGGGTGAGCTTGATTAACACGTTGGGACCCCAAGAGCTTAGAGCATGCTGGGGTCACTTCAGTGCTGGGATAGATGCACTCTTGGCCCTTTATAGGGTTATTGCTCAGCTCCAGGTGCCCACAGTAAATAGAAATCTATCTCCAATGACAGAATTTCACAACCAGAATCCATGCAGACCTGAGATGTGGATGTTTTTCAGTGCAAAGCCTTTAGATGGATAGATGAAATGGTTCTCTTACCCTAACATGTTTTCTTACATTTATACTGAGGCCCTAACAGAAAGCTCCCACCACAGGATGGCTGATACCCACACGCTTCCAAGCTGTTCCTCTCCCCTCTTGCAAATTATCCCAGTGTTGAGCCAGTACAAACCATAATGAAGTTGCAGGGAACTTTCTGCTGCCCAGTTTAAGTTATCAGGTGTGTATTTGGTCAATGCTCTGCTCCCCTCCCATTGCCAGCCTTGCAAATCCACCATGCAGCCTGCGTGCAGAGCTCAGCTTGAAACACCCGAACGCATCCACAGGTGATTTCTCTTCCTTCCTTCACATGTTGGCACAAATAAATGTCCTTATAGATGAGTGGTTACTGTTGGCAATGCCACGTAACTCTTGATAAAGAAAGCATTTTGATGCATATGCCCTTTTGCAAAGGAGGAAACCTGATTAAGCTTTATGTACATCTTGGCTTGCATGTAAGCTATGAAGCTGTTTGGGTGGAAGATAGCTGGCTTGGAGGTTGCTTTGAAAACCACTTCTTGTGCGCCTCTTCTGCTGCTTTCTGCTCAATAGATTTATCCTATCTCCTGTGTGAATCCGTGGTGGATTTTTTAGGGGGAAGGAAGAGCAAAACAGAACCAAAGCATTTGCAGCTTCTTTCACCTGGCCTTTAGAAGCTGGGTAGAGAGAAGGGCAAGTGTCTGGTTTGCACGTGCTGCGTGGAGGTTGCATGAGACTGGTTTATTTTAGAGAGAGCAGCAAATAGAGTAGGCTGAACAAAACCAGGAATTCAGATGAAAAATAGGAGCAGTGATAAATGCCTTTGCTTATTATATCTATAAAAGAAATATTGCTACAACTTCCAAGTTCTTTTAAGCAGCAAAACATGTTCCATGGCAGGATTTGACTAGAGCCCCAAGGCAGGGAGTATTCAGAGCAGGTACGGAAGGATGCTCCATGCCAAGGGGCATGCACCCACTTGGCTTAAGGAGGATGCAGGCTCCTGTTCTACACACCAGACCCTCTTGTAGTTTGTTTTAACACCCCTCTTGCTAAATCATCTCTTCCAAGCCTTAAGGGGATCCCCTGCGTGTGCTCTTGCAATAAAGCTGAGTAAAGGTTTCCCCCACTAGTAGTGCCTGAAGCTCCAAGCTTGCATGTCTTCTGCTCCTGCTGGCCAGGGCGGTGGGGATGGAGTCTGCTGAGCTTGAGAAGCCCCTTCTGCAGCCTGAATCTGCCCTATAAGGGGTATCAGAGGTGGCTGATCTCTTGAGCTCCTGCGGGCTGGCATGAGCATGTTGGCTGAAACACACCAGTTTTGCCTAAGTTCCACTTAAAATGCCATTTGTAGCTTTGCAGATGTAGCACAGCTCTTTGCACTAGAACTCATGCACTTTAACATGCAGCCACAGGCTTTTGTATGTATGCGGGGTCCATTAGAGGTACTGTTGAGTTCTTTTGGGCCTTTGAAACATAAAGCAGGGTCTCCTTGCCCAACCCAGTGCCAGCCAGCTTTGCAGAACAGCTATTTCCTAATGCTGTAAAAAAGCCTGACAAAATAAGGGGTCTAGAGAAGACACTGGCTGGTCACGCTGTGATACTCAAGTGATAGGTGATGGAAATGAGTCAAACCCTGTGGTCCTGCCTTAAGCAAGGCTCTCACTGAAGCAAGTGGGAGTTCAGCTTGTAAGGAGAACCACAGGAGAGCACTTGGGTTTTTCATGCTATACAAATGTTACGTGATTGCAGGGAGCAATGTATTTCACGGAGTAAGATGCTTTAATATTAACATCATTCTTCATTACTTTATAGATGCCGCCCTGTGTAACACGAGAAAGTTTAGTTCCCCTTGAATTGAGGGTGAACTAGTAGCATCCCATTTTCGATGCTCTTTGGAAGCTTTCAACTAAGTGTTACAGAGAAATAACACAATAGTTGGAGTTGTCCTGTACTGTTCATCACATTCACAGACCTCCACAGCTTCATCTGCACTGAACGGGACCGGGGTCCTAAGCAGCTTCTCATAGTCATCAAGGAAGCCATTTCTGCTCTATCCCTTTGTTCTTTCCTCTCCTCTGGAAAGTACAGTATTTTGTTCATTTTACCTGCTGTTTTTCCATGGCATTCATCACGTTTCATCAGAAAAGTACACTACAGTTCCCTGACACTTTGTTTAGATGCTTGAAATGTCCTCTACAGGTTGAAGGCTTTACCTCCATATATTAGCTGACCACTGTTGAAGTTGCAAATAAAAGAGTTGAGGTTTGGTAAACCAAAAACCCATCACCACCAAAAAAAGAAAAGCAAACAAAGCAGCTCTGTGTCCTGTTGAATTGATTTTTATGGCTGGGTTTTAATTAGCTATGTGAATGTAATGTTCTGTAAGAGCATCATCTGGCTGACTCACACGTGAAGATGCAATAACACTCAAGATCCTCTTTTTGCACTTAGGGCCTGACTCCAGCCCCTTGCAGTCAGCCCCATTGATTTCAGTGAGGTTTGGATCAGGTCAAACTGACAACTCAGGGTTGTCACCAATCACTTAGGGTCCCAAAGCATCCCAAGGCTGAAACCTGTATAGAGCAAGTGTTGAAGTTTACATTAAATGTATGTACTTTTGGAACACGTGCCATAAATCCAAGTTAAATGTCCATGTTTGCACTAAGGATGTTCTTGTGATTAAGACTGTACTTTTCAGCATCTTTGACAATAACGTATCTATTGAACTTTTGAGAAAGAAAACAGCATCTTGAACACTCACCATTTAAGTTGGTGTTTCTTTGTCTAGTTTTGCTTTTGTAGAACATAGGTACAGGTGGTTTGACTTTTAAGCAGATGTGTGCAAAGAGCATCTATCTGACTGTGTCGAGAGCAGGGTTAATAGTTTGCATGTGGTAGTGAGTTTGCTCTGTCCCGTCAAAATGAACTGCTTTATACCATGGACTAAAGGGGGACCTTGATGATCTGACTCTGATTTGTGATCCAGGGGTTCTTAGATGCAGTCCCACGCTGTTAAGTTCAAACACATTGGGGTTGGGTTATTTGGTGACCGTTTTTGTATGGGGGAATCACTGACCCACTTGATGGCTGTGGGTGCTCGGGGGGTTCCCCACCACGCTGGCACTCAGCAGTGGGCTGGTTCCAGTTTGGGTGGCCAGTATTGTGGGTAACCCCTGTACACCCTCATAGACGTGACCAGCTGAGTATGGACTGAGCAGGAACTGGGAAGGTCCCAGTGTTCTTCAGCCACTGGCAACCACAGCAGAGGGGTTTAAAGTCACTGATGGTTCTTTCCATCCACATCAAAACTGGTCACAATGCACTTGATAGGTGGAAAACCAGGAGTGTCTGCAGTGACTCTTGGGGCTGGTGTTAGTGGTAAGGATTCTTGTGGTAAGAGTACACGTTTTGAGGTACAACTGTAAATACTTGTCTCAAACAGAGCACACATTGCATATTCGATGGTTTTAACCTTTTTTGTCTTCCATAGTTTTAAATCTGAGCTTTTCCTAATTTATGAGGTTGATCCGTTCTGCCAATCTGAATGTACAGTCCGAGGTTTTTAACATTTGAAACTTTGCACACGACATGGTATCTTACCTTAAGTATGCTGTTGAAGTAGGCTCTTCATGTATAGGGGTAAATCACAGTGGAGAGTTTTCTCTGACTGCAAGTTGAAATGGACTATATTGTATATGTACCTGTAAAAAAATGTGTTAAATCTATATTTAAAGATTAAAAACTTGTTAAATAAATTCATCTGGGAATATGCAATTCTGTCCCAATAGAACCTCTGCTATGGAATTTGAGGGGAAAAAAAGTGATTCTCACAGTATTGGTTTTATTTAATTTCTTTGGAACAAATATAACCTCTTTACATGCATTTTGGTTTTAAAACAAGCAGTGGGGGATGATCTGATTAGCTTCCTGCTGGATGTAGTGGCAATGAAACTGGGAGAGGCACCTTCGTGTTCATACCAGCATCTGAAATAGCAGCTATTGATCTTCTGCCCTGGCTCAGGGGGTCTCCATCACAATCCCGCATCCCAGCACTGGTCCAGGTTGGGAACCATGGGGCCATGCTCATGGTGGGGTACACTGGGGCTATAGGGGCAGCAACAGACCTGTTGGAGGTGGTGTGGGGGACACATGTCACCCAGTGGGAAGGGGGGACCCCTGTCAATGGGGTTTTGCATCTGGAGACATGGCCTGATCCTGTGCATGGTGGCTGCAATGAGGTGAAGCCTGTGCAGAGCTGCACATCCATGATGTGGTTCCACAAGGCAATGCTTTTCCCTGTGCACCCCTGCAGTTTTCCATGGAAGGAGATACAAGATGAACCAGCACTGATCAGAGGTAACCTCCATTCCTCTGGCATCACTCCCTCCCCTTGAACTAAGCCCATTTGAATCAGCCTGACAGAGGACCTCTGCCCATCATAGCCTTTCCATGGGATGCCACATTCCTCTCCCTGTGTGCCAGTGCCATTGCCCATCCCAGGCACAGGGCAGGCACCTCCTAGCAAGGTTTCTGCTCAGGCTGGGGTGTCCCGCACTGTCTGCACTCAGGGGACATCCCACAAGCCCCATGGGGAGGGCAATGCACTGTCTCCATCAACACAAGCAGCATCTATGGCTGCAGCCTCTTAACATGATTAATCTGGAGACCAAGACAGGTAATGAGCACTAAGCAGTTCTCTTCATAATGCCAACAAGGCTTAGCAGAAACCATTAGCATAAAGCAGGCCACTGCCTTTAGATGAGTTTTATGCAGGTTTTAGGTCATTTATACAGCCAGTTTTATGCTATCCTAAAGCAGGAGGAGCATTTCTTACTGATGTGATCCATCTTGGCTTTGTTCATGTGAAAACATCTGGCCAAGAGCGCTGCAGGTGCAATGCTTTGTGTGTTCATCTCCTCCTGCTGCAGAGATGGGTTCTATTTGCCAGTGGTATAGCAGCCACGGGTGATGCTGGTGGCACAGTGCCGCAGGGCATCCCCACCAGCCTCTGCACTCGGGGTTTGGGGGTTTGCCCCACTCAGCAGTGCAGCCACGGGTAATTAAAAGGCCTTTTTATTTCCTCATCACCCCATTTCCACCGCGTCCTCTCAACTTTGACCTTCCAAGAGCAGAAATCAGTTCACTCAGAGAGGTTTATTACAACGCAGTGATTCTGACGCACGCCTCTCTCTGCACGTAACCAGTCCATCGCCAGCACTGGGTTAGTTTAGGTAAGCCTCGTGGTTTCCTTTATCCACTTCAGGTACTTGGAGACCTTGGTGTAGATGCCGTACTTCCCCGGCTTGGCGCACTCCTCGCCCCAGCTCGTGATGCCCGTGAGGAACCAGGTGCCCTCGATCTCGGTGCTGTAGGGCCCTCCGCTGTCCCCCCCACAGGTATCGCTGCCCCCGGCCGGGAAGCCGGCACAGAACATGTTCTGCAGGATGGTGGTGGCCGTGCTCTTGAGGCAGGTGGGCCGGTCCACGAAGGGCACCTTGAGGACCTGCAGCACGGTGGCGGGGCGGCCGCGGAAGAGGGTGCTGCCCCAGCCGCTCACCGTGCCCATGCCGTGCTTCAGCAGCGCGTTGGTGAACTCCCGGCTGCCCGTGCAGATGGGCGTCACGTAGCTGGTGAAGGTGAGCGGCCGGTCCAGCTCCAGGAGGGCGATGTCGTTGTGGTGCTTGTTGATCCTGGCGTCGTACGTGGGGTGCGGGAGGATCTTCACCACCTGGCGCCGCTGCTCCGTGTGGTCGTCCTCGTTGGTGTTGTATTCACCTGCAGAGGCAAGTGGTGCCTTGGGATGGAGCCCTCCATGGCCGGGCCAGCGACCGTGGCCTGAGGATGCCATCCCCATGGGGGGGTGTAAAGGGGGGAGCTCTGCACGCCCCAGCCCTCGGGCTCTGCTGAGGCCAAGCTGCTTGCTCCTTGTCAAGGGGCACTGGAGGCTCTCCCGCAGCATCACCTCCTGGGTCCCTGCAGCCAGCAGGGCCTGACCCCCAGCTGTGCCCCCAGGCACGCAGCAGCCCATCAAGTGCCAAGGGCCCGGGTGCTTTGGCCAAGGTTAGCAGCAGTGTGGGTGTTTCAGGGGGTTAGCACCCTTGTAAGGGGACGTTGCCCTTGCATCAAAGGGGGAAACCTCTAGAATTAAAACCCTTTGCTTGAAATCAACCATTTCTCATTGAAAATAAACCTGACCTTCCCTGTTCCAAACCCACACCACCACAGGGCAGAACGGGTGGAGGAGGCTACAAAGAGCCCCCCTGATGCTCACAGGTGCCCCTGGGTCCCTGCACGAGGCTCAGGTGCCCGTGATTGCAAGGTGCAGCTTCGGGCTCCTGTGATGGAGCTGCCGGCAGCCTCTTACCTGCCCTCCTGCTTGTGCAGCAGGCAGAGGGAAGGGACAGTGCCCTGTGGCCTTGGGCTGGCAAAGGGGCAGCGGGTGGGTGTGCGGGGAGCCGGGTCCCCTCTCCCGGCTGTGTCCTGCTGAAGGATGCGCAGCAGGGGGGCTTTCCCCACTCCTTTCCTCGCAGCGCACCAGGCTCAGGGTGCGTTTCCCCCCTGCTGCCTCGCTGCCAGCTCCGGAGCAGACCATGGCCTCTGAACAGCACCTGCAGCACTCCTGGCCCCGGCAGCGCCCTGTGCCTGCTGCGTCTGCCTGCGGGGAGCAGCACGGAGCCCATCGGGAGAGGTGAGGCTGCTTTCAGTGCTGGGGGATGCGGGGTGGTGGCTGGTGCTGGTGATGGGTGCTCTGGGAGCAGGGTTTGCAGCACACTGTGGACGTCAGCTGTGTTTCTGCAGTGGGGATGCGAGACTGATGTGGGGGAAGACTTTCAGAAGGCTTTTCCTATGCAATGTCTGCTTACTCTTGCTGGGGACCTGAGAACGTGCTTCAGGGGTGGGAATGGGGAGGCAAAGGACAGAGGAGGGGAACGCTTCTTCCATTCCCTCCTCATGGAGCAGCATCTTAACTGAAATCCCTGGCCTTCCGCAAGGGCTCTGTGCAGTCTCTTGTG
Source organism: Neopsephotus bourkii (assembly GCF_033783945.1). Lineage (NCBI taxonomy): Eukaryota > Metazoa > Chordata > Aves > Psittaciformes > Psittacidae > Neopsephotus > Neopsephotus bourkii. Next base: position 4,121,619 of record NW_026901483.1, read on the forward strand.
CCAGTGCAAGTGCCCCATCCCTCGCCTGTGCTGGGTGCTCACCTGCCACAGCAGTGACATTGTCCCCTGGCTGCAGGCAATGTGCCGCTGTCACCACCCATTTCTCGTTGATGATGGACCCACCGCAGAAGCCCACACCTTTACTGTCCACCAGATGGACCTGTGGGAACAGAGGGAAATCACACCCAGGCTTTGTGTAAGTCAATGGGGAAGGAGAGTGGGGAGCAGAGATTTTGTCTGGCTGTGGTTAGGTTGCACAGACCTAGTGCTGCTTGTTGGAGTGTCCCTGTGCCTTCATGCCCTGTGCTGTCACAGAGGGTGGCCAATGCTTTGGGAAAGATCCAAGCTAGGAGCTAACTTCCCTTTTGACAGCAATTAAAAGGCCTTTGCAGAGTGGTGGGTTGGGGGTCTCTTTGCATCCCTCCCCTTGCAGTGATGGCACTTTGGTGAGGTAGAGAGGACTAGGATGTCCCAGGCTGGATAAAGAAGGAGCAGCAGGGCTTGGCAGGTGTCATACAAGGGCGGGTATTTGGTGGTATAAATGATCATGGATCTGTTGAGGCTGATGGAGCTGCGTTGTTCCTTGCAAAGCTCCCCTCACTCAGCCTTCAGCTTAACCTGAGTGAATTGATGGACTGCTGGGCAATCTGTTGCTATAGCTCAAAACTGCATCCTTTGTGCCCACCCAGATAAAGCTTCTGTGGCTCTGACTTCCAGCTTGTTTCCCAGGCAGACCCTCAGCCAGGTAAGCTTTGTCACTGTGCCATAGAGCTGTTACAGAAAGAAGCTGTGCTCCTGTTAGCCTTGAGATCCACTGATACACTAACCTCAGGGATAGGCTTTGGGTATGTGGAAGGGAGATAAGCCTGCATTCAGAAGGGAATGAATAGGCAGCGATTGCTGGGGCTGCAGGGGAGCTGCAGAAATAGGCAGTACCTGCCAGGGCACCTCTCCTCTCATGCTGTCAGACCCACCAACAACCCGGGTGCCTGTTTTGACTATGGGTGTGATTCTCGTGGTGGCAGCCGTGCTGGTCTCCGTGGTGTTGTCGAGCCCCTCATCGGGAGCATCATCGTGCTCCTCGGTGGTGACGTTCCAGTGCTCAAAGGTGTTTATGGCACGGGTGAGCTTGCTCTTTGCTTCAGGAGCCGTGATCTTCCCACAGGGATAGGGCACTGGGAGAGAAATGGGCATGGTTAGGACTGGCAGTGTGTCACACTGATTACAGCCATCAGAGGGGTAGGTGAGGAGGTAAATGCTGCCTCGTCTCAGCACCCTCTTTTAGGACTGACACAGGCTGTGGCCTCACTGCATGCTCTCCTTGCTAATAGATGGCTGTGCCTTCGAGCCACAGTGCAGGTTATATACAAGAATCATAGAACAGTTAGGGTGGGAAAGGACCTTAAGATCACCTAGTTCCAACCCCCTTGCATAGAATATCAAATCCTGCATTGTTTCTGGCCTGTAGAAATGACATCTGAACAGCTCGGAGAAAAAAGAAAGCTTGAGGGAGCTCGTGTCTGATGGGACAGTGCAGCTGCGCCCTTATCCCATGGGATGCTGAGGTGCATACCAGGGATTCCTGCTGGGAGTTTGGCTGACATTTCTATAGCCAGTAATTCCAGTACAATAGAAGTGCAGCTGGGAGAGGGCAGGAAATACTCGTATCTGCCAATTGTACAGATAATCCCACTTGGCACCGAGGTGAGGAAAACATTAATAAACTCTTTATAGAGTTGTAGCTTTCCCCTGTTAATTAAGATCTCATCTGTAGCTTCATTTCAGATGAGCTCTTCCCGTTTCTCTCCTACGCAGCGTGCGCCGAGTTCCTGCTGGTAGTGGCAGTCAAAACAGTAAATAGCATCAGGCATTGTCTTTCATGTGCAAAGCTTTCGACAGCAAACAAACATTAGTGTAAAATCAGATGTTAAGTGTGGCCTGCTGGGGTTTCAGGCTTCTTTTGCACAGGTCGCTTTAGGAATAGGGATTCAGTCAGTGTTGAGTGATGGACAGTGTTACCTGTGTGGTTTAGGCTGGGAAATGAAGGTTTCAGAGCCAACCAAAGCTAAGCTTTTGCAGGAAGGGCAATTACCCAACCTGAAAGATGATCTTATTGCTAACAGTGAAACTTTCTGGTCCAGTGAAAGTGATACAGTGTGTTGGGCAACACAGGCCTGAGCTCTAACAATGTCCATCAACAGAAGGCCTCCCAGCCTAAGATACTTCCTACACTGACTGCTGAAAGTCAGTGCTTTAGGAGCTCAGAGTGTTCCTGTAGCTAGCAGACCTTCAGAAACTAACTCATCTGGGTGGGTGCCATGTGCTTGCTTAGGTGTGCAGATCTGTTACACTCAGGTGTTAGAAATCAAGCAGCATCAAGAGTTAGATTGACCTTAGATGACAAAATATTTCTCTACTCCATCTCCTTTTTCCTCTGCAAGGTGTGCTTCATGCCCAGTTAACTTGCTGTGTTGTGGTGGGTTGGGATTGCACGTGTTGGTGTACTTCAGAGATGTTGTAACAGCCTACGAGCAGGGTGAAGTTGGGGAATATAACAAGAATCAGCTATTCTTTAGCCCTTTATGAAATTGTAACCTCAAGCAATGCATTTCCCCTCCACCTTACTCAATACCACAGCTAAATCACAGTCTAAGTGTTGTTGAGGGTCTTTGTGTGAAGGTATGCACTGTTAGGAGGACAGCACCACCTTAAAGCTTCACTTTTCCACCCACTTATAAGACACTGCATGATGATCAGCCATGAAATGAACTCCCAGGAGGATTTACAGTAAGAAAGATTGTCTTTTGTTTGGAAAAAGTCTACAGCATCCTCAATGTAGGATTGGTAACTGAATAGCAGCTCCTGTTGGAAGAACATGGGAGTGATGGATGGATGGATGGATGGATGGATGGATGGATGGATGGATGGATGGATGAACACCAGCATATAGGCTGGTGTAGCTGAACAACACATTTCTGCCTCCAGAAATCTACTGATCCATATCTAGAAAGGTAAGATGCAAGTGAGAGAGGTCTTGTGTGAGCAGCCATCTGAAAGCAGCCTTTGCTTTGTGAGCAAATTCCTGGACAACTATCCTCCTTCTCCACTCACCTAGGCTAAAAAAAGGGTATTTAAATTGCATCCTTCATGCCTGACCCCACATCTGCCTTTGAGAAAGTGCAGGGTGAGGCTCTTTACATTGGCTAAGCAGGAAAACAAGGCTGGTTTCTGACAGGTTATTGCATCTCTATGAGATTCATGTATCTAAATCCAGGACAAGACTGTGGAAACTTTCACCCAAATCTCTTAAAAGCCCTTAAAAATTAACCTGTAGGTTCACAGGACTTTCCATCTTCATGAAGTCTGTAGCCAGCAGCACAGGAACACACAACCTTCTGTGGCGGGTCGTGCCTGCAGAAGTGCTTGCAGCCTCCGTTTTTAATAGCACAAGTGAAGTCTGAAAGAAATAGAAACAAAACTGAGAAAGCTCTCTTGAAATACAACTGCTCAGAGATTTATTGGGACTTGGGCCTTTGGGGTCACCCTATAACCCAACCCTGGTTGTTCCAGGCTATGGAAAACAGATGCTTGTCTGCAAGGAGAGTGTCCTCCATCTAAATCACATCCTTGCTCATGATGGGCACCTCTTTGAGACGGGAGGTTGAGGACTGGCCCCTCTGAGCCCTGGCACAGCCTCCTGCTGCTGTCTGAGGTTTGGCAGCCGGACCACAAAGGCCTCCTGCAAATATTTGGTCAGGAGCCACGTGATTTCCCCACCGTGGTGCTGCTTTTTCCTCCCCCCGTGCTTAGGCAATGCGGGATGCTAGCGGGGAACATCGTGTGCCGAATGGGAGCAAACCCTGACCCCAAGAAGGGCTTTGTCCTGGGATTGTAGCTGGGCTCTGTATTTAAAACCTCCGGCAAAGCCATATGTTCTTCCTGACATACCCATCAATCATCACAGCTTGACGTGGAACACCCATTTGAGCAGGATGCTTGATGAAACGGGTCCCAACCCAAGGCACAGCGAGATTCCCAATGCTCGCCTGTGTCTTCTCCCACCCCACTTGCACTCTGCGGTGGGAACCCCATCTCTTGCAGGTGGGAAGCCACTAAACCACAGACACCCTTTTAATTCTCAGTGAGTTTTCCAGTCTCTTCACAGCAGATTAACTCCACTCCTACTTCTCAAGGACACCTCCCTTCCTGTAGCCATTTTCATGCCATCATTTACTATTTTTACAGAGCTCCTCTTCACGCCTCACTTCTTGCTCTATTTCTGTCCCTGTCTCACTTCCACCAGAAACCTGAAATAAGACTATTTAAATAGGATGCGGCTTTGAAATGCTCTTTTCAACGTACTCTCCTCTTGCCAGAGCAGCAGCACAACTAGAAAGAGAATCTTTTATTAGTGCAGCGTGTCTAGCACATTATGCGAGTCGCACAGGCCTGATTATATTATAAGAGCTGAATATCCCTCTTGCTTAAATTATCAGCTCTTTGGGTTTCATCAACTCCTCAACCCATCGGGGAAAAATATTTGCCTTTTGTTTGCCTTCAGAATCAAGGTTGCTGGTGATAATTATAATTAGGAATTTAGCTGAGTGCTATTGAGAGGGGGCTGCAGTAATCCTGCCCTGCTGCCCAGTCTGGCAAGAGGGATGGGGTGAAGGAGGGAGAGGATGGGGGCCCCACTGGGGTCAATGGAAAGCTGCTGCTTCCAGTGGGTGAGCACGTCGTCCCGGATTGACGAGCAGCCTCAGAAGGGCTTGTGCTGGGGAGATAAAGGAAGGTCTCTGTGTCAACATTTGTGCTGGCAGCCCGCAGTGTGCTGAGCAAAAGACCTTGAGCCTGAGTCTCTGTTGGCCCCTGTGTGAGAGCAGGCATCTCAGTGCTCAGTGGAGGCTTCACCAAGGGCAGGAGAGGACAGGCACTTCTGCTCCTGCATCCCCAGCCGTGTTCACCCCTAATTCCATTGCCAACGGGCTGAAACGGTGCATTCATGCTGTGCCCTACAGCAAGGCAAATGTGTCTGAAACAGCCCTTTAGTAGGATGAAACTCTATGTCCACTTTGACTTCAAACAGGGCAGAGCAACCACAGGATGAGCCCCCAGTACATACCTATCTCACAGTTTCTGCCTTCATACCCAGGTGGGCACCAGCACACATAAGAACTTACTGCATCCTTGCAAACAGCTCCGTTTTTGCATGGGTTGGGATCGCACTGATCTCCATCTGGGGGAGAAGAGAAGAGAATTAACACACATGAGCATCCACCATGGCTGGTGCTGACCAAGCACTGGAGCATTGCTCTGTGCAAGCCCTCTGTTAAAGACAAGTAGGGACTGCACACCTTCCTTCTTGAGAACGGACAGTAAGTCAGATCTCACACCCAAGTGCACAACAGACAGCATCAGCACTGGGGTAACATCACTATCAGTGCTTTAACCAGGGTCCTTATTATGTAGCCTGTCCCATGTAGGTGAATTTTGCTTGTTTCAGCAACACTCTTCAATGTCCTTCACGCAACATCTCAACAGGACCTCATGTCCTGGCTAAGTTAGGCTAAGTTAGAAGGTTTGCTTCCTTGAGAGTGGTTAGGATGTCCTAATCTGAGTTATTAACACCCCTATCCTTGTTCTGTGAAGGTTGGGACATGGCCACTTGGGTTTGGAGCCCTCACTGTATTAGGATTGAGACTCTCAGTTGCTCTTTCTTTCTAAGCATTGCACTGCTATCAGCTGGTCTAGATTTCTCTCTGCATGTCAGGGTTTTCCTTTTCACAGTTGCCTACAGCTGAGAAGCTGAGGCTTCAACAGAAATACCCAGTACTGCAAACCTGGTGATCTAACACTTCAGAAGAGGAAGTCAGTGATGTTGAATATCAGGGGAGTGTGCTTTGAAATGGTCATGCAAGGACAAGGAGGAAGGGGAACGAATGTCTTGATGTGTTTGTGTCCCACCAGTAAGTGTGGCTGTTAATGGTGCTTCCAGGAATGGGCTGGAATGCAGAAGGCAGGTTACAAACAGGGGCAAAATCATGGAATCACAGACTGGTTTGGAAGGGACCTTAAAGCTCTTCCAGTTGCAACCCCTTGACACCCTGCACTAGAGCAGGTTGCTCCAAGCTTGTCTAAGGCATGGTGATGGAGGCTGCAATCAGTGCTTGGTACCACTTGGTGCTGTGCAAGGGGTGAGCTCCTGCAGGCTGCTGTTGGGAAGAGCAGCTTGTAAGCTGAACAGTGAACCTGGATGATAGTGTTATGTATGGCATTCATTACTTCTGAAGAGCTAATTGGTTACAGCGAGCAGGGAAATGCAGTGCTGAGCTTCATTTGAGCTGCTTTTTCAGAGGACAATCCTACAATGCAAATGTAACTTTTTTATATGGCATAGTCTGGACTGAATAATGTGAATTATTTAAGGCTTTTTAGTGAGATGTTCTGGGCCCTTCGCCAGCCTACAGAGCAGTTCATTTATTGAAATATCCTTAGAATTAGTTTCAGATGTTTTAGTGGGCATTGAAATCGTTTGGTAAGGGACTGAGGAGCCATAGTGGATGGAGGCTGAAAGCAAAACCTAGGTGGTGGAAGGAAAATGATGGAGAAGCAAGGGTTTGGGAGCGCGGGTATGAACTGCAAACAGCTGCTTGTTACGGTCATGTTAAGGCTGCAATTGAATATGGCATTTCTAGGGATTCACACTGTGCTTGCATGGGGCTGTGCCTTATCTGGAGAGCTCTGCTTGAGAACAGTGTTTGCTGTTTGCTGAAGGGCTCTCAGTTACTGCTCTCCTGTTTAGTCTACAGCAGGGCTGAAACTAGAAACCCAAAGGTGTGACCCGGGCTCAACAGATGCAGTGCTCTGTGTGGACTGGTTTTATTCTCTGGAGTTTGCTCTAAAAACCATGCTTGAGCAAAGAAAATGTTAAGTATTTGGGTTGTGTACAAATGGGTGCCTGCAGGATTTAGGGTGCATGACTCTGACCAGCTCTGGGATAACGCGTCCTGCGTGCACAGGCAGCACCAAGGGATGAACATTGTGCATTTGAGCAGGAGGAAAGCAGTGTATGTTTTCTTACCAATGTATGTTTTCCAAAACTCCATCTGAAAGGGAAAAGAAGAAAAGTTTCCTTTGGTTTCTAATTCCTGAAGTCCTAAAAGGATGACTCTAAAGCAAAAAACTTGCAGGAAACCAGCGACCTCCATGATCCCAGTGGTGACCAACATCCCTCTAAAGCAGTTCCCAGCCCAACTGATGGATCACAAGTGAGGATAAACCACAGTAGATCTGCACTTGGCCCTGGCAGGTTTTCCCTTTGCTGTTCACTCCTTCCCCTCACCTGAAAGGCTTACAGAGGTGGAGGGAGCAGGGTATTGGTATTCTGCAGCAGCGATACTCACTGTTTTCTCTGTGTTCTCAAACACTTCCCGGGCTTCTTCAAAGCTGCATTTTTCCTCTATGCATTCCCTCTCGAGGTTCCCGGGAATAACCTCTTCCAGTCTGTTTGAATTGGCTCTCCTTTGCCTCTGCAGAACCGAGTTGGCCTCTTTGCTTGCGATGAAGACTGTGATTCGAAAAGAAATAGGGGCTAGAGAGGAGCACGCACCGTGTGATGCAGCAGGGATGGGCTCTCTGGGCTCTGTTCTCCTCAAAAGCAGGCCCTTTCCATGTGTTCACCCCTTTGTTGCCCCATGGCTGGGGATGTTTCAGGGGTGTTACCATCTACGTGAGGTTTCTTTAGTGTTTAACTTTAGGATCTAATCTGGAGAACCAAGGGTTAAAGCAGTAGATAGAAATGGCTGATGGTGAAGGTGTGATTGGGAGTGCTGACGTTTGGTGCTTATATACCCTAAAGCAGATGGTGTATCTCCTATCACAGATGCACAGACTGGAATAATCTGTTTGAGAGGGTGAAATGATAGGCTCTTTCATGCTGCTCTTTAAGGAGGTCTTGCTTGGACACAGAAATTGTCCTTCTTTGTCTCTGCCTGTTTTGGGTGTGAAAGGCCATTTGGAAGCCAGGGTCATTTGCTTCTCTCTGTGCCTGGGTACCACTGTTTCCTGATGGCAGGAGGGGTGGCATGAGCCTTCCTCACCCCGTGGGCCATGTTATGTCAGTGGGATGCTGTGAATCCACTTTCCACTTGCTGGCCAAGCTGCTGGGCTGAAAGCAGCAGCAGGGACCCCCAGTCTAGATGGGATGTCCATGGTGGCCACCAGCATTGGTGGCTGCCTGGTGAAGGGCACAAGGATGTGCAGTCCCATTATGGTGCTATACCATGAATGCTCATCAGACAGGGTCACACACCCCATCAGCAAGGTCAGCATCTTCTCTGGGTTCTTCCTGACCCACCTCTTGGAGCCCTCCATCCCTGCTGAGCTCTCTTCCCGCATCCCTCCGTTCTCAAATGGACATCATTCACTCACTGCAGCTTCTTGCTTGGCCTCCCCAGCCTCTCCTCGCTCTCCACCTCCCTTAGTGCTCGCAGCCATGTCCCTTTTAGTCACCAGATGGCACGGTAGAGTCTTGGAGCAAGTCTTGGAGCTGCTGGTGGATACCCAGGACACGGAGCCTTCTCTGGGGGCTCTATGCTGGAAGGAGTTCAGGTACCTGTGGGTGAGCCTGGTTCCTCTGAGGGTTAAGGAGAGCATGGACTATGAGGGGCAAGGGCTCATTCCTTCTCATGGCCGGCTTCTGCTCTTGATCCAGAGCAGGTCCCAGCCTCTCTCTACCCACATAGGGTCAGTTTGGGTGAGATCTGATGACCCCCAAGCAGGTTGCTGTGATTTACACGTTGCCCTGATGGTGTAACCAGCTCCATCGCCTAAAGATCCCTCTGTAAGAGACTGAACTAATAGTTTTTGCAATGCTTTTAATCATCATACAGCAAGGTGGCACCTCTGCCTTCCTCTTGCTGGTATGGTTTTGGTTAAAACTGGGCTGCATTAAGATCCTGACCTTCATCTGGTTGTTTGACATTAGATACTGGTGGGCAAAGCTCTGATCTCTGAAGAAGCTGGGCTGGTTTCAATCACTGCAACCCCTGTGGGGTGACTGGTCCCCTCTCGGGTGCAGTGTTGTGGCTTACATGAATATAGACCCCCAAGACTGGCTGAGAGCATGGAGACATGGAGGGAGTACAGCCTTGCTGGAGGAGACTTGTTCCCTTCTCCCCATGGCATGGGCAAGCCTCTAGCTTGGAGAAAGGGCTCAGAGCAGCCACACATCCCCATGTGTGAACTGAATAGCTGCGTTAGACCTGCTCCTTCACCTCTCCCCAGAGGGATGTGCCAGGCACTGGCTGCAATTAATGCATTTAATGGAGAGAACTCTTAATGAAAGCAGCTTCACCTCCTTGACATCTCTATAGGCTTTCTCCTTCGCTTCCTGACCTCACATACTGCTTTACAAGCAGAACTGGATTTGAACTAAAGGTTACAGGCCCCACAGGGTCACAGGCACTGTACTCACCCTGTCTGGAAGCCATCCTCACATCAGGAATATACTCACACAGGACACAGCAACTTCTGAACCAGTGTTTGAGACAGTGTGGTGGGGTTCTGGGCTATGGGACAGACCTGTCCTGACAGCTGAAGGTGGTATTTTCTAGCAGATTCACCCTGGTGATGGTACCAATATGAGCCTCTGCTCATTCTTCATTGCTAAGCCAACATTTTGGGGAAAGACCACGTTTTTAACCTGTTCTTTGCCATGTTTTAATGAGAGAAGAAAGGCCTTGCACTAAGCAACTACTTACCCTGGGTGTGAACCATCCTCTGCTGGAAACGTTGCTGCTACAGTTAAATCAAGCAACAGCCTGCATTACTATGTGTGATTGCCCACATCCATCAACTACTCTACCTTGTCTACGGTTTTGGCTGCATCTCACAGCCTTTGTTAAATTCACGCTGGGTTTGGCTTTAAACAGCTCTCACAGTGGCAAATCCACTGGCTGTTTTATGGATGTGGGCACTCGTTTGTACTCCAGGACAAAGCGATGGCACACGCGGAGCTGTGGATGTTACTCCACCAGCAACGCTCTCCCCTTTTTAATCTTTAATGTGCCTTCTAAAATGGCAGAATCCAGCTTAAAAACTGCAAAAAAAAGAAAAAAAGAAAAATCCTATTCTTATAAATTAATCCCTGTGACACTTTTTGAGGAAGATCGACATAAGAACTATTATTTCATCCCCAGAGCTTTAGAGAAAGGAGCTATGAAACACAGCAGTCCCTCCAGTCTCTTGTCTCATGACACAACACAAGCTGTCCCGCTATCCAGTGACAAACTGTGCCAACACCCCCTGCACCAAAAGCCAAGCACTCCATAGGTTTTAAAGGAACCCACCTGTACTTTGGGCCCCGAGACAAGCTCCCAGAAGCCAGATGAGGAGTACGAGGGGGTTCTTTGCCATCTTCCCACTGGCCAAGCCACTCGCTAACAGATTGTGCGGGTGGTGGAGCTCAGTCAATAGTTCCAAAGTGCAAGTGGTTGTTTATTGACTCTGGGTAACCCTTTAATTGAAGGTCGCCAGATGTGCCATTGCTGAAGCTTGAAGTGGGTGTTAGTGGAGGGGGCATGTCCAGGTACAAGGTAATTGCAGTCCTTGGGCTCATCACCTGCCCTGTAGGGTATTGCTGCTGTGTTTGTGGGTTAAGCATGGCACAGTAAATCAATTCAGCTTCAGTGACCCTCTTTAAAGCACTGGAATTCCCATTCCTATCCAGGTGATGTTGTTGGCCATAAGAAAATCCACAGCAGTGTTCACAAAGGCTTCAGCATAATCCGTTTTGTCCAAAAGAGCAGGCACAATTCCCTTGAAGACAACCCTATAGATGATGCTTCCTCTGGGATAACAGGCACTCTTGGAGCAGGGCTGTGTCAGCAAACACAATCCCTTGTGTTGGGTGGGTTATCTAACTGAAAACCTGGATGAAGTGAGGTGAGACTAATGGTCCATTATCCAGATTTGCTGGGGCAAATCCTGGAAACACATGGAGTTTGAGGAAGGAACCTGCTACTTGGTGGCTTGGACAATGGGCTGGCATAGGGATGTGCTGATAGGATGCTGGCTCCTGGCTGCAGGGTAGCCTTTGTCTAGGGCAGGTTTATAAGCTGCTCCTGATCCACTCTGGCCAAAGAGCAGACTGAAAAGGAGGGAAGATAGGGAAATTAAACAGGGAAAAAAGCAGGTTTTCATACAGAAAAGAAAGAATAAGTTTTCATATGAAACTATTTGTATTTAATGTTGAGTTACTTGCATCTTTTAAACCCTGTTTCTTCCCCTCTTCTGACTATCCCTCAATCTGAAGAGCTATTTCATAGCAAGTGATTGCTTTTGGGAAAATACTGAATATTGTAAAGAAATAAATGAAGCATTCACTTCTGGAAAGGTCAGAAATCTCTTCCCCTCTCTCCCCCTCCCTTCCGTGAGCACTCGTAGCAGAAGTAGGCCAAAATAATTCATTCCACCCTGGGGGCTTTCTGCTGATGGCCTGGTCCTCAAAACCTGCTTCCCAGTTTCTGCTTCTTCCTATGCACAAGGCAGAGCTGAAATCCATCATTGCACCCGTGCACATCTGGGGCTTGCAGTGCTCTGCCCCAGCTACCAAAAGGTCTTAGATGGAGGCATTTTAAGGCAATTTAAAGCAGAGACCCATTTCTGACTGTGCTGGTGGTGGTGTTGGTTTTGGCGTTGGCTTAGATCTAATACTGTGCTTAAGAGCGGCAGCAAGAGGTGAGCAGGATCTGATGGCTTGTTACAGCAAAAGAGCTTGTAGAGGGGAGCTGGCAGGTTTCACCCAGCAAAGCAAGCTGTTGTCAATGCAAGAGAGCCCTATAGTGCTCACAAGTGCTCACAAGCAGGTCTGTGCCACCCAGTGAGGTGCAGAGCATGCCCTGTGTTGGATGTGCTTGTGTCTGGCAGGCTGGAGAGCTGTTAGTTGCTATGAGGCTCCAATAGCCCTTGGGTAAGTTGTTCAGGTGTTTGCTTGAGCTTCTGAACCATAAATCCTGTGCATTCAGTCCAAAAGATTGAAAATGTTCTTTTGTGAAGCAAATGGGAGAGGCGTTGATGGTTGCACGAGTTACTTTCGTATGCAGAAAAGACCCATCAGCTGCAGGTAAACAGGAGATGCTGAATGCAAGTTGCAGCCTTGTGAGATCTGTGTTGCCAAGGTGGAAAAAATCCTTTATTTTCCCTTTCTTGAGCAAACAAAAGGTCCTGGAACCTATCATTCATCTTGTTCCTTCTTGTTCCATTGGAAATGATCTTTATTCATCACTGACAGGAGCTTTTGTTATCAAATTTCTGTGGTAGATAAATGAGTTAGGATGAGGCAACGCGCTGTCGATGTAAATTGGATGCAAAGAGAAGGTGGTAATGATCATCTCTCATTTTCTGTGTATGAGCAAATGCAAATGCTAGGCAATAAATTCAGCTAAGATGCTGAAACAATACATCTCCTATCAATAAAGAGGAGTGTAGAGAATGGCCTGCCGTAACAAAGGATAATTAGAATCTCATTACTATAAATATTTTACTTCAGAACATAGGTCAGTCAAATTATTTTGGGTTTATGGTGCATATTTCACGTGTAATAGTATTTGCAACATTACTGCTAATTAATCTTTACAGAAAACACCAGCATCGTTAGAATAAACAAGGCTGTTAATACAAATGACTTCTATTGTTTGCTACAAATTCCTATCAACTTCTGGAGCACTAACTTGAAAGCAAAGTGTTTCTTTGCCAACAAAATCCCCAGAATTCTGACCCCCACCATGGACACTTTGGAGATTAAAGCCATTTAGGTGGGTGACATCAATCAGATCTGGATATATTTTGATTTGGTCTTCCTGTTCTCAAACAAAGGCTATTCGAAATCATAGAATCACAGAATCCCAGACTGCTTTTTGTTGGAAGGGACCTCAAAGCCCATCCAGTTCCAACCCTGCACGGGCAGGGACCCCTTCCACTGGAGCAGCTTGCTCCAAGCCCCTGTGGCCAACCTGGCCTTGAGCACTGCCAGGGATGGGGCAGCCACAGCTTCTCTGGGCACCCTGTGCCAGCGCCTCAGCACCCTCACAGGGAAGAGCTTCTGCCTAAGAGCTCAGCTCAGTCTCCCCTCGGGCAGGTTCAAGCCATTCCCCTTGCCCTGTCCCTACAGGCCCTTGTCCCAAGCCCCTCTCCATGTTTCCTGTAGGTTCCCTTTATGTATTGGAAAATACATCCCCAAGTCATGTTCCTTCCTATTACAAAGGCTTTCTGTGGCAATAAGCTGTTAGGAGATGGGTCTTCTGGTTGGAGTTGTTAGGTTTGCGGCTTTTTGTTGTTGAAATATCCCATTTTTATTGGAACCATCACGCACATGTAGTTGCTGAGGATGTATTTGTGTCAAAGGCAGGAGGTGGCAGGGATGCAGTGTGCTCCCATTATAGCCACCACCTCAGGTTTGAGTTCTGCCTGTCTTTTGGATTGGAGAAGCTTTCTGCTGCAAGGGGAAATGAAGTTTATGAGAAGTCAGAACAAGAAAGCTATTTCCATTTTAATCTGATAGATTCCTTTAAAATGTGCTCTGCCTGCACTGATCAATAATGTTAAATATCCTGATGGCTCGAAGATCTTGTTAAAGGATTGTTCATAATCTCCCTTGTCTCCAAGTGCACTCTTCTAAGCGAAAAATCCTCACTCAAAACCTTCAGCAAATTGCAATTTGCCCTCGCCCTCTAGACAGGGTGGTAAATAATCTTTCCTTAACCAACAGCAAACAAGCTATTTCTGAAAGAGAAAGGGGAAAAAAGAAGCCAGGGAAAATAAGGCTTGATCTTTATTTTCTTTTCCTTCTTTATTTGATTACTTTGAAGTCCCTGGCTTTTTCTGGAGAAGTGATTGTGGAAGTTATCCAAATATAGATGCAGCACAGCCAGGGAGTCCTTTGCAGTGCCTATCATTCTGTTGTAATGATTAACACACAGGAGGAAGCAGCGGTTCTGTTACAAGCCCCATAGCCTCTGGGGGGTACTGAGGTGTATGAGGAGGTCAGTGGTGTTAGTGACCTGCCCCAGGTGAGGATATGCCATGGGTGGGATGAAGAAGCCCTGTCCTCTTGGCTCTGGGCTGGTGGGACCGAAGGCACAGGGAGATGCTGCTGATGACTGCAGGAGCTGTGCTGGCTCTGAAAGCTTCTCCCCCACTCCCCTTATATCCATCTTAGGGCTTTCAGTTCCCATGTTGGTCATTTTTCTTCTGCTCTTACACAGAGGCTTTAATACTTGTTCCAAGGAGCAACATCCCCTTGTTGAATTCCCTCCAGATACATCCATCGCGGGTAGCACTTGAGCTCCATCCTTCCCATTTTACTCAGTTTTTAATTAGACTCCTGAGCAGGAGCACGGAGCAAGCTCTGCTTTCATCTGGGAGATCCTGTGCCTGTGAAATATTTACGGGAAGTAAATAACTGTCAGAAAGCAAATCAGTTCCTGACTCCGCACGGGTGTTAAAGTGCTTTGAAACAGGCTCATCCGAATAAAAGCTCCTCGTGTTGAGTGGCAGCAAGAAACAGAAACACAGGCAATGAATTCCCAATGTAGAAGGTAAACACAATTACTAATTCATGGAGCAGCATGTTTCACAGGAGCAGCTTTAATGTCTTTTTTTTTTGGTTTAAAATAGGCCAAATTTAAAGGAAATCTGGATTTGGTTTGGTCATCATCTTTGCAGAAAGTGCAAATACAGATAGATACACCGGGATACCAAAGCTGCTCTGAATTTAGACTTTGCCATCTCTCCTTCAGCCTCTGGATAAAGCAATGAAACAAAGCTCAGAGGAGACAGCAGCTCTTGCGGGTTTGGATGGGTCAGGTAGGTCACCAAGTTCGAACATCATTGTAGAGAGCAAGAACTAGATTAAATGTAAGCTCAAAAGCTGGCTTGCCACTGTGTCTTGGCACGAGATGACACAACCTCTGTCACAGCCCAGGCACATGGGTGTGGGATAGAGGCTTGTGCTACCCCAGGCTTGCTGATGTGAATGTGAGTTCTGGAGGCTGCTTTGAAACAGAGCTCTGAAAGGTGTTTCTCCTCCATCAAACCCATTGCTCCATCTGCTGATGCTTTGCTCAGAAGATGCTGAGAGCCCTGACAATAACAGGATGGATGCAAAGGGGCAGATGAGGGCTGGAACCCGAGGTGATGGTACAGAATGCAATGGTGCTTCATCAGATTTGCACTGATTGAACTTTAAGTTGCTAAATTCAGCTTTAGTGAATGGTTTTCATTTAAACTAATACAAAGGCATCTCAAAGAAGCAGCATTCCTATCCTACCTTAGGCAAAGTCTCCATCTTGCCCTATCTAGCACTCTTTGCAATTAGGGTTGTATGACAATGAATATACAGTGAGTTGAAGCAGATTGTAAGCTTCATAAATCAAATGAAATCTCCCACATGCATGGCAATACAGCCAGTTAAAAGATGCGATGTCTAATATACGACACACTCCTAAATTAGGCTCGTCTCTGAAAAAATGCATGAGTTCCACAGCTCAGGCTTGGATCCCAATTTGAAATTGCAGAGGATTATCTCAGAAATCACAAAAAGCATCTCCCAAGGGGTTTTGATGGGTGCTTCTTCACATCAGCTTTTTATCTTGAAGGCTGTGTCAAACTCATGGGAACATGAAGAGTTTGTGATGTGTGCTCCTTCTAAAAAGCATCACAGCTCCCAGCTATGAATCCTGATTTGACAGGAAGATGCTACGGATGCTCTTCCCATAAATGAATATAGGACTGTGTGTTTCTCTTCAAAGTTTTGAGCTTTCCATCTGAGTGCAGGGAATGCAGGATGGAAATACAATTCATCTTGCTCAAGTTGTTCAACTGTTGACCTTGTCTTGGATCTTCTTGTAGATTTAGGGCCAAATTGTGCTGCCCCTTCATGCCAGCATCATTGATTGTAAGGGGGCTGTGAGTTCGGCCTTCTCTCATTGAGCTGCCTTGCTGTAAAACTCTGTGGCTGGGAGTCTGGAGCTGTGATAGCACTGGTGTCCCAGTCCCTGGACAAAGCCAGGCTAGTAAGCAAAGCAGCTAGCAGGACTAGCTAGCACAGAGTTGAGACTTCAGGGGAGTTGAGGCACTAATCCATAAAAGCCTATGAGCTTTTATGGGAGTCTATGAGCTTTTAAATGAGTCTATTTGTACCTTGCACAAGCGACTGGAGTCAACCTCCCCAGGAGTTGCTTGGTCACCCTCCAGCCTGTGTTGGACCTAAATGACCGTGGTACAAAGCGGCACCTAAATTAGTGCTTGTTATCCCACAGAGCCACTACTCTGCTGCTTTTAAAGAGGAGATCTGTATCCTCTTCAGGAGGGGCAATCCCTCCCTTTTCCTTTCTCCCTTATCTCCTCCCATACAATTCTGCTCTCCTGCATTAGCTATCATGCTGCTACTCAAGTCAGATTAATCATAAGCCATCCTTAATCACAAGCAATCATTTGGGGTTGGAACTAGAGGATTCTAAGGTCCTTTCCTTAAGATCTCTAACTATTCTATGATTCTATAATAGGAAATTCAGATGATGTTTCTGGTTATTACGGACATTTGCACCAGTGCAAGGCCAGGAGACAAGGCTGCTGTGTTAGCACAGGGATAAATAACCCCCTGAGGCTGAAGGCAAGCACAACTGAATCTTGGGACACTGCATTGTCTGCTCCAGGTTTAAAACACTAATGGGAGGTGAACGAAGCTTAATGCTTGTAAATATGTTTGACCTGTGCTCCGACTGTGGGTAATTTACAACACGCTTGAAAATCTGATCTGGGCTATGTCCAATGCCCAGAAGGTTATTCCTAAGGCAGTTATTTATGGACTACCTTCCTGGCTCATGGGTTTCTTGGGGAAGTGAATGAACATCTTTGAGCAATCACCATAAAATGAAGATTTTCAATGTCAATGGTGACCAAACAGTTTAAGTGAAAGGTTCGAGCTCTGAGTCTTTAAATACTTATTTTGCCCAAGGAAGTTGTGAATGCTCCATCCCTGATGGTGTCCAAGGCCAGGTTGGACAGAGCCTTGGGTGCCATGGTTTAGTGTGAGGTGTCCCTGCCCATGGCACGGGGGTTGGAACTGGATGATCTTAAGGTGCTTTCCAACCCTAACTATTCTATGATTCGATGATTTATTATTAGCATCTCTGCTCTGCAGCAATGTTCAAAGGCTCAGCCCCGTTCTAAAGAGGAAAGCAATCCATTTGATTAAAACCAAAGAGCAAATGTCATTTCTAAAGAAGGCCTTCAAGTCAGATTACAGTGTTTGGAACAATGATTGATGCTTTTGTCTTCTATATAGTACAGCTGGAAATGGGGTTTGGTTTTGTTTCCTCCCTTAAATCTCCTTTGTGGTTCTTTATCATGGCTTGACCTTACAGGAGCAATGGTGGATTTCTCTAGGCAGATCCACCAAGTTGTTCTCTAAGGCTGAGGAAGTTGGGGCTGTTCAGCCTGGAGACAAGAGGCTGCGTGGAGACCTCAGAGCAGCTTCCAGTGTCTGAAGGGGGCTACAAGGATGCTGGGGAGGGACTCTCCATCAGGGTCTGTAGTGACAGGACAAGGGGTGATGGGTTCAAACTGAAACAGGGGAAGTTCAGGTTGGATCTAAGGAAGAAATTCTTTACTGTGAGGGTGCTGAGGCGCTGGCACAGGGTGCCCAGAGAAGTGGTAAGTGCTCCATCACTGTCAGTGTTCAAAGCTAGGTTGGACAGAGCTTTGGGTGACATGGTCTAGTTTGAGGTGTCCTTGCCCATGGGAAGGGGTTGGAACTGGATGAGCTTGAAGATCCCTTCTAACACAAACCATTCTGGGATTCTACGTGGGGCCCTTGTGTGCTCATTGCCCTGTTTTAAGTTCTGGTTTTCCCTTGCTTTAGCTGAGCAGCAAACAGCTGCTGTAATCTCGGAGGATAACAACTTGAGGTTTGGGAAATGTGAGGAAACTTTATCTCCTCCTGCACGCCTTGAACTGCCTGCACTATTTCTTTCTTTAAAAAACCAGTAAAAAAGCTTTAAATCTTCAAAATTATTCTCTACACTGTAGTGAACAGTGGTGAAGGAAACGGTGACTACAAATGCAACTTCAGACTTCATCTGCATCATGTTGTCAGCTGGAAAAGAACCCCTGAATGGTGAGTGCACATGGGGCTGGCATTGCTTTGCCTGGAGGGGTGCCTGGTACCTCCTGGGAGGAAAGGAGTGGTGAAAACCTTCATTTGAAATGTGTGTTCCCAAAGAGAATTGTCTCATTGGTAAATGCCTGCGAAGTTATCTTCTGTAAAGGTTGTTGGGTCAACTATAGCTGGAAGGATCACGGTAGGTTGTTTTAATGACTTAGTAGGAAGGTTATTCTTATGGGAAAGTCCTGCATTTGTGTGTGCACCCTATCAACACATGCAGAGTTCAGTGGAAATAAGGGCTTCACAATGGTCATCTGTACCAATGTACAGGGAGAGAAAACCTCTCCACCATGAACCCACAGGGAAATAGGAGAGATGGAACCAGCAGAGCCTGCCCATGACAGTGCAATGAAAGAATGCCCCAGCCAGATTGGAGAGCTCTGGTTTTCTAGAGAGTTAGTCCAGCTTCCTGACTCTCCTTTCAGGTCAATGCCCCATTATAGAATCATAGAATCCCAGACTGGTTTGGGTTGGAAAGGACCTTAAGATCATCCAGTTCCAACCCCCTGCCATGGGCAGGGACACCTCACACTAGACCATGTCACTCAAGGCTCTGTCCAATCTGGCCTTGAATGCTGCAAGGGACGAAGCATTTACCCCTTCTTTAGGCATCCTGTTCCAGTAAGACCAGTAGTGTTTTTGGAGGGTCTGTACAGGGCACAGACTGTTCCTGTCATGCATGAAACCTACCACGTATAACTGAATTGTCAGTGAAAATTTCTGGGACACGGAGCAATAAGAAGCTTGAGAAAAGGAAATATTACCTATTAAATGAGGCAGGACTCTCTCACAAGTGTGTAATTGCATAGATAAGCAAATATAAAGCTAGGTAATACACCTTGTCTTCAGCTGAGCCTCTTAACTTCGTTTGCACAATGTACATTCAACCCTCCCTCTTGAGTCTGCTACTTCAGCCTCTGAAGGCATCCTTTCTGTCTTGTATTCTTCCCCTCTCTGGTGCCTGTCTTTTGGCTGAGCCCTCAGCTAAAAGGGCTGCTGCAGTCGGGCTTCATTGCAAAGGATAAGGTGGCACCAAAACTGTTGATGGCAGAATGAAGGAAAACAAATTATTGTGCCTGAAATCAAATGAGTTTTAATTAATGCCTCTAATCTACCGAGCGAAAGCTCTAAATGCCATTTGTGTCTTCATTGTTGCTCTAAACAGTGACAAGCTCATCAGAGGCAAACAAATTGCAATGTGTGCCACTAAACTTGAACGTACCAGAAGCGAAAGGAGTGATTTGGGTACGAAATGCATTGCAGGGAACACACAGTATCCCTGGTGTTCATGCATAGCATCCCACCTCTAGGAGCTTTAAGTATCGCATAGAACTGGGATTTGACTTGCTCCCAGTTAGGCAGTGTGAGAACTGCAGACACAGGCCCCATATTCCCAGCCCTGTCTCTTGGGAGCAGACCTCTCCCTGGATGCTCCAACATGGAAAGGTCTGGTTGTGGGTTCCTTCTGCAGGCAGCTTCCTGCAAAACCAACACCACTGAGCAGTGGTCCTGCATGGGGAAGATTTCTCTTTAGCTGGAGAAGGAATTTAAGCCTTCCAGAAGGTAATTTAGTCAGAGTTAAACCTTAGTAACACCCTTTTCCCCAGCACAGGCTCTGTAGAGACTTAAGCAAGCTGAGTTTGAAGACCTTTGTTTTTCTTTTCCATATCAGTTTTTCTCTCTGGTTTCCTTTTAAGCACTACAAAATGTATACCTACAGAAAAGAGCAGATCTAGATCCTGCCAGTGTGCACACAGCCCGAAGGCTGGAGGTACTCTGCAAGACTGACACAGAATCTGGTTGGGATCTGTTGTTGGTTGGCACTTTTTAACCTGCATTCTGTGTCCTGCAGGAGGAAAGGAGCAGTGATGTTATAGCAGAGTATAAAGCAGTCATCATAGATCCGGGCTTGAATTTAGAGACAGGTTCCTCCCCTCAGAGTAAGGGAAGAGTCTGGGAATTGCCCAGTAGCAGTGGGGATGGGGGATAGGAGGGGAAGGAATCAAAAGAAGCTTAAAAGCAAAACCTGTTAAAAACAACTGGTTGGGAGAGTACACAACCTAGGACTGGGGTGGGAAGGGACAGAACCATACCTATGACCACCAAGCACAAGGCTTATCCAGGCTTTTGCCCTAGGCTCATTTAAAGGGAAAGCCTCTTGGGTGGAAAGACCCACTGCCAACTGTACAAGTGGTCTGAGTCCCAGACGGGGATTGCGGAATGAAAGAGAAGCAAAATGGGAACGCATCTCTTTGATTTTGCAGCTAGCCCCAGAGCCCCTCTGTCTTTTACTTGTGATCTTTTAGAGGAGCTGATTGCGTATCTTTGAGGCCTTTGGTCCTCTGCTGCAGAACTGAAAGCTCAGAGAGCTGCTGATTCACCTCTAGGAGTCGAAGCGGCGTTAGAAGCTGATCAAAGAGTTCTTTGTGGGGGGGTCTTTCTGTAGCATTTCCTCACAGACCTGAAGGGATGTAAATGTTCTGCAGAACCTGCCACCCCTGATTAGTGAATATCCTTGTTGAGGAATCCTTTCTAACAGAAGCAACCTTCGAGCTAAACCAAGCCCTTCTGAGAAAGCAGCCTGTGCAGAGCCACGAGTAAGCCTGGTTTCTCTCCATTGTTTTTAACCGCCCTGCAAATCTGATGCATCCTCCTTCTGCTGATGCTCAGTGTGCGGATAACTTGCCAGCCATTCCTTCCCTTTACATTCACAGAATGGTTCTGGCAGATCTCTGTAGTCTTCTACCCTGTAGCCTCTGTGGTACATTTAATAGCAGAAACCAGGCAGTGCTTTGAAATAAAAATGAGTTTAAATGCAGGAGGAAAGAGTTATTTCTTGTTGCTGTTTTCTTCTCTGTCTTTCCTCTCTTTTCTTTTTCTTACCTGCTGTGAATAGGGAGGTTTTTAAGTCTTTGGTGTTTATGCTTCAAGCTAATGCAAATAAAACAGTGATGGCAGAGTGAAGGGGAATAAAAAGTGACTAAACGAGCTGGGTTTTGAATGTATGCAGGGAATCACAGATTTAACGGACTCTTGGTATGAACAGTGAGTTACGGAAGGAAAAAGCTCCTTTGCTCCTATCACTATGGGTTAAAGGAAATGCAGTCTTGCTGAAGGAGTCTGATATAGTCTATTTGGGGTGAGATTACAAGGTTAGTTGGTTAAAATGCTTTGATACAACAGAATATGCATAGGCTTCTGCAAGACACCTAATTTGTTACCGCAGAGCTCTTTGTATGGAGTAAATAGTGATGAAATTACTATTGTGTGTATTAGATGGGTTTAAAACTGCCTAACTAATGGTCCTCAAAATGATCCCTGTCAGCTGGTGGTGCTGTGAGTGCTCTTGAGAGCTCGCTCCCTTCTCCCTTTCCATGATACTTTCCAGCTGACTGGAAATAGCATTGGCAATGAGATTCTAGTGCACAGGTTGGGATAATGCCATGGGAAGAAATAGTAAAGAATGGCCAGAGGGGAAATAAGCTGAATATGAGCTCCTCTATGGCCAAAATGTTAGTGGTTCTTGATATATGCGGTTCTTGAGCACGTATAGACTGGGAAGGACACATTGTGCTAATGTACTTGTTATATACACCAAGTCTGTCTAGGTCAGCAGTTCAAAATGGGTTGGGGTTAATGGGGGTTCCCTTTAAGAAGACTTACCAAAACAATAGGGTTGATTGACAAGTCTCATTGTGAGAAACCTGAGCAATTGGCTTAGCTATTAGAATAACAGGTTGGTGTTAATCAAGGCAAGTCTTAACTTTCCACATCTGGAACAAAAGGTTGTAAGGGGAAGCTGTTCAATATAGCAGATAAAGCTCTAATGAGATCTTGGAAGCTGAAGAAAAGAGTCTTCACATAAGAAATATGAGTGAATGGTCACTGGGACAATAACAGAGGTCATGGCTAAGGACCACTGATGGAGAATTCTAGATGCATTTAGCATTGATGTGGAATTACAGAGGTGATGCACTGGGAAGACCTTTATGTACTTTAGGCTGGAGGTTCAAAGCAATTCTTTCACCCTGTACCAGGGTAGGAGTCCCAGGAATGAATCCAAACCCAGAGGTTGTCCCCATTTCTTTCTGAACCTGAAATCTAACAGCCTGGGGAGAATTGTGTGGCTTCAGCACATCATGGAGATGGAAACCCATTCCACCAAGAGGGTCTCTATTAAAGGCATCTCCAGGAATCTGCAGGATCAAAGCTTTAGGTTAGACTTTTTGTTTCTATTTCCCATTGGCTTTACACAAGTGAAGAACCAAGGATGGTTTTAAAATAGGAACTCTCTTATTCAACATTCATGCCCCAAAATTGATGGAAACAGCAGCAATTAGAGCGGGTGAGAGCAAATAAGGTGCCTCTTCCACTTCATTTAGTCAAGCAACTGAGTTGTCTCCCTTAGGCACTTGTCTTGCAGCTTGTGTGACTGCAGATGGCTGCCACTTTGAAGGAACCCTGTAATCTAAAAGCAACTCTGAATCATCCTGCCTTTCTTGGCATAACACCACTTCACTTTGCTGCTCTGCAGAGGCTGGTGTTCACGGGTTTATCTTCTTGACTGGCAACACACAGCGAGCCGTGCATCCGGGAGTAATGCAGGTGCCTTGAACAAGAGGAGGTCAAGCATTCTGGTCTACTGCCCTACAGCAGGCAGCCCATTCAGCAGCAAGCATTACCTGATGCCCAGTGTTCGCACCTGAGCCTTCATTATCAACCACCAGGGAAGCATC
Organism: Neopsephotus bourkii; assembly: GCF_033783945.1. NCBI lineage: Eukaryota > Metazoa > Chordata > Aves > Psittaciformes > Psittacidae > Neopsephotus > Neopsephotus bourkii. The sequence goes on from NW_026901483.1 coordinate 4,144,581, forward strand.
TATCTTGTACTCATTCCCTTTGGGATCAAAGCTGTGATGTATGCAACTGTTGTGGGGGGAAGCTGAATGTTTCTTGGGAATAAGGCAAATGTGAAGAGTCTGGCTTGGTGACATGGGCTGATTCAAAGTAGATGTCTTTATGCGATACAAAAAGGTGTTGTATTATTACACCTCCATCCTGAGGCCTCCAAATAGGGTCCCAAATACCACCACTGTTATTTCAGTTATTTCATTGTCTCCCTTTCCAGTTATTAAACAGCAAATTGCTGCTGAGCACTCTTCTGCTGGTGGTTTTCCTCCTCTTTGGGCATTTTGCAATGCCATATAGGCACTTTGTAACCATAGAGGAGAGATCTTGTGGAAAGGGACCTAAGGAATCTAGTCTGATCTCTTGCTCAAAGCAAGATCAGCAGTGAGTTTGCAAGCCGTTGGTGTCTAGGAGTAGCTGAGAGTCTGCTGATGGGGGCCAGAACTGGGGTGGTTTCTGTGTTTTTGGGGTGTCTCTCCATTTGTTGGGCACCACGCTTCTCCATTCTAGTCTGTCTCCCCTCTATTAAACTGCCTGGGCACAACAATCCATACTTTTCCATGGCAAAAGTCATTAAGGGCACTTTATCTAGCTGGCTTCACTTGGTGCAGATGGCAAGTGATGGGCATCAAGGTGACTGTGTCTGTTTTCTCAGCCTATACAATATGACAGCCTGGATCAGAATGGGGGGAAATCGAAGGCCTAGGTAGGTTTTGGAGCATCAGCTCCCCACAGTCTGAGAGGCGTTTTGGATTGTCTTTTTAGCCCAGCTACAAGGAGAAAAGCTGTTTCACTGCAGATTAGATATTAGCTGGTTTAGAAATGCTTAAGCCACTGGAATAGGAGAATGGAAGCTGAAACTGCCCAGAAGGGTGCTGTATAAATTCATCCCTCAGCTGCCGTTAAGCATTGAGGCTAAGTAAACGCCGTCCCTGCCTCTTCAGATGTGCTTTGACCTCCTGTTTCATTATCTTTTCCAAAATGGCCTGATCCTGAGGTTGCTGGGTTTTGCTGCATAAACTGCTGCCAATGTGCTTGAAAGATTATTTTACAAGCAAAGTATTTTCACAAACAGATTTAATGTTCACATTTCTTCCTGTCCCCGAGGGCTCTCTACCTCTGTTTATTCCTTATGCTCCCTTATCACGCAGTGGAACCTAAGGCCCTATTTACTGAGAAATGTTTTGAAAAGCTTTCAACTTTCTATTTCTATAAATAAATATGTCTATTGCTCGAGTCAGGAGCCTGTTTTTCAAGGCTTCTCACTTTGGTTGGAGCTGGGTTGTTGCTTGGCCTCTGTTCTGCCTCCGCATAGGTGACTAGCGGAGTTGATGTTGTTTTTGCATCGCAAATTCCTGTGTGCAATGAGATTTGCTTTGCTTTCTGCATCTCCCCACACCTCATGGGTGGTTATGGAGGAAACATGATCATCTGTGGGGAGATGCCTTCCAGTATCTGAAAGGGGCTACAAGGATGCTGGAGAAGGACTCTTCATCAGGGACTGTAGTGATAGGACAAGGGGTGATGGGTTCGAACTGAAACAGGGGTAGTTCAGGTTAGATCTAAGGAAGACATTCTTCCCTGTGAGGGTGCTGAGGCGCTGGCACAGGGTGCCCAAAGAAGTGATAAATGCTCCATCCCCGGCAGTGCTCAAGTCCAGGTTGGACAGAGCCTTGGGTGCCATGGTTTAGTGTGAGGCATCCCTGCCTATGGCAGGGGGCTAGAACTGGATGACCTGGAAGAGTTTCAGGTGCTGGTTTGCCTGCTGTCACTGCAGATGAAATACATGCTTGACCCCACTAACAGTGTTAGCTGCTGCTGGGGAGAGCCTCTCCTCCCTCAATCTACCCTCTGGAACAAAGCATTTGTGCATTCAGCAGCAGCACTCGGGGTGGAGAACACAGGCTTCTCAGCGACCTAGTCAGTAAATAACATGAGGCACAAGAAAGGAGCTAATGGTATTTTTATGTAGGAGGGAGACAGGGCAATCATTCATTCACACTCATTTTTACTGTTTTATTCTCTCCGATTCAAAACAGCCACATTCCAGCACCTTTTCCTCCATTAGAGGAGCAGACTTCAAAACCCATCTGCTTTTCTCACACTTGAAAGGGAATAATGCCGCGCTCCGTCAAATTGTGAAGGCAGATGTCTCTGCATCTCATTTCAACACCTCTGAATCTAACTGCTCACCTCAGTACTTCTAGATTAAAAAGTCATGTAGTGATGGCCACAAAGTCAGCCCTCGCCTGCACCAGCTGCTGCAGATAGGAGAAGGAAATGCAAGGCTCAGCTAATGTCCATTAAGAAGAATGCATGGGCTGTCCCCTAACAAAGTCTATTTGGGTTGGTCTTTGTCCAAAACCAAGGTTAAAGAGGAGGATAAGGAATTTAGGGACCAGCTTCTACAGATAGAGTGATCTGGGGAAAAAACCTCTAGGCAAAAAGCTCCAGTTTTGCTTGTGCTTCTTCCTGCAGTGATGAAAACGTTAAGCTGCAAGGGGAAGACTTCCCAAAGCACTGTGATTGCAGGTGGTGCAAATGGATGGATCCTTCCATTGAGCGGCTTAAGGTCCTTTCCAAGCCAAACCATTTAATGATTCTGTGATTGCTTTAAAAATCAGGATCAAATTTAATAGGAAAACACTTACTAAACATTGCAAAGTGCTTTCCCCACATGCATTGTACATGTGTCGTTCGCTGCTTGGTATAGGCAGACCACTGCTTTCAAAGCTGCAGTGGAAGTTCTCCATACATAGAGAGCTAGCTCATGGTTTTGCATTATCCATAATGTAACTTTCAGCTCTTTTGCCTTATAATTTTCACAGCTCTATCTTAAGGGTAAAGAATCCGTAGTTTAGGGTCACTCTTGATTTGATGGGAGCTGATGAATAGGCCGAGATAAATACCATATAAATGTTTCTTTGAAATAATGGACTCATTGGCAGAGTGAATCAGAACTCTGTGTTGCATGATGGTAGCTGTCACTTTATTAGACTACTTAATTCAGCACTGAAGCCATGCTTTACGGCCAGCTATTCCTTTCCTCCTTCATAATTTGTCATCTCCAGCATATTGATTGTGCACCTAAAATATTGGCACATCTTCTCAAATGGAATTTGCAGCTTGAGATTGCAGCTGGTGCAAGAGCACCAGCAAATGGAAGTGCAGTGGAATCCCTCAGAGGCACAATAGGGTCAGTTTGGGTGGGTGCATTTGGACAGGTTTTGGGTGGATCAGGTATTTATTTAGAGATGGATGTCAGAGAAGAGTCAAAGCTGAAATGATGAGTTGTAAATATTAAGTAGCTTTGGAGTTCCTATGCAAACAGATGCACTTTGAGAGCATAGGCTTTGAAGACAACGATCAGTTATGGCTCCTAAAGGCAGTGCAAGTTACCACTTCAAGCTGGTTTTAGGAGGTCATGGCATTCAATGAGTGTGTAGAGAGTTAATTCTGGCACTTGCCAATGGAAAGATCTGTGCACCCATCCAAACCTGGAGATTCAGAGCTATCAGACAATCTAAAATGAATGATAGCCTGACTCACCACCGTGAGTCAGGGCTTGTTCTAGAAGGAGAACTCCTTTCTGCCTTTTCTTAGTGTGTAGAGAGGACTAAGTATCACCAAAGCTTTGCTGGTGCTTCTCAATGACAACAGAAGAGTAAAGCAGTGAGAAGTAATGAAGTTGCTCATAAAGCTTGCGTAGGTTGAAGTCACCCAGATCCCATTTCATATCCTTTGCAAATAGCTCTAAGAATTGAGCGATCTAGGAAGATGCAACTGCCTGTTTCCTCTCTGGAGTCTCTTTATACCAAGTCTCTGCAACAAAATCTCTTGGGTAGTTCTCCTTCCACTTCAACTGTGAAATGCTGGAATAGGTACCTGCAAAGAGAGAGTTTCTTGGAGCAGTGCTCTCTAACACAGGCTTTTGTTTTACCCATTTTGCCAGTTTTTTTTAGGCAACATTTTCTGGGAAACGTTTTGAAAACTGCTTTCAGCTTGATATGTAAAATGAAATGGGAATTCTGCCTTCTCTCCACTGTGATGGATTGCAGTTCCCATGTCATGCCAACCTCCAGCAAGGCCTGCTGCAACGCTGTGGTCAGCCTCTTCTTGTCAGTCAAGGAAGGACTTCTGTCTGGAAGAGCCTTGGAACCCGTATGAAATGCATTGTCTCAACAAATGCTACTTTAATGGTTAGATGGGGTCCAAAGGCAATTGTTGTAAGCACAGAATCTGGGATTTGGGCTGCAGTTGCCAGCCCCTTGTTCTCCACAGACTGGCTCTTTGTGGGTGACTTTGCTTGTTGCCTGAGGAAGGAGGTGGGGGGGATGGCAAACAGATGGAGGGAGCTGAAAATCCTGAGCCCCCAAAACCTGCAGCTCAAGAGTAATAATATCAGTGTTCAGAAAGATTAGTCTTTGATCCTGTTGGCACAACCTGCTCTTTCCCAGCTGGTCAGCCAGCTCTGGCATCCTCCACTCCCAATTGCAATGGCTGGAGAGTTGCTTTTGTGCTCCAATCCTTGCTGCCAGATGTACAATTACTGCTACTGAGGGAGCAGAAGAGCCTGGCTTGGGAGCACGGCAGGCTCCAGGTAGCTTGATTTGCTTTTGCCAGCAGTTGCAATGCATTTTGTGTCTTATGCCCCATCCCTGGCGGTGTTCAAGGCCAGGTTGGGCAGAGCCTTGGGTGACATGGTTTAGTGTGAGGTGTCCCTGCCCATGGCAGGGGGCTGGAACTGGATGACTTAAGATCCTTTCCAACCCAAACCAGTCTGTGATTCTACGTCTAACTCTTGACCATGACCCATGCTAGCTGCAGTTTGTGTTGTAGCTGTGATTGCTTCAAACGGCTGAATTACATGACGGTGTCTATAAGGTCATTTACAATTCCAGCTGTGGGGAAGGGTGGAAGGGACAAACCTCATTTCAATGGGGTCTGCTTTTCCTCTCACAGGTCTATGGTTTCCCTTCCTGACTGCTCCTTAATTAGCATGAAAATGGACTAAATACGTTAAGCAAATCAGAATTTCAAGAAGCAGTTTCAGCAGTGCCTCCTGTTTCAGTGTGTGCAGCACTGTGCACGTCATCATTGAATAATGAATTAATAAATATCTCTGAAGGAATTTTTAGTCCAGAAAGCCTGCACCGTTTTAGCTTCCAGTCAATTGCCCTATTTACTGTGCTGCTTTTTGAGCAGCGCTATCAGTCCTGGAAGTAGCCTTGTCAATATTTTAGTCGCTTTGGTGTGCAGAGCCATAGCATTCACTCGAATTGTAATCCTTAAATTGGCAAGCAAACAGGTTTGCTCAGCTTGCCTGCTCCCTTTTTGGCAACAGAAGCTTGGAAAACCTTCTAAATAGGGTAGGGATGAAGCTCCTTGTCTGACACAGCTGGGAGATTGTGTTGTCCACAGTTAAACCTCTCTGATGCTGCTCATTTGAAGGCTACGGAGAAACTTTGCCTACAGAAAGGAAATCATCTTGTAGGCACATCAAACCCTTTCAAAGACAAGGAGAGTTTAATATTTAAATCACCTCTTTGCTCTTCTGCCTGACAGAGTTTATCTCCTCCTTCCCTTTTTAGAAGGTATTTATAGCTCACAGACCCAAACCTGCTAGAATATAAGGCGAAATAGTGATTTAGATGACAAGCATTTGGACTCAGCTTGACCCCCTTGCATGGGTTGTATGGAGCAAGTAGGTCCCTAACTGCATCCATAGGATCAAAGGAGGGATGCTGGGGGCAGAAGAACCTTTGGGGGTCATGGGTGTGCTGCAGCCCCTCTCCTGACCCCAGTGACTGGCCCTGCCTGATGTCTACCTGTGCTGGGATAGAGGGAGAGACACTGAGGAGAGAGGTCCCACACTCAGGTTGTAATGGCTGGGAGCCTGACAGCCACATGGGTGACACGGTGCCCTGTCCATACCCTCCCTCTCCTTAGCACTGTCTAGGATGGTTTACAAGCTCCCACATGGCACCTCTCCCAGTTAGATGAGGACCATGTCCATCCCTGGAGATACCAATCCCTGTGGTTGCACCTACTACCTTGAGGGCTCCTGTAGGTTTCATGGCCTTATAGAGGTGTGTTTGTGTTTTAAGTCTTTGCTGGGCCTCCTGCTGCTGTAGAGGCATGTGCTGGTGATGAAAAAAGCCTGTAGGAGGGTACTGTCAGAAACAGATAGTAGGGCCCCTAGTGTAATGTCAGTGATGATAGGTTAATGATTGACAAGTGCACAAAATGAATAGACTGGTGGATAGTTTTCCCTGGCTTCTTGTTTTATAATAGCTGTACTATAGAGCCATCATAGAATCCCAGCCTGGTTTGCGTTGGAAGGGACCTTAAAGCTCCTCCAGTCCCAATCCCCTGCCACGGGCAGGGACCCCTTCCACTGGAGCAGCTTGCTCCAAGCCCCTGTGTCCAACCTGGCCTTGAGCACTGCCAGGGATGGGGCAGCCACAGCTTCTCTGGGCATTCTATGCTTCTATGCAGAGCAGTCAGCAGAGCTGGGCTGCAGCTGGAAGTAGGGTATCAGGTCACACAATTCTGCAAGATGAAACCAACATTTGTTCAGGCTGTGCTTCAGCTTGTCTCTAAAGCATGTGTATTAAATCCCATTGACTTCAGTGGGACTATTCATGTCCTTTTAAAGTTACACAAGGGCTTAAGTATTTCTCCATGTTGAAGCCTCCCATTGAGACTTGTATTCATTTTTCTGTGTAACTTAAATATATCCCAATGGCAATATTTAGTTCTAGCTAGGAAAAGCCAGAGAAAAGATGAATTACACTTCTCATTGAGGCGCACTCAATATTTACATAAATAGTTGCTGTGAGGTGTTTTCTAGCCAAAATTACATGTGCCTGATTTACTTTGCAGCATTCTGAGGTCTACAGCTTTTAGCTTTGTTTCTCTTCAATTTCTTTAATGTCTAAAACAACTAAACACAGTCTCTGAAGAGTAGTCGATCGTTTAAATTATATCATTAGCACTGATTAGGCTGACAGCATGGCACTTCCATTTGAATGCCATTAAGAGGGTGACAGCCACAATGGATCACACAGGGGAAGAAACAGCGCAGAGGAATGGATGTGGTGATGAAGGCTTCATAAGGCAGGAAAGAACAAAGTCTTCTTACTACTCAGGGCTAGTGCATGAGAGCCGGTAGCATAAAATCACCTTCTTCAGGGGAAAAATAGCACAAAGAAAAGGGAGTGAAAACACAAAGCTCATTAAAGCTTTGTATAAACACCACCAAACAGAGTAGTTCTTACTGAAGTATGTGCTGAGAACTCAGCTCTGCCAGTAGAGTCCATAGGTTAGGAAGACTTAGAAGTCCTCCAGCTTGGGGATGCTCAAAAGAGCAGGTAGAGCAGGTGGCATCACTGCTTGCAAAGGCTCCTGCAGCTCCATACCTACCCCAGGACACTGATGAGGGCAGGGGGAGACAGGGAAAGCAGCTATGGAAAAATACTCTCTCCATCCCAGGTTAGCCTCTATTATGAGAAGTATGTAGTGTTGTAATGCTCTTGTAACATTGAGAAGGGACAGAATAACCCATTCGCATTCAGAATAACCCTGGTGAAGTCAGATTCATTCGAGCAACTCTAAGTTGTATTTTTTACATACTACTGCTACACATAACCAGCTTGTAGGATGTGAATTAGTAGTTTAAAATTAACTTGTCAAATTAACTCATGGTCTCTGTGAGCATCTCTATGACTAGAAGTTGCTTTTAGTGGCCAGGCGGGCAGGCAAAACCATGATTGATGTGAATGAACCCTTGGTGTAACTTCCAGTGTGTTATTTGGTGGCTCTCACAATTCACCCAGTTGATGTAGGTGTGTGAATCTGTGGTCTGACTTGTGCCAGATGGAGAACCTTGACATAAATCTTGAGCTAAGCATCCCTCTGGTTACACAGGGTGATAGTGAGGCAGCCGATGTGCACACAACCACTCTTCTACTCCCTCTTTTGGTAAAAGTGCCTCTTCCCATGGCTAAACTGATAGTCACTGAATAATCTCTTCATTGCAGAAGATCTATCCTGTGCAGCTGAACAATATGTTACAAACAGTCTCTAAGCCCTGGTAATAGCTTTGTGAATACTGCATCACAAAGGAGCTGTCAGCCTGCCTGTCTACAGCAAGCAGGAGTCAAAACTCCAGTAAACCCATTCACAGCTGTCTTTAAGGGAAAAACTTTGACTGCAAATCCAACAGTTGTGATTGCAGGTTATAACACACCCGGTTCTGTGATGGTGCTACCCAGCACAGTGGGGAAATCGTGTGCCAAAGCCTATTTCTGTGATTCTAACTCAAATAACTCTCCAGCTCTGGCAGGCTGCTGATGCACACGTTCAGCGGAGGCAGTGATTTTGCAGGGATGGATTCAGTCCTGGTTGTGCAAAGTGATTCCAGCTCCAGTAATTCGGTGCTGGAGTGTTTCATACTCACGCTGTGTAGGAACAGCTGACTACCAGGTGGAGAGCAGAAGCGTGATCAGGCCCAAGGAGCTTGTATGGAAATTCCAGCCAAGAATTCTTTGTGTTTTCTCAAATGTCCAAGACACAAATCCTTGGAAATGGCAGTTGGTAATGGGAATGCTGACTCAACCGTAGCTGTAGTCACAGTGGCCCTGCTATGACTCTGCATGGCGAGAATAGATTGCTGTCAGCAGATGACTGCATATTTCAGTTTTAGGAGCAATTCTCTTGATGTGTTAACCTTATTTACACTTGTTTCGGTACACTCATGTCTTTGGGCTGAATGTCAAGGGCAGCTCGAGAATTAAAGAGAATTAACAACTTCTTCCCATGTTCTCTGCTGTAATGAAGTTGCTTCAGCTTTGAAGCAGTGAAGGGGTGGCAAAGGGGTTTGGTGTTGAACAGCACTGTGTTGTTATACAGATGGTGGCTGGATTCTCATCTTGAGCACACTACTGTGTATGGAGACAAATCCCTTGAAGTTTGCAGTCACAAATGTGCCTATTTAAATTTAGGACACACTATTATGTGTAATTCAAGGAATCAATTTAAGCCTTGCAGGTCCTTCTCTGGTGGTTTGGGCTATCAGCACAGATGGGTGGGTGGTGGATGGGGTCTCCAAAGGAGAAGGAAGGAGATGGGCATAGAGTGGTTGCACCACATCACCCCTTTAGGGTCACTGAAGTCTTTGGGTATCGTTCAAAGTCTTGGTCCAAGTTTTCAAAGGTGCTGCTGTTCAAGCACCTTCCAAGCCAAATGTAGTTTTCATGTGTCCTTAGTGAAAGGCAGAGAGAGGCAGCAGGGAAGAAGCTTAGTGGCAGAAAGGAGGAGAGTTAGAAAGGAAAACTGAAATGGTGCCAACAAACTCATACCAACAACGATATGAGCTGTAACAGCCAACTTCTATTTGGCCATTTTAACATAGGGATTTCAGTATAGATTTAGGTGGCTCCGCATAGACAGTCTGATATCTATTCTGTGAAATCTGTTTGAAATTATTCAACATCTTCCTATTATATTTGAATAATCAGCGTTCTGTTGCGCTGTGAAACCACCTGAACAAAACTCCTTTCAGAAAGTGCTTCTTTGCTCTTACTTGGATAACTGGGGAGAGGTTTCCTTTATGAAAAGCAGCCTTCAGATACTCTTCAGAAGAGGAGCATCTTTGCAGATGCTAATGAGAAAAGAGCTAACCAGGATGTGAGATCTCACACGCCCTCTCCCTGCTACAGCTTTTTCCTTTGGAAGGTTGGGTTAGAAGCAGTTCCAATTCCTGTGACAGACAAAACCTGGTTGTTAGGAGCCTTGTGCAGGGTTTTGGAGGAAACCACCACATCTGATTCTTCATTTGAGCCTGCCCAACAAGATCTCATTTACCATGATAACATGAGTTGTGTGTTGTGGAATAATTCATTCTGCAGTCATATCATATTTGAGATTAAACCCAACCTGATGAATGGGTCCTTCACTTCTGAGTGTAATTGCTAACCATTAAAGCCTTACACTGGCTTTAAGTTCTGTGGCATACAGTCAGTGAAATGGGAAAGAGCTGTAGTCGTAACCTGTACTTGCCCCAAATAAATCCAGTCTTATTGTGCCATATATAGACTGCATGGTCTATCATGGTACACTAATATAGCATATCACTGCTGTCCATCCTAGCATGGACCCTTGGAGCTTCAACCCATTGGAAAAGCTCTTTGAAGGCTATAAATATCCCAGCGTTGCTCCCTGTTTCTAAACGGGAGCAATGGAAGCTCAGTACGTGCTGACTCCAGTGTGACAGATCCTGAAGGCGATGCTTATTCGTTTTGATTCTTGCCCAGAATATCTTTCTTTGCAGTCCTACTTCTGAACCACTGAAGAAAACAGCAGTGACAAGTCCCCCCTCAGCCCTGTGCTGCACACAAGAAAGGCTCAGCTAATGCTACAGAGCTCAGCTACTTGCACAGTGAAATGGAATTGTGGTCATTTCCCTCCTTTCTGTACAAAATCCAGGCTTCCCTGAAGTGCCATGGCCAGGACCCTTTGCTGATGCAGGCTGGCACTGCTGTGTGGATGTCATCAGTGCTACCTGGTGTTAACTGGCAAATCCCCCAACACAAGAGGGACGTGGAGCTGTTGGAGTGAGTGGAGAGGAGGCCATGGAGATGCTGCGAGGGCTGGAGCAGCTCTGCTCTGGAGCCAGGCTGAGAGAGCTGGGCTGGGGCAGCCTGGAGAAGAGAAGGCTCCTGAAGGGGAGACCTTAGAGCAGCTCCAGTGCCTAAAGGGGCTGCAGGAAACCTGGAGAGGGGCTTGGGACAAGGGATGTAGGGACAGGGCAAGGGGAATGGCTTGAACCTGGCCGAGGGGAGACTGAGCTGAGCTCTTAGGCAGAAGCTCTTCCCTGTGAGGGTGCTGAGGCGCTGGCACAGGGTGCCCAGAGAAGCTGTGGCTGCCCCATCCCTGGCAGTGCTCAAGGCCAGGTTGGACACAGGGGCTTGGAGCAAGCTGCTCCAGTGGAAGGGGTCCCTGCCCGTGGCAGGGGTTGGAGCTGGAGGAGCTTTGAGGTCCCTTCCAACCCAAACCTTTATATGATTCTAAAAGGATCCAGCTCTATAGTGTCATTAGCCCAGCTGATGCATTGGGCTTCTCTGGACAGCTTAGTGCTGTCAGCAGCTGCTTTTTCCTTGCCACCTGCACCAAAGATGTTGAAATGGAAAACTGAGGCAGGGGGAGAAGGAAAAGGAGGTTCCCAAGGCATGGGTGGCTCCTGATGCTCCCTACAAAAGCCAAATGCTAATGCTGCTGTGAGGACCCGGGTTGTAAGGACAGGAGTAGGGCTGATGAAGATCTGTTCAGAGGTAGGAGTGCAATAAGGAGTGAATTCCTAAGGAGCAGAGCACATCTAGGATTTCTTTATTTGTTGTACACAGTGTGTACAACCTCCCAGGGAATACATCTGCATTTACACTTCCAGGTTAAAATCCAAACCAGGAGAGAAATGGAGGTGTTATTCCTGCTGTGAAACAGTGAAGATTACAAGGGGGACAAACATAGCCAAGACATGATGAAATTCAATCTGGTCCTTGAGGTGATACTGGCATCCCAACAGCAGCTTTGTTTCTCCTCTGCTTCCAGGCATTTTGGCAGCATTGCAGAATGCCAAAGCTCCAGAAATAGCTAATTTACACCTGTGAGGTTTTGCTTTTCCAGCTCAGGAATGGGAGGCAGGGGTGCAAAACCAGATGGAAGCTGTCAGCCAGCTCCAAACCAACGCAAAGCCTCGGGATGTGTTGTATTTATGGAGATATTCACATCAAACAACCACAGAAGATCCTTGTTTATCGGTTGGAGAAGGGGAATTTGGTTCCTATGGCCCAGTTCTGCCTTCTTTCCAACATGGGCTTGAGGAAGGATGAGAGGGGCAGCAGGGACATCCAAGCTCCCACTCTCCCTTAAGAAGCTTGGGCTGGTGGAAGGGACCCCTAATGCACACTGTTAATGTAAAAGGAAGGGATGAAGCTCTTTTCTTACAATATGAAACAGAAGGGGGTTAATTTTGAGCTTTCAAAAGTGCATGCACAATGTTCCTGTCAGCTGCCCAAAATATTGTTAAACACAAGCGATTTGTGATTTAAAATATTACAAGCCTGCTATTTTTAGTGCAAGAGGAACCTTTCGTCATTCTACATTTAGATGGCTTATCGGAATTAAATAAATAACAGCGATGGTTACTGCTCAAATTAGGTCTGTCTCGGTTTCCATGGCATCCAATCTGTTATCTCCAATATTCTTGCCAGGATTTGTACTGGGGCTCTGGGACAGCAACATTTCGTATAAGGCTTATAAGGAATTATCCTGTAGCAATTTCAGCTGTATGGTTTCTATGAAACCCAGGAATAAATGGATTTATTTCAGATGTGTTGAAGGAGGGTTTTCTTCCTTTCTTTTTCTCTTTCTTTTTTTGAACAGTTTTCTATTTTTAGCACTGCTGCCTGCTTTTATGTGGTGCTGCCTTAACTCTTTAGTGGATGCGCTGATGCTGCGCGGTGGCTCTGCCTGTTGCACTATCCTGCGGGAGCAGATGAGGACTTTGATGCTTTGATGCCACCAGCAGAGTGTGTTTGAAAGCCAGGTTTCAGGAACATGGGATAAGAAGAGTCTTTGCTTCTGCCTTTTTGGTACCTCACAGTCCTTTGAAAGCAGCAGCATAGAAGTATTTCCACTCGTTCTGAGACACTGAGTGTAGTCACCCTCAGAGAAAAGGCAGCATTGAGCCAAAGACCTCTTTTCTGAGGCTAAGACAATACCGGCTGCATCAAGTTGTTGGGCTCAGTGTAGAGATAAATAGGTAAAATACATATTCCTGTGTTACATGGGAAGCCAGGCTGGGTGATTTGATTCCCTCTGACCTAAGACTGCGCAGCTATGCATTAAGAAGGCAGTTATAATCCCACCTCAGAAGAACACGGTGTGCACAGCAAGCTGTACAGCTGCAGAGAAGAGGAAAAGACATTCGTGACCCAACAGCTGTGCATTTCCCCATAGCTCTCCAATTAATATTACCTTTTACGAGGACATTTTTTAGATCCTTGGCCATTAGGGTTTTCAAGTGAAGGTTTCATTAATCTTTTGGTTTATAGCACTACCTAGGATATAGATCCTGTTCCCGTTTCCCCTCTGGTAAACACTAATTTACTTTGAGGCTATTTGCGTCCTGTTGTGAAGAAATCCTGGATTGATGGCATTTTAAAAATCAATGGCTCACTGGGTTTCTAATTTCCAGGTAATATTCCGAAGCCAAAGGTACCACTGCATAGCACTGAGATTTATGGCAAACCATGAGTAGTTCTAAACAAGTCCTCTAGTATTTTTATAGGAGTGAATTGCGTAGGAGAGGATAAGCCCTTTTACAGTGCCTTCTATTCAGTAGATCCCAGGAGGACAGTGAGGACCATAGTGAATAATCTGATGTTCGTTGTTAGTTACTTGTGTCTCAGTCTTAAGAGAGTGATACCAACACTGCCCTGAAGGTCTCCAGCTGGCATAAACTGGAATCCTTTCCCCAGGCATCAATGGAGCTGTGCTGATTTATATGAGCTTAGGGTGCATCTCTGGCACACACACCACTTCTACCATACCTCCCGTGGGATTTGATTTACTCTGAATCATGATTGAAATACAGCTGTGTGTTTAAAGTGGGCAAGAAGTGATGAAGTACTTACTATTTATAGAGTTACAGCTACTTTTCAGAGCCAACCGAGCAATTCCCAAGTACTATTGCAATACAAAGGCTTTAATATTCTAGTGCTTTGTCACCCTGTGGTCACTATAAATTTGCTGTGGCTGGGCATGCAGCCCCAGCACAAGTCTATTGGAAAAACACTTAGCTAGGCAACTGCATTAATGCAGAAGCTGACTATTCACGTCGGCACACTGCATCTCTTGACCCACTCCGCATGAATGGAAAAGGGCTAAGCTGAACCTGTGAAATGCTGCTTGGCACAAGGAGGTGGGTGAGATTGTGATTATGGACCTACCAAGTGCTGGAGTACTCTGCTTCTGCTTTTTGCAATGAAAAGAGGGCTGATGGCTAACACATTAATGGTAGGTGAGCTGTTGTAGTAGTTGTTTCAAGATTCCCATTACTGGTGGTTAAAGTACTGCAGGGTCTCCTGTCTGAGGTTCTTCTATTCCTGGGTTCCGTATTTTAGTGCAATAGTTTGCTTTTTCAGTCATATTTCCTTTATAAGATTTATTGTTACATGACAATGCCCAATGCCAAGGCTTGAAATGCTTCCTGGATACTACTTGTTTGACTACAGAGGTGACTTCGGCATGCATCTGTGACACTGGGAATAAGAGGTAGGAACCTTTTTGCCACTTATGGTGCACAGCAGTGGCTGATGCTGCTCTTATGTTACTGGTGTAGCCAAATTGAAGCAGGCACGTTTTCAGTTCAGATCCATTGGGAAGGCTCCCAAGGAAGGGAAAATAAAAGCAGTTGGGCCATCTCTGTGTCTGCTCTCCCACCTCGCTGCGGATCAGTGCAGTTTTCAGATGCCTCTGGGCACAGTGTGTTCCTGTGGTTGCACTCAGGCAGCGATGCCCCAGGCTGGTGCTTGGTGCTCTGAAGAGTGAAAGAAATAACACATTTGTATGCAGCTGACATACCTGGGAGACTTTTCCCATAGCTACTACAGAGTAGGAGGTGGTCCAGCCTGTTCCTACCCTCTCTGCGCTACTTATTAAATCTTCTTGAAGCTCCTCTTGTCATGTCCTCAGGGATGCAATATATTGAGATAAAAATAACATGGAAATTATGGAACATTTACTGTGGCTTCGGGTTCCTCTAAGCTGAAAATAAACACTGGGTCAGCCCCCTTTGAGAAGGAGGCAGATGCTCTAGGAAAAGCTCATACATTGCAGAAAGCCCAAGGAACAGCACTATGTACCATAGAGCTCTCAGGAGAGCAATGACACACATGTGTTTTCTGCTGCCAAATCAGCATCTACAGGCATCAGTGGAGCATGGTAGGAGCATTAGAGACCCCTCTTGAGGTTAGAGAAGCCACGAGGATCTGAAAGACTGAAGCCTACCAGGTTATGGTTGTCAGCATGTCTCAACCTGTCCAAAGCAGAGCTAAATATACCATGGGAAGCTCTATAAGAGGAGCTGTATATACAGATGCTGGACCACAGCATCCTGTGCAACTGGGAATATCATGGTTCCTTGCCACATGGAAATGCCTGGGACACACATACAAGCTTCTCTTTATCGGTGACTCAAGGATTTCCTGCAGCAGAGGCATTTATTTCTAATGGTCCTGATGAAGTTTTCCCTCATAAACTTGTCCAATCACTCCTTAAATCACTGTGGGCTATGAGCACCCACAAACCTGCAGGGGAAGGCATTCCATGGGTCACTGCTTGCTGCTGGCAATGGCCTCTCCTTGCTTTGGAACCTTCTATCTACTAGTTTCAGTTCACACTCCTTGGTGAGAGATAGCGAGCGAGTGCCACGTAACCACCTGATAAAGTGATAACCCCTGTCCCTGTGTGCTTACCATCTACTTGTAGACCAGCTGTATGAGGTACATGACATGAATAAGTGGTGAGAGAAAGTGGAATGGAAAGTGCTGCAGTGTCTGCGTTTGCACACAGGGTCACAAACCACCAGTACAGCCATTAGTGAAGGAAGGATGGTTCCCATGCTGCATGGATGTCTCTGCTGTGCCTCTTCACTCTGCTTTCCTGAATACATCGCGTTTTCCTCTGCTAGGAGCAGGCTCTGTTTGTGAATATCTTTGCTGCTGCAACTATCAATATTACTGCAGCATTTGGCACTTCCCAGTTAATGTGCTGAACACTGGCAGGGTGCAAATTGATGTCTGGACTATATAAACCCCCGTTGTGTTTGTGTCTTGGACGTAAAGGTGTTAACTCTTTCTGACTTAATTCATTCAGGTTGAGGGGCACCGAGGGATTGGACCTGAAATACAGCAAATCAATAATATAAACTCTTTGAGCCTTGTGAGCTAAGAATAAACACCAACCGTAGATCGAGTCAAACGAACCTGGGCAAGAGGCACGGGGGAAATGTAGCAGCGGTGTTCTGTCATTGCAGGTCAATAAGGGCTAGATAATGTTTGGCTTTCATTACTGATTAAAAAGATTTCCTTGCAAATGTTGAGAGATTAACACTGAGCTTTCTGTGTGCACTGAAAGGGTAATGTTTAGAAATGATCATCCTGTGTTACCCCGGTGGAAACATGGACAATGGTGCTGCAGACACTGCTGCCCTGGCTGGGGATGGAGCAGGTCCTTCTGCCTGACTCATGGGTGAATTGGGCATAGGCAGTGGGAGGACCTGTTCCTGGTGATGATTTCAGCCTGTGTGGCAGCCTGGTGAGTGGGGCTTGCAGGAGGCCCTGCACTGATGATGCCCTGTGCATACCAACAGCAACAGGAGCCTTTCCCTGACTCAGTGGGTTTGCAGGATCACAGAACATCAGGCTGGATCATCTGGTCCAACCATTCCAGGTGAAGCATGACCTAGACAAGATGTCCTAGCACCCTGTCCAGCCCAATCTTAACAGTGCCCAGTGCTGGGGCATCCACAACTCCTTTGGGCAGGGCAGTGTTGAAGGCCAGGTTGGACAGAGGCTTGGATGAGGCAGCCCTGCCTATGGCAGGAGGTTGGAATTAGTGGATCTTACTGTCCTTTCCAGTCCAAACCATTTGGGGGTTCTCTCATTATTCCAATGACTGATTGTTCTCATTGGGAAAAGGTTTCCTCTTGTTTCCAACTGGAATCTCCCTGGGAGTAACTTGTACTCCTCATACACGTGACTCCTTGTAAATGCAGGACCCCCATCAGCTTCTGGGTGGAGGTGGTGCATTAGACCAGTGACACCCCAGTTATGACTGAGGAGGTAGTTTCATAACACAGGCCTATTTTTAGGTGCTAACAGCTCAAAACCATTACCCTCTTGGTGGGAATGTATCACACTTGTTCTCATCTCAAAGCTGATATGTAAGAGTTGGCAGGTCCCCAGATAGCTGAAGAACAGCTGCCTGGGGTGTTTCCCAACTGTGGTTTTCACCAGTTAAGTTTGTTTTCACACAGTTTGGAGTGGGTTTTTTTCCTTTGAGATCTTCCCTTGGTAACACACAGGCAGGATGCACTCTGCAGCCTCTTCACTTTGGTCTTAAAGCATACTTATTCAGAGGTCTCAAAGGCACTTGTTCTCCTTGAGGAGCAATCGGGAGATAGAGGATCTATCAACATTTAGTCCATCTACATCTAGTCTATAGCTCTATAAAATGAGGAGCTGCACACCCTGAAATAAAACCTGCTTGCCTTTATTGCTATTGGTGTATGGGAAAAGGGAGGCAGCACGGAGAGGCTGTGCCAGGAGGTGAAGCTGGGGGTGCTCCGGTGCCAGAACTGGCACCACACTGCTTTATGCCTTGTACCTTTTGCTTTTCCCCTTATTTTAAGAGAACATTTCCCCCTGGATTGAGTTCATCGTGGCTCGGAGAAAGGGGAAGATTTCTTAGCACTGAGCAGTAACACTGCAAGGCAGAAACTGGGTTTTCTTGGTTGGGAACTGCCTAGACTCAGAAATTTGCATCCTTCTCTGCAGAGAGGCAGGGAACCAAGGCATTTAGCAGCTGTTTCCCTTAAGCATAGTGTTTAAAGCTGCTCTGCTTTCCTCTGGATGTTCTGAAGCAAAACCTGCAGGCTGGGAAATAGCCGGTCCCAGGCAGAGCAGCTAAGCCTCTAAGAACGGTGCCAGGGAGTTATGAAGCTGGTTTTCATTCAGTGCTTTCCCTGTGTTACACCCCCTGTGCTGGTGAGATACTGACCCACTTCCCAGCTGCGATAAGGTAGTGACATGGCCAAAGGCCCTGGAAGGGTTTGTGATGAAGTGGCTTCAATGAATGCTTTCTGTACCAGTCCTAGAAACACCACTGAAGGAAGGGATGCTGAAGGGATGTGTTCCGGCAGGAATGGGGCTTGCAAAGTAGGTTTCATGTTGCCCAAACACATGGATACGTGTGTGTCAAGAGCGCAGGCAGGTCTGTCTGGGGATATGGAGAGAGCTAAGCTATGATAATGACCTTACAGTAGCCTTCCAGTACCTAAAGAGACCTGAAAGAAAGATGGAGAGGGACTTTTCCTATAGATAGGGGGCAATAGGAAAAGGGGAAATGGCTTTAAACTGATAGAGGGGAGGTTTAGGGTGTGGATACTGTGATGGTTTGGGAACCAAGCCTGGGCAAATAAGCAGGGATAAAGCCAGCTTATGATAACATGGTCCAGCCCAGCATCAGGGTGGCAGCAGTTATCTACTTGCCCCCAGGTTGGGACAGTATGGAATGGCAGAGCAGGGAGCCCTGGGTTCAGTGCTGACCTTCCTGATTTCCAGTTTGAGTGCAGGTGGTGGAAGGCACTGAAGCATCCTGCTGCTGAGCCCCTTCATGAGAAACAAAGCACATGTGGTGTGTGATGAGGGGAGGGGAGCAGGGAGGTGCTGCAGATAAAATACACAGCCAAGGCAAGAGGAGGTGTTTGCATCAATGTGACTGGGGATGTGGTCCTGTTTGTTTCATGCTTGGGAAGTAGATGGGGCAAATGGTCCCCAAGAGGCAACTGCAGCAGCAGCCTCTGAGTTAGGGGTCCCTGTTCCTGGTACCACACAGCATTTCAGCTGCAAAGAGCAAGAGAAGATGAAGATCTCCTTCCTTTTCCTGTGCTGAATGGTGAGGCTGCCAGATATGTGAGAGGGATGAAAGGATGTCATGTTCTTTCTATGACCACCAGTGGAGCAGCAACAGAGGAGAGGTACAGTCCTTGCTATCATCAGGTCGTGCTATAGGCTTGCTTTGCCTTATGTTTTTTGTCTGGAGAGTCCTTTCTCACATTTCCCTGTTACTCATAACTTGTGCAATATCTCCAAATGCTATCTGTGGTCTTAACTTAATAAACCCCCTTTAAATGAGATGAAAACTTCTCATTGCTCCAGCCAGATGCAAAATGGCCATAATAAGCCGTAATGGGCTTTCTGGAGGCTCAGGAAAGCAGCTCATTTTTCCATTTAAAGCCCTGCTATGAAATAAATCTGAGAGTTTCCCCAGAAATAAATACCCTGGGTTACAGTAAAAAGTCTTACCCAGGCTGGCTGATGGTTGGAAGTCTGTACAAGTGTGATGCTGCAGCCTCTGCATTGGCTTTCACTGTGAGTTATTCCTCGCCAAGTGTTTTTCCTGTGTTATGTGAGATTTAGCCCTTTGCCTCCATTTCCCAGCACATAAAAGTGCAGCTGGTTGAATGGGAGCAAGAGGCCCTGTGGAAACTTTCCCATCTCTGTCTTGGATCACAGTGGGGTGAAGCCTCCACTTGGGAGGCTTAAAATGGATCTGTCCATATTTGTTTGCTTTCTGTTATTCCAAACTCGGAATCCAGTTCAAGCTGTTATCCTTGGGTATGAGGACTGTGTGATGATTTCCCATGTGATATCTCTTCTCCTACCTTTTTGTACCCTTACAATTCTCCATTAAACAGATGCTGTTTATGGCTCCGAATGGAGGCAAATTTCAGTTTGCATTCAGCACAGAACTGAAGGTTTCTGATGGGCTTATTTTCTACTGATTTTTCTGGGACAGAAACAACACATTCCATGCTTTTAATCCTGATCTCTCTTCCTTTGGTGCTTGTGATTTCCCCACCTCCTGTGACTAAAACTTGAGGAAAAGGTTTGTGTGGCTCCCTGCAGCAGGAATCGGTACATTCACATCACCACAGGGAAAAAACAAACCACAAATCCCCCTTTTTCTACTTGAAATGACTTTTTGCAGAGGGCTTGATTTTCATTGCCTTTATTGCCTTTCTTCCCCACCTTTTCCCTTAGAAGACCCCATCCAGGCCATGGGTGATCCCAGCATTTTCTATGTGATTCTGCTGGGTATTTTTGTCAGTCTTAAAGCAGTGCCAGATGGAAGCCCCATGCTCTCCATGGATGATCATTTCCAGCATTCTTCTGCGAGGTTGTATAACATATGTCCATGTGAAATTAGAAATGCTCTTTCCTTGTATGGGCTGTGAGTGCTCAAGGGCAAGGAGGAGGTTAAGAAAATCACTGAGCCAGGGCTCTTCCGTGCATTTTCAACATTGATTCCCTAAAGAGAAGATATATTAACACTTAGGTTGGTTGCTGATGGGTTGAGGATGGTCTTACTGCTAAAGGCACCTGTATTATAGGATTGATAGGGTCGGAAAGGACCTTAAGATCATCCAGCTCTAACTTCCTCATATTAAATCATGTAACCCAATGTTTAAATTGGCCTTAAACACTGCCAGGGATGGAGCATTTACCACTTCTTTGTGAAACACATTGGTTAAAAAAGAGTTTTATGTTGGAAGTTGTGGTCTTTACTATCAGGAGGGTGCTGTTTGTCTGGTTTGGTAGTCTGGGGGTTTTTCTCTAGGTATGTTTGCTATTTTTCCTTCCATACATGCTCAACCTTAGCTTAATGCTATTCCCATTGATACCCATGGGAACTGACCGTTGATTTCCTCATGAGCTGGAGCACTTTCCACACTTGGGGCAGGACTTCTGAAAGCCATCTCTGTATTGGTGATTGCTGATGCTCACATTTGGATGCTCAGTTCTCATTAGTGAATAGGAGCAAAACCTCCCATGTACTGGCTCTGAGGAGGTCTGCAGGGGCCAGCTTGCCCCAGGAGGCTCCTACCCTTGCTACCCATGCTCTCCCGCTTGAGCACCCAGCCTCTCTGTCCTCTGCCAGCTTGTCTCCTTTCATTTGCATCTACATGTTGGGTCATGTCTATTATGCAAGTACAATCCCTTTGCATCTGTTTGTATGGGGTTTTTGTGAAAAGTACTACATATGTTCTTGAGAGCTATAAAAAACCCTAATATTTAAGCTACTGAGAGAAACAGGGACTGCAAATAGCTACAATAAACTGCAAGAAAAATGCCCAAGCATCCCTGTTCTTTTAAGGTACTACAGACTAAGCAGATTAACTATCTCATGTTCATGCATGCACAGAAAGAGTTTAGCTTTGCTTATTGTAGGCATTTGGTCAAAAGGATCAGATCTTGATCAAATCCAACATCTTTGTGCTGATGTAAGTAAAACTGTTTTGCTTTGCTGTCGGGGCAGGCAATAGGAGTATGTAGCATCAGTTACCGTGGGCTACCTGGTGGGTGGCAGCTTGCTCAGGAGAGGTAATTAGGTTGCTTGCAAACATGCTCTGCAAATTGTCAGCCTGTTTTCCTAAGGAAAAGAAGCCTTGTTGTGATCCTGCTGTCCTTCTCTGTTGAATATTCTTGGTCAGCTCCAACCAAATTGGAGAAAAGAGCAGAGGTTGCAAAATCTTGGCTTTCTTCTGGTTTTATAAAAACTGGTAGCTTGGCAGAAAGCAGGATGCCTGCAGAAGAGGCAGTGATGGGAGCTCAAGTTGTCTTAGACAGCAGAGAGCAGAGATATCCATGTGTGGTGTCTTGGGTCCCCTACCTCAACAATGGATGTAGTGCATTCCTGGGAGGTGGGGAGATGCAACATCAAGTCCCTGAACCAGAAAGGGATCTAAAGCTGAACGTTTTTAGCGCTGGGGGATCTCCTGATAACAAAACTATTCCTTTTCTTCCCTGTTGGCACATAGCACTGGTGTAAATGCCCTCCCAGGAGGAAGATGGGAATTGAGAAAGGAGATCAGTGCGCTTTGTCCAATCTGATTCTCCACTGCTTGCTGGCATTATCCTCATCCACTTCCAGGCATAATGCACGCTGACACTCAGGAGAGCATCAGGGGGTTTGGGAGGAGGGAATTGCTTGGTTGGGATTTTGAAGATGTAGGCTATATTAATACCCCTGTGCTTTCCTGAGCTCTTTGCTGGGTCCTGAGCTGTCAAGTGTCAGGTCAGATGCTTTGGGGCTGTATAATACCATGGGAAAAGAGAGACAACAGCTGATTTTCACTCTATAGTTGGAAACACCTCTGAGAAGTTGGGAGACTGGGACCCTGCATGGATTGCCTGAAAATTAGCTTATTACTTGACTGTTAAGCATATTGTATATGCCAAGTAATTAATTTTTACAGCAAACTTGTCTAGGACTCGAGCAAAGGAGCAATTAATTCTGGGGAAATAGATCCATTATCATAATTGCTAATGGATGCAAAATTCCCTCAGACACAGATGGACAAAAAAGCCCTTTCATCTCTCTGATTAGGGTACCTGGAAGTCAGGTCCATGTGTGCGTCACCGTTAGCTAGCCCATTAGAAACCCCCATCTAGTGCTAATAGTGACTGCTGAGCTCTAAAGTGGAGGAGAGAGCTCCCCCTCTCCCACAGCTAACACAAGAGCACCCACTCCATCAGCTTTTCCTCTCTGTGGGGATGTTCTTCCCCTCATGGGGGTAACTGAGACTTTCCTGCCGACAGCAGGAATCAGTGAATGTGATGCTACAAGCATCTCAAACCAGAGAGGCATTCACACCCACAGTGTTGCACAGACCCTATTCTGAGAGAGGATCGTGATCCCTGCTACAGACACTCCAGATTAGCACAAAAGATGGGTTTGTCTCTCTGCAGCCCAACAAAATGGGGCTAATCCAAGGAAACACAACCATAAATGGGACAGAAACTGAATGGCAGCTTTGCTGTGTCATTCTGCAACAGATCTTATATCTTCAGCTTGATTTTAATTGAATGGGCGTTTGGGAACTTGCAGAATCATAATTAACATTTCATACAACCCAACCCTTGAAAAGCAGCTCACAAAGAGCACTGGGCACCGTGCAGCTGCCAAACACTGTGTGTTTCCCTGGGCCTGGGGACTTCCATGCTCCTCCGTGCCCAGAGAGCATCCTTAGGGCCCCAGCTCTACTGCCCAGCAAACACGAGCAGGCACTTGCAACTGGCTGATGCACCACTGATGGGAGATGGGAAAGGGTGAAGGGAATAGAACAAGAGGCTTTTATGAGAGTTGATCCATTGCTGTTTAATCTATAGTGACAAAGGCATTGTTAATAGAACATGGGGATGAGATGTGCCAGACCTTGGACCTGAGTGCTTGTGATGTTTGGGAGCACAGGCAGTGCTCTTCTGTTCAGCATTTCATGAGCACTGTGCTTCTAGAGCATCTTCTTGCATGGGATTAGGTGACATGACTTTTCTAACTAAAAGCCTAATATGATTCAGAGCTAGGACAGGTCCAGCCCTGCTTTTCCTAGCATCTAGTTAATGGTGTAAGAGAAAGGAGACAGAGGGAGAAAAGATACAAATAAGGAATTTGTGGAATACCAACATTTTTGGATGGAACCTTGTTTTCTTTGCGTTTATACGTAGCAGTGGGGTTGGAACTGGATGATCTTTAAGGTCCCTTCCAACCCAAAATACTCTATGATTGCTATCCTTCAAGGAACAAAGGGCAACTTCTTTCATTAGGCTGTGTTCAAAAGCAGATGGATGGATGAGAGGCTCAGATGCCCAGAGCCCACCTGCACCCCTATGCTTGCTGCCAGAAACAACCATCTTGCCATTAGCTGTAAGTAATGCTTTGAAGGGTCATCACCTGGTTATATTCAGCTAATAAGCAGTGACATTAGAGTCCGGCAATGGTGAATACTGTTATATCAGTTTCTAGGGCATATTTCATGTGGTTTAAAAGCCTATCTTTTTTCTCTATTAAGTTGGAGAGCCCTTTTAACCTGCTTAAGGTGAGTCCAAGCTAAGTAGCCGCACTGCATACAATAATAGTATGGAGAGTGGGCTCTTTAAGAAGTATCTTTAAATCATTGCACATTAATTATGAGTTTGACCAAGGGCCAAATTGGGCTCAGTACATCTAATGGAGCAGGAGAATTGATGTGAGTTTTTGTGACTGTACAACCAAGCAGAAATGTACTGGCAGCAATGGGAACCAGCGCCAGCTTTGAGGGGAAGGAATAGGCACCAGGCTCTCCTCTGTGGGTAATGACCCCACAGGCAGGGCTCTCAGTTCTTGGGGTTGTGCTGCTTGATACGAGCTTCATGAAATGAGCTTTGGCTCTTTCTGGAGTGTGGGAAGCATGTTGCGTCTTTGAGAACTGGTTCCATATAGCTCAGAGCAGGACCGGCCATGGGAAGCTACTTCAGTGCTGCTGGATAACAAAGAGCCCCAGAAAAGCCATAAAATGCTTTCTGGGTATGGCAATGCTTTATGTTACTTGCTGGGTGGCTCCAGGGAAAAAAAGATGAAGTTGCACATCACTTCCTTGTATTTGTCTATGTGACTCTGTGGTGATTCCCAACCTTAATTCTTTGCTGATGGGTGCTGCCTTGATGTCCTTGCTGACCGTTCTGTATTCCTAGCAGCACAGTTAAAACAGCAAGTTTGGAGAGCAAATATTTCTGCTAGGAATAACCTGTTGTTCCATGGGACCAAAGGTATCCAGTTAGAGCAAGTTCATTTCCAAGTTCTAACTAAGGAAAGGGCAAAACCTGGCACCATGTACTAGGCACAGCTCAGAAGGTGAAGGAGTAGGGGCCTCCCTCCTGGAAGTGAATGCAGCAGCACTTCATTACCGGTAGCTGAGGAAATGAATCAGAAGTCATTAGTGAAGAGCTCTCAGTTCATCCCTGCTTCAGGAAGAAGTAGCTCTTCTAGGTATTCTTAATGGGAATTGTTCTTACCGATTCAGGAATAGAAACTGAATTGTTTCTCAAGAAGCGTTCTCTTGCCCCACTAGACATCAGTAAATACAGGTGTACCTAACATTTTGCACAAAGAAGGGAGTTTTTAGTTGATTCAGTTCCCTTTTCTCTTCAAATTATTGCCTGATGCTGTTTGCTTTAATTATCCTTTAATGGAAAAACAAATATGACAGAATATTGTACCCAAGAACACCGTACAAAGATCCTTAAACTGCTTATAGTCAAATTTGGTTAGATTCAGTGGGATGAAGTCACTTGTACTGTTGATTTCAATCTGCTTTACAAGTGCAGCATCCGGCAAAGCAAGCTCACTTGCAAGAGAAAGCATCTGTCCCTCCCATGCACGTTACTGATGTGTTTGGCTGCTTGCTTTAGCAGTAACCGCTGTGATCAGTAATTGGTACATTAACCACTCAAGGCTTTCATTTAAAACCCTGTGGCTTTGTGGTGCCTGGACGTGAGGGCAGGTAATGGAGTGACCCTGGCTGCAGGTGAGCAGAGAGCCAGTGCCTCTCTGTGGTTTTATTCTTATGGGAGCAAATCTATTGCCCCCAGCCTATTGCAGGCTGCTGGGCTATGGTGCTAGTCACTAGGTGGCAATGCGAGATGCAGGCACACAGCATCCGCAAAGCTGCTCCCCAGCCTTGGGGTTGCTCAGGGCACCCGCATCCCTCCCTCCTCTCTGGGGACAGAGCTCTGTTCTGAGGACCCAGCAGTGATGTTGAGCAGAGATCTCTGCTGAAGAATCATAGAATCCCAGACTAGGTTGGAAGGGAGTTAAAGCTCCTCCAGTTCCAATCCCTGCCACGGGCAGGGACACTTTCCACTAGAGCAGGTTGCTCCCTTCTATACTGGTTTTAAATGCATGCATCCATCCTGATGTCCTAAGGTCATTAATCACAGAAACACTGGTCTGGAAGAGCTTTAGGAGCCCAGGCACTGGAGTGGGATATACTGTGGCCACTGCCAACCCTTCTGTGCCCTTCCCTGTTCTACTCCTCTCCCTCCCAACTTATAGAATCATAGAATGGTTTGGGTTGGAAAGGACCTTAAGATCATCCAGTTCCAACCCCCTGCCATGACCTGGCCTTGAACAGTGACAGGGATGAAGCATTTACCACTTCTCTGGACACCCTGTGCCAGCGCCTCACCACCCTCACAACAAAGAGCTTCCTTGTATCCAAGCTGAACTTCCCCTGTTTCAGTTTGAACCCATCACCCCTTGTAATGTCCCTGATGAAGAGTTCTCCTCCAGCATCCCCACAGGCCCCAGGTTACTGATGGGTTAACAAACTTAAGGACAGGAGAGATGGGAACACAACAGCATCATGCATGAGATGGAGCCCTCCTCTACCTCCAACAGCCTTCTTGCTGGGGGAGGTCTCTGCCCCCCTGCGCCTCTCGGTGCGGGTGACAGCTCTCACCATCTGCAACCATTTGGGATGTGGCATGGAATCTGCTTCACTAATTCCAAAAGTATCTGCAGTCATACCATGGTGGTGACCTCAGCTCTGTCCCGGAATACCAAGTACCATAAATATATAGAATCCTTGAGAGGAATTTGCAGGTTTCCTAGATTCCTCAAGCTGTTTCTGGCAGAGCACTTCCTGGAATCGGTAATGAAACAGGGCATTTTGCACTGCTCTCCAGTTTAATGCGTATGCACTTGTGGTGGCAGCTTTTAAGAGCTGCTTGTTCCCTTTAAGTTCAGTTAACTCGTGTCTGAAATTAGAAACTTTTCTGATTAATGGCTTGTGGCTGTTTGCTTTAAAGAAGATGCTCGCTAATGAGGTTTGGGGGTATTTTTCACTGCTGAGACTTGGGTTACTGCCTTAGTTCTGACACAGTGACAGTGATACTTGGTAATGATGCTGCTCGTGCCTCCGAGAACTGCGTCTGCGGAGCGACTGAAAGCTACGCAGCTGTAATAAGGGAACACAAGGAGAATGATTTTTAGTCCATTTCCCAGCTTTAGCACAGAAACTCACATTAATTTTAATGCAGATCTGTCAGGCTAAAAGCCTAAAGATTAGGACTACAAAGGATAGGTCACACTCATCCTGACTTGCTTTCTTTAACCTCTGTTAGAGGCTCTGAACCGTGCTGACATGTCAATAACGTCGGCACTAACCTTTTCATCGTACACAGCTCACAACTGGAGCCCTCAGTCAGAAATAGCAGTTATTTCCAACTCAAACACTTCTTTGCAGACACACACAAGCGGGGATGACAGCACTGGGGGTGTTATCACTGGAAGGGCACCCGAATCACAGCTCCCTCTGTTTCCACAGTGGGGATGCAGGGTTCAGTGGTGGCATCTCTACTCCTCCCCGAGCCCAAGGAGAGTGTGTAAGGCATTAACCCTGGGGTTTACAACATCTCACTCCAACTGAGAAATGCTGTGACAGACTCTGATGTCCCCAGATGGTCCTTGCTCTAGGGTTTGTTTCCATTTGAATTCAGAAGCCTTCATCCTGTAATAGGGCCCTGCAGTGATTCGGGGAGAAGGTGCAAGAGCATCTTCTGGTGCCACAGCCATAAGCCCCTCAGCATTGCTCTGAGTCTTGTGCCTGCCAAAGCCCTTTTTGGGGCCAAACCCCCCCCAAATGCATTTCTTGGACAAGAAGTCATCACCTTCTTAAACCTCAGAAGCAAGCAGCCAGTCCTGGTTACCAAATGTTTACCTCTTATGGGAGACAGGGATTCCTTTGTCAAAGAACAGAACAAGCCAAATCCCAGCAGAGCCTGGATCTCTAAGATCAGTGCTTTCCAAGAGGAAAATGCTTTATTTGCTTCCCATCTACTCCCTTTTTTCCCTCCTGTTATATATCTCCTGCTTTTGAAGCTGGTTACAGCAGGTTACCCCTCTTTGTAGACAGCAGAGGGATTTTGATGCAATGCTTAATTCTGTTATCTGCCAAAAGACAGGCTTGGCCCGTGCAGTCGTGCTCCACACCTCTCCTCTCCCTCTGAAGAGGAAGCCTATGAGTGTGCTAAGTAAGAAGGGTTTCTAGAGTGACTCCATGAGTATAAATAGCTCTCAGGAGCAGCACCTGCCATCTTCGATATGTCTTGCACTTCCCACAAACCACTCGTGCATGCTGGGTCTGATCACAGCTATTGTTTGTGCTAAGCTTCCTCCTACTCCCATAATCCTCCTATTGAAATGGATGGGATGTTTTGCATATGGTAAAGATTTGGGGGATCTCAATCGCAGCCAAGGATTCTGTGGGCATGAGAGGGTGTATGTGCGTGTGTTCTGCCAAGGGCAGAGAAACGGGAATGCCGACAGGCACCACACTTTAAATGGAAAGGATATGGCTCTTCCAAAAGTGCCTCCAGTCACGTACTTTGACTCTTATTGCTTCTTTTTAGGAGCTGCTGTTGCTTTCTGAATATAGCAGCTCTGGGTTCATGTGTGAGCCTGTCTGATGGGATCTGTGGCTTTTGGTGGCCTTGGGTGCATCAGCATCCCTCCTGCACAACATGTGCCTGCCCAAGGGATGGCAGTGTGCATTGTCACCTACTCTGGTGTCCCCATGTCCATTACTGGGAAGGTCTAAGTTAGGGCTTTGCTTCTCTCTAGACTGAACCTGAGGCTGTTCAGTCCCAGTGACACCTCTGCTGCTGGTGGTGGTTGTGCAGCAGGATGGCTGCTGCCCCCAGAGCCTGCCCAGGCAGCCCTCTCCCATCATGGTGAGGTTTTCTCCTACTGTGCTTCATGCAGGAGGGAGTTTCAAGAGAGCATGCCCCAGTCCTTTGTGCTTGGCATCAGCCCATGATTACAACTGGTTGAAATGGGAACAAGCCCTTAATGTCCAGGATTAGACAAGAATGAGGGAAGAAATACCCCTTTTTAAATGGAGAGCATCTGACAGCATGAGGCTGTGCAGAGGAGCTGTGGCCAATGACGGCAGCACCCTGAGAAGCAGTGATGGATTGGGGTGTCCCAAGAGGAAAGTCCCTGCTGTTGATGATGCTGGATGCCCTGTTACTGAAGGGCTCAGATGGGTCTGCTGCAGGAAGTGCTGTGAAAGACGAGAGCAGTGATTGTCCCCCTGTACTGGGCACTGGTGAGGCTGTGCCTTGAATCACCTTGGTCAGTGGTGGCCTTGGCAGTGCTGGGGAATGGTTGGACTCAGTGATCTTGGGGGTCTTTTCCAGCCTGGTTAATTCTGTGTCTCTGTAAAGAGCATAGCAGTCAGAACCACCAGGGTCAATGCTCGCTGTGTAGCCTCCTATAGACAGGACTGTATGGAGCCCTTTCCCTTGGAGCAGTTCCCCTGCTCTTCAAGAGCAAAGCACTGAGCAGTCAGTGGGGTGGTAAGCAGCTATATTTAATAAAGCTGAGTGTCCACAATATCCTGGTTGCCCATTACAAACCTCTAGTTTAGTATTTTCTCTTTCTTTCCCCTCAAATTAAATCCCAGCAGCACCACTAATTGTATTAGCTGTACAGAATAAGCTCAGTAAGATCTCCTAGCCAGGGAATGGGGTGCAATCCCTTCTCTCTGAATTCTTCTCTCCATTTCTTTGGAGGAGATGAAGATGTTAGGTTTGTCCCAGTGGAGCCAGTAACACAAAGCAGGGAGGAGTTGGACTTTTCAGCTTAGTTGTTTCTCTGCCTTAAATAAAATCTATTCTTACAGCAAGTTCTTTTGATAACCTAAGGTTTCTAGGCATGAATTTGCACTATCATAGAATCATAGACTAGTTAGGGTTGGAAAGGGCCTTAATATCATCAAGTTCCAACCCCTGCCATGGGCAGGGACACTTCACGCTAATCCATGGCACCCAAGGCTCTGTGCAACCTGGCCTTGAACACTGCCATGGATGGAGCGTTCACAACTTCCCCGGGCGACCCATTCCAGTGCCTCACCACCCTCACAGGAAAGAATTTCCTCCTTATATCCAACCTAAACTTCCCCTGTTTCAGTTTTAACCCGTTAACTCCTTGTCCTGTCACTACAGTCCCTAATGAAGAGTCCATCCCCAGCATCCTTTCCAGAACTTCACAGGGAAGAGCAGGATCCAGTCAGGCAGTGCAGAGTTAGACAAGTGTATATTCCACCTCCAACCAACGGTGGATAGGGCATCACAACTGTTTGGGTTGGGCAGGATTTCAAGACCACCCAGTATATGAGTACAGCTGGGCACCTGCAGTCCACAAGATGGTCCTGTCCTTTCTCATAAGAATGCTTACACCTCCAAATTCGCAGAGGCCTGGCACTGGCAAACACAGGTTTTATGAAGTTTTCCAATGAAACCAGTTAAGACATCTCTAAGAATCCCTTCATGGTTTATACAGCTATAAAACCCAAGTGTTCATCCTTGCAATTGATTTTGTAAAGGCTGCCCTGAGCAAGGCACTGGATGAGAACACAGATCAGTGTTTTCCTCAGTGCTTTAGCACCAGAGCTCAACCTGTAAGGCCTGTAAGATCACATAACAACTAAGGAGCATTTGGAGGATGGTGGCAGAGGCGTTGCATAACATTCAGCTATCGAAAGTGAATGTATCCTCCAACACTGACTAAAACTGCACATAGTATTGTTCCAGCCTTTTCTGAAGATGTTTGCTTCATTTGGCTTTACCACTATTTTTTGTTTCTTTCTAGAATATAGAATCATAGAATAGTTTGGGTTGGAAAGGACCTTAACATCATCCAGTTCCAACCCCCAATATACCGCCTACTTCTCTTGTATACACTTTAATCTCCTTCAGTCTTATGACACCAAGAGATGACAAAAAATAGAAGATGCCATGGTTTTGCTGTGCCTTTTAAAGAAGCTTTACATAGGTATTTGTATGCGCTCATTTCAAAACAAAACCAGCCAAGTTGTTCCTTTACGATCTATGGAGACTTGAGTTTAATGCTTGACGCGATACATTCAGATTGTTTGGTTGGCAGTGTGTTCTGAGAGCATAGATTTTATTGAGCACACTGAACGTACCACTGCTTCTTTATTGTCCTGTTTCCCTGCAGACACAGCCAAAGTCAGTTTTATATGCCCTTGCCCACGACTGCTGAAAGGAGAGACATATATAGAGGTTACCCATCCTGCTTAATGTTGTCTGCAGTACCCAGCGTGGCTTACTTTTCCCTCAAGCCTGAAACTGCACAGCACAAACCTGCTTAAAAACTGCTCCTCCTACTGTGAGGGTTTTCCTGCTTTTCCAACGTTTAATCAGACCCTGAAACACAGGATAACATCCCAGCTCACCGAGGCTTTCCATCCAGTATCTCCAAGGTGTTAAGGAGGATCTGGATAGTTTCTCCAGCTTTAAATGTGCTTCATCACTGGTGGTGGTATCCTCAGTCAGTGTGGGGGGGCACTTGGGTAATGCTGGTTGCTATTTAAACCAGCAGCAGATGTGTCAATGCGCCTGTGACGTTCCTCAGGATGGCTTGGGGAGCCTAAAGTCTATCCATGCTTCTTCTGACTCCTGCTAATTTTAGCCACGGAGTGTTTACAAACAGAGCAGCATTTGTCTCTGCTCCTGATCCAGCAGGATTTCAGCCCCATCCCTGCTGGCATATTCCCTCGAGGGGAAAAAAAGACCAAAAAGGGATGCAAAATAGCGATAGCTATTAAAAGATGCTGAGGGATCATTCACACTGGAGTCACAGGAAGCCAAACCTTGTGGCTATAAAGAACGTACCCGTAGATAGCCTGGTCCCACCAGGAAGTGGGAATGATGTATACCTATATATATACCTTAGGAATAATTTGGGAGGATAAAAATGGTGAACAAGGAGCCTGAAAACACCATTTCTTTGTGG
The DNA here is from genome assembly GCF_033783945.1 of Neopsephotus bourkii. Taxonomy (NCBI): domain Eukaryota; kingdom Metazoa; phylum Chordata; class Aves; order Psittaciformes; family Psittacidae; genus Neopsephotus; species Neopsephotus bourkii. Next base: position 4,176,094 of record NW_026901483.1, read on the forward strand.
TGCTCCAAGGCAGCAGCTAGCAACGGCTCAGGAAAAGGCCAAATCAGAATGGAATGACAAGAAGTAATCAAGTTGTAGCTACACTTGACTGCTGTCACCAGCCCTGAACCCGAGTGCAGTCCTGCCTTCAACCAAAATGCCAAGTGCTGGCGCACCCCAGTGCTGCACACAATGTTCCTGATCGGAATGCACTGTTTAGTTACTGCTTTGAAAGGAGGCAAGAGCAAGAAGTCAAAGGAAAATCAGTTATGTCCACGTAGTTGATATGGAGCTTTAGAAAGAGACTTATAAATACACACAAAGCAGCTAAAACTCCTTCCCCTTGCACAGCCACAGGTTCCAAACGCAGTTCTTTGAACAGGGAACATCTCCTAAAGGGTTGTGGTTTTCTTCAAAGGATGAGCAGGCACATCCTCCTGGGTTGGTGAGGCAAGGACCTGCACCTGATGCCGGTTGGAAGGAGAGAGGCTGTAGCTGCATGTTCTGCCTTGAGCAAATCCAAATCCCCAGCTTACCTGCGGTCTGCTTTGTAAAGGAAAGCCTCTGGGTCACACAGTACTTGTCTTGCAGAGCTAAAGCTTTGCTTCTCCTCTAAGATGAAGCAAGCTGCTAGGCCACTGTCACAGCCAGCCACTGTGTGAGGTGGGAATTTAATGGGTCATGAGGGCTCAAGCGAATCTATAGAAACCAAAGGGAAATGTCTTTCTCCTTTCGTTGCTTGTGCTCACCCGTGGCAATGTGCATGTCATAGCATCAAAACTCAGTTGACACATGAGAAATACCAGCTGCCATCTGATTAAGACATGTGAAAGGTTTATGAGGCAGCTACAAGCTCAGTTGGAAACGAACAGGAGGCATGGGAGTGATACGGCATGGCTGTAGTGCCACGGTCAGAGGAAATGGGAGGAACGGTGCATCACTGCTCAGTGTAATCTAGGTGAGGTTCATCTTTGGATCCTGGGTGAGCACTGAACTCATGTCTTTGTGAAGGAAATGCCAGAAAAGTTCCATCAGATGCTGCTTAAAAGCTGCAGGTTAAAGATAACCGAGGCACCTGGGGTGGAACTGCATGGAGCTTTAAATAGGAAGACAATTTAATGCAGTAAAGGAACACAAAGTAGTAGAGAGATAAGTTCATAACAGGGAGAAGCAACTGATTTTATGGCTTTACAATTCTAGGTCTGCTTGGTGCATAAGGCTGTGTTCAAATTAATCTTGCCTTATGCGCTGTAGGCTCTTCACAACACTTAGAACTTGCTTTTAAGATTACTTTCTTGAACCAATTTAGTGTCTTTCCACTTTTCCTTCAAGGATCCACTCTGAACTTTAAGCATAACTGGTGTGGTTTAGTGTTCTTTGAGCCCAAAAGTAGCTCTGAAAAACGATCATTACATTTCCCTGTCTCTCAGGCTTGTAAAAATCAAACACTGATTGGTTTGTACAATGCTAAAGGAAAAAGGCAGGCATGAAAAATGTGATGATACTGCATATGCAAGCTTGGAATAATGTTAGAGCTCTAAATGGCAAGTTTCCTTTCAAGTATTGCTGTGTATTCTTTCTCCTGCTCTATTACCTTTCTGTGTCTGAAACTGTGGTGTAACTCCAGGGAAGGCTCAGATCAAGCCCTGTAATGCTCCTCATAGTCCTTGCCTGCCTATCGCCGAGGTGGCCCAAGGTTTCTAATGTCAGGTCTCCCATCGCAGTGGGACTTCATGCCCATCTGAGTTTACCTCTGTGTTTCAGGCCCAGATCTGGTATCACACACACTTTGCCTCCTCAGCCTCTCGTTCAGGTACTGTTTTCTCTCAGCTCCACAAAGGCTGCAGTGAGATCAGCCGCCGCCGGCAGTCTGCAGCCTGGCAGAGTCGAACATCAAAGCTCCTGTTCCAGCTCGACTTCAAAACCTTTCAAGCTTTAAGACGTGACCAAGGAGCAGTGAGAGTTGTAAGGGGAAGGCTGTAACGGGCAGGATGATGGGCTCTGGCCTTTTCCTCTTTCTTTAAACAGTAAGAAGTAGTGAGCGACAGTGATTTGTGCTTCTTGTTACTATGCTCATGAGGGGTGTGGGACCACCTTCACCCTTGGACTTGGGCTGGGAACAGCAGCAGAACCACTCCTGAGCCTTTCATCTTTATACTCGCTATCGCAAACCTGTCACCAGCTTTGGAGGAAGAGGCTGGGGCAAAAATCTGTTTTCCTAGAATCCCAGGCTGGTTTGTGTTGGACGGGAACTCAAAGCTCATCCGGTTCCAACCCCCTGCCACAGGCATGGACCCCTTCCACTAGAGCAGCTTGCTCCAAGTCCAACCTGGTCTTCAACACTGCCAGGGATGGGGCATTTCACCCTGTACCATCACCTCAGCACCCTCACAGTAAAGAGCTTCTTCCTTCTGTCTAACCTGAACTGCCCCTGTCCTTACCTGGACCCGTGAATCTCTCATTATGTTTCCTCTGCCCTGTCCAGCTGAGGATGAGGGTGACAGAGCAGCTCTGGGGGGCTCTGGTGTCCAGCCAAGGTCAACCCACCACATTGTGAGTGTGATCATTACCACTAGTGCCTGCTCAGGGCTGCTCTGTTGCTCAGACTGCATTATTTAGAGGAATTAAACTGCAATCTCCATAATGTCCATTAGCTGGAACTCTATTTGCATATAGCAGTTGGGTTTTGGCAGTTAAAGAGAGGAAGATGCTGCACAGCAAGCTGCCTGCCAAAACAAGCTCTTCTGTGTGGTGCTTAAGACTGCATAGGAATGGGACTCATAAAAATAAGATGGGGACCAAACTAAACATCCATCAGAACAAGGATGTATCTGATGGAGAATGTGCTGTGCTTTGGCCCTGGATGTGCTGTTTGTCTCATCTGTAAATCTTTGTGGTTTGTGTTCAAACACACAACTGGTAGTAGAGGAATTTGCCTTAGCATCCCAATTAAAACCATAGTGGTAGACCAGGCAGTATGGAGATGTGCAATGGATTTATTTGGACCAGTTTTACAGGCATCATTAGAAAACAGTGGCAATAAAACTCTAGATGTGCCCACTTAATCATTTGCTTATTTCATCATAATGCAATAGATAACTTCTAGATGCCGGTATGAATATAAAGTTATCATTTGAAATGAGGAGTAAGTGCTTGTATTAGTGAGACTTCATCATGTCTGGAATCTGAAATTTGAGGTTTAATTTAACCCTTCTCCACCTGAAGGTAGGGAGAGGTTCAGATGTAACTGGGAACATACCAGGACCCATCATGACAAAGCTAATTTAAACTTGCTGGGTGGCTTGAAAGTCACAATGTGTAATTCCTGCTCTATGAAAGAGCAGAACCTGGACCTTGTACAAACCACTGCCTGCAGAAAAGAGAACATTTCAACTTGACAATAAGCCAAAGAACCAAGGGAAAAGTACACTGAGGAGCGATGCCACTGCTGCATCTGTGTGAGCTCCAGAATTCCTCAGGGGATGTATGTCTCTACAGATATTTTATGAGGGTGGGAAAAGCGTGCTCCTGACTTGAGTGTGTGTTTTATGGACAGCCCGTACAGCTACTGGACATTAAGCAGCAACAGTTAAGCTGTATAAAGGCACTTAGAGTTGACAGCTTCAGACTGTAAATGATACCCATCTTAACCAAGCCCATGCCAAGTTAGAACCTAGATGTTATGGGGGGAATAAACACCCTGCGTAGAAGCAGCGCTCCGTGCAGCACGTCAGCCCTGCTGTGTGCCTGCTCCCCGAGAGCACCCCTGAGCTGCAAGTGTTCAGAGAGCCCAGATATGATCTGCTGAGCGTGTGTCTCTGCCGCCAAAGCCTCGCGTTTCACTTCACACTCCGAGCTTGAGAGACCTGGCTGTGCTTGGGGCGATCACGTCTGTGCCTCTGGGCAGGAGAGCTCAGGAGCCATGAAAGGATACAGATGATGCTTTGTGTTACCCTGCAGCCACTCGGTAGAGATGGCTCCATCCCAGCTTTGGGAGGAGCACTATAGGTGTGAATTAGAGCAATTGGCTATATCTGACTTTAAATCCTGCTGCCCTGCCAAAGAGAATCTTGAATTTAAATCTTCCCTCACCACTCAGGTGCACAGAACACATCCGATTTCTTTGCATTAAACATCACTAAATCTTCTTCCTCTGGGTACCTGATTTATCCGGCAGTGCAGAAATCATTTCTAATTCAGAATCTCAGGGAATGCTGTCAGTGGGAGGTACAAGCTCCACGTCAGGCCCATATGTAGGTACGTTTCTGCGTAAGCCTGGCTGTGGTGTGTAGTTTGTTGCGTATCAGTTCTGCCATCACAGCATCCGAGTGCTGCTCGGCTTCCTGTATGAGAGCTTGAAAGCAAGGAGGTGATGCTTTTCCCCACTATAGTTGGGAAAGGGATGTCAGAGATACTAAGAATGAGATTTGTGTTTGAATATTTGGGGGTTAGTTAACAAAAGTCCATTGCAAAGCCAGACCTCACATGATCTACCCCAAATGCAGAGATGCTCACATCAAAGCAAGGAACTAACAAGGGTATCTGAAGATGTACATCAGCGTCAACCCCAAATGCCCCCTCCACTAGAATACTTGATCTACCAAGATAGCTTTAAGTTAAGGCTGTGCAAACTGAACCCAGACTGCAGTCAGCCTTCATGCAAATCCCCTCACATTTTGCATGCAGAACACCATATTTTATTGCTGTTTTAACTGACACTTCAAAGCCTTGCAAGCTAGTAAGGGGAAAAAAATGAACTCATTTCAGAACAGCAGGGGAAGCTCTCTCTGCCCACCCGTAGGTACAGTTCCTCCACATCATGCTGAGCTGCTGCCTCCTTCCAGGGTTTAGTTGGAGTGTATGGGCCTCATTTGGCCAATGTAATAACTAGGGTTGTAAAATCCAACAGATCTCCTGGCAGAGGCAAGAATGGCTCAGGCAAGGCAAGACCACTGTCAATAGCACAGCATTTATCACTGGCCTCTGGTGGAACAACTAGAAGTGGATTGTCTGTGACTCTCATCAGTCACTGCAAGAGCCTTGAAAAGCAGGGTCTAAGCTGTATCATCAGGCAGCTGAAATCTCCTCGCTGGGGCTCACACTGAACCGCAGCATCCCTCCCTCCCCACTCCTCCCCTTCCGACTCCTTGCTTTCAGTGGTCCAAGTCTGACTGGAGAGAAGCAGCCAAGAGGGAGCCCACGGGTTTGATCCTTCTTGGCAAGTCTCTCAAGTGTTAAAATCATCTCAGAGAAGGCTCATGGAAAACAACCTTGTACCGAAGCAGCACAAGCAGTCAAAGCATCATCTGTACCCTTTTATGGCTCCTGAGCTGTCCTACCCAGAGGCACAGACGTGATCATCCCAAGCACAGCAAGGTCTCTAAAGCTCCAAGTGTGAAGTGAAACATGAGGCTTCTGCAGCAGAGACACACACTCGGGAGTCATATTTGGGCTCTTTGGTGATAGTCCACTATCGACACAGGGCTTACTGAATCATGGAATTAGAGGATCATTTAGGTTGTTCAGACTTTAAAGAACATTGGGTCCAATGTTCTTGAAGTCCACCATTAAGCCCTGTCCTAAGTGCGTGTCTTTTTAATACCTCTAGGGATGGTGACTCCATTTTCCCAGGCAGCCCGAACCACCAAGCTGACCCTGCCAAGACAATTCCTTGATTCCAGACACAGAGGAGAGGTTTTCCATGGTGCAGATGGATGCACTGAGGACCTGAGGTTCAGTTTTGTGCTTTGTGCTTCTCTTAGGGGCAAGTCATTTAATAAATGCAACCTCTTCCAAGCGGCAGCTCTGATCCTGGCTCTTCATTCTTAGCTCAATCACTTCCCTCACCTCACACCTGATCTCCATCCACGTGGGTGAGGTGGGAGTGTGACTTCATCACTGTAAAGCTGTGGCTGATTACCTCCTGTACCCCAGGCGATGTCCCAGCAGCGCAGCCCCTTTCCCTGGGGCAGGACCAGAACCGTGACCGCCCCCCCGTAAGCCGATCCGCACCCAGCTGTCCCCGGCGCTGGAGGGAGGAATTTGGCTCCGCTAAATATAGAGGCCTCTCAGGCCCCAGCCGCTGCTGCCTCTCCCGGTGACCCCCCTCCGGTAAGCGGCTATAATGGAGGCGCGTTGCCCCTCCCTCCGTGGAGGGCAGAACAAGCGGGGGAGCGCCCAGAGGCCACGAGGAGGGCCGTGCCCTGAGCACGTTTCCTTCCCTCGCTGTGGGGTTCCCTATCCCTGCCTTGTTCCCTGTTGGTTTTAGTGAGATCCCTCATGTCCCCTCCTCCTAACAGGGCCAATCTAGGGGTGGGCTGGAGGAGTCCGGTTGCAGCACCGAGGGGCTCCCCCAGGCACCTCACTGCACGCCCTGCCCAGTGCTTTATTTCGGGCGCTACCGAGCAGGGTCAGGCTCCAAGGGCCGCCGGCTGCATCGGGTTTCCCTCCCTTCCTCCGTGACCCCCCCCCTCCCGCCCCAGCCTTGCTGCGCAGCCGGGGGCAGGATGGGTGCCTGCGAACCGCGCTTCTTCCCCCGACGGCGACACCGGGTGTAGGGAGTTCTGCCCCTGCCCAGGGGAAGCGGATTATAGCACAGGTGAGTGAAGCACCGGCTGCAGTTGGGGGTCCCTTCCTACCCCCGAGGGTGAATGTGAGGGAGAGGGGGGTCAGCCCCATCCCGCACCACGGGCAGAGCAGCGGGGCGGCGCAGGCTCTGTGTGTCCCCGGTTATAGGGAGCCCCATGTTCCCCTTTTCCCTCCAGGTGCCCCCCACTGCCCCCCGGTTCCTCTCGCTCCTGTAACAGCAGCAACAGGCGGCTGGGCTCGGGACAGGGCGATGCCGGCAGCCGCGGCCCCGCGGCCCGGAACCTCCCCCCTCCATAGGATGGGGAAGGAAGTGGGGCTCGAAAGCGCGGGCATCCGGGTTCGTGCCACCCCCAGCCCGGCGCCGAGGAACCATCCCGGGGCTGGCGGGCAGCAAGAGATGCCCGTTGCCCCCCTCGGTACCGTTTCATGGGGGACCGGGCTGGGCGATGGGGAAGGGGATGCGCGGCCCTGGGAGGGGGCAGCTTTGTCTCCAGTCCTTGCTGCCGGCGGGTGTAAACCTGCCGCCTCTTCTGCAGTGCCGAGGACTCGCGTCCCTCCTCCTCCCATCCGCGGCTGCAGCTCTGCTGCTCCTTCCTACTGTTATTAAGGAAGGATGCGAAAAGGAGGAGGTGAAAAAAACCACTCGCAAGCCAAACCCGATACACCCAAGCAAACAAACACCCTCCTCTCCCCCTCCACAACTCACCGTTCCCCCTCCCCCCCGGTCGGTGGGACTTCCAGGACCGGCTGCGCTTCCTTGGCCCTGGGGAGGGGAGGCAGAGCCGGGGAGGCGGGGGGAAGGAGGGGGCCGGGGCCAGGCAGACACAGAGAGAATCGCTTTTGTCTCCGGCACGGCTGAGCGGCGCAGGGGCTCGGTGCTGCGGCTGCCGGAGCCCCCCGCTCACCGCCCCGCTCAGCTCAGCTCCCGCAGGCACCGCGCCGGCGCCGCCGGGCTCCGAGGCACCGCGCCGGGGAGCGGGCAGCTCCCCTGCTCCGGGCTCTTTTCCCCTTGGTGTTATCCCTGCCTTCCCGGAGGGGAAGATTCCCTCCTCACCCTCACCCCCATCCCCGCACGCACGCTGCCCCCAGCCCGAGGTTTCTTTGGGTCCAGCCGGAATCCGCGACGCTCCCGGGGATTTTCCCACCCAAGCTGGGGTCTATGAGCGGGAAGGTGATCAAGCCCAAAGAAGAGAAAGATGCTTTCAAGGGTAAGGCAGGCGCAGCCGCTCCGGTGAACAGCGCCCGACCGCGGGCAGCCCGACCTTACCGGGAGGGACGGAGAACGGGGATGGGGGGGGCACCGCTCCGGGGCAAGCTCTGGGGCCGGCGGGCGCGGGTGGGCTGTGCCCAGCGTGCGGGGCCGCTGCACCGGTGCCCCGGCACGGGGAGGGGGGGGCCCGCTTAATGCGGTAGCGGCCAAAGTAAGTGCCCCCCCCCCCTTCCCTCCATCCCCTTGTTGGGGTGGGGGGAGCCGGGTCCGCGGTGCTCAGCGCTGCGGGCGGCCCCGGAGAGCGGAGCCATCTCCATGGAGACGTGGGGGGGGGGGATGCTCCGTGAGGTACCCCCCAGCCGGGTGCCCCATCCCGGAGCGGATGGGGGGGGCACAGGGCATGCAGGGAGTGTGTATGTGTGTCCCGGGGGGCACCGGTGGTCCTGCGCCGCGCTCCGCATCCGTGCGCTGCGGAGGTACCTGCCCCCGGGGCTGCAGGGCAGCAGTGGGGGGGGGGATGCGCTGGGCAGCCCCCTGTGAGTCGTTGTTCTGTGTGTTCGTGGATCGGGCTGTGTGTCCTCAAGCGTAGCCTCGGGTAGGCTGGGCTGGTGGGATGCTCCGAGCCTCCCCGAGCGGGGAAAACTGCTCCTTATTTACTAGTTCTATAAACCGTGATGGGCACTTGCCTGGCACTTACTTTTTGAGCAGCTTGAGAGGCCAAATCACAGCAATTCAGTCTTTCTGTTATCTCGTAAAAAACTTCCTGCTTTCTTGATTTTGAAAGTTTGTGCTTTATTTTTCAGAGTTTTGAGACCATTTTATTTATTTTATTTTCCTTTTTTCCCTCTTTTTTCCATGGTCTAACTCTTTCCACTTCGATGTTCTGTCTCATGTTCAAAACCTCAGTCTTTTCATCAGCATTTCTCACAACAACCCAGTCAAGTTGCACTGCAACCCCCCACGTTTTCTGTCTAAATATCTTTTGCCTTTACATTATTTTCTTTGATGTTTTTGTATTTTTTTTATGGTGGCCTTATTCACTAAAATGCTCTTTAAATAACTGATCAAGCAACACAGAACTGAAGATTATTTTGCATGGTCTAGAACTGTGTTATAATCCTACCCGAGAAGAACCATACTTGTGCTACGCTTGCTTGTAAACTTGTTGGGCTGTTTTAAATCAAACTTACAGATTCCATTTCGTGCTATGATTACAAGGTTTAACAACATTAAGTTCATATTTGAAATCACCTGTGTATGGGGTTTGGGACATCTGTGTATCTCTAAGCACTGGGGCAAAGGTGTTTGTATCTGCTGTTATTGAGTCAGCAGTGATTTAGATGCAGAAAGCTTTGATTCCTGTGGTGACAGCGTACCAGAAGGTGCATTGTTCTTGAGTATCCCAAGCAAAACAGTTGATGCTGATCATCCTGGAGATGCTGGGATGCTCTTTGAGCTCCAATCAAAACTTTCTCCATTATTCCAAAGGCAAGAGGCAGGTTTAGATGCAGCAGGAGGAGCTGGTTCTTGTATGAGATGGTTTGGTGCTGTTAGAGAGAAGTGAGTGATGGTTATAGCCTATAAAATGAGGTTTAAGAACCTAAGGTTTTAAGGTTCAGGTATGAAGGTAGTGTTTACCTGTTAATGTATAGGCTGCATGGCCTTCTTTAGCCTCTTGTGTCATAGACTAAAATAGGAAATGGTTTTTCCTCTGAACCACCTGAATTTTCTTTTGGTCTTTGCTCTTAATGAGAGTGTTTCATTTGGATCTAGTCATAGGAAAACCAGGCTTTGCTTATTTATGTTAAACATCCAGTGAAACAGTGGCTGGAAAGGATGGGATACCATTTCCTCTGTGTTTCTACAGTGCGGCACCAGGAATGCTTCAGTCCTGGCAGCAGCCTGTGTGGTTTTGAGTTAGTTAACCATCCTTTCAAGGGGTGGTGCAAACGCATTTCACATGAGAATAGCTTCTTGGGGTATATGTGCATGTACCCCACGTTCTGTAAGATACAGGATGGAGTTTTAACACCTGCTGTAAATGCTGGTGTCCCAGGGCTGTAATTGCACAAGAAATGTGGAGTGCTTTGTTAGCAACAACAGTGTCAGCTTTTCTTACTCCTGAAGCTTTCTATGCATTACAGGCTTGTGCAGGAGATGAGCCATAGGGAGGGCTGTATTCAGCCCTCATGCAAGGAGCTGCTTTGTGTAAGATGTGAAATGACGCTTCCTACAACCGGCTTTTGGGGTGGGTCTTTGTAGGAAAGCCTGATTTACCCAGGACCCTGAAAGGCCATGGGTTTCGGTAGGAATCAGCACACAATGCAGTGCAGGTGGGCACTGTCTTGCAATGGGTATTTCCATTTAAATTGCCCTCTCTTGTAAAGCCTGTGGTAGTGTCACTGGAGTTGTGCAGGTGTAACAGAAGTACAAGAATCTATTTGTAAAGAAATATATATGTGTGTATATATATATATATATACACACATTCAATTCGTACCTTTTCTTAAGCCAGAGGGAAGGAGCTGCTTGATTTGGAGTTTGTTGCCTCGCTTGCAAGTCCTGCCTAGAAAACCCAGTGAGGACTCTTGTGCTCCAAATCTGTCTGCTTTTAAAACTGGCTGTGGATGTTTAAGAATGAACTTGCCCCCATCTAAATAAAGCTTGTGGATTAACATAATGAAGTCAGGGATGCACACCTTTACTCTCTGCAAAGCGCTGCATTAACTCTGAATGTGTATGTATAAGATCATGGCATTGGTGTGTTTATTTTCCCTTAAGTGTGTGAGTGTCAGAGAGCTGCTGGGTACCATAAGCCCCAGCATCCCCCAGGCTGCCTCACTAAGGGGGATTAGCAGCGATGCTGCTCCAAGGTGGAGGCTTTTTGTGGTACCAAGCAGTTTGTTTTGAAGAGCAGCCGTGTGAAGCATGGGGCAGGTTCCTGTGTCCATTCTCACTCTGCACTCTCTGGGGTTAGCAGGAGCGTGAGGAGCTGTGTAACACCAGCTCAGCACCCTGCAGCGGCAGCCTGGTGCTTGGTAGCGGCTTTGCTTCAGCGGGGGGTTAGTTCTGCTCTCAAGAAACAGCCCTTGGTACATTCCCAGTTCTCTGCAGTCGGTTTCTTCTCCTTCCATGTGGCTGGTGTGTGTCAGGACAAGTGGCTGTCCTCAGTTCCCACTGAGAACCTTCCACTTTGCGCTTTGCGAGCGGTGTGGGCTGTATCAACACAACCTGGTTTGAGTGAAATCTCTGTTAACCTTTTATCTGGGGGGAGGCACGTGGCAGTGTCAGAATATAGGGCATTAGAGAGCAAGCCAAGATGCTGTGCTTTGGATTTGGGCCTTAAGGAGCTCGTGCTGTCTGGCATTACAGCCAGGCTGCTTTGCAATTGGCCCTGCTCCTCCAAGGAAAGTCAAGAGACGGAGCAGAGAATCTGCAATGAAACATAAGGAAAGGATTCATCTGTGTTTGTTTTCCTCTTTACCCACTGGGTTCTGTATTGAAGCCTTCCCCATCAAAGCAGGGACAGGGGGGGTCTTTTCCTGTCACCGTGTTCTCACTGCAAGGAACTTTGATAGCTTTGCCCACAAGCCTGATACCCTCATCCATAAGCTGGGAGAGAATGCAGAGCATGGTTTTCTTCTCCAGAAAGCAAAACAGGAGGAGTGTTTTGGAAGCTGATAGCTTCTCACCTGAGAAGAGTGCATTGAGATAGTGACAGTATGGGTGAAGGCTGTGGAAGTGTAGGTACTGTTCTGATTTGGTGACAGCAGGAAAACAAAGCACTCAGCAGGAAAAATAGAAGTCAGGATTTTGAGGTATCTATTACTGCTTTTCGTGGCTTTATGGGAATATAGGATAATGCAGCTTATGATTGAAAGGTCTGGAGAAAACTGACAGAAATAAAGCAGCTGATCTCAACAGTTATATTTCTATAGTACTGAATCATGAGACAGTAACTTACTTGAAGGACCGAAGGGGAGCAGCGCAGAGACAACATGTAAGCTGACCATGTCTTGGGCTGAGTCCACGGGATCAAAATTAGCAGCAAGTGCAGAGAAGGGGGAAGGGAGCAGGGTGCTGTCACCCTTCCCTGCTGCAGGTGGGAGGCAGGGCTCTTCCTTGTGCTTTTATCCCAAGGTTGGGTGCCATTCCTTTTGCAGACACAAAGCCCCAGCAGGCTTCACCAGCAGCTGTGGTTTGATGCATGAACTTGAGTCTCTCTTCAAGATGCTTGCCAGCAGTAGATTGGGTCTTATTGTGGTCAACTGGGGTTATTGACTTACACATCACAACTTGTGTTTGTGTCATAAACGTTTAATGACACTAAAGAATGAGTAGTTAAAGTTGATGCTTTTATTCACTGGAAATCTCTGTGCCTCCAGTCTGAAAGCTGAGATTGCAGATCCAACTTGGAAGAGACGCCTGCATCGCCCACTGGAAAGCAGCAGCCAAAATCTGAGGCATGGCCCACCCTGTCCTGCATATCGATGCTGCAGGTTACAATAGATACTCAGCTCTTGGCTGAGGTCCTGATCCATTCAGAATTCCCATGGACACCAGTGGGAGTTCTCTGTGTCTGCCTGTGGCATTGCCTCTGATTAGTGGGTGGTTGTTAATATGCCCATGCTTGGAATATTTACAGTAGCTACCTCCTGTTATGACTCATTATCTGTGATGGGTTTTGCTTCCACAAACTACAGTAACTCTTTATAAAAGATGCATTTATAAAAGAAACATCCTTCCCTCTCAATGCCCAGACTGTGGTCCCTGACATCTGTTGGTAAAACACCAGCAATTAAAACATGGAAGTGGCTTTTGAGATCAGGATGACAGCATGTTTGTGTTGATGCTTTGTAATGGTTTTCAGTATGAGTAGAATCAGCCCACAATAAGGCAGTATTTTCAGGGACAAGCTCTGAACTTTAGGGTTGGTGATGCTGTTGGCTATTGTACGGCTGCTGTCCATGGCAAAGAACTCGTGTTGTATGGAAAGCAGTAAAAGATAGTAACCTTCTTTGCTTCTAGAGGAAAACTTACTGTTAGTTGCATCTTCAGTTCTCATCTTTAAAGGGAAAGCTTCCAGGCAGATGAAGCCTGGGGGATGAGTAGCCCCACAGAGCATCCCAGGGGGCTGTGCAGGGGGTGAGTACCAGCATCCACAGCAGATGCAGAAGAATTTGTATGGCTCAGGCTTCTGGCATCTCTGGTCTGTGGCCACCCACAATCTGCTGGAGACTTGTCATTAAATGTATTTGTGCCATGTACTGTGATTTCCTGCAAGGCACTGGGCTTACCCCTATGCTTTGGGAATTTTGTGCTGCAGCACAAAAAGCCTTAGGTTAAATGAGTGCTAATTTTCTTCCTCGGTTCCTCATTGTGTGTTAATGCCACAGTGTGTTTAGGAAAAGCGATAGCTCCAGAGTTATATTCTGCATCAGGGACTGTAGCGATAGGACAAGGGGCGATGGGTTCAAACTGAAACAGGGGAAGTTCAGGTTAGATCTAAGGAAGAAGTTCTTTACTGTGAGGGTGCTGAGGTGCTGGCACAGGGTGCCCGGAGTAATGATGAATGCTTCATCCCTGAGAGGGTTCAAGGCCAGGTTGGACAGAACCTTGGGTGTGAGGCATCCCTGCCTGTGGCAGAGGGTTGGAACTGGATGATCTTTAGGTCCTTTCCAACCCAAGCCTTCTATGATTCTGTATGAACCACTTCCTTGGCAGCAAAGACACGGCAATTCCTGTTGCTCAGTATCTTCCCTGCAATCAGGGAATCCATGCTTTTCTAAAACCCCCTGTGGGTCTAGATGCGTGGTCAATGGGAGGACAAGCCTTGCATCCTAGATGACCTACAGCTTAATATGTTCAGACCAGGATCTTTGTGCTTGCCACTTAATGTATATTGGAGAGGAACTGTTCTGTTATTACTGGGTGCTATTGCAGGGTCAGCGGCTTTAGATCTATTCTGTGCCACTAAAGCTTTCTTAGCCACTTGAATCTGTCTTAGTTGAGCCTGGCTTTAGGGTCTCTGTGCCCCAAGCATAGTTTTTCTTTCCTTTGCTGTGTCTCTTGGCCTCACAAAATACCCCACTTTCCCCGAGCTCATGTGAAAAGACATATGTTAACCCCCCAAATGAAACAACTAGAGGAGTATGTTATTTACAAGATGCCTTTTACTTTCCTTGTGTGCTAACCTGGGTTTCCTTGAATTGCCTGCTCTGGCTTCTCGCTCAATGTTTGTATCGTTTTGCTGAGAGGAATGAGGGCGAAAATCATTGGAATTGCACCCTCGGGCAGGTAACAATTCGGTTCTTTTCATGAAGAGAGTGTAAAGTGAGACTGCTCTCCACTTAATTAGTTTTGTGAGAGTGATGTGTAAGGCAAGGTCAGCGCTAAGGGAAGAAAGGGCTGGCATGGACTGAACGCTGCTTACGTTGTTTGAATAATTAGAGCATCACTCTGAGGTGGGAGGGAGCAGAGGGACCGAACTGAAGTGTGAAGAAGAGAGATGCCTGAAATAGCAATTGGATTGCCATTGGTCTGGGTTGCATCACGCGCACACCGTTCCACACCGACGAATCCATACTGGTGGTGGCTCATTACCTCTGATGCTGTGGTTGTGATTGTAGCTGAAATGAAGGTGTATTTATAGAGATTAATCTGTTCTGTGGCCCCAGTAATCTCTAGGTGCTTTTCAGCTGAGGTTGGGCATAACTGATATAAGGCTCAGTTTGTAGCTTTAAGAATAAATTGCTTAACCAGTGCATGGTATTTTTTATGTGCGTTTAGTTACCACTCAATTTAGGACAAATGTCTTCTGTTTTAGTGGGATTGGATCAGATTTAGGTATCCTGTAATCCTCCTCTGACCTGAGTGGTCCATGGGCACTTTCTGGCTTCTGTCAAATGATGGATTCATCTCCGTTCATGGCTCTTGGATGCCAGCACAGGCATCCCGGTAGTGCTGCAGAACTGCTCTTGCAGGCTCCTGTTTCCCTGTTCATGTGAGCTTTAACAAGTGGGACTGGCAATGCAGATGTGGACTTCCATCAGCAGTGATGGTAGAAACCATGGGATTATTTCTCTGATCTTCTTCCTCTTCCATCCCTTTGAAACATACTGTGCCAACAGGGAAAATACTCACGTGTTTGGTTGCTGCTGACACCCACCCAGCTGCAATCTTGCTCACCTTCCTCGGCAGCACAGGGGGAGATGATGGGATGGAAAAGCTCATGGGTTGAGATGATAAAGACGGGGAGATCACTTATTAATTACAGTCATGGGCAAAACAGCCTTGACTTGGGAATAATGAATTTATTGCCAATTAAGATAGAGTTGGATAGTGAGAAATAAAGACAAATTCTAAACCACCTTCCCCACTGCCCTTCCTTTTCTCCAGGCTCAACTTCAATCCTTCATTTCCCAACTCCTGTACCTATTCCTCCTGCTCCAGCATTGAGCAGGGATGGGAAGGGGGCAGTGGGCAGTCCATAGGAGTTACCCTCTGCCATTCCTTCCTTCTCAGGCTTTTCCCCTGCCTTTACCTCTATTCCCATCCTTCCCATGAGCTGCAGTCCTTTATGATAAACTTGCTCCAGTGAGGGCTTTCCATGGGCTTTGATTCCCTCAGGAAATACTCACCTGCTCCAGCCTGGATTTCTCCATGTGCTCCCTAGGTTTCCACCCTGCTTAATTGCACTTCTTGTTAGAATGGTTTGATTCATATGCTTCATTTCATTATAGTTTAGGAGTTCTGAGTAGTTCTCCCCTGCTCCCCATCACCAGTATCTGCAAATCCAGTGGTACTTAGCACTCATCTGGGTTTGCTTGCCTTTTTCTGTTTGTTTTGTGGTATTCTTCATATTTCAGAAGCATTCCTGATTTTTGTTAAATGAAAGGAAAAATATGCTTCAATTGGGTTTGTTTTTTTTTTACATAAAATAAGGAAGGCTCAATGATAACAAAGGTATGAAAGAACCAGGATGGAAAGCTGAACAGGAGAGAGGGACAGGAAAGACACCTGGGAGAAGAGAGCATCGCGGGATGAGCTCCAAGTGACCTGCAGCACATCATCTGCTCAGGCCTGGCTTCAAGCACTCTCTTACTTGCCCAGCAGGCACACAGGCAGAGACCTTTGTTCTGATTCTGCTTTTCTTGCTGTGTTTTCAGGAGTTATCAAAATCCAAGAGCATGGTAGCACTTTTGTCCCCCTTTGCCTCTCTGTGGAGTTCACTAGCACTGGCTGCAATGGTTGTCCAAGTAACTTAGGCTTGATTTACTTCCACACGTTGTCATTGTGCTGTCAGATCGCTGACGTAGAAATGTGTTTTTTAACCTTAGGTTTTACATCTGCTATGATTTTCTGGGTACAGCTATCTTTAATGTTCAATGTACAAAGTCCCTATGTTGCTCTTACAGCTCAATCTGCCCAAGCTGTGCTACAATGCTGCCTTGAAAATGCTTAATGTTTTAATTGTAATCATACACAGTGCTCCAAGCTGCTGTCACTTAGGCTTTGCTCCTCTGAGTGCTGCAAGAGAATAAGAAACTATGATAGAGCCAATTGCCACTGCAAGCCATTGTCACTTCTTATGGGGTGCAGAAGAATACCTGACCTGTGAAAATCTCTGCTTCTAAGGAAATAAAGATGTGGTGGTATTCTGGGGAGGTGGAGTATTGGTGGGAATTGCAGGTGTCTGTGCTTCCTGAGGGGATCATGGTTTGGGACCATCATGTAGGTGCTCCATCCTACCCTCACGGCAGATGTTGAAGCCCTGTTTCTCCTCACTGTAAATAGGAGAAAGGTCTCTGCAACCATAATGATTTACAATCAGTGTAGGTTTGTCATGTGCTCTACTTTACGTTTGCTTCTCATCTTGCATACTGGTGACTGACGTTCAGAGCCTGCCAGAAATAGCTGTTTTCAAGTGATTGGGCAAGGAGGGCTGGAACAGCTTTGATTTGCTGGTTTTATTTACTCTTCTTCCCCCTCTGCCCTGTGTTTGCTTTCTGAAGAAAGGATATTATTTTTCTTTCTTTATTTTGGTGGAAGTCAATAAAAGGTGGTAAAAGCAAAGCAAGTCAGAAGGGATCAAAAGAGCAAGTCTCTTGATGCCCTAACGGGAAGGCTGCAGCAGCGAAAGGCTATGGTGCATCTCCGAGGAGCTGAGCGAAGCTTTCTTGGATGAAGTGTGAGCTGTTGCTGTTCCACTCCAGGGTCAGGGAGGCTGATAAAGCAGTAAGTCCAGTTTACTGCTGGAGTTTGGTTGGTATCTGGTCTGTTGAGCTTATGGGCTTGTGTTACTTGGCCACTGGGAAGCTGCATTGTTGGTTTCTTGGGCTGGAAGAGGCGGTTTGGGTGTTCTTGTTTGGTTGGTTTGGGGTTGTTCTGGTTTGGGGGGTTTTGGTGTTGGGTTTTTTCCTGTTCAAAGTATCAGTGCAGAAAACCTGCTGTCAAGTTTTGGTTTTATAGTTGTGTCTTTGGGAGGAATTTCTGTCATATGATTTCTGGGATATTAGGAGGAACACACTGATATAAGTAATGGCCTTTCCACGTAGGGTATCCAAGTAGTAGGGGGTAGAAAGGAGTAAAAGCCTTGTGGTTATACATGCAGTAACTCATATACAAGCAGAAAACAGCACAGAGGACAGGAGGAAGGCAAAACTGGTTTTTCCTAGTAATGCATTAAAGATCTTGCTTAGGACACTGCTGTAGCAACAATGAACGTAGACGAGAGCAGGGTTATGCAGAGCTGTGCAAATTGCCAATTCTGTTTCAAGGCAACTTTCAGGGTTTAAACATTTGTATTTATTCCCCCATTGGGACACAAGCAAAGCTTCTTTGAAGCTACTCAGGAAAAAGCAGCATGCCAGAGTTATTTTAAGGTGAAAGACCTGTCAGGCTTTCCATCTGTGTCCTTGTTCCACCCTTGGTCTGAGAAGCCCTCCAGTCAAAACAGGGATGTTTCTGCAAGAGCATGATCAGGAAAATTGGTCAGGCTCTGCTGAACAACAGCAGGAGCAGATTTTGGAATGTAAGAGCTTAAAAACACAACCCTACCATTTCAAGAGAGTGGTGTGGAGGATGGCAGGAGCCTTCGCAGTGAGGCAGGGAGGGTTTGTATATAGCCTTTGGGACTGGAAGTGTCCTGGCTTTATTTCACCGCACACTGTCTGGTGAAGGATGGCCTTTTGAATTGCTTTGTGGTTTCTGGAAGGAAGAAGAGATGCTGGGGTGAGAATGCAACAGGGAGAGAGTGTGATGGAGTGGTAGGAGAAAGCAAATCGCATGAAACTTGAAACGATAGAAAATTAGCTTTGAAAAGGCTCTGGAGAGCACGAGGAAGCTGAAAAATGTAATGGAAGAGGGGATATTATGGGAATAATTTATCACTGTTTCTGGGAGTGTAATAATAGCCTGGCTATGTATTTTCTCCCTGCAGAGTGTGGATTTATGAGGACCAGTAAGAAGCAGTGGGGGTAGCTGAGGCAGGATGCAATCAGTGGAAAGAGTTCCAATGGTGCTAGGGTCAAGGGAGATAAAGGTAGCAATGGCACAGAGATGGAGATAGAGAGCCACAAGGAGAAAAAGGAGCTTATGAATTTCCTGCAGCTTCAGGGCTGGAGATATGGGTTTATCATTACTGTTGGCAGGAGCTGGCAGAACCATTAGCTCTTGAGCCACTGAAGCTGTTGCAACTACTGAGCATATAGAGAGAAACACCTTTGCATACCAGGTTAACTTGATGAGCTGATTGCCTAAGTAGGTTTTCCACCAGCTGGGGGTTTTGCAGGTTGTCAGAAAAGCACCCAGAATGTAAAGCATCAGGAGAGGCCGAACTTTGAATCAAGAGAGACACAACTGGGCTTACAAATACAGTAAATGAATCATTCAATTGCTATGTTGAAAATAGAAGAAAGGAGTGTAATGGTCTGGTCAGTCAGAGGTCGAGGATCTAAGAAACCTTCTGTCACTTGGTCTGATTTTCCCCCCCTTTCAATGTACTAAACTGGGAGTATCTTTGTGCTGCTGCTTAAAATCGGTGTTGTGAAATTGGTTCAGACACTCAGGAATGAAACTATTTGTTTAAAGGGAACCTTAAAATCATCTTCCTTCTAAGCTTGAATTTCCCAGAGTCTGGCTCTCCATTAACATTAAAATTAAGTAAATCTACCCTGGACTCGCACCACGTTGGGACAAGTGCTACCCTAACAACCAGTCCTGTGACAGCCCACATGATGCACCAGTGTCAGCGAGCCTTGTAACCCCCAAAAGTGAAGTCTGGAATTGCTGTGTTTGACAACTGAAATCACTGCAAAAAGCCTTGGCAATCTGTCCTGCAAGGTGCCAAGCATCTCTGCTTGTCATTTACCCAAAACCTTTCAGGGCTCTGGTTTGGGCCCCGTATCAGTGACGGTCACGTATTCCCGTCATGTCTTGTTCCCACTGTCGCAAATTCCTACCTTAAATGTATTTCTGAAGGAGTATGAGGGAGACTCATAGTCCTCATTGAGTGACAAAAGGCTTATAAGAGAAAACAACAAAACATAGCAGACTTTCATCCCTGTCATTCAAACGGGTATGAATGAGCTGCTTGTCAAGGTAGTACCTGTCACTAAGAGAAGAAAAAGCATCGCTCCTCTTTCATGAAGTTCTTAGAACTGTTGCTGTTAATTCATCAGCAAATTATTATGCTCCATGTGAAGCGATTCCCCTATTCTTTAATGCACCTTCTCTTAAAGTGCTTTGGCTTCCTCTGTAGGATCTCTAATTGCTGCTTTTGTTAGTGCTTTTGGCGTTTAAAGCTATCACTGAGCACGGGGTATGTGTTTGAATAGAAGACTTTGATGGCTCATCTGTGGTTATATGGGTGACACCTTAGAGAGAACAGAACTTGAACCAGTGTTGTCTTGTCAGCTTAGGCTGAAACACTGATCAGTATCAGTCTTGCTCAACAATATCCTCGGTGGGAGAGTTATTGCTTTGCGTTTCATGGTGCTGACTGCTGTTGTGATGAATATTTCACACGTTTGGTCTCTTCATTTTTTTTTCTTCCTTTAGAAAAAGGAGCATTTTGGTGTTGAATCAATGCTGTGTTTTAAAACAAGCCTGAAGCTGGCTACAGTAAACCGTGGATTTTGAAGTGAGGCTTGATTCTCTAATACGGGATTTGTGTGTAGGATGAATTGCTATGAGAGTCCCAGCAATTTTAATGGAGACTGAAGTATTTAACACAAATAGATTTGGCTCCTGAAATCTGACCTTGCAAATCAGCAGAAAACCCTGTTGGTGGCTAAAAGGTAGCAGAATCCTGTGTTTAGCTTGCATCTCCACAGATCGCCTTGCGGATG
Organism: Neopsephotus bourkii; assembly: GCF_033783945.1. Classification (NCBI taxonomy): domain Eukaryota; kingdom Metazoa; phylum Chordata; class Aves; order Psittaciformes; family Psittacidae; genus Neopsephotus; species Neopsephotus bourkii. The sequence continues at coordinate 4,196,221 of NW_026901483.1, forward strand.
CTGCCACTGAAACGGTGTGGTGTGATATTTTACAGTGTGCTGGGCTGGATGGCCTTGGAGGTGGCTGCTGCTTCTCCAGCTCCACTGTGTTATTGTAGTTTGTGCTACAAAATTTGGCTTTGGGAATTAAGGTATTGCAAGTGAATAATTCGGTCTCCTCCATCCTCTTCATCTTCATCTCTTCCTTATTTGCATTTTACCTTTGTCCACAGTTATTGACTCAAAGGTCTTGAAAGATGGTCAATGCCTTGATACACACAGTGGGAATAGTCATTAAAAGGTGGTGGCATCCATTTTTGACCTTAGAATCATAGAAACATAGAATAGTTTGGGTTGGAAAGGACCTTAAGATCATCAAGTTCCAACTCCCCTGCCATGGGCAGGGACAACTCGCTCTAAACCATATTACCCAAGGCCTCGTCCAACCTGGCCTTGAACACTGCCAGGGATGGAGCATTCGCAACCTCCTTGGGCAACCCATTCCAGTGCCTCACCACCCTCACAGGAAAGAATTTCCTCCTTATAGCCAATCTAAACTTCCCCTATTTAAGTTTTAACCCATTACCCCTTGTCTATGGTCTAGTGTGAGGTATCCCTGCCCATGGCAGGGGATTGGAACTGGATGATCTTAAGGTCCTTTCGAACCCAAAGCATTCTATGATTCTGTTACCACCACAGTGTCCAGAAATGTTAGGTTAACGTGCAATTCCTAACCAGTATTCAGATTTACAGTATGCTAGAGGATGTCTGTGTTTTACCATGTAGAGAGAACAGCTCATGCTTTATAAATCCAAGCTAATACTACTTCGATCAGTGTAAGTTTATTGCCAGATAAATAAGACCTTTATATGGAACATGACTATACTTGTAGGCTTAATACCCTGGCTGCGCTGATACGAGAAATCAGTGGGTTGACTGATGATTAGGTCCCGCTCACACAGCAGTTTGAAGCTTAGAATGGAGCGATGGGATGAAACCAGATCCGCCTTTGGTTTGAACTTTTAAATCTCATTGCAGTGAAGTGGGCTGCCCTCGTCTGCCCAGCTTTATTTTCCAAGATGTAATTACTCCCTGCTCATGGACTTGAGTAAATCAATTAAAACCCCACGTGTGTTACACGGCTTTGATGCAAGCTGATTGATCAGGATGTGCAGCGTAGGAGAGGCATGGGGCAGATTTTAAAGCAGAAGACTGAAACTTCATGAGTTTTCTTTTGATGTGCCATGGTGGTAGCTAGCTTGTGTAGTTACAGGCTTTTCACTGGGTGCTGGGGTATTAAATGCTCCAGTTGTACTCAGGTTAGACTTTTATCAGCCTTTCCTATAGGAAATGGGTTGTGTCTTGGTCCTTTCCCTTCATTTGGAGGAGAGATTTAAGTTAAGAGAACCACAACCTATAAAGACCTGTGGTTGTCCACCTCTTCCAGTAGGCTGCTATGGTTCATGAATTATTTATTATCTTGTCTACCTCTGGAAACTGGTCCCTTGTTCAGTTTCTCTGCCTCTGTGGGATGCTGTCCACAAGCGGAGATGGGATGACAAACATGTAAATCCTTCCCGTTCTCCTTTAAGGGCCTTATAAATCAGAAGGACCTACGTTTGATCAGCCTAAAGCACTGGAGGCAAACAGCAAAAACAGTGGGCACCTTGTCAGTTGTTCCTGCAAGGAAAAGTTCCTCCTTTATCCCCAAAGTGGGCAATTGGTTCTACTGCAGTGTCTCAGCACAGGGGTGGGCAGGGGAACGGCTGCTTGTACCACCGGAGCAAGCACGTGAGGGTGAGGAGAGGCAGGAAAATCAGCTTTTGTGAAGGAACAAACCTTCCAGTTCATCACTTCATGGTATTTTTAGAACTGTAATAGTTTCTTGCCTGTGCTTTTCTTCCCCAGAAACACAATATCTTTGCTCAAGCTACATGTGAACTGTTGGGAATGGGTGAGTTGTTTGTGATCCTGAATCTGAAGTGATGGGAGGTACTGCTCGCTGCAAGCTCTGCTCTTTCAGACCCAGAGGAAGAGCTGATGAAAAGCAGTATTGCCAATTCTTATTTTTAGCTCCTGTCCTGTGGGGATTTGTTGCTTTTTGATCACCTGGTGGGTTTAAGGTCTGGACCACTCCTGTTGGGGTGTTCAGAACAGCGTCATGCTGCATGTTTGGGGTTTTTCTGTCTGTATTACTTGGTGATGCAGCCGGTTGGCTAAATGCCCTGTGGCTGATGTATCCATGCTGTTGATGTGACTGCCACACTGCTCTTGTTGCAAGGTATCTTGTGAAATAAGCACACTGCCCTGGGCAAGACTAACTTCTTGGTATTGGAGTTGCTGCATTCTCTCCTCCAGTCCATTGCTGGTATCACACTGACTGCATTGTGTTATCCTGGACCAAGCCAGCTGAGGTGATTCTGTAACTTAGATAGCGTAGATATGCAGGGTGGCCTCCGCAGACTCATCCCATGGCTTGGTGTGGCACTTCCCAAGTTGTGGGATATTTCTGGTTGGTTTGGAGTTAGTTCCCAGCACGGCTGCTCTGCTTGGTTAGGTTAGGACTTGCCTTCCACAAAGCATCTGTAGTGCTCCTGTCCTCACATGCTCATTGAAATGAAAACATTTGGCTTAAAGTACTTCCTATAGAAAGTTCTTTACTGATCGTGTGTCCATGTATCTTTGTTTTTTGGCTTGCCTTTATGTTTTCCTCTTCTCCTCCTGTTTTATTCTTCCTCTGGTCCAGGCTTGCTGTCAGTTGATACAAATCCTGTGCCCACAGTTTGGACCAAGCTCTCTTGTCTTTGCTTCTATTACTCTTAATGCCACCCTCCATCCCCTTGGGCCCTTCCCCTCATCATACTGCCAGCTAAATCGAAACCTAACTGCAGCTCTGCTTGAGCAGTGTTTTGCCCGAGGTGCTCACAATTGGCTCGAACTGACTCAATCGGGATTTTAATTGGCTTGATTTTTGCTACTGGCATAAGGAATCAAAAGAGCTATTTTAGTTCTTCTTCCGTGGTCAGTTTTATTAATCCATCCGTGGCTTTAATAACCTCAAAGACTTTCAGCATGGAGAGGTAAGCGTTTCGGAGTGATGCTGGTGCACCAGTGGCACTCGGTTTCTAGTGGGCAACAATATTCCTGTTTGGTCATGCAGAAAATTGCCAGTTTGAGGGGACATGGCACCTATTGATTACTGCAAGGAGTAATTTTTCAGGAGGTTGTTGTGTCAGTTGTACTGTCTGTGATCTCTTTCTCCTTGGGCTGCTGATCCTTGTTTTTAGAACCCAGGGAGGATCGTTCAGCGCCTGTAGCCGCAGAGATGAGTGATGACATGTGTTTGTGCTGCTTTGCTGTGGGTCCAGAGTAGTCAGTTGGCTTTAATTTTTAATGCTTTGATTCTTTGGCAAACACCGGGGGTGTTGAAGCTACTCACTCATGCAAAATATGAATTATGCATGCAGACAGGTTTGGTGCCTGAAGGCATTTTCACAGGGTGTTCCTTCAGGCACGGAGTTTAAAGAACCTAGACTCCTTAGGCTTGCACATCTCTACAGGGAAAGGACAGATCACCTGCTCTAAGGGCCCCTGTGGAGATAGGCTGAGGAAGTTGGGGCTGTTCAGCCTGGAAAAGAAGCCTGCATGGAGACCTTATAGCAGCTTCCAGTATCTGAAGGGGGACTAAAAGGATGCTGGGGAGGGACTCTTCATCAGGGACTGTAGTGATAGGACAAGGGATAATGGGTTAAAACTGAAACAGGGGAAGTTTAGATTGGATATAAGGAAGAAGTTCTTTACTGTGAGGGTGTTGAGGCACTGGAATGGGTTGCCCAGGGAGGTTGTGAATGCTCCATCCCTGGCAGTGTTCAAGGCCAGGTTGGACAGAGCCTTGGGTGCCATGGTTTAGTGTGAGGTGTCCCTGCCCACTGCAGGGGGTTTGGAACTGGGTGATCTTAAGGTCCTTTCCAACCCTAACTATTCTATGGTTCCATGATTCTATATAGGTTTTCTGCAGTCTGTTACCCACTCCTGCCACCCCAGCTGTAGTTCACTGTTCTCTTGGTTGGGCTGATATAAGTTGAATAGCAATGTGAATTGTTTGAATATCAATACCACCACCTTGAATACCAGATATGGAATTAAACGTACACAAGCAGCTTTGACTTTCTGTCCATAAGGTCCAGTTGGGTGCAAACTTTGGCTGCCCCATGCCTGATGGCTTGAATGTCTCTATAGTCCTAGGCTGGGTTTGTTGCACTGCAGTGATTTAAGCCTGTATGAGATATGATCAATACCAAAGGCGATTCAGGCACTGGTTAATTTGGAGTTTTATGTCCTTCATATCCATCAGACATAGTTTTCAGTTATATTATCTGCTAATTGTATTTCTGAACAGTTTCTTGCAGAGGCCTCTGACTGGGTGTTCCTGATAGGAAAGCTGCAGTATTTTCTAGGGGAGATAAGCTGGTGACTTACTGAGCTCAGCTCTTGCTGGCTGCCTCTGTGCTGAAACTTCAGTTTTAGTGGGTAGAGCTTTTCTGCAGTTTCTGTCCTTTATGAAAGAGGTGTTTACTGGAAGGCTTTTCCTTGGAAGGAGATGAATTGGTTGTGATGATTTCTTTCCCCTATCCCAAGTTATTTAAAATCCATTATTGGTCAAGATGGTTTTGGTGCTACTGAAAAGCACCAAATGGCAATAGCTATGATCCAGGCAGTCCATTATTAGGATCTTCTGACTCAGAAAGCCATGTCTCTCTGGAAAACACATCACCTTGAAACAGAAATCCTGCTGGATGGTGCCAGACTTTGGGTTTTAGAGGTGGGGGAGTTTGTGCTTTCCTGTCATGTGAAGAGCACCTTCTTTCACAGCCTTATCTGGAGGAGTGTGAGTCCTTTCTATAAGTGGTGATGAGGCCAAAGAAGGTTGCTCTTGTGATATTAATGGACTGAAATGGAGGATGAGAGGCCTTGACTGTCACAAACAGAGTCTGTGAGCTGGTGTGACATTCAGCTTTGAATGATGGTTGAACACCATAGAATTCTGACAGTGCTGAGGCTCCTGGGCTGTCATAGGCAGGACCCACTTCTCCACTAAAAGTTTATTTCTTTTTCCTGCATCAATACTGATGAATAATAAGGATTATTGTGAAGCTTAGGGTGCTGGGTCTTTGTAGGAGATGTGAGTGGGAATAAAACTGGGTGTGAATGTGATGTCCAGGGCAGTTAGCAGATCTGATGCTGTGTGTGTTGAGGTACTGCTGTGGGTATCCTGTATTCTGGTTAGTTTTATTCACCTTTAAATCACCAGGGGTTTGTTAACTATCAGAGGGAGGATGATGGGTAACAGTGTGTGGTCCCCTGTGGCTTGGTCCAGGTGTTTCTGGCCCTGCCATCCCCATAGGAGGTAGTACGGACAAAGGCTCTGCCTGTGGGAAGGGGTGCTTTGCCTGGGTGCTGCTCAATTCATTTGGTTGGTGTTGAAAGCTTTCATCTCTATCTAATCTTCTGTGGTTCTTTCTGAACCCAAGTTAATTGGTTTCTTCAAGAAGGAACTGGGTAAATAGGCAGTAGTATAGAGGGAGTATAGTGAGATGATTTGTTAGCCCTCTCTGATCTGAAGTACTAATGCTAAAACCCCCTGTGAATCTCTGCCTGGCCTATCATAAATGACATTTTAAACAGTACTTATCCAAAGCCCAGAAGATTATTGCACACTGTGCCCTCTGCCTGAGAACAACAGGTATAATGTAAATGAAACCCTTCTGATCATTTATCTTTCAGCCTTTTTATCTCACAAAGGTGAAGAGCTGGCCAGAATAGCTTTATTGTAGTTGAGTGTCATCCTGACTCCAAAGTTCTTAGCTTTTAAATTGCTACCAAAGTGTACCTGTATTTCAGAAGGTTGCTGAGCTTTTGGCTTTGTTTTTATAAACTGGGGACATACATTTTTTGTGGTTGGGGTACTCAAAGTCGTTACATCCATATGCTGAATGAGCCAGTATCCTATGCTTTGATTTGGAGCAAGAGGGATGGTGTATTCCTGCTCTGTATACTTCGAGTTGTCTTCAAAACCATTAAGTCCTTTTTCAGTGTAAGACACATAAAGTGTGGAAGCTGTCCTTAATTGAATAGTAGCTGTTTAATATTTAGTATTTCAGGGTTTTTTCTTTGCTTTGTGTGCAGGGGCACACTGAAAGCAGATCCCCAGAAGACTGGGTTTTCCAGGCTGCTTAGCTAAGTAGATTCTCCTCATTAACAACAAGGTCTGCACAACCTGGTGCTTCTTGTTTCAGTGCAAAAGCTTCTCAATAACCATATGTGTCCTCAAACTGTCTTTATTCTTTATATTGGTGGTTATGCAAGGAAATCTGTCTATGCTACCCCAACGGTTCATTTCCTCTGTGTGTTTTCCCATTGAGGTGTTGAGGTACTGAGGATGCTTCTCCAAAGATCAGGACTAGCTGAACAAAATCTGCACCTTGAGCACTGAGCAGGGAGGCAGTCTTGAAAGGAAACCAACAGACAGCTGTGCAGTTAACTGCTGACATTCAGCTGGGCAACATAGGGTTATGGAGTTACTGCTCCTCGCTGACTGTCTTATGTGTGTGTGTCTCCTGAAAACGCTTCTGGGCATCTTTCAAAATAGCATCTCTCTGCCCCTGAATATGTTTAGAAAAGCTTAGCTGCTGGAGAATCTTAGCATGAATCTTAGTGCTTCCCTTTGGAAGGGAGACATTAGGCAGGTATACCTTAGAAAGGCACTTGCATTCTTTTCCAGTGCTATCATGTGTTCATCGCATCCTTTTCTGGGAACCAGTCTCCCTCTGAAGTGCATATAGTGGTGGTGGGGTTTTCTGTTGTCCTCAGGCTTTAATGAGCTCGTGCTTTACTTGTCCAAGGTTTTCTTTTTCTGTTCCTGGTAAATACGCTCGGGCTAAACCCTCAAGTTCCCAGTACTGTCTCTGTGATGGAGTTGCTCTGTAAATACACTGTATTTACCTTGTTATTGGATGTTTCTTGCATGAGTGTAGTCCTTTTGACTCTTAGGTGGTTGCAAGGAAAACAGAAGGGAAAGAGGTGAGCTGCTCCTCAACAAATGCCTGTGAGTTGTTAAATGACAACTGTAAGGCAGAAAGTTGAGACAGACCAAGAATGCAGAGATGTATAAACTCTTGTCTTTGACAGGAGAGCCCCTACACACACAGCTTTGGTGATTCTTATTCCTAAGTAACTTTATTCTGATTCCAAAATCAGTATTTCTGTGGGTTTTGTTGCTTTATAGCAGTGAATTTGGATTTTGAAGACTAATCGTGCTGGGGAAGGCCTGCACATATACAGGACCTACCCAGACAATTGGATGCTGAGGTACCCTCTGTAGAAGGGAGAAGGAAGCATCTGCAGTTCACATCAGGATGCTCTGCATTTGTGAGCCCAGCTGTGAATGGGCTGGCACATCTGCAAGGCAGAACACAGCAGTGACTGCCTCTGGACCTGAAGGCTGTCTGTCAGCTGGCTGCTGTGTCCTATGGCTGAGATCTTCCTCTGACTCAAATATACGGTTCCTGTTTTGAGAGGAGCTGGCGCTTGCCTGCAGCATTCTGCAGTGTGATGTGTGGTGCAGTGCAGATACACCCCGAAAGGTGCCAGGAAAGCAAAGTGACACAGGTACTGTGGATCTCATGAAAGCAGAGAGATGCACTTCACAGTTTCATAGAATCATAGAATAGTTAGGGTTGGAAAGGACCTTAAGATCATCAAGTTCCAACCCCCTGCCATGGGCAGGGACACCTCGCTCTAAACCGTATCACCCAAGGCCTCGTCCAACCTGGACAAGGTTCTGTTTCTCCTCAAGCAAACCCTCCTGCAGTCAAAATCCCAAGTTTTTCAGCAGCACATCAAGCCATGGGGTCTCTGCCTGTGACACTGCTTGATAAGGGCACCAGTAAGTTTTTTGTCCTGTGTATCTCAGAATCATTATGGAATGGGTTGTGTTGGAAGGGACCCCAAAGCTCATCCAGCCCCAACCCCTGCCAAAGGCAGGGACCCCTTCCACTGGAGCAGCTTGCTCCAAGCCCCTGTGTCCAACCTGGCCTTGAGCACTGCCAGGGATGGGGCAGCCACAGCTTCTCTGGGCACCCTGTGCCAGCGCCTCAGCACCCTCACAGGGAAGAGCTTCTGCCTAAGAGCTCAGCTCAGTCTCCCCTCGGGCAGGTTCAAGCCATTCCCCTTGCCCTGTCCCTACATCCCTTGTCCCAAGCCCCTCTCCAGGTTTCCTGCAGCCCCTTTAGGCACTGGAGCTGCTCTAAGGTCTCTCCTTCAGGAGCCTTCTCTTCTCCAGGCTGAACAATGCTCTCAGCCTTTCATGTGCTGTCTCTGGTCCTTCAAACACTCCAGAAAAGAGAACAAAAAGAGACTTTTGGGCAAGTAGCTCTTACAGAGATGAGCACCTGGCACAAGAAGGGAGAGGGAAGTGGTGCCCAGGGAATGAATATCTCCGGCCATTCACTGGTTCATGGGTCCCACAGAAGCAGTGCCCTGCGGTTAATTTGGAGCTGGCTTTGCACCAGGCTGTGTACTGCACATCAACACCAGCTTCCCGGTGGATTTGCACACCCCAGCTGATCCCAGGGTGTCCCTCTGGAATTTCTTGGGTATTTTCACACTGTCTTCAGACCTCCCGTTGAGAGGCTGTCATGGGTGCGAGTGTCCTTGGGAAGCAGGAGAGCTCGAGAGCTGGTGCAGGCTGACCAAATCCAGCCTTTTCCCTGGCCTAAACAGAGAGCCTCAGCTCCAGGAAACTCTGTGCCCTTGGCGTCAATGTGCTTTTGGGATCTGTTGGCTTCCCAGCTCACTTCTTGCTGATCCTTTCCTCAGGTCCTACCTCCTTGCTCCGCAGCTGCCAACCTTTCTCGTCTCTCCCCCTCAGTGCCCTTCTTCCCTCCGCAGCTCAGCATCCTTTCCCTAACATTGCCTAATGGAATAACATCTTTAGCTTAACTAAAAGCAATTGTCTCTAACCTGTATTTAGCTTGGAGTTTGCTTTGTCAGATCTGGCAAAGGGATTGTGTGACAAAGGCTTTTCCAATCTTTCCTAGTAAATTAGTCAAATAGATGACATAGTTGGAATCACAGAATAGTTTGGGTTGGAAAGGACCTTAAGATCACCAAGTTCCAACCTCCTGCCATGGGCAGGGACATCTCACACTAAACCATCTCACCCAAGGCTTTGTCCAACCTGGCCTTGAACACTGCCAGGGATGGAGCATTCACAGCCTCCCTGGGCAACCCATTCCAGTGCCTCACCACCCTCACAGGAAAGAACTTCTTCCTTGTATCCAATCTAAACTTCCCTTGTTTAAGTTTTAACCCGTTACCCCTTGTCCTATCACTACAGTCTTTGCTTCTGGCCTTAAACCACTGTGGCTGTAACAGTGCTGCGCTTGTAGGCATTAGTTTGAGTGCGAGCAGAACAGGCCCATAACTGATGCAATTCAGTGCTTTTTGCTTAATTTCTTACAATTATGCTGGTTAATTAGAACTTCTGAGAGAGCTTTCAGTTGTTACAGATACGCAGGTGCCTCGCTGTTTGTCCATAGTCCTGCGTTACAGCATCTTCAATCATCAGCCCTAATGTCTGCATGTTCATTACTCCATTTGTGAGATGAGGTTGGCAAATGAATCTTCATCAAGCAACTGACGAGGACATCTGTGACTTTGTAATTTAAAAGTGAGGTTAATAAGGCCAGCTCCTGATGGGAATCGACTGGTGGGCTTTGTTGCAGAGGTAATGAGGCTGCCTTTCCAGTTTGCATGTCTCTGTTTTCAAAGATGGGCTAAATCAGTCACTAGAAGCAGATGGGAAGGATGTTATCCACTCTGTAGGTGTTATTTACATCTGTGTAGAATAAACAAATCACACCAGAAATCCAGGTGTGCACCTTCTGCAACAAGGCATTGGGAAGGCTTGTTCTCTTCCCAGTGGTGATGCTGTTGTTGGGTATGTGTTCCAAATGGGGCTGGTATTACAGAGCGCCTTCTGTAACTGTGATGCTGTCTTAGGGCTTTCATCCGACACATTTGCTGTTCTCTGCTGTTCTGTTACCACTCGTGGTTCACTTGAGCAGCCTGATCTGGCATCTGAGCCTTGTGTTCATCTATGCACAGATGTCACCGTGGCCAGCGGCTGTGAGGCAACTGTCGAAGCCTGGGAAGACAGGAGTCCCATATGTTCTTGCTCTGTTTTTCCTTCCTAGAGGTATTAAAATGGTACCTCTTTCATAGTGGGTCCTTCAAAATAGCAGTGATTTGTATTCACAGGGAAAATAAAGCCCCAAAAGAAAGCCTAGGTGCGTTTATGTGACCTGTGTAGCTCATCTGACTTCAGGAGGACAGACCTGACCTGTTTGATGGAGCAGCAGCCCTCAAAGGTTGCCTCATTTCAGACTGTTGTGTTCAAGAGTTAAGATAAATCTTAGTCCTGAGACCTGTACCCAAGTGTGCTCTTGGCAGGAGATGGTATTTGCCCTTACAAAGGAGACAGTATGTTTCATGGTGAGGTTTGTATTTCATGCCTTGATTTAAGAACATCCCCTCCATTTCTTACACCCTTCTTATGGATGTTGAAGATCTTAATGGCAGTGTGGACACGGTATCCAGATGGTACTTCCTGGCATTGGAGGGATTAAAAGATTGACTGGAGCCATCTCTGTGCCTGAGCTGACTGCTGCAGACTCTGTCACCTGTAGCACCAATCTCCTAATCCAGGAATTGGAACTATCTGCCATGCTGGAATAGAATTCCTGCTAGGTTTTTAGTGCAGCAAATCATATTTTACTGTAACTTATAGCTTCGCTGTTAATGGGAGTTACAGATACTCATTAACTTTGGAATAAATACTCCATTTTACTCCTGCAATTACAAGGCAGTATTAGTATATAATTTTAATCAGCTTTAATATAGAGTGTTAAGAAAAATGAGCAGGATTTGAAATATAAATGGCACACATTTAAATGGTAGCTCTTTACTGTATAATTAATAGTCTGTATGCTCTACGTATTTTAGATCACATATAAATGCATTTTGTACACTGAGAGAAGTAATCAGAGGCAGAAGATGTCTTAAAGGTAATAAACCAAAAGTGAGTCATTACATGATTATGTTCATGTCCAAAGCCAGGTAAAGACAGAAAAAGAGAGAGAAGAGATGTGAAGAAATGGAGGGGAGAGGACAGGAAAACCAATTGGGTTGAAAAACCAATTGTGATGATAACATATAATCAAAGTAATGCAGATCAGAAAAGTAAAATGCTTATTTTTATAGTAAAAGATAAGGTTGTTTTAAACGTATTACACAGACCTACTGCTCCTCTCCATTGCCCATCTAGGCACAAGCTCAGTCTGGCACAGAACCATCTCTACAGCATAGGGAGAAATATATGAAGTGAACAGTGTTTAGCCACAAAATGGGTCCTACACCTCTTTGGTGTTTCAGTGGTTTAACATAGAAAGGGAGAAAGATCTTTTGGTTGGGCCCATATCATTAGGAAACTGGTTGTGTGCCTTGCTAGTGACTAAGTGACTTTGCTGCTCTAATGTCTTTATGTAAAAGTAATGCAACTGCTAAGTAGTGGTATATGTAGATGTTTGTTTTACTTTGCATTGAGAAGTATGTAAGGTTAACAGGTTCATATATTCCCATGGATGTTAGCTTCTGGTTCTTAGCATAATTATGAAGCTTAGCAGCTTCTGAAGCTGTTTTGACTTCAGGATGAGGTGCTGGAATACTTGCATTAACAGGGAAAATAGGTCTGAGATGATCAGTACCTTGCTGCAAAGCATTCGAGCACAGGGTGCTGTGCACTCCTGACTTTGCAATGGTAGTGTCTTTGAAGCTGGTGGATGGAGACATAGGAAAAGACTTCCAGGAAGCTTGTTTGGCACCATCAAAGAACAAGCAGGGGCAGACCTACTGGCAAATGTTCACCAATGGAAATGTCTGAGCAGTGTTTTTTATTGAGAGAATGCTGCCTTTCGTCAACACTCAGGTCCATGAGGCAGGAGTCTGTGGTCGGTGGTTTGTATCTGCAGTCGTTTTCCAAGGTGCAAAACCATGTGTGAAGTTAAATTGTTTGGGTTGCTCTAGATGATCTGAAATACAAGAGAATGATGCAAATGTATCCACGTAGCGCTCTGCCTTCCCAGTTGAGGTTATGTCCCCCTCGTTAGCTTGCAGTGCTGCACATTCCCCATAGCAGCAATTTTTAGCAAACACAAGGAGAAGTGTAAGCCCTTAGGCTTTTACTTTTGTAGTTATAACAAATTACATTCAAGCCCTATGTTTGAAAATGTGACATCTTCATTTGGGTTCTTAAGGACAGCGCTGTGTGTGACCACAGTGTGTGACAAATGTCTTCACCCAAGTAAAGCTTCAACTGAGCCAAGTGCTATTGTGTAAAGGAAAAGGAGCCCAAACTGGCACCTTCAGTGAAAGAGAGGAGCATCACACCTCAGCTCTTACATTCAGAGCTGACTGATGCTGTTGCATCCCTGAACCAGCACCACGTGTGACATTCAGAGCTGCCTGATGCTGTTGCATCCCTGAACCAACACCACGTGTGTCCAGCCAGGCTAGGAAGTGTGGGAAAGTGGGAAAATATGGTAGGGAATGTGCACAGATACTGGTAGGAGAGAGGTGCTGAGGGGCCGGAAAAAGTGACCAGTTGACAAGAATACAGTTGTCAAAATGTACTGTATACAGAGCAGTTTGTTTGGTATCTATGCTACGAAGCATTGTTAATCTAGAGAAATGCTTTAATCTCATTTAAGTCCATTGCAAAGCTCCTCTGTTGACTTTAATGGGACTAAAGCTTGTTTCATCACTAGTTCAGGATGTTTTTCTGGGAGCATGCATATGTGAGGAGGGAGTGGGAAATTAAAGGAGAGTATTAGAATTGGAAAACAAATGCACCAATACTTTGGTGTAAAAGGAAGAAACAGTCTTGTCTTTGCTATTGAGGTGCAGGACTATTTGTCTGCTTCCTTTGCCTATGCCTTTTATGCTTCACCTGTATCTCAGCTGAGGAGAGGTTTGAATGTGGCTGTTTTCTGGCTCCTTCAGGACTTGGATACTGAATGCAGCTTTGGTCTGACCCAACATGGCCATTACATTTGAAGGGGGGTTACGTGTGCCAGGGATTGTTTCTCTCTCTTATAAACACCAGCATGGGCCCTGAAAACCATGAATAGTGAGCAGTGACCGAGGAGTTTTGGCTTTTGGTGCTAAAAGGAGTTTTGGAAGCCAATTTTTTTGCTTTAAAACCAAAGCACTAATCCTTCTGTAACTGGTGAGATGCAGCATAAATCATGGCATCTGATGGACGTGGGTCTGTCTATGTAATGATAAAGACAGTCCACTGAAGACTTAAGTCTTTCTCAAGAGCAAAATGTTTCCTTATGCTCAACATCCTTCTCTTTATGTTAGGTTATACCTGCTAAAAATCATATGCTTACATGTATGATCAGTAAGTTACTCAATTCTGTGTCTATTGAATATCGAAGCATCTTCCTTCTGTTCTGGCTGAAAGTGTAGCCAGTTTGTTAAGTATGAATTGCTTTTTAGGATGTTACCCAGAGGTTTTGGGGAAAATGTGTCTTTGGGGCTTGAAGGAGTAAAGCAGAACATTGAATTGTGGTTGTTGGTAGAGGCTGTTATATTGTGCAGCCTTTGGTTGTCTCTTTGATGGAAATGAATGGCTTTTGGGCTCAACGTCTGGCTGGCTGAGGATGCATTTGTGTAGCGGTGATTTCAGACGTGAAGCTGGACTGCTTGTACTGTAACATGGGAGGCAGCTCTGCGAGGTGAATGCTTCCTCTTAGCTGCTGAGCACTCCCTGCTCCAAATTAAGTTATGGGTTGGACTTGGAAAGATTATATGTGCACAGAGCAAGAAGCAGCCCCGGTAATTGACTGCTGTGCTTTGTTTAATTCTTGATTTAGTGAGACTGGTGAAGTGATGACTCGGTGAGCCAAGCTAAGATGTAATGTGGAAACACCATGTATAGGATGAGTTGTCCCTTCTAATAGAATCTGATCTGGATATTTATTCCATAATTGATTTCCCCTGTAGGAAGAGCTACTTGTGCCCAAAGTATTGCAATTAAAAGAAGGGAGGGGGAAGCAGTGCAGGCTGTGGCTGTTGGTGGGCTGATGACTTAAACGGGGGGGTCATTTCATTTCCAGAAGGGCTGTGGTGTTATAGGACAAGTGCAGCTGAGCAAGTGGGAGTGTTTTATAGGAGACACGGTGCCTCGGAGCGAAGTGCTGGTACTACGACTGAGAGGCAGCAAGAAACCACAGTGTTAAGGTACTGAATCGATTCTCTCTTGAGGAGCACCTGGGGACAGCAGTGTGGCTTTTGTACTTCAGAATTGGTTTTGCTTATTAGGCTTCCAGAATGTCTGGGAGGTTTCTTTTGTGTGCTTGGAATGGGCCATGAAGAGAACTAAAAAACCCAACCAAACAAAACCCAAAACAACAGAAAAACCCCAAAACCCCCAACCCAGAACACAAACCAAACAACCCTCCTCAACCCCCTCTTCCTACCCCTCCAACCCCCCAGAATAAACCCTTCGGGCACTGGTTTTCAGGATTAAATGCAAGCAGTTACTTTCTCTGCATCTCTGAGGTTCTTTATACAAATAAACACAAATAAGGAGGTAAAAACCCTGCCTCTCCTGCACAAGGTTAATAGAATTGTCTTAAGATAATTTATTTTGGAGCAGCTCTGCTCTGGAGCCAGGCTGAGAGAGCTGGGCTGGGGCAGCCTGGAGAAGAGAAGGCTCCTGAAGGGGAGACCTTAGAGCAGCTCCAGTGCCTAAAGGGGCTGCAGGAAACCTGGAGAGGGGCTTGGGACAAGGGATGTAGGGACAGGGCAAGGGGAATGGCTTGAACCTGCCCGAGGGGAGACTGAGCTGAGCTCTTAGGCAGAAGCTCTTCCCTGTGAGGGTGCTGAGGCGCTGGCACAGGGTGCCCAGAGAAGCTGTGGCTGCCCCATCCCTGGCAGTGCTCAAGGCCAGGTTGGACACAGGGGCTTGGAGCAAGCTGCTCCAGTGGAAGGGGTCCCTGCCTGTGGCAGGGGTTGGAGCTGGAGGAGCTTTGGGGTCCCTTCCAACCCAAACCAGGCTGGGATTATGAAGAAATTTACAGGAGTTGTGGAGAGCAGAGCTGGTGGGACAAGCCATGGAGGTGCTGGTGTGCAGCGTACAGCAGTTGGTGCTGAGCCACTGGGAAAGAGATGGTGGAGGAACCGTTTCCCCGTGTGTCATGGGGAGGTTACAGGCAGTTACGGGGTCACTTAAAAGTGCAGAGTATAACATTTATGTTGAGAGGGAGCTCGTGCTGTAGCCCCCAAAGACAGGAGTGATTCATGAGCAAATGAGGCCAGTGAATCAGGCACGTCACATGCGACATGCTGTGGGTGTTGTACGAATGTGGAAATCAATGAATGGGACTTAGAAATGACTCAGAGGAACAAAGTTTTAATGGGGCGAGCACTGCTTTTCCTCTGTTTAATCAGCCTCTGAAGTGGAAAGAGTCAGATTCTGTACGATGACTTAGGCAGTTCAGGCTCACTTCCTCATGTTGGGAAAGGCAAAAGCATTAGCATTTAGAGTAGTGGTAGCACGACCATCTGTCTTACTAAGTGTGCTTGAAACACAAGAGGCCATGATGTGATGGAGTAACTTGTTGGTTTGACTGGGAACAAGATCTAAACAATAGTGCTGTTCCTCTCTGGGATATCACCAGCATTGTAGCTGGCCTTTAGCAGAAGAAAGCCCGTCCTGAAAAGCATTAAAGCAATGGTGGTGAAATCATAGTCACAGGAGTGGTGCTTTTAGTTGAAGCCAAGCTTTTTCAGGTTTGAACTTTCCAGGTTTCTTCTTATCCTGAGCCAAGAGATGCTCAGGGGAGAATTACCATGAGTTTAGTGAGATTAGTAACAACATATAAGACAATGAGCCATAAGGATGAAGTACAATGATGCTGATATACCAGCCACTTTTGTCTGGATTTCTTGACCACGATCTGTAATGACAGGCTTCTTTCCTCTCTTGCTACCATGCTGTACTTCAGAAGTTCCTTTTCAGACCTGCTGAAATTGTGCTTTTATTGTAGTCCTGTTTGTCCTTAACACCTGAAAAAGTCTTTAAATACGCAAGGGGAACGAGCGCTTGCAAAGATAAGTGAATTAGAAGAAAGGTCAGATTTATTTTGCTTCTGTGTGCGTTTAAAATTAGACTCCATTTCAGTGTATTTTTGCACTTTAGCAAGAAGTAATTGTTGCTATTCTGTTTTCAATGCAAAAATCTCACTTGTTCTATAGCCTGCCTGTTGCTATTTAAAAGTAATAGGGACATCTAATATTGGAGGCAAGTGGAGATGAAGAGTGGTGTTTTCTTGAGTACTTTTTGACATGCTTAATGAGGTAATGCAGAATGCCTTTATTCTGGTGTTCTCTTTTTTCAATACTGTTTAGGAAATCTGCATGTGTGTGTGTGATGCATAATATATGAAAACAACAGTGAGTAGAGATCAGTGATCTCCAGTCTCTGCCCAAGGCATCATTCACAGTGTATCTGAGCATCTAACAAATCAATTTGCTTGCCATTCAGTCTATTTGACTTCTCTCTGCTACATCAAAAACCCACTGAAGTTAATAGAGAGTCTTCTATTGATTTTGGCAGTGTTTGGATCTCACCCTAGTTGAGTTTTTTCTTCCCTCTTACTTTCCCCCTTGCTCTTTCTGATCCCTTGTCTGAAAACGAATCAGAAAGCCTCATACCCAGAGAGAGGAGGCCTGCATTTCAATATGTGCCTAAGCCAGAAGCGCTTGGAGGGATCTTCAGCAAGGGAGATCTGCTGATAAAGAAGCATTAGGGAGCCTGAAGAAGCTAAGATGGTTTTGCTTAGTTTCTTCATCATCTGTCTCTCATAGACTGGAAGACTGTGGCTGGTGAGGCAGTACCAGAGACTTGCATGTCATGCCTATAAATTGGGGCAGGGATGTGATGCTGCTGTGAGCAGAATGGTGCGGGATACGGTGGCATGATCTGGGCACACAGCTGGTTTTGTCAAGGGATACTACAGGACCAGTGTGTCTGCTCAGGACTGCATTCATTCAAATGATTGGGCTGAGATCATTTTCTCACACAGCTGAAAGAGTCACCGGAACTGCATGATCTTTGTGGTCCCTTCCAACCCAAACGGCTCTGTGATTCCATGATTCTTTGTCCCCACTGTGGATCAGTGGTAGGGATGTGAGGAGCTCTGTGTGCTGATTGCCAGGGTTTGGCTGCTGCTGAGCAGAGGAGCAACCGCAGAGCTTCTGCTTCTCGAGACTTCACGAATGTTGTTCTAATTCATCTAACAGAACAAATTGCTGGTGACTGGGGTTTTCTCACACTGGCTCAACAGCTTGTGGGGAGGTAGCAGGATGTGTTTCTTTTTTGATGGGTTCATCTTTAGATGGCTTTAAAGTTTGAGCTGTGTTTTGCATCCTTACAGAAATGCATGGACAAAGAAACCCTGCTTGGGGTTTAGACTGATGTCTGTGCCCCTAAAATGGGTTGGATAATGGGCAATTAGAAGCCCCAGTTTAAACAGGACCTTTTCACAATGGATACCATTTGACAGCACATTGCTAGTGTAGTCAGCCAGTATATACAAATTCATATTCTCAAATAAGCACTCATCCCAGTAGAAGTGAATAAATGAAACAGCTTCCTTTTGGCTCCCTGCCTTCAAGGTCACGTTTGTGTAACAGCATTCAGCCCTGGCTTGCATTCACACTGCCTCTAGCTCTCCATCAAGCTGTGAAAATTCCCATAGGGAAAATCAGTAAGAACAACTATAACAAAGTCCTTTTTGTTGCATTCGAAGGTGTAAAAATGATGCCTAGAAACAATTAGGGCAGGACTCCTGGTGGTGCAATAACTATCATTATTGTGCATGTATTGCTGTTTAATGAGTAAATCTGCTGCTGTCTGCAGCTGGATCCCACAGAGGTGCTGCTGCTTTGTGGACAGGTGATTAATAATCCAGAGGGATTTCCAGCGTTAACTTTGTGCTCATTTCTGCTTCTATAAAAGCCGAGGTGGTTCATTCCCCTTGTAGCTGCTCGGTCTCCAAGCCTGGAGGTGTCACAGTGCACCCTTCTGTTATTAACTTTGGAAGAGTGGGACTCCGTTAGCCTTTTGGTGTTGAATCTATGGTATTACTTGTGTATTACTTAGTGTAGGGTGACAGCTAGCTGCTAGTGGCTTTATGTGGAATGGGAAAGTCCTTTTGGGTGACAAGCAGGGTAGTTTTTTGTCAAAGGCACTATTCTGTAGTGCAGCAGATGCTAAAAGTAAGACCCTAAGATCCACTTTATTCCACAATAGCGGGTAGCATAACTGAGCTCAGCCAATTAGAGACCATTTCTTAAAAGCTTTTCCATTTATAAAAGCCTAGATGACATTGCTTTCAGTGGGATATTGTCAATGATATTACTCATTTAGGTGTCAATCCTTGAAGTTTCTACCTAGCAAATACTCGTGTGTCTGAAGCCAAGTGCTGTTGCTCTTACCTTCTTTTGTGGGAATAGTTCCAGGGTAAGTGATGGAAGCACTCGCAGATGGAAGAGCTAGTCAGTGTGATTGTAATCCAGATATTGAACTGAATACTGACATCCATATCTGCTCTAAGGGAGTACTGAAGATGTGATGCCAGATGTCACAGCAAAAGGGAAATACTGAAAGATGCTTTGGGAAACCACAAAGCCATGATGTCAACTGAGAACTGAAATATAAATAGCCTTGCATGCAGTTAATAAAAAAGAGCTTAACTTTCCTGTTAAGGCCAGCCTGATGACTTTTATGGCAAACCTTGGGTACTTGCCAGTTGCCAGGGGATAAGCACCTTATAGCAGTGTGTACATCCAGCCTCCTCTTCTGTTTGCTTAACACATACATCTTACTAGAGACCATAACTCTTGGAGGCTTTTGCTGAGATAAAGGCTGGGTTGAACAAGGTATATGAATGCAGTAATGTAAGAGATGATCATTGGGAAGGTAATAGATTTATTTATCTATTTAAAAAGAAGAAGGGGGAGGGAAGGAGATGAAAAAAGGCCAAGTGAACTGTAGGAGACGGCAGCACTTAGTGGCAGGTTGCAACAGATCTGCTGGTGGCTGTTCAGTGCCACACAGATACACATGAACAGCCGAGGGAGGTGATGAGCTGGGCACAGGAGGAGACGGGTTCATGCATCCTCAGCACTCCTATCGCTCCCCCGGCGCTTGCTGCTGCTGCAGAATGGACTGGAGTGAACCTCTGCCCTGACATAGGACATAAGCTTTTATGTCCATGTCCCCTGGCTCTCAGGCTGGTGTCTTATCCACTGAACTGCACTGGTTCTGCTGTATTGTTGGACGGTTAGTGAGGCTTCTGGTGTGCTGCTTTGTTTTGGGGCCCTTTTGATATCAATACCCTTCTTTTCAGTGAGTTGATTAACTGCGTATAAAGCAGGTTAAACCATTCGGAAGTTGCAAAACCCCAAGGAATGAATGAGGAAATATTTTGACATAAGATTTATTTTATTTTTTTTTTTGGTGACTGTGATTAGTGATTTGCTTCATTTTGTTCCACTGAGATATCATTAAACTCAGCATGCTTCCAAAACTGACTTCTGTAACAGGTAATCACATACGTGGTTCTAATCTCCTTTCATTTTCATAAGCCTTTAAAGTGTTTAAAGGAGCAAAACATCTCTGTAGGGAGGCTTTCCTCACAGACAACTTGGCATCCAACCTCCACAGAAAATCAGTGCTGTCTGAGTACTAGCACCTACATGTCTCTTGGAAAATCTCTATCCAAAGCTGAACAGAGAGCCCAAAGATAGGGTACTTCTACAGCTCTCTTATGAATCTGCTGCAGTAGCTTGTCTCAGGCCACAAGTGACACTTAAACAGATGAATTTCAGGTTAGATCTAAGGCAGAAGTTCTTCCCTGTGAGGGTGGTGAGGCCCTGGCACAGATTGTCCAAAGAATGCTTCATCCCTAGCAGTGTCCGAGGCCAGGTTGGACAGAGCCTTGGGTGCCATGGTTTAGTGTGAGGTGTCCCTGCCCATGGCAGGGGGGTTGGAACTGGAGGATCTTAAGGTCCTTTCCAACCAAACCATTCTATGATTCTAAGATTTGCTTGCTTTGCCTATCTGAAAGCGAAGGAAAGAAATGTCTCAGTGCTGCTATCACACCACGTTTCCCCTTTTATCCAGTAGTGCCCATGCAGTGAGGTTTAGCCGTGGTGTAGGTGTGCTCACAGGAAATGCTGAAACAGTAAAAGACAACTTGAAGTTTGAATTGTGCTTAAAAAGAGACACAACAAGCACCATGCAGGCACAGGAATTAATATTAAAGCAACCTATCCTGATTTCTCAGCTGCTATCTGGAACTGGAACGTGCTTAATAATGAATTGTCCAACGGCCCAGGCAAGCAGCCATGCTAACCCCAAAGTATTTGTGCCTTGCTCTGAATGTTTAATGGAAGCTCAAGTCCATCTCTTGCGCGGAACGTTCTGCCTGAGGACTTGTGTTGGAATGGTATTTATCAGCAGGTTTCATACTTCTGTGCGGGAGAATGCTATGAATACCTCATGATTAAGTCACTTTGTATCTTGCCATACAAGACTGTAAGAGCATAAATTATTCAAGTTCAGTGGGTGTTGAGAGTCTTCTGCATCAGTTGTGCTCTGAATATAGAAACTGGGAGGCTTATTCAGCAAAGACAGACGTTTGGAAGAGCTATTGGCAACTTTGAGAGATCTTGTTTCTAAAAGGATTGAGAGGGTGTGACTAGTCACAAAAACACCCCAAACCCACAACTGAATGAGCACGTGGGTTTGAACAGGAGTCATTATGCATGCGCTTTGTCAAGGTGGTGTGTGGAAACTAGAGACAGATTGCTGATGGGCATTTAAAACAGCTAAATAAACTAGAAACTACTGAAGTCTTATATAGCCTGTCCCCATTTCTGTTAACTGATTTACCATTTACGTGCAGGCACCCAATGT
The DNA here is from genome assembly GCF_033783945.1 of Neopsephotus bourkii. Lineage (NCBI taxonomy): Eukaryota > Metazoa > Chordata > Aves > Psittaciformes > Psittacidae > Neopsephotus > Neopsephotus bourkii. Next base: position 4,217,312 of record NW_026901483.1, read on the forward strand.
ATTTTTCCCCATCCAAGGCATTATTGGATAACTCTGTGATTGAGTCAGGCACTTGAGTCCTGTTGGTGGGATCTCGCTGTTGTCCTTGTTTCCAAGTCAATAATCACTTGTTGAAGGTGCATCCCTCTCCTCTGTTTGTGTGCTTTTGTCCTGTTTGCTTAGAAAATAACATCAAAATACATGAGGTTTGATTGCTTGGGGAGTCACACTCAGATCATACTTAGATTAGAGAATTTCAGATGCAAATGGAGGGTAGCTATTGTTCAGGGCAGAGAGCTGCTTTGTCCTCTTTGGTACATGAGGATTTCATCTGATGCTTCAATAGAAGGATATTGGATCAGGCTCCTTATTGCCAGGCCTATGTTGCACAGAAGGATATTAGTTGGAAGGATATTAAATATTAAATCCCACTCTTTGATGCAAGATCTGGATTCCTGTGACATGAACCAACTTCTTCAGCTTCCATTGAATGGTTTCCATTTTTATGAGCATTTCTGGGTGGAACAAGGCCTTTCTTGTGCTTGTGTTTCTGAATCCCTCTCCTCTGTTGTTTTACAACTACATTTGCATGGCTGCTGTTGAGTACATAACGAAACCAAGTGTCCATGGAGAGGTTAGTTTAAGACTAGTTGCTTTATTTGAGCTGGTCACTATGGCCATGCATCTGATTCAGCTTTTTAGTTGTGCCATCACTTACTTGGTTCACATTTAGTCTTTTCAGTTTTCTATGGTTAGTTTTCGTATGTAGCTAATCTCTTTCTCATATGGTGACTGCATGTGCTGTGTGGAGCCATGATAACGCAGCAGTAAACAGATCCTGCACAGGATGAAAATGGATCCTTTTAATTAATCTTCCATTGCAGTGTGTGTGCTTAAAAATAAAAAGGCCATACAATTTTAGTTCCTTGTGCTCCTTTTGGCACTGCCAGCAGTAAGTATAGCTTTTCCTTCATCCACGTGGCCTCATAGCCCCTTTCCTGCCATTTATAGCAAGCATCCACCTCCTTGCTCTTGGTTTGTGGTGGTGAGACCAGCACATAGATGTGTTTTGACCTGCCCCACATATGCCCACCCTTGTTCCCATCAGTGTTATGTTAGATTTAGGATGAAGGGGTTGCTCTCTTTGTATCAGCAGAAATTCCTGGCACATTTACTTCTGCCTAGGTGCTGGTGATGCAAATCAGTGAAACCTTCTTTTTTGGATGGTGGGCAATGGGTTTACACCCTGCCTGTCTAGAAAGTCTGCTGAGCATCATGTTCCCTTTGGAGTCCGTTCATGGGTGGAAGAATGCACATAGATGGGACACGCATTTTGGCGCCATTTGACCTCTATATACCTACAAAGGTATGAATTCAAGTGCTGAATATGTACAGATATAATGGCATGCATCCACATGTTTTATGTGTGTACTTCAGGACTCGATTTATGAGAATCTGGGACCTACTTATGGATTGCTTTTCATAGGTTCATATAATGGTTTGGGTTGGAAAGGACCTCAAAGCTCATCCAGTTCCAACACCCTCCCATGGGCAGGGACACCTTCCACTGGACCAGGTTGCTCAGTTTTGAGTTACACATCCTCTTTATAAAGGCCTGAGATCCCTTGCTAGCACACCAGATCTCAGAACTGTCTTTTACTGCTGAAACACAAGTATTTTGGGGCAGTCATTTTCCATCAAGCCTTTTGTTGCCGCTTGCTGCGCAAGAGGATTGTATCTTACTGCTATGTTTCCCAATGAACATCTTGATGAGTAAAAGCGCTATTTGGCAGACATCTGCCAGTGCACAAAGAGACACTGTTTACAAGTAGAGAAAAGTTATTTGTTGACATGGTAATTTTGCAGTATAATGTATACCGCAGCCTCAAAGAGCTGCGAGCGATCACGCATTTAAAAATAGAAAGGCAGGGAATGCATGGATTGCTGTGGGAAACGCACTGGAAATCAGTTATTTGACATTGAAAACTAAATTAAAATGTGTAGTTTTTAGGAAGTCTGCAGACTGCAATAAAGCCTCAGAAGAAAGTCACAAGGAGAGGGCTGGGTCTGTTCTTGCATCAGCTTTGGCTGGGAAAGCAGAGGGATGAGCTAGGGAAGCTTTCTTCTCAGTTGTTGTGGCTGGTGGTATTTAATGTGAAAATTACCTCTTCCTGCTTTTTTTGCCTGTTTTTAATACCCTAAAAATTGATGGATTTTCTGTCTTCATTACCTTAAGGCCTCTGTGTTACTTCTGTCTTTTGGCAAATGCAGTTGTTTCGTTCTATAAGTCTTTACTACCTCGTTTTCCTGAAGGTGCCTTGGAATCTGGTCTCACTTGCAGTGGGTTGCCCCATTCCTGTTTGTGGATCTTAATGGAACCATAGAATAGTCAGGGTTGGAAAGGACCTTAAGATCATCAAGTTCCAACCCCCCTGCCATGGGCAGGGACACCTCACACTAAACCATGGCACCCAAGGCTCTGTCCAACCTGGCCTTGAACACAGCCAGGTCTTTTCCAAGGTCTTTGGAAGACCTTGATAAAACTCATGGTCAGACCTCTGGGCAATCTGTGCCAGTGCCTCAGCACCCTCACAGGGAAGAACTTCTGAAGATCTCATTTAATTCAGCCCTTTCTTTTGTAGGTAGGGCTTCCATTAGTCCTATTTATGTTGGCTATGATTAAAAATGCTATTTTAAATGAATACAGAACAGAGATTGTACTGCTTGGCAGGGTGATTCTGAAGCTTGTGCTTTTAACAAGCAGCAGAGGCAGTTTAGAAGCTATCTGTTTGTCCACGGGCAATGGGAGAAATACAAGAGTGGGTATTGTATCAGCATGGTTGCTCTCATAAAATGCGTGGCTGCCTTCTCATCAAGGGATATCTCTGGATAAGGAATGTTACAGCTTAGTTCTTGGGTTGGGAAGCTACACTGGAGATTCATTGGTTAGTAAATAAGGGTGCTGCCTATGCAAATTAAACAAGTGGGAAAAGCATGCTTTGAAGCACATCCTGAAACATCACTGGTAGCACAGCCAGGATTCCTGTAGATGCCTTTAAGGAACGACTGCTGCATTGAGGAGAAGGGAAGCCTTCCAGGCCCAAGCTGTGTCCCTGTCGGTGTTTCTGCCACAACTGCATGCACATAGGTACATTGGGGGTCTTTTTGTTAATCCAGGATAAATGGGCCTGGTTGTATCATATGGCAGTACTGGATTGTCATTGTGTAAGGCTTCTTGTAATGCATAAAGTTAAATGAACCAGTGCTGTTCAGCTGCTCGCTCCACAACGTCCGTGCTCCGTTCTGTTGGTGTAATGTTATAGTACAGTGGTCATTCTATCCTGAACTTGTAGTATACTTGTGGTAGGGAGTTCACACACGAGAGAGAAATCTGAAAAGCTTTTGCAGGAGGAAGATTGTGTCTACTGTTGAACTATTTAGACAAATATTGCCTTTCCCCCACCCTGTTTCTTTTCCTCCCCCTCTCCTAAGCCTTGATGCTAGCATTCAGCAAGTAACTGGAGCAGTTTAACACTGTCGGGGGTTCTTGCATCCAGAGTTTGCTGCTAATGAAATGACCTTTTGCCAAGAGCCTGGAAAATGTGTTCAATAGATTAGTTAATAGAAAGATCCAAATTGACATTTCTAGAGATTAGAGTGTAGGTACTTTTGACAGAACAGCATGTGTAAGCACATGTTAATTATAGAATGCTTGGTCATAGATGGGATTCTTTTTTAGTCTTAATTTAAATGCCCAGTAATAAACCCACACATCCTATTTTCACTTGTCAGGGAGCAGGTAAACATAGGTGAAGAAATGGTTTCAGAGCAATGCTATGAGTGCTCCCACTAAAATGGATAACCATTTGTTCGCAGGTCCCATTAAGTGACATTTAACAGGCTTTGAGATCTTGAAAAGATGTTTCTGGGTTGCATCAGTAGCACGTTGATTTCATAATGAAGTTTCTCTCTTTGTGTGCATTTATTCAGAAACGAGATAAAAGCTGAACAAATAATTGTGTGCTTGATAAATCAGTTTTATTTAGCACTGAGAAACTAAGCTGCTTGTGGGGGAAAAACGTTATATGATCAAAGTTATTGCTTGAATTTGCTTGATGAATTCTTGGTCTGTGTATTGCTCATGGCAAGATGCTTTAAAATGGTCAGGAAGTAGAAGTTAAAGTGATTTGTCCGTTTTCAATAAGTTTAAATTCTGTAACTGAATCAACCTAATGCTGTTAGTGAGGTGTCTGTGTGTGTATATATATATATATAGTCCAATATAGTCAATAGTGTGATATTTTAAGTGGGGTGTTTTTATCTCTCATTTTGAATAAGTAAATTGTTTTTTAAAAGAAAGCTTAAATTACAGAATTGTCACAAATTTGAAAGAAAATTCAGACAATTCCTGTTTTGGTGACAGCTCTTACTGAAGGTTTTACTCAGATTTTAGTCTTCGCATTTATTCTGTGCACGCCGTTGTAATGGATTTCACTAGCAATTAATTGATTGGAAATGAAGTAGTAGACTTGTAACTTGTGATGAAGGGTCTGTAAAACAAGGTGTGATTTATAGGTCTGCCACTTCCTTTTAAATTGCATTCTTCCATACAGAATTAACTTTAGGAAGAGATGAAATACTTTGAAAGGAATAACAGGAAGTAAATGCCATACAAACTGATAGTTTAGTTGGCTTTTCATTTCCTGCCCCCAAAAAGAAGAGCATGTATATAATAATAGGAGAGAATGACACTGTGCTATGCAAAATCAGACCTCCTACCCTCCTGCAGAAATTCAGGGGAATGAATTGAATTTGGTATTCAGTCTGTAGCTCTGAAAACTCTTAGAAGCTCATGTGGTGTTCTACTGATGTGATTTATTAGAGAAAGAATAGCTTGAGAGGTTTGTAGGGGAGCTGCATCATATTTTCTTTGTTTTATTTGGTGAATTCTTTAACCTTCATAACTTACCTTTATCCATATACAAGACATAAAAATAAGGGGTATTAGCTTGGGTTTTATTTGCTTTGTTAATTTGTATTCTTTGATGCACTGAAACAAACCACTCCATCGCTATTGATATGCCAGTATTCATCTCTTATTATACTGCAACCTAAATTCTTAATGGCTTCTTCTCAATCCTGAGATTCTTTTTGAGGCTTTTGAGATGAACTGTGTCCCATAGACAAAGCAAAGGCACACATATCCATGTGTCTGTTTAGTGGTTTTAATCTGCTGCAGCACATGCAGAAGTGTTTCATGTAGCAATGTTTCCCCTACTCAGGAGCTCCACAATTACATTTACTTGCTTTATTTTACAAATGAGGAGATTCCAGCCTTTCCCCTTATTTCTTTTGACCATTTCACAGATTCGTTCTATTGGGACAGATTATAGTTACTTTTTTTCCCCCTTGGTCCATAAATATAACAAATCTTTTACTTCAAGAAAGACAAACTAGTGTGCACTGTATTTCACTGAAGCTTTCCAAAGATCATCCTGCTCTTGTGTGGCTTTGGTTTTAATTCCTTAAATACTTTTTAAAGAGCTTTAGGTATTAAATATGCACGTGTTTAAAACATCCTAAACAAAAACCCCAAACCACATTCGTAGCAGCTTTTTAAGCAGGGATGTGCTCCCTTTGGTCAGGGTATTTGGACTTTAGGGTATTTCCTCTGCAGCAGTGGCTGTTCCAAGGAGGTGGGCTGTAGGGACCAGGGCCATCTGAATGTCATGGATGAAATCCTGGCACCTCTGAAGACAAGTGCTGATGACTGTAAAAGTCTAGGGTTACAGTCAAGGTCTTTTATTCAGTCTGGCCTGAAAGTCACAGCCATCCCTTACAGTAATGCAGCTTCCCAGGCTCCGTGGGAAGTGGGGAAGCTGCTGGTGAGCCTGGCTGTGATAGCAGCTATGCACATATATATGTGATACACAACATCTCACACCCCAGAGCTGCTGCCCCTCTCCCAGGGCTGGGCACCCAGCAGGGGGGCCCTGGGTTGATGGAGCAGGGGTGAAGTTAAATGTCTCAGCCTTGGCAGCAGCAGGGGTGTGAGATGCCATTGTGGCACCTTTGGGGCTGGAGGAGCCATGGCATCAGACAGCACCAGCTGCTGGGTGCTTGGGAGCAAGGCTACCGCCAAGAAAGCCCCCTCTGGTCCTGCCAACCCAAACAGGACAGCTTTAGGGCAATGCTATTTCTATGCTTTTGCAGTTAGCATGTGTTGAAGTTGCTGATTTCTGCTGGTTTTGGTTGTGACAGTGATTTCATAGAATCATAGAATGGTTTGGGTTGGAAAGGACCTTAAGATCATCAAGTTCCAACCCCCCTGCCACGGGCAGGGACACCTCACTCTAAACCATCTCACCCAAGGCTCTGTCCATCCTGGCCTTGAACACTGCCGGGGATGGAGCATTCACAACCTCCCTGGGCAACCCATTCCAGTGCCTCACCACCTTCACAGGAAAGAATTTCCTCCTTATATCCAATCTAAACTTCCCCTGTTTAAGTTGTAACCCATTACCCCTTGTCCTATCACTCCAGTAAATCTCATCTCCTGGCCCTGCTGTCTTTCATGCTCTCTCACAGTCCTGTTCATCCCTGCCCATGGGGCTGACTCGCTTTTTCTCTGTTGTTCATTGCTTCATTTTCCACATCCTTTCTACAGCTTACCAAGACACATGTCCTTGTGCCAAGCCTTCCCATTGGCTTGATAGAATGATAGAATTGTTTGGGTTGGGAGGGACCTTAAAAGGTCATCTAGTCCAACCCCTCTGCAATGAGCAGGGACAATTTTGTCTCTTGAATTTATCTGCTGATTTCACCAGCTACCTTTTCCTCTTTGTTCACATTGCTGCTGGTAAGACAGCATCCTGTTCTGCTTGTGTTGAGCTGGGATATTTTTCTGCTCCTGTATCTTTTTTGCCCCAGGTTTCATCCCTCTTCGTTCTCTTTCAAGTACTGAAAGTGTAGACTCTGTTGGAAAGTCTCATTAGAGCATAGTAGTTGAAAACATCATCCCCTGAAGTCCCCTTACAAGCCAGCAGTGAAGTCCTGGTAGAATTAAGCAGTTATACAGAGCAAGAGAAAGCTCATGTAACGAATCTGCTTGGTAGAGTACTGAGGGATAAAGCCCTAGAGAGGAGGAGCTCAAGAAAACTGCATAAGATTCAAGGGTGACCTCCTCCAGGCTCAGGAGCGAAGCATCCCAACAGTGCTTGCTTGGAAGTCCTCCAATGGATAAAATAAACTTCTTCCCACAAAGCAATCCCAAGGGAACGTGCCCATGGGAATGGAAACAGCACTGCTGTTCTCTGGGTGTAGACTGGGCACAAGGAAGTTCTCTGCTCTCTCTGTGGCAGAGGTGAAAAGTTACAGGAGTTTTCCTGGGAAGCTGATCTGTGGCGGATGGGGAAAGGTCAGGCTGCCCCAGCAACGAGGAGTGGAAAGTCTCACTTCTGCCACCACAGTGTGACCTTGCTTCCCTGTGAGCCGAGCCCAGGACATTGGCACGTACCAAACCCCTCTGCTCTGTGGCAGCTACAGAAATCACTTTTCAGACTCCTCCTTCCCAGTGCGGTTTGGATGCTCTCAAAAAACATCCTCATCCCCATGCTCATCCCTTGTCTCAGCACCTTGGCATCTCTTCTCCTTCAGCTCTTTGTTACACTGCTGGAATAGCACGCCCGTGCTACCGCAGTAGATTTTGTATTGCTCTGGAAACTGTCTGTAACCAAATCTCTTTACAAACACACCTGATAGTATTTTGGCTGACAAGGACACTGAAAGTTATTGAATATGAGCTCATTTTTGAAAGTTGCATGACTGGAACTCAAAGCGAGCCTGTTGAGGAGCGCAGACAGGTTGATAATGTATAAGAGAGGGTGGAATTGGGCTCTTTTTCTCTATAGTGAAGATTGAGAAAAGCTTGATTGCTTTCTCTAGAGCTGTTCTCATCAAATGTCTCTGAAAAATCAAGGTAATAACGTCTCAAAGCTGTATGAACTCTCCTGTGGAGGACATGCTAAAATTAATGGAGTGATGCTCAGTTCTGTATGGGCAGCTAGCGGTGTGTTGGACTGAAGGTGCCACTGTAAAAATGCCTTTGTTCCTCATGGTACTAAGGCTTCCCACAGTCTTATTACTGCAAGTATGTGGAAGTTAGAAACCAGGGAAATTCGTTCTACCAACATGCTAAAACTGTGTTTGAACCATCTTCTGCCAAGCTTTAAGGAATATCTCATATAAAGGCGATGCTGTTGTGTTCACATCTGTACTGCACAGGCTGCCCTGCAGGTACATGCTGTGGATCCTGATTTACAACACAGGGAGAATGATGCTATTTTCATTCTTCCTCTGCTCCCAAAGCTCACAACATTTCTTTGCTTGGGATTGGTTTTGTGCACTTTATTTCAGGCCGGAGAAGCCTGAAACAGATGATGCTGGCAAGGAAAATACTCTGCTCAGTCAAGTATTATAGCCTTATTCTGGTATCGGCGAGTTGCCTCGAGGAGGAGGCTAAAATTAATCCTAGCACTATTTTGTCCGATGCCTTCATCTGGAAACTCAAAGCCGATGCAAATTGCAGAGAGGAGGTCACATGAAGATATCAGATGATTACAAGCTATTTATCTTGGGTGCCTTCTCAGCTCCTCAGAATATATAAAGAAAGTGGATAATGAATCCGAACAAAGGCAGGCAGGCGTTAGGTTTCTCCTTGCACTTCAGAGGGACTATGTAGGTTATGGTTTACTGACTATTTCAAAGCAGTTGGGGGTGAGGGGTGCATCTTTATGTGCCCCTGGCATAAATACAGTAGCATAATTAGGAGTTCTGCAGTTTTCTATAAACTGGATTATTTCAGTGCTATTGCTTGTGAATTCCCATGCAGTGAGAACAAGGTGCGATCCAGTGTGCTCAGTGTGAGCAGCAGGTGGAGGGAGGGGATTCTACCTCCCTCTGCTGCTCTCTGGGAAGACCCCCTCTGCAGCCCTGGTCCAGCGCTGGGGCAGCAGCACAAGAGGGACGTGGAGCTGTTGGAGTGAGTGCAGAGGAGGCCATGGAGATGCTGCGAGGGCTGGAGCAGCTCTGCTCTGGAGCCAGGCTGAGAGAGCTGGGCTGGGGCAGCCTGGAGAAGAGAAGGCTCCTGAAGGGGAGACCTTAGAGCAGCTCCAGTGCCTAAAGGGGCTACAGGAAAGCTGGAGAGGGGCTTGCCCATGTCTGTAGTGGTGAGAATGGAAGGAAAAGTATGATTTAAGGCTTGAAAGATCCCTTGCTGCATAAAGCATGGTATGGGGCAGCCCTGCCATTGCTTTACAGGATGGAATTGGCCAGGTCCCATCAGAGAGGCCACAATGCCTGCTGGCGACCTTCTGATGCCATGGACCAGCACTTTGTTGGTTAGACCCAGTCAGAGTTTCCAGCCTTTCCAGCTTGATACCAATGAGACTCAGTGTGGTAGGAGGAAGGAATGAAAAAGCAGAATCAGTGTTGAATAGTTGGGTGCTGTGAAGCTCAAGGGGCATTTCCAACAGTGCTGATCATCTGTGTGATGCCAGAGCTACAGAGATTTGGGCAATGCTTTTTTCTTGCACGGATTTGCTAATGGTTGATGACAGTGGGAAACTGAGGGGACGTACTGAGTGCAGACACTCAGCATGCCATTGTGGAAGTCTATTTTTAGCAATACTAGCTAGGTGATGCTTTAATTAATAATGTTGAGACACCTGGCTATGCATCAGCCAGCTCCTCAGGTGTTAAATCCTCTCAAAGATCTCCATTAACTCTGAAGTTAAGTAACCTTTCTGGCTGTGGATATAAAAGC